>NC_134842.1:77333383-77990883 GCF_965363235.1 Mytilus galloprovincialis | reverse complement strand
ATCGTCTGCACGTGCAGCTGTGGTTATTTAATTTAATTACTTTGTTTTGATCATCTCTGGGAATCAGGTTAAATTAGTGTGAAATTTGATGTCTAATGTTCAGACGTAGACAGATCGTCTTTATCATGCGATAAGTTAACATCGAAAACAATGTTGTGAAATTGTATTACGAAAATGATTGTATATATTGTAAATATTGGATTAAAACGTAGTTATTAGCAAACATTCGTTAGTTATGTGATATGGATATAATAATGCTATTGGTATAACGTTATCGTCGAACTCCCAAATCCCAAATCGTCGAACTTTATATGAAACAATTTATTCCACTGCACATTTCAAATCGTCTCCGCAACATTTTGGTAGCAGAGCGTGGTTCAAAGAACTTTAATCGTAATCGTATTGTGAGAAAATGAGTAATTGGGGTTTGGAAATCGAAGCAGCGGCAAGCGAGGGAGACAAAATGGACGAAACTGTAATTGCTCAACCGGACGAAAGTTTACAATTAGAAGATCTGAAGAAGGAAAAAGTGAAAGCGAAATCGGCATTCACAAAAACTAGACATTCATTACTACAAATTCTTGAAGAAGATTTTCTGGATCGTGAAGAAATAAAAGTAATTCAAGAGAAACTGATAAATGCAGAAGAAAAAGCGATGGATATTATGGGGAATTTATACGACAAATACAAGCATAGAAATGACATTCAAAATGTGATGAAAACAACAAAAGAGATGGAAAAAATCGAAGAAGAATTTACAGACGCAGAAAATGAGTGTCGTGATTATTTGATCGAGAGCCAAGTTGCGTCAAGCGTTGGATCCAGTGTATCTAGAATATCAAAACAAGATAATGTGAATTCCGAAAAAAAAGTTGAAAGTAAACATGTAACTGAAGAAAAGGAAGTTAAACCAGAATTTGAACAAACTACGAAAGAAGAAAATAACAACAAGCAATTGAAGTCAGAATTAGGAAGCGACACGTGGAAACAATTAAAAAGAGTTTCAATACCGATATTTAAAGGAGATAAAATAAACTATCAGAGCTGGACAGCTGCATTTCTAGCATGTATCGACCAAGCACCGGCGACAAAGGAATATAAATTATTACAACTAAGACAATATGTGGAAGGTGAAGCGTTACAAGTTATCGAAAATATAGGACATTCAGCAGTTGCGTATGATGCCGCAAAGGAGCACTTAGAAAGAAAGTATGGAGGACAACGAAGACAAATAACCCTGTATATAGAAGAACTTGAAAACTTTAAACCTATGAGAGAAGGTATCGCTAAAGACATTGAACATTTTGCAGATTTACTGGATATAGCAGTTGTGAACTTGAAAGAAGCAGGTCGTTTCGAGGAGTTAAAGAATGGTTCTTTGTACAACAAATTGCAGCGAAAGATGACAGAATCTATGTTGTCGAGGTATCATCGTTGGATATTCGAAAGCGGAAAAACAGAGTCAGTTGAATGTCTACGTGAGTGGATTTTACAGGAAGCAGAGTTTTAAAACTATAGCCTCAGAAACAATACATGGGTTAAGTGCAAACACTAGTAGCAATTCACATCGGAATTATAAAGGAAATCGTAGGGATGGATTTAGAACATTTTTTGGAGAATCGCAAAATGAAAGCTATACCGGAAATAGGGTGTGCAAGTGTTGTAACGGTAATCATGGAGTTTGGAAGTGTGATGAATTTCGGAAGTTAACCGTTAACAAGAGATGGGATACCGCAAAACGTTTACAGTTGTGTTATCGTTGCTTAGGACATGATCACGTAGGCAGACAGTGTCCGAGAAGTAGAGCATGTAACTTGGCTGGATGCAAAGAAGTGCACAACAGACTTTTACATAGAGATAAACAATCGTTCAGTGAGCCAAAAGTTCCAGTGAGAACCGAATCGAAAACAAAACAGAACTATGCTGCTGAAAAGAAGGAAAATACAGACGCCGACACTGAGGGGGAGAATCAGGATCGAACAATGATTGGCCGAGACAGAAAATCAAACTTCGTTACACTTAGAACAGTACCTGTAATATTGAAAAATGGAAACCGTACCATAAGTGTTAATGCATTACTGGATGACGCAAGTACGAAAACGTATATCAACGCTGATGTTGCCGCCGAATTGGGACTTCAAGGACAAGTTCAGAGAGTGACAGTTAATGTGTTAAATGACAATGTTGAAACATTTGAAACTATGCCAGTCGAGGTAAGACTTCAAAGTCACAATGGTCAGACAGACGCCAAAATAGTCGCATTCACTACTAACCGTGTAACCGGAAGTTTACAGCCAGTTGACTGGAAACAACACGCTCGGAAATGGGACCATCTTGCAGGGATTAAATTTCCGAATCTAGGAAAGAGACCTACTGTTGATATGTTGATCGGACTGGACTATCCGGATCTACATTATTCTTATAGAGATATACGTGGTAAACCTGGAGAGCCAATTGCTAGACTAACGCCGTTAGGTTGGACGTGCATCGGAGATCCGAATAGCGGTCAGGATCAGACACTCTTTAACCGAACTTATTTTGCTCGTGGACAAGAGGATCGAAACGATTTAGATAACATTGTTAGGAAGTTTTGGGAAATCGAAAATGTCAAAACACCAAGCGAAAACGTGTTTCTAAGCAATGATGAGCAAAAAGCATTGTCAAAGGTAGAGCAATCTTTGGAATTTAAGGATGGACACTACGAAGTTAAAGTACCATGGAAAGACGACACACCTTCATTACCGAACAATTATAATATGGCATTAAGTAAATTAGCAAATACAGAAAAAAGATTACAAAGAAAACAAAGACCCGAGTATTGCTAATGTTTATACACAAACCGAAATGACAAAAGATTCATATCCACGAGCCGCCGAAACAGTTCTCAAATCTACATACATGGACGACAGTATGGACTCCGTAATCAACGATGAACAAGGCATCGAACTTTATAATCAGCTATCACAGTTATGGGCAAAGGCAGGGATGTATGCACGGAAATGGCTATCGAATTCAAAGGCAGTTTTACAATGCATACCAGAAGAAGATCGCGCGTCACAAGTCGATCTCGATGAGGGATATTTACCGTCAGTGAAAACTCTAGGAGTTATATGGCAGGCAGACAATGACATATTCACGTTTAAAGCTAACCCACCGGCAGATGATTTTAAATTTACTAAACGAAACATTCTAAGCAAAGTTGCTACGTTATTCGATCCGTTAGGATTTATTGCGCCGTACACAATAAGAGGAAAACTACTACTACAAGAGATGTGGACAGCAGGGCTAGACTGGGACGACCAGTTAGACGAAGAACTTGTTGAAAAATCTAGAGAGTGGTTCCGTGAACTTGATGAATTATGTTGTATTAAAATACCGAGATGTTTGCAGTTAAACGAAGACAGTGTTTTAACGAGTCTACACACATTCAGCGACGCTTCTCAGGAGGCTTATGGATCAGTTATTTATGCTAGACACGAGTATAAGAGTGGAATGATATCTACGAGATTTATAGCAGCGAAATCGAGAGTTGCTCCTTTAACTTCAGTCAGCATTCTAAGACTTGAGTTAGTGTCCGCAGTTTTAGGATTAAGATTAGCACTTTCAGTTAAACACGCATTAGAAGTGCCCGATGATAATATGACATTCTGGTCAGACAGTATGAACGTTTTGTATTGGATTAGAGGCAGGAGTAGAGAGTACAAGCCATTTGTAGCGAATCGAATCGGAGAAATTCACACTTCATCGCATCCTAAACAATGGCGACATGTGCCAACAAAAGTTAACCCGGCATATTTAGTATCTAGAGGTAGAACCGTTGAACAATTACAGTCGGACATAATTTGGTGGAATGGACCGGAATTTCTACAAGATGAGGAACCACAATGGCCGGACACTAATATTCAGATAGAAAACGTACGTGATACCGAACTTAAGTGTCAAAAGAAAACAAGCAATAAATATACTACACTGGAAAGTATTCATAATAATGATTTAGATTGGCGTTTAGATCCCGTACGTTATTCTATTGTCGTAAGACTAGTTCGTGTACAAGCGTATGTGCACAGATTTATTGACAATTGCAGACTAAAGCAAAAACAACGTCGTCAAGGTAGTTTATCTACCGTAGAATATGCAGATGTCGAGTTGGATATAATCAAAAATGCACAAAGGGAGGCATTTTCAGACGAATACAACGCTCTTATGAAAAGTAAAGATTTACCGAAAACCAGCAAATTGCTAGGATTACAACCGCGAATTGATGAAAATGGACTAATCAGATGTGATGGACGTTTAGAGAACGCCGAATTTCTATCGTTTGATGCAAAAAGTAAAAACACAAAAATACTGAACTCCGAGGAAAATTCAAAAAGGAAAATCAAAAATCAAAAGGCAAAATCAAAAGTCCAAACACATCAAACGAATGGATAACAACTGTCATATTCCTGACTTGGTACAGGCATTTTCTAATGTAGAAAATGGTGGATTGAACCTGGTTTTATAGCTAGCTAAACCCCTCACTTGTATGACAGTCGCATCCAATAATATTACCACGAAAAAATTGGGTCACGAAGCTTATTGTGAAACGACATCACGAACTTGGAAAACATGTTAGTGGGACAAATCAAACATTTTCAGCATTATCGTCACGATTTTGGATTATTTCAGGGAGAGAAGAAATAAGAGAATATGAACATGAGTGTTATACCTGTCGTAAGAAGAAAGCTAAAGTTGCCGAGCAAGTGATGGCTCCGTTACCGGAAATTCGTTTCAAAACACCTTTACAACAAATTGTCGGCATTCCTATGGGAACAAACTGTGCGCCTCTTCTTGCCGACCTCTTCTTATTTTCATATGAATCGGAGTTCCTCCAGACACTTGTAAAAAACAAGAGAATCAAAGAAGCCAGATTATTTAATTTCACTTTCAGATATATTGATGATGTTCTTTCCATAAACAATCCGAACTTTTCTGATTGGGTTCTATTAATATATCCCCCAGAACTAGAGATTAAAGAAACAACAGACACGGCTTCCTCCGCCTCATTTTTAGACTTATATCTCGAATTTGACTTACACAGTCATCTCAGTACCAGAATCTATGACAAACGAGACGATTTTAATTTTGAAATTATAAATTTCCCCCACCTTAGTAGCAATATACCAACTTCACCTGCATATGGGATATATATTTCCCAACTTATTCGATATTCAAGAGCTTGCAGCTCCTACTCAGACTTTGTAAAACGTCATCAGTGTCTGAGTAGAAAGTTGATGAAACAGGGGTATGTCAAAGAACGTCTCGTTCTTTTTCTAAAAAAGTTCATCGGAAGGTACCAAGACCTTGTTGATAAATATTCCGTATCAACTTCTCAAATAATACACGATGGTCTTGATGTATAGATTCTACGTACTGATGTTGTTTATCATCTTAACAACGTGTTTTATAGTTCTTTCATTTGTCTTTGTTCTATTATTATTATTACTTTTACTGTTGAATGGTTTCATGCGATATCCGTTTCACGTGGTTTGGTACTTATACATCTCGTCAATGTGTTTGTATTGGCTTTCATTTTTTGTGGTTTGTTTTGTATTTGCGACTTTTTGTATTTCTTTTGTTTTTATAACGTGACTCTGTACTTTAAAAGATCCCGTCAATATGATATTGTTCTATTATATGTCATTATGATATATTTCTATTATGAATTACAATATACGTTGAACCACAAACGTCAAAATCATTCAATCGCGTAGTGGAATTAACTATTTTTGGATTCTTATAAATTCTATATATAACTTTTGGACTAGTTTAAATCTCGGTCTATTTCTTAAATTTATTCTTACATACTTTTGATTTTTTAACTCTGTATGCTAACATTCCCATGAAAATTTTAAAATTGTTTGTACGCACATTGAACGACAAATTTATGTGACGTATAAAATTTTCTGACGTCAGACACTCAAATCAATAAATGTGTTCGTAGATAGTAGATGTTTTTGTGTTCTGTTAAATTGTTCCTTTTAAAATTATTAAACGATGATGACTGATGTACCCATATTTTGACTATTTTATTTATTGTGTCTGTTTATTTAACGCATCAATGTAAAAATATCGGACATTGATGAAACTGTCATTAAAGTGAGAGGGTTAGCGCTATAGAACCAGGTTTAATCCACCATTTTCTACATTTGAAAATGCCTGTACCAAGTCAGGAATATGACAGTTCTTGTCCATTCGTTTTTGATGCGTTTGGTTATTTGATTTTGCCATGTGATTATGGACTTTCCCAATTGATCTTCCTCTAAGTTCAGTATTTTTGTGATTTTACTTTTTACATGCTTTCGCTCGTACAGCAGTTGATTTTGGTGGACCGTTCATAACTGTTCAGGGCAGAGGAAAACGACGTCAGAAAAGATACTTATGTCTATTTACATGTTTAGCGTCACGCGCAGTGCATTTGGAAGTAGCATTTGGATTAGATACGGACTCATTTCTTAACGCATTTTATCGGATGATGAACAGGCGAGGTCTTCCGAAAGAGATGATTTCAGACAATGGAACTATTTTTTTTGGAGCAAATAGAGAACTGAAAGAACTAGTTGCGCTTTTAGACAAGGATAAAATACATAATTCAACTAGTAACCAAGGGATTAAGTGGCATTTCAACCCACCGTTAGCTCCGCATTTTGGTGGTATTCACGAGACAATGATAAAATCGGCAAAAAGGGCTATTTATGCAATATTAGGAAATGCAGACATTAATGATGAGGAACTTTTAACAGCATTTACCGGAGTTGAAGCACTGATAAATTCGAGACCGCTTACGTACCAATCTGCCGATCCGAAAGATGATACACCTTTAACACCGAATCACTTCTTGCACGGACAATTAGGTGGTCATTTTGCTCCAGAAACCGTTGATAATACTGATTTTAACCCGAGAAAACGATGGAGAAAAATACAGGAATTAATTAGACATTTTTTGAAACGTTGGATTAGAGAATGGTTGCCGGGACTTAACAAACGTGACAAGTGGACTAAAACAAAAAAGGGACATGAAAATCGATGATATTGTGCTTGTGATGAATCCGAACGTTCCGAGAGGACATTGGCCGCTTGGCAGAATAATCGAAGTTTTCTTTGGCAAAGATGGACATGTTCGCGTTGCAAAAGTTTCACTTGGACAAACTGTATTGATAAGACCAATAACAAAACTGTGCCCGTTAGAGATCGAAACCTCCGAAAATGACAGTGATAAATAATTGAAGTATAAATGTGGACATATATTTTCATTTCAATTTAGACAGTTAAATATTTTGAAATAGTTTTAGATTTGACAATTGAACTTAGACCAAAGACAGTTTTATATCGTTTAATTATTGTTTGTTTGATTGGCTTAGAGCAATCAAGAGGGGGAGAATGAATTGAAGACAATAGCTTTTTAGTTTTTATTAGTATGATTGTTTATAGTTAGGATTTTTAATAGAGTAGAAATCGGTTTTTATTGATTGCACTTATAATTTTGCAAGTTTATTTTTATCGTTAATTTTCAATATAATTATGTTGAAATAGAGCTACATTTTCGTCTGCTAAGATTAGTTAAAGATAACAGTATTTTCCAAAGAATTTATTACTGTGTAGAAAGTTAATGGTTAATCTTAACGGTATTCCTTAATTTTATGACACCTTCAGTAGGTCAGTCTAGTCATTTAGAGTTCAAGTAAAAATCGTCTGCACGTGCAGCTGTGGCTATTTAATTTAATTACTTTGTTTTGATCATCTCTGGGAATCAGGTTAAATTAGTGTGAAATTTGATGTCTAATGTTCAGACGTAGACAGATCGTCTTTATCATGCGATAAGTTAACATCGAAAACAATGTTGTGAAATTGTATTACGAAAATGATTGTATATATTGTAAATATTGGATTAAAACGTAGTTATTAGCAAACATTCGTTAGTTATGTGATATGGATATAATAATGCTATTGGTATAACGTTATCGTCGAACTCCCAAATCCCAAATCGTCGAACTTTATATGAAACAATTTATTCCACTGCACATTTCAAATCGTCTCCGCAACAAGGACGAAATTAGAGGCACCAGTAGTTAGACCATATAACGTCGTATAAACCAGTCAAACGTGTATTGCTGTTATAAATGTAGTTTAACCTTAGTTTTAGTTATCATATTATGCAGAGAATCATCAATTCTAGGCCATTTAATATCTTGAATAAAACTAATTAGATATATTTTCATCTGAAATTGGACAAAAGATGTTGCCCTTTTATGTAATATAAGTTACGATTATTTAAAAACGCTTATTAAACAGCCAAATGGATTCACAAAAGTGAAAATAGTAGTAACAAATCCGATTGAATACAATTATCTGCCCAATTTTATTGATTCTGTACCGATTGTTTCAAGTATGACCAGAGATAAATGCGCCTAGTCCGACCTTGAACAAATGAAGAAGAACTAAAGAAAAGAACTGCCTACGAATCATAAAACAACAAATATATGGATTAAACATTGAAACCTTATCAATAAACTCATCATAGATACCAGGACTAAATTTTGTATATACGCCAGACGCGCGTTTCGTCTACAAAAGACTCATCAGTGACTCTCGAATCCAAAAATGTTAAAAGGCTAAATAAAGTACAAAGTGGAAGAGCATTAAGGACCAAAATTCCAAAAAATTTTGCAATCCAGTTAAGGTAATCTATGCAAAATTTCGGAATGAACTTCACGCTTCAGTTTTAACTCATTTTTAATGTCGATCAAGTCGAATGTGTATTTTACATTGATTGATACTAATATTGTTATGCTCACTTGACAAATTAATGATAATAAGCAATCCTAATCATTTAGCATGATTTGGTAACTGTAAATTAAGAATTTTATTCCGATGTTTTTATTACTGAGATATATGCAACCGAGTTATAATTGCAACACTTTAAACTCCCATTTTGAAAATTTGTATATGAAGAAAACAGTATTTTTCTCAATATCGTAGAAATTAAAATCGAATTTTAGTGTTAAATGACAAAATTGCAATAATAAATGTACGCAGTAATTTCTGCATTTACAGTATTCCAAGCTTGAATAACGAAAGGTTACACAGGACCTTATAGTATTGACCATACAAATTGAAGTTTAAAACTTGATAAATGTTATCTAAATAACCTGGTACTCCTCCTATATAAATCATAATACTCATTGAACATGCATATCACCATATAAATCAGTATGTCCCTCTCTCTTTTTAATTGTATTTGCTTACACACAAAAAAAATCAGCTTGACCTTGGTGGATAGTTATTTCGTTTGCAATCCTCAACACATCTCAGTTATTTTGTATTGATTATCTTCAGACGCATTTATATGTTGTAAAAATGTGAGATATTTTCAAATCTTAACAGTTAATAAAACTGCTGGTTTCTTGTTCCAAAATCGGTTAGCACCATGTCTATAAAGTGTCGGGAATAGCCTTAGCTTGAATTGGTAAGGTTCGCTGACGGCACTATAACAATAAATCTGGATAACAGCAATATATTATTTGAGCATATTATAATATCATTTCTACATTTTTCAAAGAATTGTGTTAACACATTATGAAACAAAATGATCATGATGATGTTTAGATATGATTCCTCAATTTTAAATACATAACGTTTTCAAGATGCATGCACAAAATTTTAAAATGTTGTTAAATGTTCAAAAAACATGTCACTTAAATATTTCTTTGAGCAAATTATGTTGATAACTGAAAAAAAAACAACATTGCCTAAGAATAATTACCCATATGCCATAAGTAGAACCTTATTGTCATACATATTATGCTACCTATAAACGAGGTTTTTTTCCACTGTTTTCTACAGTAAAACATTCCTGTAAAAGCAATAAGGATTATGACAGTTGTTTTCCATTCGTTTGTTGTGTTTAAGTTTCTGATTTTGCTATTTGATAAATCATTTTTCGATTTGTGAATTGCGTTGGAGTTCGGTATTTTCGTTATTTTACTTTCTACATTACATCCGATTTTTTTAACAACGATTTAATAAGAAGCCTTATTGACATTTTTTGAAAATATTATATGATTCCTAGATTTATCAGAGCATATACACGTTGAATGCTTATTTCAAACATTTTCAGAGTCTTAAGTAAAACAAACCCTTCTTTTTATAAATTGTTACTTGGATTGAGAGTTGTCTTATTGGCACTCATACCACATCTTCCTATATCTACCTTCTGAATAATTCACAGGGGTGTGGAAATATTTGTTGTGAGCACTTGTCCCCGGGCAAGTGAAGCCTAAAATTTTACTTGTCCGGAAATTTTTTTACTTGCCCTGATGATCCCAATAAATATTGAAGTATTTCTTGTTAGCTAATATATGATTCTAACTTAGCACTGTTGTGCATCACAAACAAATGAAATCTATTTGTTTATATGTGTAAAAAATTAGGAAAGTAGGAAATTGGTTAACATCAATGGAACAGAAATATAACAGCAAACCAACCAATAAAATGACATGTAAAGGGCAATTTTACAGAAGTTTTTGAATAAAAATTGTAGCCAGTAGGTACATATACTAAATTTGAGGACTGATTGAAGAAATGTAAACTAAATAATAGATAAACTATTGATTTTGTGGTGTTTCTCTCAACTGACACACTTGTTTTTTTCTTGATTATTTATTATTGTCTTGATGGGCAATTAAAGCGTCCCTTCTATTTTCCACTTTGACAACACATAATGTTGACCTTTCATCTATAAATAAGACAAAAACTTAATTTATTTTCCGAATTTCCATAGAAAGCCAGGGGCAATCTGATATCCACGATGTCTGAAATTCTCGCTTCCGGTTTTTTTTAAATACTCTGTGTCCTCAATTTGCATTGAAGGTTTTCTACTCGACTTGTGACTGTTTTTGTCTTGCTTGCCCACCTTTTTATCAAGTATTTATCAATCTGAATCCCGATAAAAAGATTTAAGAAATGACACTTCCGGTAAATGATGGATAAAACCTAATCGACGATCCCGGGTCAACGGACAAAGCCAATGCAATAATACGCGACTCGGGTTCGCATACTTATTTTTATTTATTTTGGTAATCGATCTATTTCCTGTATCATGAAATATTTATTGTCATCATGAACATTATGTTTTTACTTGCTGAACATTGGTTTCTTTTACATAAATTAAACATCTTTATACGTTTTGAAATTAATTTTATGTTTTTGTTGGATTTTAACTTTGTCTTGTATATTTTTTTACTTGTCCACGGGCAACCAAGACAAAAATAATTACTTGTCCGGTTGTTCAAATGTACGAGTCGGGCGAGTCGGGCATAGCATTTCCTCTGAATTATATAAAAAAAAACGTGCTTGCAGTACATTTTAAGTGTTTTTTGTTCATATTCCAATTATTTAGTCACGAGTTAATAAAGCTATGTCGACCTAACTATCCACCATAATAACTGTTCAATACCAAATATGTCATGATAAAATGAAATGTACTAACTGCATCATATTGTGTCACGTTAAATAACTTACTTGTATGTACGATACAATTGAATCGAAGACTACTGGCTACATTGAAAAACTAAACTGATGGAGAATAGTTTATCTGCTGCTGCTAAATAAAGATATGTCAACTCGTCCCTCACATGCATAAAAGTGTAATCTTATTAAGAAAAAGACCCACTCGTCAAACTAATGCCATAAAAAACCAGTTTAATACCTATATGTAAAGACATAAAAACACGCAGGACACATAAAATCTAAAGAAAGAAATGCCAACTAGTCCCAATAGTTAAAACTTATTACTCATAATAAACAACATCCAAAACTTGATTTACTAATGAAAATTGTACATGTATGCAACCCTTGCTTTTTTCAAGATATCGAAACGTGTTGTGTTTATCGCATTGCGTGATTACTGTTATTACTTAAAATTAAAATAAAAAAGTGTACAACTTGTCAGCCTCTCCCATCCGTGATTTAGTCAATGTATACTACACTCAAAAATGAAAGCATTGAATAATACAATGAATAAAGTCGAACCAAGCTGATGTAGAGAAAATTATGTTTCCACTTGTAACCTCCGGATGATGTCAAGTTGAAATCGTTAATAATCACACCCTTCATCTTCCTGTTATGATGAGTCTACATTCAATTTATACTTTTACCACGTAGTTCTTACCTTGTTTATACATATTTTCAAGGTCGAACTAAATTAAAAACAAAATCAGACATGTACAGTTTGACTTATCACATATATTTCCCGAATGTGGTCTTTTTTGGGGGGAGACTGATCGTGTTTAATTGGTAAACATTACTTATATTCGTCTGTGATTCAAAATTTGTTTATTTTCTTGATGTGATATTTCAGATTGCTGGTTTCTGATGCATTCTGTTGAACTCTTTTGTATACAATTCAGTTGAATACAAAAATTCGCTATCATTACATGATCATGATAATTAGAAACAAGAAACAAAAAACAAAAACATTTGTTTTCATCACCCCCCCCCCCCCCCTAAATCATAATTGTGTTTGCAATGAAATCTGGAAGACACACACCAGCAACAATAACAATACTATTATTATGCCCCACCTACGATATTAGAGGGGCATTATGTTATCTGCTCTGTGCGCCCGTTCGTCCGTTCGTTTGGTCGTCTGTCCCGCTTCAGGTTAAAGTTTTTGGTCGAGGTATTTTTGATGAAGTCATCATGATAAGTTGTCCATCATTGCGGATATATGGTTTTTCATGATGTTACAACGAGGATAAATTATTCATATTTCCATGAAATAATGATCTGTTGATTTTAATAGTCTAAATACAAATTTATGACCGTCACAAGCACAGTTGATTTGAAATATCCTAAAGATACAAGTATAGTCTCTTTGGTGACTATTCTATATAAATACAAGTTAAATTTACATAAAATTGTGACCAATATAATTTACTGATCATCTTTATTTCTAATGTCACACAATTTTATTTTTGTTTTTGTTATCAAATGAATTTGAAGTCCTTTATGTCGTCATGATACGTTGTCTACAGGGGAGGATATATGACTGTCCCTGATGTTACATGAAACAGAGGACTATTTGACATTAGATGATGTTTCACACGTAGATGATGTTTCACACGTAGATGATGTTTCACACGTAGATGATGTTTCACACAGACTTTTTAACATTAATGCCTCTTACATTTTAAAGATATATCAATATTGTAGTTTTTATTTTTTTATTTAGATTCAAAGTCTTAAGAATTTTTGTTTAATTTCTAGAAGTTTATTTATTTTTATACTTATTTAAATTTTTATTTACATATGATTAATTTTACTTATTTAAACTTGCATTTACATATGCTTCATTTTTACATTATTTTGATATTTTTCATCCTTTAACTTATTTTGGTTTTTAAATATACACACAGCTACATTTATCATTTTCAGCAGAGCCTATTTAATACACAAGATCAACAGGTGCTAACTTCAAGGATATAAATTCTTGACTAAATTTTTCTTGTTGACAATTACCGTAGTTAAAAAAAAATTTGACAAAAAAGTCAACCTAAAATGTAAAATATACTATAAGTCATTGTTGGGGCATTTCTTCCTGCAAGGAAAGGCTACTGTTTCTGTAACTGAATGCTAGTCATGCTAGTCATTCTTTCTATTTTTTGGGGAAAGATGCTATTGCACCCTAAGTACCTATAATTGTGAATGCTGGTCATTCTGTCTATGTTTTGGGAAAAGACCGTATTGCACCCTAAGTACCTATAATTGTGAATGCTGGTCATTCTGTCGATGTTTTGGGGAAAGACCGTATTGCACCCTAAGAACCTATAATTGAGAATGCTGGTCATTCTGTCTATGCTTTGGGGAAAGATGGTATTGCACCCTAAATACCTATAATTGTGAATGCTGGTCATTCTGTCTATGTTTTGGGGAAAGATGGTATTGCACCATAAGTACCTATAATTGTGAATGCTGGTCATTCTGTCTATGATTTGGGGAAAGACGGTATTGCACCCTAAGTACCTATAATTGTGAATGCTGGTCATTATGTCTATGATTTTGGGAAAGACCGTATTGCACCCTAAATACCTACAATTTTGAATGCTGGTCATTCTGTCTATGATTTGGGGAAAAACGATATTGTACCCTAAGTATATATTATTGTGAATGCTGGTCATTCTGTCTATGTTTTGGGGAAAGACGGTATTGCACTCTAAGTACCTATAATGGTGAATGCTGGTCATTCTGTCTATGATTTGGGGAAAGACGGTATTGCACTCCAATTACCTATAATGGTGAATGCTGGTCATTCTGTCTATGATTTGAGGAAAGATGGTATTGCACCCTAACTACCTATAATTGTGAATGCTGGTCATACTGTCTATGTTTAGGAAAAGACCGTATTGCACCCTGAGTAACTATAATTGTGAATGCTGTTCATTCTGTCTAAGTTTTGGGGAAATACCGTATTGAACCCTTAGTACCTATATTTGTGAATGCTGGTCATTCTGTCTATGTTTAGGAAAAGACCGTATTGCACATTAAGTTCCTATAATTGTGAATGCTGTTCATTCTGTCTAAGTTTTGGGAAAATACCGTATTGAACCCCAAGTACCTATAATTGTGAATGCTGGTCATTCTGTCTATGTTTTGGGGAAAGACCGTATTGCACTCTTAGTACCTATAATTGTGAATGCTGATCATTCTGTCTATGATTTGGGGAAAGACCGTATTGCACCCTTAGTACCTATAATTGTGAATGCTGGTCATTCTGTCTATGATTTGGGGAAAGACGGTTTTGCACCCTAGGTACCAATAATTGTGAATGCTGGTCTTTCTGTCTATAATTTGGGGAAAGACCGTACTGCACGGTCTGTGTATATCTGCGTCCATTCGTTTTGAAATATCAAAAACAAAAAACAAAAAACGAAAGCGTTTTCATTTTTCGTTTTTGATTTCTTAAAAACCAAAATGAAAAACGAAAGTGTTTTCATTTTTCGTTTTTGATTTCTTAAAAACCAAAATGAAAAACAAGAGTGTTTCCGTTTTTCTTTTTTTATTTCACAAAACAAAAAACGAAAAACAAAAGTATTTTCATTTTTCATTTTTGATTTTTCTAAAACTAAAATCGAAAAATGAAAGTGTTTTCATTTTTCATTTTTGATTTCACAAAAGTATAAAACGAAAGTGTGTACAATCTTTCCCACACTGTTTTTAATTGTCAATCAAAAAATGACAATGTTGTCATTCAAAAAATGACAATGTTGTCATTTGTCATTCATTTAAAGGTGCTTCAGACAATGAAATTATAACAATGTTGTCGATTTTTGTTACATACCAAAAGGGTGAACATAAAGTTTTGTATATAATTTTAATTATTTTTGATTTATAATGTAAAATGTTTTCTTTTCTTGATGTACAGCCATTGATAGTAAATGTTGCTACTGCAAACACTCCGGTATTCATTCAACATAATGTAGACAAAATAGACCGCATGACTTCTGAATTGAACTACGGTGATAAAGTAATCAAAAACTTTCAAAAACCTTGTTTATATCTTTGATAAATAATTAATTATTATATTTAAATATTAAACTAATCACAAATTTAAATTGTACAATATAATATTATATAAAGGTGGTACAAATAAATAGATTGATGACAACATCACACTAACAAGGGAGGTAACTACTTTTAAAACTGACACGAAAACTAGCCCGGTCGTTAAAGTATACATGCACAGTGGTTGTGAGATCAATACTACTTAATCAAAGATAATGACGACGGATGCAAAAGTCTTTAACAATCTAAATAATATGGGTGGGTGAACTTTACTTTTAAGTTTAGAAAGGTCGATCCAAGATTATTAGAATTGATTACCAAGGTCCATCTGACAGTATTTTACGAACATCGAGGACGATTATGTATTTTGCTTGATCAATTGATTAAGGTTTATGTACCCTTCTGTAGCCATTTTTGTACGAATTTTTCAAACCTCAATTGTATCAAAACTAAAGATATAATAAATAATAGAGATAGGACATTTAGTACATGTTCCAAGGGGAAACTTGATGTAAAGCATTATTTTTTACTGTTTCATTGCATTTGATAGAAAAAGAGGACTTTGTGGCAAATAAATCAAGATTTTTATAGAAAATCCACAGCCTTTAATACAGAGATTTTTGTTATAAAATTTGAAACATAAATTACTCACTTGATTTTCTTTGATGTGCTAGTGTTTATTTTTTACAAAAAGTTCTAAGTAACCTGTAAATTCCAAAACACCTCGTGCTGAGTCACTAAAGTCGAGCGCACCCTAAAAGGTGTACTTGATTTTGGCCATATTTATACTTGTCTTAACCAATAACTACATTTATAAACTTGTTTTAAGGAAATCAATGCTAGCACTGCATGCAATAATCCTATATCTATCAGTCATCAAATTGCCAAATATGAGAGTACAAGGATAAAGGCTGTGGATTTTCTATAAAAATCTTGATTTATTTGCCACAAAGTCCTCTTTTTCTATAAAATGCAATGGAACAGTAAAAAATAATGCTTTGCATCAAGTTTCCCCTTGGAATATGTACAAAATGGCCTATCTCTATTATTCATTATATTTGTAGTTTTGATACAATTGAAGTTTGAAAAGTTCGTACAAAAATGGCTACAGAAGGGTACATAAACCTTAAAAAACAAATTTCTGCAATTTCACAATTCAAACCGGGATATTAAAGCATTCAACTATTTTGCCATTTGGAGCATATTCGGTATTAGTTTTGCTTATTTGTGAAGACTATAAGGTGATATTAACTAGAGGCCGTTGATGGGGGGTATTGGAATTGAGAATAGTGGACAAAAATATAAATGATAGAGAGTTAAAATGTAATGTAGTTTGTCTCTGGGAGATTGTTATTGGTTATTATACGGTTTCTCTTTATTTCTATGTCTATTAATTAAGAAGCGTGCTTTCATTATTTGCCAACATATTACTTATCTTGCAAACTACCATAGATTTCAGGTAATTGTTCTGCATAAAACCACATTGGAGTCCCTGCATTTTTTTTTCAAGTGGACCTCAGTTACCCAACATATCCCATCATTACATTAAAGTTAATAAACAAATTTCTACGGCAATACTTTTGTCTGCACAATGTGTAAAGGGGAGCTGGGAAGCTGGATACAAAAAATCAAGGTTGCTGTTTGGCTTATTTTTTCAAAGATAGGTCCAAAGTTGGGGTCGAACACCCAACCCCACCCTTACCGAAAATGTAATAAAAATTGTCCCCACTAGGTGCAAAGGGAAGCTGAGTAGCTGAGGTCTACAGTAGAAAAAATCCAGGGTGTTGTTCTGCTTAGTTTTTTTTTCTAAAGTAGGTCTAAAGTTGAGGTAGGATACCCTACCCAACCCTTACCGGACAGTTAATAAAACAATCTGCGGCAATACTTTTTTCTGCACTAGGTGAGAACGTAAGTTAGAGATCTAGGGTCTACTTGATCAAAATTACAAGTTAATTTATAACACGGATTAATCTTTCTTAGCTAATAAATAATGTTCTTGCCCACCATACTTCGAATACAAAAAAATAAACCTTTTGTCCAATCATATTTAAGCGGAATCCACTAGTGCAGAGGTAGAATGTTTTGTAAAAACGGTTTTGTGTGGCAAAAAGTTAAATGTTTCTTTTAATGCAGAATAATTATATTCAGTTTCATGAACTATTTGACAGGATGTCGATAATAAGGAAAGCTATTTCACACAATAGTGCAATTTTGCTATATATAAATATTTGAAAAATGGCTGCTACCAACTGGCAGCTTGAGCCTGGTCTCACAAACTCCGCATTTTCATTACAGTTGATTACATTGAGTGTGTAGACAAAGGTTATATCTTTTGTTTGCTTGCTTGTTAGCTGAACCGTGAAATCATTATTAGGTAAGGTATACTACCCTCCCGTAAAAGGATCCTAGTCCTACAGACAGATTGAGTGGTTATCTGTTGAACTAGTCTACTCTGAAAGGAGGGTAGTTTACCTAATCTAATAATACATGCAAGCTAACCAAGGATGCTACCTATGCCTACACACTCAATGCAATCGGCTGTAGCTTCTTTACATAAAAGGTTGCAACACCTTGCCATATTATTCCAATAAACGTTTGGAAAAGGAAGTCAATGTGCTTTACCATAGGGTTTTATGCAGAACAATTACCGGAAAAGTTAAAGGTTTCTTTTAATGCAGAATAATCATTATTCAGTTTCATGAACTATTTGACAGGATGCCGATAATAAGGAAAGCTATTTCACACAATAGTGCAATTTTGCCATCAATTAAAAAAAAAATCATTATTATTTACGATTCTATAAACACTCAAAAGTGTTGACTATTTAAAACGTAAAACGGGCAGTACGCTCTTTAATATATCGAAAGCAATTGACTTGATAATAAAGTGGTTATTTATTAATTAAAACATTTGAAGTACGTTTGAGTCTTATGCAACATTTGTGTTTATATAAATATTTGAAAACTGGCTGCTACCATCTGGCTGCTTGAGCCTGGTCTCACAAACTCAGCATTTTTATTACCACTGATTACATTGAGTGTGTAGACAAAGGTTATATCTTTTGTTTGCTTGCTTGTTAGCTGAACCTTGAAATCAGTATTAGGTAAGGTATACTACCCTCCTGTAGAAGGATCCTAGTCCTACAGACAGATTGATTGGTTATCTGTCGAACTAGTCTACTCTGAGAGGAGGGTAGTTTACCTCATCTAATAATACAAGCAAGCTAACCAAGGATGCTACCTTTGCCTACACACTCAATGCAATCGGCTGTAACTTCTTTACATAAAAGGTTGCAACACCTTGCCAAATTATTGGGTTCCAATAAACGTTTGGAAAATGAAGTCAATGTGCTTTCCCATAGGGTTTTATGCAGAACAATTACCGGAAATCTATTATGGAAGCTTGCAAAAACAATATCAAAATCGAAATCTAACTGAACAATGAAGTTACTCACATTAAAAAAGGTTGAGACATTGAAGGCCAGATAAGTTTTCATATTTCATATTCTTGCGTGTCTTATTTTAATCAGACGGTCATTACAAAGAAATTTAATATTAAGACAAAAATTAATGTAGAGTTTCATTGGTGAAATTAACACTACGATACAAATAAAGGATTATCAAATGATCATGACTTTGCTTGAAGTAAAATGATCAATCAATCAATCAATCAATTGATCAATCAATAAAATTGAGAATGGAAATAAAAAATGTGTAAAAGAGACAACAGCCTAACATCTTCTTTTTTATAACCAAAGAGCACAGCCGAAGGCCACCAATGGGTCTTCAACACAACGAGAAAATCCCTCAACCAGAGGCGGGCTTCAGCTGGTCTCTAAATATATACTAGTTATGTGAAAATGGACGTCACACTTAACTTAGATAAAAAGAAAAACACATAAAAAACTAACAAAGACCGGATTCTCCTGACTTGGGACAGGCGCAAAAATGCGGCGGGGTTAAACATGCTTTGTGAGATCTCAACCCTCCAACTATTCAACTATAGCCAGCTAATGTAAAATAAACAAACACACACAAATATGTACAGAAAAACTCAGTTTAAAAGAAATCCGAGTCCGATGTCAGAAAAGTAAACAAAAGAAACTACGCAAAATAAATATGATTCATAAATTGACAAAGAACTACTAGCAGTAACTGACATGCCAGCCCCAGACCCCAATTAAACATATCGAAATGACATATAGATATAAGAAGATGTGGTATGAGTGCCAATGAGACAACTCTCCATCCAAGTCACAGTTTGTAAAAGTAAACTATTATAGGTCAAAGTACCCTCTTCAACACGAATCCTTGGCTCACACCGAAAAGCAAGTTATAACATCACCCCTAGTTTTTGGTGGGGTTCTTGTTGTTTATTCTTTAGTTTTCTATGTTGTGTCATGTGTACTATTGTTTTTCTGTTTGTCTTTTTCATTTTTAGCCATGGCGTTGTCAGTTTGTTTTAGATTTATGAGTTTGACTGTCCCTTTGGTATCTTTCGGCCCTCTTTTATAAAGATCCCCAAAAATGACTAGTGTAAAACCATTCAAACGGGAAAACCAACGGTCTTAACTATGTAAAAAACGAGAAGCGAGAACCAGATCAACAAACGACAACTTCTGTTTTTTTGTGTGATTATTTGATTACTAGACCAAATATTTCATGATTTTTTATTATCTAGGACTGTATTTTTGATTAATGATTGATTACCAAGTTTAATAAAAACCTAGTGTGTGTATAGCAAACATATTAACTTTGGCTTGAAAGACGTTTATTTGTTTTTGCCTCGGTCAAATTGATAAGAATAAAATCCTAAGATTGAACGCGTTCGTTCAATAATCTTATTAAAATTCATATCTAGATTAATGTTCTCATACACATAAGTAAAACAAAATCAGAGATATACCTTTCTATTAGATTAGTTCGTCTAATTTACAAATGTAGTATTTTTATCTGAAGTATATTTACTAACTTCTTTAATAAAGAATTTGAATAAGAATATGTCCATAGTACATAGATGACCCACTATCATTTTCCATGTCTAGTGGACCGTGAAATTGAGGGTCAGAACTCTATATTTGGCATTAAAATTAAAAAGATCATATGATAGAGAATATGTGTACTGAGTTTTGCGAGAAATATGAATACCTACTCAAATCCAATCTATTAGAAAAATCGAGTTATTACAGAAGAGTGTCCACCATGCACTTGCACTGTACTATTATTAATATAGTAAAATAGAATGATATACAAATGGATGAAAATCATATATACAAGATGTAGTAACTGTAATATACAAATATTAATATAACATATACAAACAAACCAGAATGGACTGATTTTTATCACTAAAATATACTACAGGACATATACAAGATATTACGTTGAAGTTGATTCCCTGTCCTTTATTCACCATACACGCAAGAACTTGTCTCAGAAAGAAAATTTTATCTGTATACAGGGGTTAAAAAACGTTGTTACAGATAACTAGCCCAGAACTTATTGGCAGCAGGATTTTACTAGCCCTGTTCGAAGAACTGCTAGCCTATCAAAACTGACCTGCTAGCCCATGTATGCCTTACAAATCAGAGTTTGCTGCATAATACATGGTGGGTGTCATGTTTTGAAAAGGACATTATACACCGTTTTAAACTAGTTTATTTTCTGGGAAAGAAAACATGTTTATTGGTTTTATCGTGTGAAACAAGTGGTTTAATTATTATATTAGTTGTCCACACATACAAGGGAGAATTTTTATTGGGATGCTCGGGAAAACACTGCCAATATTCGCAGAATATGGTCTCAGAAATTTCATCCTGGCGCCACAGCCGACCTTGCCCAGGGGAATCTTTCTGTCCATGTCACTAGATATGTTCTTTTCCGCTTTTTCCGATTGTATTTTACATATTTTCAAGATGAATTTTCAGCCTCAATAGTACCCCCTTCATCTACCGATTAATTGAAAATCTCGACAGAAGCAATGTACAATACCCCCTGTACTGAGAAATCGATATTAAAAGTGTGAGATATTGCAATCAATAGATGATACCTGTCCACCCTGAGTTATTTGTTCTATTTTTAAAACATGTAACTGTACAACAGAGTTGCGTTCAATATCGTAGGGTTAGGTAGTGCTACATAGATTTTTGTCTACTGAACGAGTAGCTAGCCTAGCTGCTATCAATATCTATGTAGCAGCTAGGCTAGCTACTCGTTCAATAGTCATAAATCTGCATACCCCTAAGTAGCCGCTACGATATTGAATGCAACCCTAGACCTGTACAAACCAGTACAAATGCTTGGAATCCCGGATGACGTAATTGAATCTGATTGACTAAGATAGAATAGGGATGAAGGGATTTTCCACTATCTATTTTGGAAACGCCAATAATGTTTTGTAACTTGTCCGTCGGGCATATTGGGTTAAAGTTTTGATTGCCCGAGGCGCAAATGATCTAATCCCGGGCGTCGGGCTAGTGGATTTTTTAACCCCTGGTATATTAACCTCACTTTCAGGTATAGAGATGTGATATTTTTTTCTGAAACAAGTGCTTGTGACAATCCAAAAGAACTTGCAGTCATTCGATGTTCAGTACTTCAGTACTTTGATTGTTTGAAAACGATGTATAAATACCCTGCCACATTCGGTATGTGTTTTTGTTAGATGTTTTTTTTTCCATCTGTTTTGTATCGATCTCATGCGTTAAGCCCTTTTCCGATGATCTGTATAGTTTGTTCTTATGCTGTGCTGTAACAAACTGTTTCAGGTTCAGGGGAGGATTGAGCGCTCACAAACATGTTAAACTCCGCCATATATTGCATGTGCCTGTTCCAACCCAGGAGCATGTAGTTCAGTGGTTGTCGTTTGTTGATGTCTTCATATTTGTTTTTCGTAATTTATGTTGTTTTAAAATAGGCCGTTATTTTTCTCAATTGAACTGTTTCATATTTTTCATTTCATGGACTATTGTAGCCGACAATACCGTATGTTTTTTTCTCATTGTTGAAGGTTATATGGTTGCTTGTATATAACTGCTTACATTCACTACATTTGAACTTTGTGGGATAGTTGACTCATTTGCAATAATACCATATCTCCTAATTAAAAAGTTGATGGGGGGGGGGGGATGTATTTCTTTGGAAAGTTTCAATGTTTTTCTCCCAGGTCACCCAGTTTGAATAGAATATTTTGACATATTGCTATGCTCTTGGATTTGAATTAAGAGCCAACCAGAGCTCACGGCCTGTTGGTGGGTAGTTGATGACTATGGTAAGCTCTGGATGTCTTTTTGGGTATTACATACATGTACGGTGATTTGGTGATGTCTTCATGTCATGCATTGTCCCATTACTTTATATAGACAGCTTATCAGTCAACCTGATCTATCAAAGTAGCTCTTCTAGCCTTTTGTATAGTCAGACGAGAAACAAGATATAAACTGACTTAGCTTGGTATATACATGTATATTTAATATGCTCATATAAATATAAAAAAGAAGATGTGGTATGATTGTCAATGAGACAACTCTCCACAAGAGACCAAAATAACACAGAAATTAACAACTATAAGTCACCGTACGGCCTTCAACAATGAGCAAAGCCCATACCACATAGTAAGCTATAAAAGGGCCCGAAATAACAATGCAAAACAATTCAAGCAAGAAAACTAACGACCTAATTTATGTACAAAAATTGAATGAAAAATAAAAATGTAACACATAAACAAACGACAACCACTGAATAACGGGCTCTTGACTTGAGACAGGCACATACATTTAGAATGTGGCGGGGTTTAACATTTTAGCGGGATCCAAAATTCAAGTCAAATTGATATTTTAAAACAACATAAAAATAAAAAAGTGTAAAAAAAATTATTTCAATAATTGTTGAAAATATTATTGTGTTTGTGAGTGGAAAACTGCTTGAAATTGTAGAAATATTCGAAAGTAGCTCTCTCATTTTGTTCTGCAGCTACGTTAAAGGAACACCAATCAAGTAATCGATCTTTATGACTATGGATTCAATATTCAATGGCTTAAAATACCATGTTCTGCTGGTCGTACACTCAATAATACTTAAGTTGGAATAGATCTACGAAGATTCAAGAACGGGCATGTGTGGTTTGGCAATTGTACATGCCCACGGCACAGATGTCCAGATATTTCTCGGAAGATGTTTTGAGAAGTTACGATGCTACCGGACATGGAAAATTAAACTGTTACAGTATATTACAGAACACAAAACTGGCTATCTTTGCTGTAAACACAAGTTAAAGCTGACAAGGGTTACATTAAAGCTAAAAATCCCAATCCCACGGCATCAAATAATTAAAAAAAAATACGACCTAGGCCTTTAGCATTGGAGGACTAAAACTAGCATTGAGCCGTATCCAGGTCCTAAATAGAAAATAAAGAGATGTGGAGTAAATGTACACGGGACAAAATCGCTCACAATATATAGAAAAAATACAAATTATTAATGAACAGGGCTTTTATTCCTGTTCTTCATCTTGAAAGTAGCGGGAGGGTCTTCAACGAGGAACCGGACCATTGATACTCATTATACAAAAGTAACATGGGTTAGTGCATCGGACTACAAAAACAGAAGTTCCTGGTTCCATCCCCATTCCGGGGAGAACATTGCCTATCCACTATTAATAAATATGTTTATTCTAACAATAGCCACACACTTGACTATGTAGATTACATTGTTTTTTCTTCGTCCTACATATGTCTTTTGATATTGCTACTACATGTAAATACTAAAAGTCTTACACTGTATCTATATATTTTGCTCCGAGACCAGAACATAATAAAATAAATAGGACAAAACTTGCGCTTTAGATTAAGAAAAGGTCCGAAAATTTTGTAACATTTTTTACAGTTCTTCCGGGGTCCTTGAGCCCTTCCCTCGCCAAAATATAGTTTGCTTTTTTTGTAATAGAGGCTAGTTACGCTTCTATACCAACCTCTCCAAACTTAAAAGTTAAGATCACGCATCCTTAGTGTTTATATTGTTAAAGACTTTTGCATCCGTCGACATTTTCTTCGATTAAAATAATATTGATCTGACAACCGCTGTTCATGTATAACGACCGGGCTAGTTTTCTTGTTAGTTTTAAAAGTAGTTACCTCCCTTGTTAGTTTGATGTTGTCATCAATCTATTTGTTTTTACCACCTTTATATAATATTATATTGTATAATTTATATTTGTGATTCGTTTAATATTTAAATATAATAATTAATTTTTTATCAAAGATATAAACAAGGTAATTTGAAAGTCTTTGATTACTTTATCACCGTAATTCAATTCAGAAGTCATGCGGTCTATTTTGTCTACATTATGTTGAATGCATACCGGAGTGTTTGCAGTAGCAACATTTATTATCAATGGCTGTACATCAAGAAAAGAAAACATTTTACATTATACATCGAGAAATAATTAAAATTATATACAAAACTTTATGTTCACCCTTTTGGTATGTAACAAAAATCGACAACATTGTTATAATTTCATTGTCAGAAACACCTTTAAATGAATGATAAATGACAACTTTGTCATTTTTTGAATGACAATTAAAAACAGTGTGGGAAAGATAAATTGAACACACTTTCGTTTTTCGTTTTTCGTTTTTTATTTTTGTGAAATCAAAAATGAAAAATGAAAACACTTTCATTTTTCGATTTTAGTTTTTGAAAAATCAAAAATGAAAAATGAAAATACTTTTGTTTTTCGTTTTTTGTTTTGTGAAATAAAAAACGAAAAACGAAAACACTCTTGTTTTTCATTTTGGTTTTTAAGAAATCAAAAACGAAAAATGAAAACACTTTCGTTTTTCATTTTGATTTTTAAGAAATCAAAAAAGAAAAATGAAAACGCTTTTGTTTTTTGTTTTTGATATTTCAAAACAAAAAAAGAATGGACGCAGATATACACGGACCCTGCACCCTAAGTACCTATTATTGTGAATGCTAGTCATTCTGTCTATGATTTGGGGAAAGATGGTATTGCACCCTAAGAACCTATGACTGTCAATGCTAGTCATTCTGTCTATGTTTTAGGGTAAGACCGTATTGCACCCTAATTACCTATAATTGTGAATGCTAGTCATCCTGTCAATGTTTTAGGGAAAGACGGTATTGCACCCTAGGTATCTACAATTGTGAATGCTGTTCATTCTGTCTAAGTTTTGGGGAAAGACCGTACTGCACCCTAAGTACCTTTACTTGTGAATGCTAGTCATTCTGTTTATACTTTAGGGAAAGACCGTATTGCACCCTAAGTACCTATAATTTTGAATGCTGGTCATTCTGTCTATGTTTAAGAGAAAGACGGTATTGCACCCTAAGTACCTATAATTGTGAATGCTGTTCATTCTGTCTAAGTTTTGGGGAAAGACCGTACTGCACCCTAAGTACCTATAATTGTGAATGCTGGTCATTCTGTCTATGATTTGGGGAAAGACCGTATTGCATCCTAAGTACCTAAAATTGTGAATGCTGGTCATTCTGTCTATGTTTATTGAAAGACCGTTTTGCACCCTTAGTACCTATAATTGTGAATGCTAGTCATTCTGTTTATAATTTAGGGAAAGACCGTATTGCACCCTAAGTACCTAGTATTGTCAATGCTGGTCATTCTGTCTATGTTTAAGGGAAAGACGGCATTGCACCCTAAGAACCTATAATTGTGAATGCTGTTCATTTTGTCTAAGTTTTTTTGGAAAGACCGTACTGCACCCTAAATACCTATAATTGCGAATGCTGGTCATTCTGTCTATGTTTTAGGAAAAGACCGTTTTGCACCCTTAGTGCCTATAATTGTGAATGCTAGTCATTCTGTTTATAATTTAGGGAACGACGGTATTGCACCCTAAGTACCTATAATTGTGAATGCTGGTCATTCTGTCTCTGTTTTGGGGAAAGACCGTATTGCACCCTTAGTACCTATAATTGTGAATGCTGGTCATTCTGTATATAGTTTAGAAAAAGACGGTATTGCACCCTAAGTACCTATAACTTCGAATGCTGGTCATTCTGAATATGTTTTGGGGAAAGACGGTATTGCACCCTAGGTATCTACAATTGTGAATGCTGTTCATTCTGTCTAAGTTTTGGGGAAAGACCGTACTGCACCCTAAGTACCTTTACTTGTGAATGCTAGTCATTCTGTTTATACTTTAGGGAAAGACCGTATTGCACCCTAAGTACCTATAATTTTGAATGCTGGTCATTCTGTCTATGTTTAAGAGAAAGACGGTATTGCACCCTAAGTACCTATAATTGTGAATGCTGTTCATTCTGTCTAAGTTTTGGGGAAAGACCGTACTGCACCCTAAGTACCTATAATTGTGAATGCTGGTCATTCTGTCTATGATTTGGGGAAAGACCGTATTGCATCCTAAGTACCTAAAATTGTGAATGCTGGTCATTCTGTCTATGTTTATTGAAAGACCGTTTTGCACCCTTAGTACCTATAATTGTGAATGCTAGTCATTCTGTTTATAATTTAGGGAAAGACCGTATTGCACCCTAAGTACCTAGTATTGTCAATGCTGGTCATTCTGTCTATGTTTAAGGGAAAGACGGCATTGCACCCTAAGAACCTATAATTGTGAATGCTGTTCATTTTGTCTAAGTTTTTTTGGAAAGACCGTACTGCACCCTAAATACCTATAATTGCGAATGCTGGTCATTCTGTCTATGTTTTAGGAAAAGACCGTTTTGCACCCTTAGTGCCTATAATTGTGAATGCTAGTCATTCTGTTTATAATTTAGGGAACGACGGTATTGCACCCTAAGTACCTATAACTTCGAATGCTGGTCATTCTGAATATGTTTTGGGGAAAGACCGTATTGCACCCTTAGTACCTATAATTGTGAATGCTGGTCATTCTGTATATAGTTTAGAAAAAGACGGTATTGCACCCTAAGTACCTATAACTTCGAATGCTGGTCATTCTGAATATGTTTTGGGGAAAGACCGTATTGCACCCTAAGTACCTATAATTGTGAATGCTGGTCATTCTGTCTATGTTTTGGGGAAAGACCGTATATAACCCTAAGTACCTATAATTGTGAATGGTGGTCATTCTGTCTATGTTTTGGGGAAAGACCGTATTGCACCCTAAGTACCTATAATTGAAAATGGTGGTCATTCTGTCTATGTTTATGTTTAAGAGAAAGACGGTATTGCACCCTAAGTACCTATAATTGTGAATGCTGTTCATTCTGTCTATGTTTTGGGGAAAAACCGTATTGCACCCTAAGTACCTATAATTGTGAATGCTGGTCATTCTGTCTATGTTGTTTTCGGGAAAGATGGTATTGCACCCTAAGTACCTATAATAGTGAATGCTGGTCATTCTGTCTATGTTTTGGGGAAAGACCGTATTCCACCCTAAGTACCTATAATTGTGAATGCCGGTCATTCTGTCTATGTTTTAGGGAAAGACCGTATTCCACCCTTAGTGCCTATAATTGTGAATGCTAGTCATTCTGTTTATAATTTAGGGAACGACGGTATTGCACCCTAATTACCTATAATTGTGAATGCTGGTCATTCTGTCTATGTTTTGGGGAAAGACCGTATTGCATTCTAAGTACCTATAATTGTGAATGCTGGTCATTCTGTCTATGTTTTGGGGAAAGACGGTGTTGCACCTGAAGGACCTATAATTGTGAATGCTGGTCATTTTGTCTATGATTTGAGGAAAGATCGTATTCCGCCAAGTACCTATAATTGTGAATTCTGGTCATTCTGTCTATGTTTTTGGGAAAGACGGTGTTGCACCTAAAGGACCTATAATTGTCAATGCTGGTTATTCTGTCTATGTTTTGGGGAAAGACCGTATTGAACCCTAAGTACCTATAATTGTGAATGCTGGTCATTCTGTCTATAGTTTAGAAAAAGACGGTATTGCACCCTAAGTACCTATAACTTCGAATGCTGGTCATTCTGAATATGTTTTGCAGAAAGACCGCATTGCACCCTAAGTACCTATAATTGTGAATTCTGGTCATACTGTCTATGACATGGGGAAATACCGTATTGCACCCTAGGTACGTATAATTGTAAATGCTGTTCATTCTGTCTATATTATGGGGAAAGACCGTATTGCACCCTAAGTACCTATACATGTGTATGCTGGTCATTCTGTCTATGTTTGGGGAAAGACCGTATATACTCTAAGTACCAATAATTTAAAATGCTGGTCATTCTGTCTATGATTTGAGGAAAGACCTATTGCACCCTAATAACCTATAATTGTGAATGCTGGTTATTCTGTCTATGTTTTACGGAAAGACCGTATTGCACCCTAAGTACCTATAATTGTGAATGCTGGTCATTCTGTATATAGTTTAGAAAAAGACGGTATTGCACCCTAAGTACCTATAACTTCGAATGCTGGTCATTCTGAATATGTTTTGGGGAAAGACCGTATTGCACCCTAAGTACCTATAATTGTGAATGCTGGTCATTCTGTCTATGTTTTGGGGAAAGACCGTATATAACCCTAAGTACCTATAATTAAGAATGGTGGTCATTCTGTCTATGTTTTGGGGAAAGACCGTATTGCACCCTAAGTACCTATAATTGAAAATGGTGGTCATTCTGTCTATGTTTATGTTTAAGAGAAAGACGGTATTGCACCCTAAGTACCTATAATTGTGAATGCTGTTCATTCTGTCTATGTTTTGGGGAAAAACCGTATTGCACCCTAAGTACCTATAATTGTGAATGCTGGTCATTCTGTCTATGTTGTTTTCGGGAAAGATGGTATTGCACCCTAAGTACCTATAATAGTGAATGCTGGTCATTCTGTCTATGTTTTGGGGAAAGACCGTATTCCACCCTAAGTACCTATAATTGTGAATGCCGGTCATTCTGTCTATGTTTTAGGGAAAGACCGTATTCCACCCTTAGTGCCTATAATTGTGAATGCTAGTCATTCTGTTTATAATTTAGGGAACGACGGTATTGCACCCTAATTACCTATAATTGTGAATGCTGGTCATTCTGTCTATGTTTTGGGGAAAGACCGTATTGCAATCTAAGTACCTATAATTGTGAATGCTGGTCATTCTGTCTATGTTTTGGGGAAAGACGGCGTTGCACCTGAAGGACCTATAATTGTGAATGCTGGTCATTTTGTCTATGATTTGAGGAAAGATCGTATTCCGCCAAGTACCTATAATTGTGAATGCTGGTCATTCTGTCTATGTTTTGGGGAAAGACGGTGTTGCACCTGAAGGACCTATAATTGTGAATGCTGGTCATTTTGTCTATGATTTGAGGAAAGATCGTATTCCGCCAAGTACCTATAATTGTGAATGCTGGTTATTCTGTCTATGTTTTACGGAAAGACCGTATTGCACCCTAGGAACCTATTTTTGTGAATGCTTGTCATTCTGTCTATGTTTTGGGAAAAGACCGTATTGCACCCTAAGTACCTATAAATGTGATGCTGGTCATTTTGTCTATGTTTTGGGAAAAGACCGTATTACACCTTAAGTACCTATAATTGTGAATGCTTGTCATTCTGTCTATGTTTTGGGGAAAGACCGTATTGCACCCTAAGTACCTATAATTGTGAATGCTGGTCATTCTGTGTATGTTATAGGGAAAGACGGTATTGCACCCTAAGTACCTATAATTGTGAATGCTGGTCATTCTTTCTATGTTATAGGAAAAGACCGTATTGCACCCTAAGAACCTATAATTGTGATGCTGGTCATTCTGTCTATGTTTTGGGGAAAGACCGTATTGCACCCTCAGTACCTATAATTTTGAATGCTGGTCATTCTGTGTATGTTATAGGGAAAGACGGTATTGCACCCTAAGTACCTATAATTGTGAATGCTGGTCATTCTGTCTATGTTATAGGGAAAGACCGTATTGCACCCTAAGAACCTATAATTGTGATGCTGGTCATTCTGTCTATGTTTTGGGAAAAGACCGTATTACACCCTAAGTACCTATAATTGTGAATGCTGGTCATTCTGTGTATGTTATAGGGAAAGACGGTATTGCACCCTAAGAACCTATAATTGTGAATGCTGGTCATTCTGTGTATGTTATAGGGAAAGACCGTATTGCACCCTAAGTACCTATAATTGTGAATGCTGGTCATTCTGTCTATGTTATAGTGGAAGACCGTATTGCACCCTAGGTACCTATAATTATGAATGCTGGTCATTCTGTCTATGTTTTTGGGAAAGACCGTATTGCACCCTAAGTACCTATAATTGTGAATGCTGGTCATTCTGTCTATGTTTTGGGGAAAGACCGTACTGCACCCTAAGTACCTATTATTGTGAATGCTGGTCATTCTGTCTATGTTTTGGGGAAAGACCGTATTGCACCCTAAGTACCTAGAATTGTGAATGCTGGTCATTCTGTCTATGTTATAGGGAAAGACCGTATTGCACCCTAAGTACCTGTAATTGTGAATGCTGGTCATTCTGTCTATGTTTTTTGGAAAGACCGTATTGCATCATAAGTACCTATAATTGTGAATGCTGGTCATTCTGTCTATGTTTTGGGGAAAGACCGTATTGCACCCTAAGTACCTATAATTGTGAATGCTGGTCATTCTGTCTATGATTTGTGGAAAGACCGTATTGCACCCTAAGTACCTATTATTGTGAATGATGGTCATTCTGTCTATGATTTTGGGTTGACCGTATTGCACCCTAAGTACCTATAACTTCGAATGCTGCTCATTCTGAATATGTTTTGGGGAAAGACCGTATTGCACCCTAAGTACCTATAATTGTGAATGCTGGTCATTCTGTGTATGTTTTGGGGAAAGACCGTATATAACCCTAAGTACCTATAATTGTGAATGGTGGTCATTCTGTCTATGTTTTGGGGAAAGACCGTATTGCACCCTAAGTACCTATAATTGAAAATGGTGGTCATTCTGTCTATGTTTATGTTGAAGAGAAAGACGGTATTGCACCCTAAGTACCTATAATTGTGAATGCTGTTCATTCTGTCTATGTTTTGGGGAAAAACCGTATTGCACCCTAAGTACCTAGAATTGTGAATGCTGGTCATTTTGTCTATGTTATAAGGAAATACCGTATTGCACCCTAGGCACCTATAATAGTGAATGCTGGTCATTCTGTCTATGTTTTGGGGAAAGACCGTATTCCACCCTAAGTACCTATAATTGTGAATGCTGGTCATTCTGTCTATGTTTTGGGGAAAGACGGCGTTGCACCTGAAGGACCTATAATTGTGAATGCTGGTCATTTTGTCTATGATTTGAGGAAAGATCGTATTCCGCCAAGTACCTGTAATTGTGAATGCTGGTCATTCTGTCTATGTTTTGGGGAAAGACGGTGTTGCACCTGAAGGACCTATAATTGTGAATGCTGGTCATTTTGTCTATGATTTGAGGAAAGATCGTATTCCGCCAAGTACCTATAATTGTGAATGCTGGTTATTCTGTCTATGTTTTACGGAAAGACCGTATTGCACCCTAGGAACCTATTTTTGTGAATGCTTGTCATTCTGTCTATGTTTTGGGAAAAGACCGTATTGCAACCTAAGTACCTATAATTGTGATGCTGGTCATTTTGTCTATGTTTTGGGAAAAGACCGTATTACACCTTAAGTACCTATAATTGTGAATGCTTGTCATTCTGTCTATGTTTTGGGGAAAGACCGTATTGCACCCTAAGTACCTATAATTGTGAATGCTGGTCATTCTGTGTATGTTATAGGGAAAGACGGTATTGCACCCTAAGTACCTATAATTGTAAATGCTGGTCATTCTTTCTATGTTATAGGGAAAGACCGTATTGCACCCTAAGTACCTATAATTGTGAATGCTGGTCATTCTGTCTATGTTTTGGGGAAAGACCGTATATAACCCTCAGTACCTATAATTGTGAATGGTGGTCATTCTGTCTATGTTTTGGGGAAAGACCGTATTGCACCCTAAGTACCTATAATTGAAAATGGTGGTCATTCTGTCTATGTTTATGTTTAAGAGAAAGACGGTATTGCACCCTAAGTACCTATAATTGTGAATGCTGTTCATTCTGTCTATGTTTTGGGGAAAAACCGTATTGCACCCTAAGTACCTAGAATTGTGAATGCTGGTCATTTTGTCTATGTTATAGGGAAATACCGTATTGCACCCTAGGCACCTATAATAGTGAATGCTGGTCATTCTGTCTATGTTTTGGGGAAAGACCGTATTCCACCCTAAGTACCTATAATTGTGAATGCCGGTCATTCTGTCTATGTTTTAGGGAAAGACCGTATTCCACCCTTAGTGCCTATAATTGTGAATGCTAGTCATTCTGTTTATAATTTAGGGAACGACGGTATTGCACCCTAATTACCTATAATTGATTATGCTGGTCATTCTGTCTATGTTTTGGGGAAAGACCGTATTGCAATCTAAGTACCTATAATTGTGAATGCTGGTCATTCTGTCTATGTTTTGGGGAAAGACGGCGTTGCACCTGAAGGACCTATAATTGTGAATGCTGGTCATTTTGTCTATGATTTGAGGAAAGATCGTATTCCGCCAAGTACCTATAACTGTGAATGCTGGTCATTCTGTCTATGTTTTGGGGAAAGACGGTGTTGCACCTGAAGGACCTATAATTGTGAATGCTGGTCATTTTGTCTATGATTTGAGGAAAGATCGTATTCCGCCAAGTACCTATAATTGTAAATGCTGGTTATTCTGTCTATGTTTTACGGAAATTCTGTGTATGTTATAGGGAAAGACGGTTTTGCACCCTAAGTACCTATAATTGTGAATGCTGGTCATTCTGTGTATGTTATAGGGAAAGACGGTATTGCACCCTAAGTACCTATAATTGTGAATGCTGGTCATTCTGTGTATGTTATAGGGAAAGACCGTATTGCACCCTAAGTACCTATAATTGTGAATGCTGGTCATTCTGTGTATGTTATAGTGGAAGACCGTATTGCACCCTAGGTACCTATAATTATGAATGCTGGTCATTCTGTCTATGTTTTTAGGAAAGACCGTATTGCACCCTAAGTACCTATAATTGTGAATGCTGGTCATTCTGTCTATGTTTTGGGGAAAGACCGTACTGCACCCTAAGTACCTATTATTGTGAATGCTGGTCATTCTGTCTATGTTTTGGGGAAAGACCGTATTGCACCCCAAGTACCTAGAATTGTGAATGCTGGTCATTCTGTCTATGTTATAGGGAAAGACCGTATTGCACCCTAAGTACCTGTAATTGTGAATGCTGGTCATTCTGTCTATGTTTTTTGGAAAGACCGTATTGCATCATAAGTACCTATAATTGTGAATGCTGGTCATTCTGTCTATGTTTTGGGGAAAGACCGTATTGCACCCTAAGTACCTATAATTGTGAATGCTGGTCATTCTGTCTATGTTTTGTGGAAAGACCGTATTGCACCCTAAGTACCTATTATTGTGAATGATGGTCATTCTGTCTATGATTTTGGGTTGACTGTATTGCACCCTATGTACCTATAATTGTGAATGCTGGTCATTCTGTCTATGATTTGGGGAAAGACGGTATTGCACCCTAAGTACCTAGAATTGTGAATGCTGGTCATTTTGTCTATGTTATAGGGAAATACCGTGTTGCACCCTAGGCACCTATAATAGTGAATGCTGGTCATTCTGTCTATGTTTTTTGGAAAGACCGTATTGCAGCCTAAGTACCTATAATTGTGAATGCTGGTCATTCTGTCTATGTTTTGGAGCAAAACGGTATTGCACCCTAAGAACCTATAATTGTGAATTCTGGTAATTCTATGTTTAGGAGAAAGACCGTATTGCACCCTAAGTACCTATAATTGTGAATGCTATTCATTCTGTCTATGTTTCGGAGAAAAACCGTATCGCACCCTAAGTACCTATAACTTTGAATGCTATTCATTCTGTCTATGTTTTAGGGAAAGACGGTATTGCACCCTAAGTATCTATAATTGTGAATGCTGGTCATTCTGTCTATGTTTTGGGGAAAGAAGGTATTGCATCCTAAGTACCTATTATTGTGAATGCTGGTCATTCTGTCTATGTTTTGGGGAAAGAAGGTATTGCATCCTAAGTACTTATAATTGTGAATGCTGGTCATTCTGTCTATGTTTTTGGGAAAGACCGTATTGGACCCTAAGGACCTTTAATTGTGAATGCTAGTCATTCTGTGTATGTTTTGGAGAAAGACCGTACTGCACCCTAAGTACCTATAATTGTGAATGCTGATCATTCTGTAAATGTTATAGGGAAAGACCGTATTGCACCCTAGGTACCTATAATTATGAATGGTGGTCATTCTGTCTATGTTTTTGGGAAAGACCGTATTGCACCCTAAGAACCTATAATTGTGAATGCTGGTCATTCTGTCTATGTTTTGGGGAAAGACCGTGTTGCACCCTAAGTACCTATTATTGTGAATGATGGTCATTCTGTCTATGATTTTGGGAAAGACCGTATTGCACCCTATGTACCAAAAATTGTGAATGCTGGTCATTCTGTCTATGATTTGGGAAAAGACGGTATTGCACCCTAAGTACCTATAATTGTGAATGCTGGTCATTCTGTCTATGTTATAGGGAAAGACGGTATTGCACCCTAGGTACCTATAATTGTGAATGCTGGTCATTCTTTCTATGTTTTTGAGAAAGACCGTATTGCACCCTACGTATCTATAATTGTGAATGCTGGTCATTCTGTCTACGTTTTGGGGAAAGACCGTATTGCACCCTAAGTACCTATTATTTTGAATGATGGTCATTCTGTCTATGATTTTGGGAAAGACCGTATTGAAGCCTTTGTACCTATAATTGTAAATGCTGGCCATTCTGTCTATGATTTGGGGAAAGACGGTATTGCACCCTAAGTACCTATAATTGTGAATGCTTGTCATTCTGTATATGATTTGAGGAAAGACAGTGTTGCATCCAAAGTATCTATAATTGTGAATGCTGGTTATTCTGTCTTTGTTTTTGGGAAAGACCGTATTGCACCCTAAGTACCTATAATTGTGAATGCTGTTAATTCTGTCTATGTTTTGGGGGAAAACCGTATTGCACCCTAAGTACCTATAATTGTGAATGCTGGTCATTCTGTCTATGATCTGGGGAAAGACGGTATTGCACCCTAAGTACCTATAATTGTGAATGCTGGTCATTCTGTCTATGATTTGGGGTAAGACTGCATTGCACCATGAGTACTTATAATTTTGAATGCTAGTCATTCTGTCTATGATTTGAGGAAATACCGATTTGCACCCTAAGAACCTATAATTGTGAATGCTGGTCATTCTTTCTATGATTTGGGAAAAGAAGGTATTGCACACTAAGTATCCTATAATTGTGAATGATGGTCATTCTGTCTATGATTTGGGGAAAGACGGTATTGCATCCTAAGTATTTAAAATTTTGAATGCTGGTCATTCTGTCTATGATTTGAGGAAACACCATATTGCACCCTAAAAACCTATAATTGTGAATGCTATTCATTCTGTCTATGTTTTGGAGAAAGACGGTATTGCACCCTAAGTACCTATAATTGTGAATGCTTGTCATTCTGTCTATGTTTTTGGGAAAGACCATATTGCACCCTAAGTACCTTTAATTGTTAAAGCTGGTCATTTTGTCTATGTTTTGAAGAAGGACAGTATTGCACCCTAAGAACCTATAATTGTGAATGCTGGTCATTCTGTCTATGTTATAGGGAAAGACTGTATTGCACCCTAGGTACCTATAATTGTGAATGCTGGTCATTCTGTCTACATGTATGTTTTGGGGAAAGACGGTATTGCACCCTAAGTACCTATAATTGTGAATGCTGGTCATTCTGTCTATGTTTTGGGGAAAGACGGTATTACACCCTAGGTACCTATAATTGTGAATGCTGGTCATTCTGTCTGTGTTTTGGGGGAAAATCGTATTGCATCCCAAGTATCTATAATTTTGAATGCTGGTCATTCTGGCTGTTTTAGGGAAAGACCTTATTGCACCCTAAGTACCTAAAATTGTGAATGCTGGTCATTCTGTCTATGTTTTAGGGAAAGACCGTATTGCACCCTAAGTACCTATAATTGTGAATGCTGGTCATTCTGTCTATGCTTTGGGGAAAGACGGTATTGCACCCTAAGTACCTATAAATATGAATGTTGTTTATTCTGTCTAAGTTTTGGGGAAAGACGGTATTGCACCATAAGTACCTATAATTGTGAATGCTGGTCATTCTGTCTTTGTTTTGGGGAAAGACCGTATTGCACCCTAAGTACATATAAGTGTGAATGCTGGTCATTCTGGCTGTTTTAGGGAAAGACCGTATTGCACCCTAAGTACCTAAAATTGTGAATGCTGGTAATTCTGTCTATGTTTTAGGGAAAGACCTATTGCACCCTAAGTACCTATAATTGTGACTGCTGGTCATTCTGTCTATGTTTTAGGTAAAGACCGTATTGCACCCTTAGTAACTATAATTGTTAATGCTGGTCATTTTGTCTATGTTTTGGGGAAAGACCGTATTGCCCCATAAGTACCTATAATCGTGAATGCTGCTCATTCTGTCTATGTTTTTGGGAGAGACCTATTGCACCGTAAGTAATTTATAATTGTGAATGTTGGTCATTCTGTCTATATTTTTGGGAAAGAACGTATTGCACCCTTAGCAGCTATAATTGTGAATGCTGGTCATTCTGTCTATGTTTTGGAAAAAGACCGTATTGCACCCTAAGTACCTATAATTGTGAATGCTGGTCATTTTGTCTATGTTTTTGGGAAAGACCGTTTTGCACCCTGAGACCCTATTAGTGAGAATGCTGGTCATTCTGTCTATGTTTTGGGGAGAGACCGTATTGCACCTTAAGTACCTATAATTTTGAATGCTGGTCATTCTGTTTTTGATTTGGGGAAAGACAGTATCGCACCCTAAGTACCCTATAATTGTGAATGCTGGTTATTCTGTCTATGTTTTGGGGAAAGACGGTATTGCACCCTAAGTACCTATAATTGTAAATGCTGGTCATTCTGTTTATGTTTTAGGGAAAGACCGTATTGCACCCTAAGTACCTATAATTGTGAATGCTGGTCATTCTGTCTATGTTTTAGGGAATGACCGTATTGCACCCTCAGTACCTATAATTGTGAATGCTGGTCATTTTGTCTATGTTTTGGGAAAAGACGGTATTGCACCATAAGCACCCTATAATTGTGAATGCTGGTCATTCTGTCTATGTTTTGGGGAAAGACAGTATTGCACCCTAAGTACCTATAATTGTGAATGCTGGTCATTCTGTGTATGTTTTAGGGAAAGACCGTATTGTACCCTAAGTATCTATAATTTTCAATGCTGGTCATTCTGTCTATGTTTTGGGGAAAGACCGTATTGCTCCTTAAGTATCTATAATTGTGAATGCTGGTCATTCTGTCTGTTTTGGGGAAAGACGGTATTGCACCATAAGTTCCCTATAATTGTGAATGCTGGTCATTCTGTTCATGTTGTGGGGAAAGACGGTATTGCACCCTAAGTACCTATAATTGTGAATGCTGGTTATTCTGTCTATGTTTTAAGGAAAGACCGTATTGCACCCTAAGTGCCTATAATTGTGAATGCTGGTCATTCTGTCTATGTTTTAGGAAAAGACCGTATTACACCCTAAGTACCTATAATTGTGAATGCTGGTCATTCTGTCTATGTTTTGGGGAAAGACCATTTGCACCCTAAGTACTTTTAATTGTGAATGCTGGTTATTCTGTTTATGTTTTGGGGAAAGACGGTATTGCACCATAAGTACCTATAATTGTGAATGCTGATCATTCTGTCTATGTTTTGGGGAAAGAACGTATTACACCCTAAGCACCTATAATTGTGAATGCTGGTTATTCTGTAGATGTTTTGGGGAAAAACCGTATTGCACCCTAAGTATCTATAATTTTGAATGCTGGTCATTCTGTCTATGCTTAGGGGAAAGACCGTATTGCTCCTTAAGTATCTATAATTGTGAATGCTGGTCATTCTGTCTATGTTTTGGGGAAAGACCGTATTGCTCCTTAAGTACCTATAATTGTGAATGCTGGTCATTCTGTCTATGTTTTGGAGAAAGACCGTATTGCACCCTACGTACTCTATAATTGTGAATGTTGGTCATTCTGTCTATGTTTTGGGGAAAGAACGTATTGTACCCTAAGCACCCATAATTGTGAATGCTGGTCATTCTGTCTATGTTTTGGGAAAAGACCGTATTGCACCCTAAGAACCTACTATTGTGAATGCTGGTCATTTTGTCTATGTTTTGGGGAAAGACGGTATTACACCCGAAGTACCTATAATTGTGAATGCTGGTCATTCTGTATATGTTTTGGGGAAAAACCGTATTGCACCCTAAGTATCTATAATTTTTAATGCTGGTCATTCTGGCTGTTTTAGGGAAAGACCGTATTGCACCCTAAGTACCTATAATTGTGAATGCTGTTTATTCTGTTTATGTTTTAGGGAATGACCGTATTGCACTCTCAGTACCTATAATTGTGAATGCTGGTCATTCTGTCTATGTTTTAGGGAAAGACCGTATTGCACCCTAAGTACCTATAATTGTGAATGCTGGTCATTCTGTCTATGTTTTGGGGAAAGACCGTATTGCACTGTTAGTACCTATAATTGTGAATGCTGGTCATTCTGTCTATGTTTTGGGGAAAGACCGTTTTGCACCCTAAGTACTTATAATTGTGGATGCTGCTCATTCTGTCTATGTTTTGGGAAGAGACCGTATTGCACCCTAAGTACCTATAATTGTGAATGCTGGTCATTTTGTCTATGTTTTAGGAAAAGATCGTATTGCACCCTAAGTACCTATGATTGTGAATGCTGGTCATTCTGTCTATGTTTTTGGGAGAGACCGTATTGCACCCTAAGTACACCATAATTGTGAATGCTGGTCATTCTGTCTATGTTATGGGGAAAGACCTCATTTCACCCTAAGTACCTATAATTGTGAATGCTGGTTATTCTGTCTATGTTTTAGGGAAAGATCGTATTGCACCTTAAGTACCTATAATTGTGTATGCTGGTCATTCTGTCCATATTTTGGGGAGAGACCGTGTTGCACCCTAAGTACCTATAATTGTGAATGCTGGTCAATCTGTCTATGTTTTGGGGAAAGACCTTACTGCACCCTCAGTACCAATAATTGTGAATACTTTTCATTCTGTCTATGTTTTGGGAAAAGACCGTATTGCACCCTAAGTACCTATAATTGTGAATGCTAGTCATTCTGTCTATGTTTTGGGGAAAGACGGTATTACACCTAAGTACCTATAATTGTGAATGCTGGTCATTCTGTCTATGTTTTGGGGAAAGACGGTATCGCACCCTTAGTACCCTATAATTGTGAATGCTGGTCATTCTGTCTATGATTTGGGGAAAGACGGTATTACACCCTAAGTGCCTATAATTGTGAATGCTGGTCATTCTGTCTATGTTTTGGGGAAAGACGGTTTTGCACCCTAAGTACATACAATTGTGGATGTTGGTCATTCTGTCTATGTTTTGGGGAAAGACCGTATTGCACCCTAAGTACTATGTTTTGGGGAGAAACCGTATTGCACCCTAATTACCTATAATTGTGAATGCTGTTCATTCTGTCTATGTTTTGGGGAGAAACCGTATTGCACCCTAAGTACCTATAATTGTGAATGCTGGTCATTCAGTCTATGTTTCGGGGAAAGACCGTATTGCACCCTTAGTACCTATAATTGTGAATGCTGGTCATTCTGTGTATGTTTTGGGGAAAGAACGTATTGCACCCTAAGCACCTATAATTGTGAATGCTGGTCATTCTGTCTATGTTTTGGGAAAAGACCGTATTGCACCCTAAGTACCTATAATTGTGAATGCTGGTCATTCTGTCTATGTTTTGGGGAAATACCGTATTGCACCCTAAGAACCTGTTCTTGTCAATGCTGGTCATTCTGTCTATATTTTGGAAAAAAACCGTATTGCACCCTAAGTACCTATAATTGTGAATGCTGGTCATTCTGTCTATGATTTATGGAAAGACGGTATTGCGCCATAAATACCCTACACTTGTGAATGCTGGTCATTCTGTCTATGTTTTGGGGAAAGATGGAATGGCACCCTAAGTACCCTATAATTGTGAATGCTGGTCATTCTGTTTATGTTTAAGGGAAAGACCTTATTGCACCCTAAGTACCTATAATTGTGAATGCTGGTCATTCTGTCTATGATTTAGGGAAAGATGGTATTGCACCCTAAGTATCCTATAATTGTGAATGGTGGTCATTCTGTCTATGTTTTGGAGAAAGACGGTATTGCACCATAAGTACCTATAACTGTGAATGCTGGTCATTCTGTTTATGTTTTAGGGAAAGACCTTATTGCACCCTAAGTACCTATAATTGTGAATGCTGGTCATTCTGTCTATGTTTTAGGGAATGACCGTATTGCACTCTCAGTACCGATAATTGTGAATGCTGGTCATTCTGTCTATATTTTGGGGAAAGACGGTATTGCACCATAAGTACCCTATAATTGTGAATGCTGGTCATTCTGTCTATGTTTTGGGGAAAGACGGTATTGCACCCTAAGTACCTATAATTGTGAATGCTGGTCATTTTGTCTCTGTTTTGGGGAAAGACGGTATTGCACCCTAAGTACCCTATAACTGTGAATGCTGGTCATTCTGTCTTTGTTTTAGGGAAAGACCGTATTACACCCTAAGTACCTATAATTGTGAATGCTGGTCATTCTGTCTATGATTTGGGGAAATATGGTATTGCACCCTAAGTACCTATAATTGTGAATGCGGGTCATTCTGTCTATGTTTCGGGGAAAGACCGTATTGCACCCTAAGTACCTTTAATTTTGAATGCTGGTCATTCTGTCTATGATTTGGGGAAAGACCGTATTGCACCTTAAGTACCCTATAATTGTGAATGTTTGTCATTCTGTCTATATTTGGAGGAAAGACGGTATTACACACTAAGTACCTATAATTGTGAATGCTGGTCATTCTGTCTATGTTTTGGGGAAAAACCGTATTGCACCCTAAGTACCCTATAATTTTGAATTCTGGTCATTCTGGCTGTTTTAGGGAAAGCCCGTATTGCACCCTAAGTACCCTATAATTGTGAATGCTGGTCATTCTGTCTATGTTTTGGGGAAAGACCGTATTGCACCCTAAGTACCCTATAATTGTGAATGCTGGTCAGTCTGTCTATGTTTTGGGGAGAAACAGTATTGCACCCTAATTACAGTGGAGATCAGTTCTAACCTCTCATTAAATCTGTCAGAATCTGTCAGGAGAACTGTTCTAGAACAGTACGTAGAACTGTCAGCCTGACACCTTTTAGTCAGTTCTAGGTTAGAACTGTTCTAGCTAGAACTGACTTGGTCAGTTCTAACTAGAACTGATTTGGACAGTTCTACCTAGAACTGATCCTGACAGTTCTACCCTAGAACTGATCCTGACAGTTCTACCTAGAACTGACCAAATCTTTGGTCAGTTCTACTTCTAGAACAGTTCTGCGGTTAGAATTGGTTACAAATTCTACGGCTAGAATTGATTTATAAATTCTACGGCTAGAATTGATTTATAAATTCTACGGCTAGACTTGATTTATAAATCCTACTGCTAAAATTGATTTATAAATTCTACGGCTAGAATTGATTTATAATTTTTAAGAAATCTTTGACTAAATATAAAGGCTTCGACAAAATAGCGATTAATATTATAAAGAGTTTTGCTATTTTGCCGGTTTTATTTCAAATTTTTCGACGGCAAGAGAACATGTTTAATCCCGCCATATTCTGCATGTATGTGACTGTTCCAAGTCTGGAGCCTGTTATTCAGTGATTTTCTTTTGTTGATGTATTACATAAATTATTTGTTTTTCTTTAAGTTTTTGAACATAAATTAGGCCGTTAATATGGGGGAGGGGCATTATTATTTCAACTGTTTTACATTTGTCATTCCGGGAGTCAGGATGGCTCGTTTTAAATAACAAAATTATCTGACCAGCTATTATAATGTAATACGTTGTTCCGGTGGATCCAGCAGTTTTAAAAGGGGTGGGGGTTGGGGGAGGTCCAAACCCAGGGAAAAAAGGGGGGTCCAACTATATGTCCTCATTCAAATGCATTGATCGTCCAAAAAAGGGGTCAACCTCTCTGGATCTGTCATCGATCCACTATAAACTTAAACTGACCATATTTGATTTCTTCATATAAATCTATATACTTTTAGCGGCACACTGCAGGAATCCAGTTTATTCTTAGGCAAGGATACCAATTATATTGGCAAACATTAATGATTTCAAAATTTTATTTGCAATCAATTTATAATACTAGCATGTCCTCTTTTAATTTAAAATATTGAATCTTAAATAAATGTGATATCTGTTTACAAGTAGTTTTCATACCTCTGATGGACCTGTTATACAAAAATCTTTTGACCGCATCAATCTAAACTGACCTTATTTGCTCTTTCTATCTGCAAATCTATATAGCTGCACAGTAATTCAGTTATAATTTTAGGTCAAGAGGGACTGTAATATACAAGTTACAGCAATATTGGAATAAAAATGACTTCAAATTTTTGTTTGCATGAATTTAAAGTGCCAGCATGTCCTCTTTTTATTCAAAGTATTGAATCTTAAACAAATATCAGTAGTTTTCATACTTCAGACTGAGTCGGGTTATAAAATCTTTTGACCGCATCAATCTAAGCTGACTATGCGGTATGGTCTCTGCTCATTGTTGAAGGCCGCACAGTGACCTATAGTTGTTAATGTTTGTGTCATTTGGTCTTTTGTGGATACATGTAGTTGTCTCATTGGCAATCATACCACATCTTCTTTTTTATATATAAACTGACCTTATTTGCTCTTTCTTTCTACAAAGCTATATAGCTGCACAGTAATTCAGTTATAATTTTAGGTCAAGAGGGACTGTAATATACAAGTTACAGCAATATTGGAATAAAAATGACTTCAAATTTTTGTTCGCATGAATTTAAAGTGCCAGCATGTCCTCTTTTTATTCAAAGTATTGAATCTTAAACAAATATCAGTAGTTTTCATACTTCAGACTGAGTCGTGTAATAAAATCTTTTGACCGCATCAATCTAAACTGACCTTATTTGTTTTTCTTCCTGCAAAGCTATATAGCTGCACAGTAATTATATATAATTCAGTTATAATTTTAGGTCAAGAGGGACTGTAATATACATGTACAAGTTACAGCAATATTGGAAAACAATGACCTCAAAATTTTGTTCGCATGAATTTAAAGTGCCAGCATGTCCTTTTTTTATTCAAAGTATTGAATCGTTAACAAATATCAGTAGTTTTCATACTTCAGACTGAGTCAGGTTATAAAATCTTTTGACCGCATCAATCTAAGCTGACAATGCGGTATGGGCTCTGCTCATTGTTAAAGGCCGTACAGTGACCTATAGTTGTTAATGTTTGTGTCATTTTGGTCTTTTGTGGATAGTTGTCTCATTGGCAATCATACCACATCTTCTTTTTTATATATAAACTGACCTTATTTGCTCTTTCTTTCTGCAAAGCTATATAGCTGCACAGTAATTCAGTTATAATTTTAGGTCAAGAGGGACTGTAATATACAAGTTACAGCAATATTGGAATACAATGACCTCAAAATTTTGTTCGCATGAATTTAAAGTGCCAGCATGTCCTCTTTTTATTCAAAGTATTGAATCGTAAACAAATTTCAGTAGTTTTCATACCAAAGACAGACTGGCATAACAAAATTGTGTGTCTGCAGCAACCAAAACTGACCATATTTACACTTTATTATGTAAATCTTAATATACAGATAATTATTTAGCTGCATAGTAAATCACTTATAAAATTGAGAAAGGAAATGGCGAAAGGTGTCAAAGCGACAACAACCCGACCAAAGAGCAGACATCAACCAATCACGATGGATAGTATAATTCAAATGACAGCATGTCCTCTTTATATTCAAAATATTGAATTGCTAACAAATTTCAGTTGTTTCGATATATCATACTGAGTTGTTTTAATAACAACATTATTTGACCGCATCAACCAAAACTGAACATATATACTTTATCATGTAAACGAGTCTAAATTGAAAACTACGTTCAAACCTATGATTGCGTGGGATAAAAACCGCAATTTTTATACGTGTGCATGTCAAACAAATTTCGTTGTAGAAGGGTCTAGAAACAGCACAAACAACATTTTCCAAAAGACCAAATATATACATGTATGGCCTCATTGTAAACCAATAATATTTCTATGTCAGGATAGATACTGCATGATAAAGACAATACCAAATTTCAAAATCCATTTAGCGCGCCCTTATTTCCTCTCTGTATCGATAATATTATTATTCAAGAAATGACTGTAATATTTTTTCTGTCTATGCAGAAATAACATAAAAAATTTGGTGCACACTGAATAACGCGAGTAGCAGGTTTTTTAACAGTGTGCATGCACCATATTATTTTATGTTATTTCAAATAGACAGATAAAAATATTAGTCATTTCTTATAATTTAATTTTAACTTCCAATTTAAACCTTGGCAAACCATGAAAAAACGTTGATGACGATACGGTCACATTACTAACTTTTATCTATGGGCTGATAACAAAATAACGTCAGCCAATCAGAGACCTGTTACATCCAAAATTAAATTATTAAATAATGAATCGTCACAAAAGTCACTTTTTTTCAGTGTAGTTCATGATGTTTTTTTTTTTTAAACAAAACTATTTAACGGCATCATCCAACACTCACATGACTGATTCATATACTTTATTTTAAAATGAAAAGTACATGTATGAGAAGTTCTCTTCTTGGAATAATTTGAAGGGGGAAAATGATTGGTTTTGTTTGAAGCCTAAAGTCCAGTGGCAAATGTTTCATTCATATTCACATTGAGTATATTTTTCTGACGTTCCAACTTCCACACTCCCAGATTACTTACGAGATAATGCAAATGTAGCCTACAATAGTTTTTTTTACGTTTAACAACACTTTTTTCGTTAAAATATCCCATAATTCATCCACTGTACAATTTGCGTTTGAACATTTGTCAAAACAAAATCTTAAATCATGAATGTAAATCCAAGGTACACAAGGTAAATTAAGATTAAACTTCTATGAATTAAATGCAGAGTTTTATGAAGAGACTGTTGAAGACGGGGAACGAAGAAACGTAAACAATGATGTTTTCTATGCAATCTTATAAAAATGTTTTTCCGATGAGTTGGATAACCTTCAATTCACTTCGATATTTGTACATGTAACGTTTGATTAGTAAAAAATATAGAAAATCTGCTATTAATTAGCAAAGTAATTGGAAGTGATTTATTTCTTCTAAATTCTAAAGTGTCCTTACTGTAGTGACGTCATTTAGAACTGTTCTACAGTCCTGACTGATTTAGTCAGTTCTGCTGACAGTTCTACCGTTAGAACTGATTTGGACAGTTCTATCTAGAACAGTTTTAGACAGTTCTACCCTAGAACTGATCCTGACAGTTCTACCTAGAACTGATTTAGTCAGTTCAACCTAGAACTGATCCTGACAGTTCTACCTAGAACAGTTCTAGGGTAGAACAGTTCTAGCTAGAACTGTTCTAGGACAGGTTAGAACAGTTCTATGACAGATTATTCTGACAGTTCTAATGAGAGGTTAGAAGTGATCTCCACTGTACCTATAATTGTGAATGTTGGTCAGTCTGTCTATGTTTTGGGGAAAGACCGTATTGCACCCTAAGTACCCTATAATTGTGAATGTTTGTCATTCTGTCTATGTTTTGGGGAAAGACGGTATTGCATCTTAAGTACCTATAATTGTGAATGCTGGACATTCTGTCTATGTTTTGGGGAAAGACAGTATTGCATCCTAAGTACCTAAAATTGTGAATGCTGGTCATTCTGTCTATATTTTTGGGGAAAGACGGTATTGCACCCTAAGTCCATACAATTCTGGATGTTGGTCATTCTGTCTATGTTTTGGGGAAAGAACGTATTGCACCCTAAGCACCTATAATTGTGAATGCTGGTCATTCTGTCTATGTTTTGGGGAAAGACCGTATTGCATCCTAAGTACCTATAATTGTGAATGCTGGTCAGTCTGTCTATGTTTTGGGGAGAAACCGTATTGCACCCTAAGTACCTATTATTGTGAATGCTGTTCATTCTGTCTATGATTTGGGGAAAGACCGTATTGCATCCTAAGTACCTATAATTATGAATGCTGGTCATTCTGTCTATGTTTTGGGGAAAGATCGTATTGCACCCTAAGTATCCTATAATTGTGAATGCTGATCATTCTGTCTATGTTTTGGGGAAAGACCGTATTGCACTCTAAGTACCCTATAATTGTGAATGCTAGTCATTCTGTCTATGTTTTGGGGAAAGACGGTATTGCACCCTAAGTACACTATAATTGTGAATGCTGGTCATTCTGTCTATGTTATGGGGAAAGACCTCATTGCACCCTAAGTACCTATAATTGTGAATGCTGGTCATTCTGTCTATGTTTTAGGGAAAGATCGTATTGCACCCTAAGTACCTATAATTGTGAATGCTGGTCAATCTGTCTATGTTTTGGGGAGAGACCGTGTTGCACCCTTAGTACCTATAATTGTGAATGCTGGTCATTCTGTCTATGTTTTTGGGAAAGACCTTACTGCACCCTCAGTACCTATAATTGTGAATGCTGGTCATTCTGTCTATGATTTGGGGAAAGACGGTATCGCACCCTTAGTACCCTATAATTGTGAATGCTGGTCATTCTGTCTATGATTTGGGGAAAGACGGTATTACACCCTAAGTAGCTATAATTGTGAATGCTGGTCATTCTGTCTTTGTTTTATGGAAAGACCGTATTGCACCCTAAGAGTAAGAGCCCTATAATTGTGAATGCTGGTCATTCTGTCTATGTTTAAGGGAAAGACCGTATTGCACCCTAAGTACCTATAATTGTGAATGCTGGTCATTCTTTCTATGTTTTGGGGAAAGACCGTATTGCACCCTAAGTACCTATTATTGTGAATGCTGTTCATTCTGTCTATGATTTGGAGAAATACCGTATTGCACCCTAAGTGCCTATAATTGTAAATGCTGGTAATTCTGCTTATGTTGATGGGAAAGACGGTATTGCACCCTAAGTACCTATAATTGTGAATGCTGTTAATTCTGTCTATGTTTTTGGGAAAGACTGTATTGCACCCTAAGTACCTATAATTGTTAATGCTGGTCAATCTGTCTATGTTTTTGGGAAAGACCGTATTGCAGCCTAAGTACCCTATAATTGTGAATGCTGGTCATTCTGTCTTTGTTTTGGGAAAAGACCGTATTGCACCCTAAGTACCTAAAATTGTGAATGCTGGTCATTCTGTCTATGTTTTGGGGAAATACCGTATTGCACCCTAAGTACCTATTATTGTGAATGCTGTTCATTCTGTCTATGATTTGGAGAAATACCGTATTGCACCCTAAGTGCCTATAATTGTAAATGCTGGTAATTCTGTTTATGTTGATGGGAAAGACGGTATTGCACCCTAAGTACCTATAATTGTGAATGCTGTTAATTCTGTCTATGTTTTTGGGAAAGACTGTATTGCACCCTAAGTACCTATAATTGTTAATGCTGGTCAATCTGTCTATGTTTTTGGGAAAGACCGTATTGCAGCCTTAGTACCCTATAATTGTGAATGCTGGTCATTCTGTCTATGTTTTGGGGAAAGACCGTATTGCACCCTAAGTACCTATTATTGTGAATGCTGTTCATTCTGTCTATGATTTGGAGAAATACCGTATTGCACCCTAAGTGCCTATAATTGTGAATGCTGGTAAATCTGTTTATGTTGATGGGAAAGACGGTATTGCACCCTAAGTACCTATAATTGTGAATGCTGTTAATTCTTTCTATGTTTTTGGGAAAGACCGTATTGCACCCTAAGTACCTATAATTGTGAATGCTGGTCATTCTCTCCATGTTTTAAAAAAGACTGTATTGCACCCTAAGTACCTATAATTGTTAATGCTGGTCAATCTGTCTATGTGTTTGGGAAAGACCGCATTGCACCCTAAGTACCCTATAATTGTGAATGCTGGTCATTTTGTCTATGTTTTAGGAAAAGACCGTATTGCACCCTAAGTACCTAAAATTGTGAATACTGGTCAGTCTGTCTATGTTTAAGGGAAAGACCGTATTGCAGCCTAAGTACCCTATAATTGTGAATGCTGGTCATTCTGTCTATGTTTTTGGAAAAGACCGTATTGCACCCTAAGTACCTAAAATTGTGAATGCTGGTCATTCTCTCTATGATTTGGGGAAATACCGTATTGCACCCTGAGTACCTATAATTGTGAATGCTGGTCATTCTGTCTTTGTTTTGGGAAAAGACCGTATTACACTTTAAGTATCCTATAATTGTGAATGCTAATCATTCTGTCTATGTTTTAGGGAAAGACGATATTGCACCCTAAGTACCCTATAATTGTGAATGCTAGTCATTCTGGCTATGTTTTGGGGAAAGACCGTATTGCATCCTAAGTACCCTATAATTGTGAATGCTACTCATTCTGTCTATGTTTTAGGAAAAGACGGTATTGCACCCTAAGTACCCTATAATTGTGAATGCTAGTCATTCTGTCTTTGTTTTGGGGAAAGACCGTATTGCACCCTAAGTACCCTATAATTGTGAATGCTGGTCATTCTGTCTTTGTGTTATGGAAAGACCGTATTGCACTCTAAGTACCTATAATTGTGAATGCTAGTCATTCTGTCTATGTTTTGGGGAAAGACGGTAACTACCTATTTAATATTTAATAAAAGAATGTAATAAAAGTTCTTTTCAATTTTCCATATAAAAATGGAATTTGATATGATTGGCAATGGGACAATATCCTTTTGTATCAGTCCTATGGATCATGATCCAATAATAAATATGTTAAAGCTTGATAATGTAGGTGGTGTAATTTTTTTTTCTTTCATTTAAAAAAAAAATCCTCTTGTTTTTTAGTTTAATATAAATGAAATCTTATGTATGCATTTGTGTTCTATTTGGATAAACTAATTATTAACAAAGTAATTTCTATCACCTATATCCAAACCCAAACCATCCACAAAGACCATTGATAAATGGTAAAATAATCGGTGCAAAACAACTGTATTCAATGATTATAGAATATGGGAAGATTTGGTATGAGTGCCAATGAGACAACTCTCCATTCAAATAACAATTTATAAATGTAAACCATTATAGGTCCAGATACGGTCTTCAACACAGAGCCTTCTTATCTATATACAAAAAAAAACCCACGGAAAACATGTATAAATTACATAAACAAACGACAACTCCTGTACATCAAATTCCTGACTTAGGACAGGTGCAAAAATTTGCAGTGGGATGTAGACTGATTGATTTTCCAATTTGTTTACATTGACAATCTATCAATATTAATGGTTATTTCATGTTTAATCACAAGTCGGGGGATTTACAAGGTCAATTTTCAATGTATTACTGATATATAGGTGGATGATATTAAAGGACAATGAACTGTAAGTTATAAAACCATCACAAAAAATGTCGATGACGTTCACAAGACAATCATGTTTCTACTTTACGACATGGATCACATGACTCTAAGCGACATGGACCGCACAAAAATAAAGGTGATCTCAGGTGCTCTGAATGAGAAAGTTGATCCTGCTCAACATGTAGTATTAAGAATTATATGCCCAAGTGTTCTTTTCCCACATTGGATCACATGATTTGTGTAAAACCTTGGTTTTTTAATACTGTAAATTCAAAAGTATTGTGTGCATTTTTATTGCTATCTTTGAAGAATGACCTGAAATGCAAGATTCACTGTATTTTAATCAGATTTATATAACTATTTGAATATAAGTTCTTTTTGATGGGATGTCCATCCAGTCACATTGTTGCATAAATAAAAACTTCACAATAATTCTTGAATTAACAGTACCTAAAATGTCCACTGTGAGAGACTTGTAGAAAAAATAGTGTGAAATAAGAGGTGTGTGGGGTTTAACATTAATTTCAATATTATAAAACAGAACCACCAAGATCAGTGAGACATATACAAGGCATCTTCAAGTTTGATCTTACAATCAACTTGGCATTTGTTTTGTTCCAATTTTAGTCATATATTAACATGAGCGGAGACTTATGGGGCAGTGTTCTTGGCTTTAAGTATTCCTGCTGGTTGATTTTCAATAGTTACAGATGGCTTATATATACACCCGCAAAATAAATGATTTACTGTCCAACAAGTTTCTTAATAAGGATAGGCACATATTAACAAATGTGGGGGTGTAACCATCCCACTAGTCTGGTACAGCAGATTTGTTCAAACAAGAACATACCCTAAAAAAGCAAGTGAAAAGGGATTGACTCATCGGTTGGTTCCCCAAGACACAGTGCCAGAACAATAAGACCCATTTAAATATTTTGGAGACTCAGTATCAGGCTGGATCAATTCTTTTATTTAATATTTATGTATACAACACAACTACCCTAAAGATTTTCCTGGCTTGCATGTATATATCTTGTTTTAGTCCGTTGTGTAGAGATGTAGAGATTAACTGTTCATCTGGCATGTGTTAAAGTTTTTTGTTTCCTTGAAAGTAGGAAAAAGGGGGAGGGGAGCACCAGTCTACTGAACTAACTGTGAAAAACAAAACTAGTCTCAGTGTAGTACCTAAAATATGTTACATACTGCATAATAATTACATATCAAAAACAAGTAATTGATTTTGAGAGTCTGAGCAACAAGGACAGATAAAAAAAAGACGGAACAATTTTGCGAAGAAATAACTCCAAAAATGCCTGAAAAATGTCGTTTTTCACACCCCCCTTTTCAAGCGTTAATTATGTAAACAAGACAAATAGTGACGGGAAGTTTTTCGTATTGCCATATGCCTTTATCTATCTAGGTCACATGTGTTTATATCTCAACCAATTAAAAGCTTTAGGATGCAAGTGTGTCAGATATTTCTAGACGGAGGAATTACCCGCGGTTTTTTGGAAGTCAGAGGAGGTCGAAACCTTTTCTGTCATTTTTCAATAACGAAACAATTGTTTTAATGATTTTTTTTACAGTCATTTAACAAAATCTATTCGGATGAAAATTGAACCGCAAATACTGTCGAATGATCAGTCAGTCGTTTTGATACATTTATTGTCTGAATGACCTGCATCGTTTTTGTTTACATGCTGCTAACAGCGCCACCGCAAACATTTGAGATTATGTCCCCTTTCCCGCGTGACCACCGGAAGTAACTCTTCAATGTCACTGGCTTTCCCACTGCAGTTATTATGTTTATATCTTTACCTTTAAAAGTGGTAGTACTTGATTTGCAAGTGACACATGATTTGCCACAGCGGCTTAAACCGGGTTAGCCCGGTCGACGCTTCCGGTACAGACACAGTCGCTTCATTTGCTGTATAATCAGCCGCCGGCGCAAATAGGCATACGCCGCCTTCACCGGTCTTCACCCACTGGCAAGCAATCAGCCGATCATAAAAGTATGGCGGGAAGCGTAATTTTAGATAAATTGTCGGAATTTGAAAGGTGAAGATTTAATGTTTTTTCAATCATACTATTTTATATGATACTGCATTGGTCAACTTTGACGATAATAAATTGCCATGCTATCATATTTTATTTTCTAGTTTATAAAATTTATGTCGGAGAAACGTTTTTATGATGAATATGGTCTAAGAAAAAAGATTGCATTTTAAAAATATATATTTATATTGTTAACAGATTAATTTTTTATATTCCCTAGCTTAGAGAGCAAAACAGTATAAATTTGAACTTCTGTCGCCATCTTTATATCAGCCGCTTCCACTCGTTTTATTTTCAGCTATATTTAACCCGGTCACGTGATAGCCCGACCTAGAACAAATGAAGCAGCCCGTTAACACATTCATTTCGGAACACTCGAATTCTCATACAATGTGTATTAGATTAATAATTTACCAAACTAGTTTAAAGTACTTTATTTATGAAAATAACGTCTCTTAAACAATTTAATCAAACATATAATACTTTACTGTACGTTATCTATGTTATATCGTTTTAAAGCATTCATCTCGCATTCAACATTTACACATCGGCCTTTTCATTCTAAACAGTCATTCTAGGTAAAATAATAAATATCTGGACTATTAACGTATAATTAGTAATAGAGAAATATAGCTGACCTGAATACAGAATATAGAAAACTAAGAAAGAATATAAGTTCAGACCAATAGAAATAAAGAAAGTGTGCGGTCCACTGAAGCATAAAAAGAAAACCTTTGAAGTAAACTACAGTCAAACCAAAGTAACTCAAACCAGTAGAAAATGTCGTATGTCAATAAGTCCAACTGTCAAATACGTAAATGTAATGAACAAAGCATATATATAGACTAACCAACTAATAACAATCTGTAATTGGTATACTATAGCTTCAATTGATCAATATAAATCATATAATATACAGAATACAACACAATAAACTAAATATAAAAATATACACAATTACTGTAAAACCTATAAGATACAGTCTACCACAAAACAAATATACTATTCTACAAAAAAATATTGCCAATTTACTTTCTGAAATTACATGTGTCACAAAGTTGACGAAAGCAAATGTGACTCTTTGTACTGAATTACATGCATGTGTCACTGAGGTGAATCAGTTGTTAAATACGACACCCCTCCCTCAATTCCAGACCTTCACTGAGGTAAATCAGTCATGTTAGATACGACTGACACCCCTTCCTTAAATCCCAGACCCTAACGGAGGTAACAAAGGCAAAGGTTCTGCTGTTGGGGAAATGGTAGCCTTCAGTCAATATTCATTGGCAAATTTATGTGAATCAATGGCTCCATTTAACTTATTTTTTATAGACATTCATGAATAAAACAACGATTTTTTTTTCAAAATCATTTTAAGACAACTCGGACCAGTTTTTAAGACAATTAAATAAAAAAATGTTTGGACGTTTTTATACTAAAAATCTATAATACCGTGAACAATTATTTATTATTTATTTGACGATCAAACGGGAGGCCGCGTTTAACGTCCCGTCTACGCCCCCTTTTTTCCTTAGAATCAACCACTGAGAAGCGCTCTTAAATGGACCATATTTATTGATTGTTGTGTAATTTATCATGATTAAATATTAAGTTAAATAATTATTCGTATAAAATTGAAATAACAAGCTTGTTCAAGGGAGATAACAATTGCAGTTCTGGTCCATTCTTGTATAGATTACGTTCACAATAAATCTATTCATTCATTAATCTTTACATCATGTACTATTATTATTGTTATTGTAACAATTTATATTTTAAACAAACATGTACACCCCCTCTTTTCACCAGGATCATTCGACAGCTGTTACTTTTGAATAAATAAACACTGTTATTATTTAAAAAAACAGATTCGTATTGACATGATGTGTAATGAAGTTCACTGAATACAAATATGTGTGGTTGTATCAGTATTTGACTCCATACTACACATTACAACCGATGGAGTCACCTTATCCACCCCCTTTTAATACAAAGCAAATTACCCACACTAGTCTATTCAAATATTTTCATTTTAATACGCTTTCATACTAAAATATCAACTGATCACAGTAATAAGGTGAGTTGTTTTTATATCAAATATATTTCAGCCATTTACCAGTATTTACGCATAAATAATGTAACAAAAAAAAATAATGGACTATAATGTCAAGGGAGACAACTATCGACATTTTTTTTTTAAAAAGATTCATTTAGAGATAATTAGACATTTTAGTTAAAATTAATTGATATGAAATGTCTTATATATCTATATAGCTGCACAATAATTCAGTAATAATTTAGGTCAAGAGGGATTGTAGTATAAACATAACCACAATATTGGAAATGAATTGTTGTATCGCATTTATTGAGACTGCCAGAATTTTCTCTTTTTATTCAAAATATTGAATCGTAAACAAATATCAGTAGTTTTCATACCTCAGACTGACTCGTGTACCAAAATTATTTGTCTGCATTAACCAAAACTGAACATATTTGACAGCATCAACCAAAACTGACCATATATGACAGCATCAACCAAATTTGACCATATTGGACCTTTATTATGTAAATCTTATAATATATATATAGCCGCATGATATATCACTTATATTAGTTTTAGTCAGTTCTATGACAGATTATTCTGACAGTTCTAATGAGAGCTTTGAAGTTATCTCCTCTGTACCTTTATTGCTGGGGAATTTTGCATTCTAGAAGAAACCTTTAGTTGAAAACAATAACACATTAGCTGCATTTTCATTTATAAAATGATTGCAAGTATCGAAAGTGTCCAACGACGAAAACATTCCCATACAGTTTATATAAAAAAAAAATACGTACATTATTTAGGAAATTAATGCTTCTTTTTGTAACTTAATTGGGGTGTAAAAGTGTTGACCGAAGTTTATTTGGTATATGAAGCGAGAAAGCGCACGGTCATCGCTTTTATAACCTTATGAAGTTACAAAAAGAAGCATTTGATACTTATCATTACATTATTCAGCTAGGATCATGAAAGCATGATTTCTATTTAATTTCTATTCAATTCACCTGTGCACTTTTTTGTTGGACCTCGTGTCACCATGAGTGATATATTCAATTTTATAATGAAGTTGATTAAGGAATAACGCGATATTGCAGTGTAGCCAATCAGAATAACGTTTTATAATGACTTTACATCTATTGCAATTATACTGAAAAGGGGCGACCTATATTTGCGTGGATTTGTAAATGACACGCATTACATCTGCGCGGAAAAATGGTATTACGTGTGCGCGAATATATCTGTAGATTACCTGAGGTTTTTTTTACTTGTAATTTGTTTTTCTATTAATTTTTTTTGTAAAAAAAAAGTTTAAAATAAAATACAGCGACTATCATTGAAAAGAATATTTAAAGTATATAGTCATGAATAAAACGCTGCAGACATGCAGATGATGTCTATACGAGACGCATCTATAGATCAGTCTTTGCCTGGTACTGGTGAGATTTTTCTCCCTTTATTTGACTCAGAGATAAAAAAAGAAAAAAAAGTCTATCTTGTTAGTAGACTTCCAAACTTGCATATGAGTGGACAATAGGTGTGTACTGCTCAATCATTAACATGTGTCTGTAACATGCGTAAGATGACCGATAAAATTTGTTCAAATTAATTTCAGTTTATTTTAACATGTTAAATGTTTTGGTATTAATCAGCGCAAATGTAGTAACTTTTCAACAGGTAAATTTCGCGCAAACGTAATGCGTTTTATATGATTGGATTAAGATATTATTAGATGACCTTCAAACTGTTAATGCTTTTCTTGCGAGTAAAATGATTAAATAACACCGTGCAGGAATGTGTTCTGCAAAATAAATGACATTCAAACTGGACACTAGACCAGTCTATATTACGTTTTTCAATGAAACATAGTGTACAATGTATTATTATAATTTTTTTTTTATTTATTCTGTTCATCTTCAAATGAGGACATAACTTTAGAAATGATTTTTAATTTTTCACTTTTGTGTGACCTGTAGCAATGATTGATGACAACGGGGATGGTATGTCATACAATATAGACAAGACTATCATATTTCACTAAGACTAAATGTGCGTGACGTTATTTAAAGTCTGAATAATTCATTGTTCATCACCGCGTTGAAATACTGTCTTTTAAATATTGTTCAACTGTTTAGAATTACAAACTTTAAATTAAATGGAAACTTGAGTTGAACAAATTTTCATAAATGACACATATTCAAAGTTTGAAAAATATTACCGAGAAATACAAACGTAATACAAAAATATGAGTTACCAAGAATATCCAATATTGATTAAGTATAGGTATTATAAAATACTTAATATCGAGGAGAAATTATATATTCAACTTTTAAGAAACTTTAATTGATCTGAATGTTTGTGGTATTAAGCCTTGTTATACGTTTTATAATATCTAGTTTTGACAAACTAAAGTTAAAAAACGGAAACAACAAATTCAGCAATATGTCCATAAGGGAAGGATCATTACTCAGAATAGTTAAAGTAATGCCACTAAAATTTAAACTTGGTCTGTGTTTACTGTAATAAATATTGTGTATAAGTTGCCTAATATTTGGCTGAGGCAAAGAAAGTAAGAGAACAGAAACAAATATTCAGCATTTTTCCATTTATTAAGGATCATTACTCTAGAACAGCAAAAGAGACGCCAATCAAATTCAACTTGATCTGTGACAGGACAACACATGTTGATTCTTCTTTCCTTTGAACTAGTCATCCGAGATAGAATACCAATGAAGCTAACTTTTGTCCGATCCTTAAAAGCTATCCATCATTAAAAGGCCGGATATTTTACATTTAAACATGTTACAATAAAAAAATGTTCATAGAAATTTCAAGATGCCCGAAATGGCTAAAAAAAGTACAAAGGTTAAAACGGAGTTTTTTGCTAATATCTCTAAAAATAAAGCATTTGGAGCAAATCTAACCAGGTAAAATTGGTCATTAGGTCAACAACTATATGCCCTAACATTTTCATACAATTCAGGCAACCCATTGTTGGGCTGCTGCCCCATAATTGGTAATTTGATTAAATTTTGTACGGCAAAGTAAGACCAGAAAATAGTTAATTGTATAACAATTTTCATAAATTTTGTAATAACTTACAAAACATGTTCCACTTTAACTACTGGGCCGAGTTCATTATTGATAGAGATAGTAAGAATGTTTAGTAAAGTAAATCTCCAAAAACATTACCATCCCAAAAACACAATTTTGTCATAAATCCATCCATGTCCTTTGTTTGATATACACATCGACCAAGGTGAGCGACAGATGCTCTTTAGAGCCTCTAGTTCAATCTCTCAAGGAAAGATCATTGATAATCTGCGTATTACTGTTTCTCTCGGCGACATCAATGGCGTATGCTAATGACGTTATAAATACTTTTTCTTTTCCACTGAGAAAATCAATATCACCTCCTCAGTAGCGTGATACCAAATATAATTAAACATTTCTAGAACACACACGCGAAATTACAGGCATTTAGAACGTGGTTGAAAGTATGTAAAATATTGTAGGACGAATTTTTGTAGAACATTTATGTCTGGAGAATTTTAGGAAATGTATCAAAAGTAAGAGTTACTGTGGTGACAGGACACTTTTTTTAGTCCTCATCCTTTTTCCAATGTCCGTTATTGTTGGTTTCTGTTTTTTCTCTATACTTTGACCATACATGTACTATAAAATAACGTGTATTTGCTATGTATCAATTTCAAATTTACAATCCGAGGCGATATTGTCATTATAGAGACTCTATATGTATAAAATATCAGTTACAGCCGACTATAGCAAATTTGAAATTGAAAGTAAATAGCAAATAATCTTTATTTATAGTATATGTATCATTAAAGAATAGAAAAAACATGAAAAAAATTGTCCTGTACCCAAGTACCCCAAAATTATGTGCAATTCTTAAATCAGTCCTTAATGGAAGTCTTGTCTATGACTTAAAAGTTTGTCCGATGACGGAATCAATATTCGGTTGCCTTTATTTTCGTTTTTCTCCTAAAATAACCCAAAAGGAATAATCATAAGCGAGGATGACAAGTGCGACTATGTGTGGTTCCTATGGGACAAAGAAGCATGGTGATTAATTTATTGTGGAAGGAAGAGAGGCAACACACAAAGTGAGGTCTTCTCGCTTAATAGTATAGATAATAAAAAAAATAGCAATGACTACCAAATACGGCTCATATATCCGCTTTAGTGAAAATTATTGGAGTCTCATAGATGCAACTGCATATAACAAAAATACCTGACTCATCTCTATGAATTTTGACATACCCGAAGGTGCACAACAATGCCGGATAAATAGGTAAATAAAATAATTGTGATGCAGGTCGATCAAAAGAGTGCGTAATCTAAGTAAGGGAAATTCATTAATATTAAGCTTTTCCATCTTGCTTACTTAAACATGACACTGCATTAAAATAAGACAAGGCGTTTATGTTTCCTTGATTTGATGACACTCGGTTTAACAATCGTGCATTTCCCGTAAAATTCTTATATTCTTACATCATCGTTCAATGATATCGGGTAACCTATTCATTAAAAACAGATCTTTGAATTTCAGTTCCATACTTGTCTGACATAACTGATTGTTAAATGTATTACAGTTATCTCCCTTTGCACAGTGCATTGTCTATGTATGTATGTTTTGAAATTCGGTTATCTTTGCGGTTATCTATGTATGTCATTTTTGTTAAATATTCATTTGTAAGATAGATAATTACTAATAATACACATAACATGTGACTCTTATTTGATCGGTGCACCCACTTTTGATAATCGTTTTTTTTTTAACCTTTAGTTTTCTTCTTTTACACAACTTCACATTCTGTTAATTTTCTTTGTAAAATTTCTAAATTGGACTAGGTGGTCAGAAAATTGTGTTGTTAAGGTGAGTACTATGTAAATATTGTCAAGTAAGACCATTTCGGCATAACCTGTCTTTAAAAAAAGAAGAAGACGGTATACTGATCTTCCTATGTCTGCCGTCCGGTTTGTCGCTCTTTTTCTTTGTAATTACAAATTCTCAATACATATGGTATCGAGTTTCATGCAGTAAAACTACATCATGCTTATCGAATTCTTTAATGTCCGATCTATTTTTGACTTTTGTTTTTAACTTTTAGCCTATTGTGAGCCCATTTTATGGAAATGAAGCATCTTCTTCTTCTTCTTCTATATTCATATACTTAGGGCATGAAGAATTTTTGCAGGCCACTTACCCAAGGGAAAGTAATAACAAAAATTCACTGTCACGTGTGTAAATCCACTACAAGTATCCCCGGTTGAGACCTGCGAAGAAAGTTGTATTTGCTAGGGGTTTAGGGACATGCCCCATTAAAAATTTTGAAATTTAAGATGCAAAATCCTGCAATTTAAGCATACTTTTAAGGGTTTAATGTGTCAGCTGATTATGATAATTTTGTATTACTTTTTTTAAAATTATATACATGTACATGTATACTATAAGCAATAAACAATCCATAGTATGTGTATGGAATTATAATTAACAGGCGAAACATTTCAGCGTTGCACTCGTTACAAAATACAGGTAAGTTGATTCATTAATGCCTGGTTTATTAAATATATATATGCATTGGTTCATTAATGCAGGATTTAATTGAATTTTGCTTTCTTGATCTATGTTGATGATCTAAATATAATAATGATATTTACTGTTTTTACAGTAAATGTAATCCAACTGTTTTCACTTTGAGTTGCAAATATTCTTATAAATTAAAATTATTCTTGATATTTAGGAACATGCTTATATATCTAATTGTATGGATGATTGTACTGCCTTGTTAATATCAACATGATGTCAGTAATAAAAAAAATGTCGGTTTTTATCCTGTATGTTATATGTTATTTATTTTTAAAGTTGGCTGCATAGTCATGATAGTAGATTTGAATGTGCTAGATAAAATAAGCCATGTAAGTCTTATTAAATTAAAGTAATTATTATGATATGATGTTCAAAATAAAATAAAATAAAATTGAAACCAGAAATATACCAGTACAAGTGAATATGTTCCAACAGTGGCTAATTTCCCTTTGGAAATGTTATGTTATACACATAATAATGATAATTATATCTGTTGGACAAGTTAAACATATACTTTTTTTATCATTTAAAAAGTAATCTTTAAAATGAAAAGATTGAACAGGTTGGCATTGGTTTGGAACAAACCCTCTTTATTGTGATAATACCTGTATAGAAGGATAATCTATTTTTGTTTAGACTGGATTTAAATCAAAATAGGGCAGAATGGTATTCTCTACTTATTATGGCAGTAACCTGGAACAGTTGATGCACCAATTGATGTACTTAATTTAATATGTACATGCCCAGTTTGATGCTTATCTGACTAAATATAAAATCTATTGTTTACCATGATTGAAAGCTGTGATGATCAGGTAAATTCTACTTACTTATGCCTCACTGAACAGAATGCTATTGTTAGATTTAACATGAAATTTAAAGGTCAACTATTCCTTTTGTTGTTGATCAGGTGTTCAGATAGGGCATGTCAGTTAACTGCTAGTACTAGTAGTCTGTTGTTATCTATGTATAATCAAGTGTCATTTTGTTTATTTTCTTTGGTTACATCTTCTGACATCAGACTCGGACTTCTCTTGAATTGAATTTTAAATGAATGTATTCTTATGCGTTTACTTATTTACATTGGCTAGAGGTATATAGGGGAGGGTTGAGATGAAGATTGTATACCTTTCTGTAATAGAGTCCCAACATTTAGTTTTGTCGGAACTGGATAGGCCAGGAGAAAATTTCCCCTTAATTATGTCTATACTCCCGGTAACAAGAGTTACAAGAGTTGAAACCTCTTCTTTGGACCACCGGATAGCCTACCCTGTGCTAGCAATAGAGTACATCTTCAAGTTATGATGTCGTCTGCTCGGAAACCTTTCATGAAGCACATTTCGCGTATTTTTTTGTTTACTGAATGTCTATATTACATTACCGATACTCAGCATACTTACCTGAAACCGTTCCATTCTCATATAACCTGCTTGTCTTACTTGAAAGAACTGTATACATAAACCAGAAACATATCATATGACATATGATTGTCGATAAAAGGATATTATTAATTGAACACAGGTGCGCGTCTGATCAATTTACCGACCTTCACATAAAAGAGCTGTATAAACCGTGGTCGGTAATCGGAAGTCGTACGATAATTTTTCCGACACGTTTGTGAAACACTCGTATACTTGGTCGGTAACATATTCTACGACCAGTCATAAATCGTACGATTTACGATGTTTTGTGAAACGATAGCCAGATGTAGTTTTAAAAGACCGATTTTTCTTCAAGTGAAAACGCTTAAGATATATCGTGATCGACTTTTCAATCAATCAATCGATATAAAAAAAGAGGGACGAAAGATACCAAAGGGACAGTCAAACTCATAAATCTAAAACAAACTGACAACGCCATGGCTAAAAATAAAAAAGACAAACAGAAAAACAATAGTACACACGACACAACATAGAAAACTAAAGAATAAACAACACGAACCCCACCAAAAACTAGGGGTGATCTCAGGTGCTCCGGAAGGGTAAGCAGATCCTGCTCCACATGTGGCACCCGTCGTGTTGCTTAAGTGATTACAAATCCAGTAAATAGTCTAATTCGGTAGGTCATATTCATGAAAGGGAAGGGGGTTGTAGTTACGACGTAAGGAACATATCCGATATCATTTGTGAAACGGTTATTCCATAACGGTCAACCAACTCGTGATGGCGTCCGTAAAATTTACGAAGGGATGATTTCAACTTCACCATTTGGAACTCTTGGTTTAATAGCTTCCTTGTGAGCAGCATTATTTTTTTTTTATTTTCTGTAAAATAACATTCCAAGTGTTTTATGTAGATATAAAAATAAATCTGCGCATGTTCAGTATAAAAATATTCTTAAAAAAAAACTGACTTCAGTGTTTATTCTCAAATGATTTGACAGAACGTGCCATGGAGATATTAAAAACCAAATAAATATATTCGTTTTTGCGTCATTCTTCTGAAAATATATTAATAAAAAAGAAAATGTGGTATGATTGCAAATAACACATTTCTCCACAAATGACCAATTGACACAGGAAAATATCAACTATGGGTCACTATACGGCCTACAACAATGAGCAAATCCCATACCGCATATACAGCTATAAAAGGCCCCGAAAGAACAAATATAACACAATTCAAACTAGAAAATGACAAAAACAAATAATGAAAAACAAATATGTAACTCTTTTACAAACAACAACTACTTAATTACAGACTCCTGAGTTGAGACAGGACCCGTTTCAGCGCTCGACTGATACCGTTACTTATTCGTTCCTTAATTGCTTATACATTGAAATACATTGCACCTATTACGAAACAAATCTGTTCAATTGTTTTCTTGTCTCTGGTGTTAGCTATGGGTTCTTAAAAGTGAAACATACCTATTAGCGTGTATGTACCAGTTTTAGCACTAGACTGATGACCTGCTACTTATTTGCGTACAATAGCGTACAATATGTTTGTTATAGGTCGCACCTTTTTAAACCAATCTTTTTCAATTTTTGTTCTTGCCGTTGATGCTTTATCTTGGCTCTAACAGGTAAAATAACCCATATTAAGGCGTAAATACTCGTGTCAGTGCCTTGTTAATTATTCGTTCCATATTCGCTTACTATACGTGGGTTATTCGGTGCACCTTTTAAAAAATATCTTTTCAATTGTATTCATTCATTATTTTTTTTTTATTTTCTGTAAATTACTTATCTTCAAACGAAAAGACTGGTATTAGCAATTCTTTGTTTTTAATTACTTATGACATGTTAATCAAAAATAAAATTAATAAATGCAGAAGCATATAATTATCTAATGAACCAAATATTTCCTTATTCAATTTTCTACGATTTTTTGTAAACGAAATGGTAGACCGATTATTTTAGATATGCAATGTATACTAAATGTAAGTGTACAAGTTCGAATTTCTTAAAAGATCGAAAACGCTCTTCAGAGATCGATTTTATTTCAATTCCATGCAAGTGTTAACGGGGTCTAATTAACATCATTTCTGTTTTGATCATTCATCCTTAGGCTTCTATGATTATCGAAATATTTAATGAATGGCTATTATCTATTTTGATTTTATTGAACCATAAAACTAATTTTTGACTCTTCACATTGAATAATCCGCGAAGCGGATTATGTAAAATGTGAACAGTCTAAAATTAGTTTTATGGTTCAATAAAATCAAAATAAATTATAGCCATTCATTATAAATAAATTTCTATCAAAAATAAGGCTCAAAGAACTTTTTATGTTATTTATATTAGCAATAACAACGTACACACATGTTGGCGTATGAATACAAAACGTCAGAGTGGGCGTGTCGCCATCAAAATTGACAACATTGAAAATAAAACTAATAATTTTAACCAATCAGAAGACAGTAAAAACACCAAATTTATTTATTCCGTAATGTTGCTAGAAACTCATCGTAAGTATACTCATATAGCTATCATACCGTGAGTATGAATAGAACCTAGTCCGACCTCTTTTCTCAAATCTCCAGTTAATTGATTTTTTCCATATACTTTCGTCTGCAATTCATCATTCCGACAACTTTTAAACACAGGCACGATTATGTTTTTTATACAAAAATTGCGCAACTTATACATTCATGTAAATATCAAATTTGGTAAATTGGAACAAACTCGGAATGGTCATATAAAAAAACCTACAATGTTAGAAGCTTAAATGTTAACTTCTCTAGATGTACTTTGTTTTACATGTATGAGTCGTTAGGTTACTGTTTTGTTGGTGTTTATCAGAAATATAATTATTATATTCATGTAAAAATGTAAATGCCGTACACATTCAAAATACGTCAGTGCAATTTGCCTTATCCATATAGGTACGCAATGTACCTATTGCTAAAGAAACATGATTGAATTTTGAGGACATGACCAGAATGATTCGTACTTTCTTAATGATTTGTAAAACATCGATATAATTAAGAACCTACGAAAGTCTATACATGTAGAAAATTAAGGAAAAAAGTATTAGATTATAATTTGATTGGCTCATCTTGTTGTCGAGTATCCAGATTCTGTTTCGTTTCTTTACAGTCATTTTTGTGTATTTTGTGTTGTTGAATTGCTGTATAGTTGACGCTCTTTTCATTCTCATATTTTATCCAATTCTGGAACATGTCTATGATATCAAAACAATTTTCATTTTCTTCTCGGAAAATTAACCTATCAAAACGATTGTCACTCTCTCCATCGGCTCAAAGAGGAATAACTCTAATAAACGTTACCAGTTCGCGGAAACCGCGACGTCATAAACCGCTGACGGCATAGTACTGTTGCGCTTGTATATGCGCATAAACAACAGAGGGATTTGTCTTTAAGGGAGTTTGATTCTCAGTTTTAAAATAATAAATAAATAATTAAAAAAACCCGTTTTTATTGATAGGGGATTCATAAAGTAATCAAAAGAGCAAAAAAAAAAAAGGATATAGGTAAATGTGCTTGCTTTCGAGATATATGTCATTGGAATTTTGGCGGGAAAATATTCTCTCTTGACTTTTCATAGCTTTATCATTGACAAGTTTAAGTTCTCAAAAACTATTAAATTAACTATAAAATCTCACAAAAATCCCAAAACATGACAAGCAAACTTCCTTTAGGTATGTTCACACACTTTGGGCCTGTTATCACAAGTATTGTCATCTTGACCAATTATGTTGGTTACACACTCAATTATCATACGATATCGGAGCAAACAAGCGGCAGTTTGGTTAGATATGAAACGAGGTTTAGTTTTAGTGACAATGCCAAGTTATGAATATGACGGTTGTGTTTTTTTTTATATTTTCAGATATGTGTTGGACATGAAGCAATTGCTACCTTTGCTGATTCTCATAAATTGTCATATGATACAAGGTAACAAAAATATATGTGTATATTATACAAAAAAAAGTTACCTATAGGTATAATAGCAAGTTTTAAGAATTCACTAACAATATAAAGTAACCATTGATAACCAACTAAATTTCGAACAATATATGAATAAAAAGATAAATAATGCCAATAATATTATGGGACTAATAAGAAAGACATTTACCTGCCTCAAATGTTCTTATTACTGTATAAAGCATTAGCAAGACCAAACCTCTAATATACAGACGCATGGGAGGTGACATGATAGAAGCTAACAAATTAACATTTGGAATCTACGATGAAGCGTTACCCAACCTACTAACATACAACACCACTTCCGCAACTAGAGAACACAACAAAAAACTGACTATCTAAAGATGCAACAAAAATATAAGATCTAACTTCTTCACACATCGAATTGCACCAATATGGAACAGCTTACACAGCAACGTTGTAAATACACCAACTATTCAGTCATTTGGTCCCTGGTGAAGAGTTGTCTCATATCGCTATATTTTCTAATTTACAGCGTCATACAAAATCTTGTTATTGTTATATTGTTATTTTGCAATGACACTGTAAATATGAAAAATAAAAAAAAAAGATGGAAAAACACAAATGAAAAACCCAGTAAAGGAAATATATGGGTCTTCTTATTTCTAATGTGTTATCCTCGATTTATCATTGTTTGAATTATTTAATATATTTTACACATTTACACAAAGTATACGTTTAGGAATAACTTAAACGAAACAGTTTCAGGTGTTTTGGAATGGATAGTTACTAGAAAGGTAACCGATTATGGGCAAAACGTGACATTATTTTGCAATATTTCAAACTGCTGTCCCAAGGCTTCAGGATGGGATAGATATACACCGGAACAGCAGACACTATTTATAGATGTAAAAACGGCAAGCCCTAATAGAAAGTATGATGGAAAGGTTTTGAAGGATGGATACACACTAATTATCCAAAATCTGACTTCAAAAGATCTTAATGTTTCGTATTCCTGCGTGTATGGTGCAACAATTGGACAAAAGATATTTTTATTGGAAGAAGACGTATTCACAGGTTAGTACAAATATTGAATAAGATGAGGATATTAAACAATTACAAGGATCTATTAGATTACACATCTTCTTTATTCTTGCAATAGCTTTAAAAGATTAAACTGTTCTACCTTTAATTGAAGTATTTTCCAAACTAAAAGCAAAAGAAAGGAGAGATATTACTTTGCCTTTAAAATAAGAATAAGATAAAAGTTTGTAGAATTCTTTCACGATTTATCCTTCACTGACCTGTTAATTTTTTTTATTTAACCAACGTGTGGTTCGGTTGATCTCAGTTCTTCAAAATTCGATTATGACGTGAAATTGTATTGCTGTCCTGTAAAGTTACGTTACGTCATAACACAAGGCAAATATGTCTGATGACGTCACATAAAAAAAACAAATCTTCGTGCAGATCAATCGCAAAAATGTTTCAGTTTGTCTGTATATTGTTTAAAAATCATCAGCGAATCTGAGACCACCACCAAATCTTCTACAGAACGATATTTATTCACTCTCGACGGATAAACATTTTAATCGGTCGGCGAGACTCACGTTTTATATTTGAACATTTAACTGTCTAGAGTAGATAAATATCGTATCACGCTCGAAAATGTTGTAGAGTCTATATATCTCGGAACAGTATCAAGGTCATGTTCTTATTTTGACTTTGCTTGTTCTTACATTTTCTCTGGTACTCTTATTTGAAGTTCTATATTCAAGTGCTAGTGACAAAACTTTTTGTATACTTGAAATAAACAATCATGCATAACGTTTCCAGCCAATTACGCTCATTATTGATTTTGAAGAAAAGTCAAACGTGCAACATAGTTAATATATACTGCATACAGTGTGATCACTGAGTAAAATGTACGAACACTGTGTGTTTGAATTGTCCGACTCCACATTTGTTCCCTAGTACATCTTGTATTGGGATTTCAGCGGGTTTCCATTTTTTTTTCACAATATATCTAACTAATGTTATTTTGATTGAAAAACTTATTATATTATAATTTATTTATTTATAGACAAAAGTGATAACAAACCAACTGGTAACAGTAGATTATCTAAGATTCAAATGTAAGTAAGAGTTATATGATTATATATATGTAAACCTTCTTCGACATGCTATTTATTAACCTTAACCAAAAAATATTTGTCTGAAATTCATTTGATTCTTTTATCACAAGAAAACTAATCTTTAGTTTGTTCTCTCATTCAATTTTTGCCTCACGACATCATTTGGTTGTTTACAACATTTTGTGGCTGTGCAGAATACAGTACACTGTTATTTGTTATAAGAACTATTTTTGGTGTTTAATTTGTACTACATATTTTTATTTTGGGTTTCGAACTTTTCATAGAAAAGATAAAAAAAAAAACTACTTTCATTAAAAAAATATCGAGCTTCAAATTAAATGAGGATTAAGAAAAGTCGGAATCTGACTTTATATATATTATTACTCTTTTTTGGTAATTTCAAAGCAACAACAAACAAATGAACTATATGAATATGGTCTGCTTTGACACGATCACTTGAATTTTAAAAGATTACAAATATTCCAAGTAATCTGAATTCCCTGAAATAGGGACTAACTGTGCACCACGCATTGCAGCCGTGTGTTAATATGAGTTACAATTTATGACTTAAATCTGAACAGATACATTGTAACAATATATGATACTAAAATTATATAGCACGTTAATTATTTGCAAATTTATGACGACACTGTCGACCTCGGATGAGTCGAACCTCCGATGTGTCACATTGTCTGGTTCCTTCGACTTCGAAACAACAAGGTTCGACTGTACAAATAAAATCAATAGTATACATACATATTTACAAATGTAACATGTGTAAACATTATACATTATTAAAACCCTCGGGTATGACATAATTGATGGAAGCTATAGATTTGTTTGAAATTTACACATGGCCTGGGCCGTGATATCAAAAGCGTTAGCGAGAGATATAATTAACGAATATCACGTCCCAGGTTATGTGTAAATTTACAACAAATCTTTGGCTTCTGTAAATTATATTGATTCTTATGGGTTAAACACGGTTATTAGAACACTGAAGCGAGGTTGGGTATGTTTTGTGTGTGGTTGTACTTTTTTACGCCTTGTTTGGTAAATCTCAAACAATCAAACAAATCTCTAGCTTGCGTGAATCATTTCGTGAATAACCGCTTAAAAAAATCTGTTAAATTCTTATTTTCAATAGTAAGACAAGATAATATTTTTTTATTAAATTTAAAACAAATTGTAATTAACATGAAACTTCTTAATCAAATTTTAAAGAATTGCTTCTTTTAAAAAATGAAAATAAAAAAGTCGACAACCGCAATTGGCCACTTTATTAAAGAATACTCAATGGTATTTGACCAAATGCCCCAAAAAATGAAGGAATGCTATACTGATGTTTGTTGCGATTGACATCTGTACTCAAGTCGTTATCATCAACCCTGTATCGCATACCACATATTGCATACCACGTATTTCATATCATGTATTGCATACATAATATCGAATTCTACATATCGCATCCCTTTTGGAACAATTCGAGATTGTTTCCGGAACTCCTCAGTCGTTATCAGCTTGAGATTTTTGCTATAACTTATTCCTCACCACATCTTTTTCAAATTAAAGACCTGAAAATATATAAATTGATTTTCTTTCTAAGTCTTTGCTAGGTCTTCAGTGTAACATCATCAAGGCGTTAAAGATGCCTTTTTTAAATTGATAATGATTGACTTATAGATTATTTGCATTGGAAATAAAGCTGTTTACTCTATAACAAAATAGCTGTTTGCATGAAGGCTAGGGGGTTATGTTCGTTTATGATGGTATGATAATAGACCACAAATGTGGACATATGACGTCAAGTTATCGAATTTCCTGGCATGATAAGAAATGTAACCATAATAAAAAAGCGCCATATGGCCATCTAGTTTTGATGACAGACTACAGTTGGGTGCAGACCAAGTATAACATAAAGATAATACACGTTAACGCCGCGTGAACATATTTCGTTAGTTAAGTTCAATTTTCGCGTTTAATAGTAAACGAGCGTTGACGCGGTCAAAATAGAAATATGTTATGTCTACTGAAGTAAACACGCGTTTGTTGGTTTAATCAGTAATAAACGGGCGATTACTTTATTTAAATTAATTCTTACATACTTTTGATTTTTTAACCCTGTATGCTAACATTGCCCATGTGAAATATTAAAATTGTTTGTATAAACATTGAAAATTGAACGCCAAAAATATGTGACGTATAACATTTTCTGACGTCAGACACGCGAAGCAATGAATGTGTTTGTAGATATTTGTTCTGTTAAATTGTTCCTTTTAAAATTGTTGCACGATGATGACTAGTGTACCCATATTTTGACTATTTTATGTGTTATGTCTGTTTAGTTCACGCATCATTGTAAATATAACTGATTTCTATAGTTAGTGCTTTGTTGCACTGTTACACCGCTGTCAAAGGTTATTGGAAGGGTTGGGATCCCACTAACATGTTTAACCCCGCAACATTCTGTATGTGTGTGCCTGTCCCAAGTCAGGAGCTTGTAATTCAGTGGTTGTCTTTTATTTATGTGTTACATATTTGATTTTTGTTCCTTTTTGTACATACATTAGGCCGTTAGTTTTCTCGTTTGAATTGTTTTACATTCTCATATCGGTATTCCTTCATAGCTGACTATGTGATATTGGCTTTGATCATTCTTGAAGGTCGTACGATTACCTATAGTTGTTAATGTCTTTGTCATGTTGGTCTCTTGTAGAGAGTTGTCACATTGGCAATCATACCACATCTTCCTTTTTTATATAATATACTAACAGTATACTATTCCAAGAAGATAACTTATCATACTTTTCGTTATATAAAGTAAAAACGAAATCAGTCATGTAAAAGTTGAATGATGTCGTTAAATAGTTTTATTTAAAATACAAACCATCCCGAACTATTGACTTAATTGACAGTTCAGTGTTATGGATTCAAAGAGAAAATGCTGGCACTCAAAATTGTGGCAGAAAGAACTTTGTAGTCATTGTTTTCAATATTGGGTCATCTTTGTTATACAATCCATCCTGCCATAGAAATATAATAACTGATTTACATGAGGCTATATATATTTGCAACATTAAATGCAAATACAGTCAGTTTTGTAATGCAGTCAAATAATTTTGTTCTACTAGTCAGCCTGAAGTATCAAAATTACTGAAGTTTGTTTACGATTCAATATTCTAAATTAAAAGAAGACATGCTGGCACTCTTAATTGATGCAATCAAGATTTGGAAGTCATTTTGTTTCAATTTATATTAACTGATTAATGATGAGGCTATAGAGATTTACATGATAAAGTGCAAATATGGTCAGTTTTGGTTAATGCGGTCAAATATATTTGTTACATTTGAGCCAGTCAAAAATGTTAAAACGTGCGTTTACTTTTTACGATAATATAAGACGCGCCTTTTTTGTCACATTACGCGGAAGTACACGCGAAAGTCAACGCCCGTTTACTCTTTACAAGTAAGAAGACGCTCCATTTTCGTGTTGAGCGGAGATAGACGCCCGTTTGCTTTTAATGTCTACTGTAATTTAGGATTTAACGTATAGTTAACGCGGCGTTTACATGAAGTGCACAATAACATACTTTAGTTTAAATAAAGGCAACAGTAGTATACCGCTGTTCAAAACTCGTTAATCGATGGAAAAAAAACCAAAATCGGGGTAACAAACTAAAACTGAGGGAATCACATTAAATATAAGAGGAGAACACAACATTAAAATGTAACACACACAGAAACAACATAAAAGTGATAACGGAGACAAAGTTGAGTTCATATATACCCCTAATTGTACGATGTAAGTTTTTTTTTTATTCTGGGTTTAAATGTTTGTCCGAACTAAAGATCATTGTTTTAAAAATGTCGTTTAATTTATTCATAGAAATAATCATTTGCATACCTGTCAACCTGTGACGATGAAAATGCAGGTCATGACCTGCATTGAAGAATCAAATCTCAGGTCATAACGCGTACGAACTTTTTCGAGCTGAATTTCAGTATTTATGGTACATTTTCTTATAATGTATATCAAAGATACCAAAACGCATGTTCACTTTGTTAAGTGATTTTAAATCTTATTAAATATTATTTCATTGCACTTTTAAAGATTTTTATAAATTTGTGTAACTTTGTGTTTATGTGCTTTACTTTTCGAGAAAAAATTCTACAATCCTCAAACACTTAAATTTAATGTAATTCTTACATGTTTGAGACCATTGACCATGTAGAGTTTATCCATGAAATTTTTTCAGTGAACAATATATATGTGGTAGTGTTTAACGACCTTGACTCAATGAACAAGGAAATTAGACTATGATAAAATATAGTACATTTAATACAGTTAAAAGAAGTATAAATGTAAAAAAAATAATTTTCAACTTTTTTTTTTTTTAAATTATATAAAGGTATAAAAATAATGAAAAGTTATTTTTCAATATGTATTTGAATTTTATATTTTTATGATTTAATCTTTTTCACCCATAAAACGTAAATATAAGGAATAATTTTGAATGGTGACAAATAAGGGGAAGTAACTCTAGTACAGTTTGTAAACCAATGGTGCAATTTATTTACGACCTAAAGCTAAGGTAATTGGTGTTAATTAACAGTGTGTTTGACACCAAAGCTGTCAAGTGAAGCCATGCACTTAATGGGTCACCTAATTTGACAGTTTACATAGCTAGATGAACTTCCTGTTCATGGTAGAATTACAAATGATTTGTAGTATATATCAGTCTTTTATTCTTGCAAAAATGTATAAAAATTAAAATATTAGATTTTTTTTCTAATAAAGTTAAAAATTTGCCCCCAATCTCAATAAATTAGAGCAATATCTGTTCAAATAGCACATAAAGCCCTTTTTTTTATCGAAGCCTTAAACATTTGACAAGTGGATGTAACATTATAAGGAAAGTGTCTTGTATCATGACGACCTTCATATGACCTTCAAAGTCAACCTCACGGTCAACTTGATGTTTTTTTACTTTAAATATTTGGCTTGTTAATTCAATTCCATTGATTCAAAGTTTCTTTCGGCGTCAATATTTAGTAAATGAATACATATCGCACAAGATCTAATGAGCTATTCAAATCGACCAAACAGTAATTAACACACCAGGGGTCCCCTATGTCAATTTTCCTTTTCGTAACATCTTTCGCCAAAACAATAAGACGTTTTAAACAGCTGCACGTTGCAAAGTCGTTAATAAATCCTTTCGGTATCATGTGACGCCTTTTAACCAGATATATTCATTAAATAAAACAACCAACATCTCTATCAATTAGAAAATTATTGCCTACAGTTATATTTTTGCTGATTAATGGTTTTCTGATTAAAGTCTTAACGAGTTCAATGTGAATTCCGAATATTGTCTAATCAGGCATAGTCCGAGAAACGGGATAATAAATTAAAAAGTGAGTAACCGATTTCGTTTTTAAGATACGAGATGTAAACAGCATGAGAAGCCAAAAAATAAAAAAATAATACACAAGGACAAATCATACAAAACGGCAAATACTATAAAATTATCAAGATTTTCTATTTTGTTAGTCCAAAGAGATACAACCAAAATCGACTTACGATAAAAAAAAAATGACGACGAATCTATTGGTGCAGTTACACGTGTGTGCTCCTTTATGTTCTATTCAGTCATAATCTTGAATTGAGACAATCTTTATTTCAAAATTTTATTCACTAATTCGGAAAAAACACAAAAGCACAATTTAAGAAAACAAATGTTGATATTAATCGGATAAAGCAGAATAAACATGGTATATGGTTATCATACATTTGTAGTTTCTTTTAAACATGGTTTTAAACATAGATTACCTTAGCCGTATTTGGCACAACTTTTTGGAATTTTGGATCCTCAATGCTCTTCAACTTTGTACTTGTTTGGCTTTAAAAATATTTTGATATGAGCGTCACTGATGAGTCTTATGTAGACGAAACGCGCGTCTGGCGTACAAAATTATAATCCTGGTACCTTTGATAACTATTTAAACATGTTAAATTTAAATTTTCATTTCCCCTAAAAAATCGATCGAAATAGATCGGAATAGAAAACACCTTTTAGAATAAAGTTGGAAACTGAGATTAATTTTAGAGTGTTCAATCCCTAGTTTCCATGTAACGATTGTGGACTGAATCTTATAGGGTATTTTTTATGTTGTCTTTGATCCTTGACTTGTAAATCATGCACTATAGGTCGATTATCTCATATGTATCTTTTACATTTAAATATGAATATAAATCATCTCCCAAAAGTTTTTATCAATTTGGTAAAGATATAAGTAGGTTATGTCACTGGTTTATTTGTTTATTTGATTAACTGTTTTTACTCTTTATACTATTTGTTAATATAAACACGAATCTTGTTGCGTACCCTTTCTGTGTGTTTGAAACAAATATGCGGTGATTAAGTAAGACTAACTATAACAATAGGATACTCAGATTTCTGATTGGAGTCATTCTGTTAATTTAACATGTTTGGTAGAAGTTGTAAAACAGCAGAGGCATACTTTTGTGATTCGTTTTAGACTGTGCGAAACATTTCTTTTTCATGAGCATATCTTCCCTTTCTACACATGTTCTATGAGTAAAGAAGATCCTTTAAACGTCGCCAAGCCAATAGCTTATATTCTACTGTAGGTTAAGAGGGGACTTGCAAAAACAACCTCATGCCAACAGATTACGTTCAACCATTCTTCCTCTCACACAATAGGACTGTGGTAATCAAAATAGGGGATACATAACCTCTTCTGATATGTAGTTATGCATATAGTTCAACTTTTGTAGGAGTCATTAACGATGACAAAAACGCATTGATCCTTCTGTCCCCCTTTATTTGACCATTACAACACATATGGTTTTATTTTTTATTTTTTTTATTTAACTTTGAATTCATTGATGGAAAATGTGTAACTATAAACATGATAAATAGATTAACAGATTTAAAGAATAACAATAGGTGTACTTCTGTTTTAAGCATTACTGTAAACATTCTGATTAGGATCTTTTTGAGTTGTTGAATATAATATTTTAAAACACAACAATGAAACAGACAACGATTAATCTTCTCTTAGGTATTCTGTACCTCCTTAAGTGGTAATAAATGTTTATATTAACCGATATTCGATTCTTAAAACAATGGACAAACATCATACAGACAATTAACCTGATTTTTTAGACATGTTATTTGAATCCAAAAACAGTTATAAAGAATCTAAGTCTTTATCTTTATCCAAAAGAAACATACTGTATGAGTTGTCATGATTTCCTTTTTGGTAAATGTCAAGGGTATTATGTTAGGTTTTAAAATGCGATTTATAACAAAAGAATATTCCCTCGTTGTCTGTATAAATTTCTATAACCTTAATTTTGATACATTTCAGTGCTGGTATTATTATTGGAGTTGTCGTTCCAATAGCAGTTGCAGTTGTGGCTATTGTAATATGGTATTTAAAGAAAAGGAAAAAAAGACCCAAAAGTGAAGGTATGTTGTGTATGATACTCAGCGTGGATTACTCAATGATATTAGATAGCACATCAATGAAAATAAAAAAAAAAAAGGAATTTTTATTATTACTTATTCCTTGTAATTGATATTCTGACATGATTACATATTCTCATTTTAACTTAGTTTATTAAATATGAAAAAGTTATTATTGATATGTTTTTACTATTGTAGCATGTGCACTTAAAGGGGCTCCTGGGTATAAATCAAATCTGTTTTCTAATATATGATTTTCCTATATTTTTTTATAAATGAACTTTATCGCATACTTAAAAGAAAAATGAAATAAAAAAATGCGGTCACCGTTCATTTAAGCCCACAATCTGCCTCTGAAAGAAGCATGTATATTTCTTAATGTCCTTTTTTCTGTTGAACTAATAGGAGAAATAGATGTAATATCGAAATTAAAAAATAACCTTACTGCAGAAATCACTTAAATTTTACAATTATTTAGTAAATGTACAGCTTATTTGAAAACAATAATAAGAATGTAGGTCACCGATGAGTTAAAAAAGATATTTCAAATTTAATGCCAAAAAATGTCATTTTTGCACCAAAAGGAGATATTTGGAGCTTTTTAAATGATATAAACATTTTAAAAGTCACCTGGGACCAAACCGAATCTATTTTTTGGGTTGATTTTTGTACCATATCATAAAGTAATAACTAATAGTGTAATAAATAAAATTTGTAATGAAAACATAAAGGTTTAATTTTTTGCTGAACTTTTTGTACCCACGAGCCACCTTAAGCTGGCTGTAAAGTGCTCATTCGAAATTACTTTTTTTTAAGTAAAATCCTAATTTAGAATGTCAACAACTTATTGAATGGAATACCTAATTGTAAAAATTCTTACGCAGAATCTACACATTATGATCCTATGTGCGATATAATTTGAATAAGATTTCATCATCTACTTATCCAGCAATTATAGTTATCAAAGGTACCAGGATTATAATTTAGTACGCCAGACGCGCGTTTCGTCTACATCAGACACATCAGTGACGCTCATATCAAAATATTTATAAAGCCAAACAAGAACAAAGTTGAAGAGGATTGAGGATCCAAAATTTAAGAGTGAAGTCAAAAGTTAGAATCTGTAAAAAAAAAAAAAAAAAGAAAGTTATTCGTTTTTCTTAAATTAGTTATTTCTTGAACTACAGGTTTGATTTATTTATATCACATATATCAGCATTATCTATAGTACAATCATTTCAAAATAAAATTCAATTTCAGTTGAAATGCCTTTATTAAATGAAGGTAAGTAATGATTTTGTCTAATCGCCATTTTAAAAACGTGTTTTGACTTAAATTATAATTAAACTATATATTACCAGTAATTTTCATAAAACAGTTAATTGTGGTAAGTTGAAATACCAGTGAATTTTTCGTTTGCATTGAAATACAATCCACAAAAAAAAATCTACAGAAAGATAATACTGATCTTTTGAAATCATGCATATACATCTTTGACCCTAATCATATTTTTTGTTGAAACAAAATCTAAAACTGGGCAATAATTTCATCAAACAGAGATGGTCCAGTGCATCTTTTAATATTAGATATTGTTTGTTATGTAATAGTAAAAGATCAATGATAAGTTGATATTGATATTAAAAGACTTCCGAACAAATGAGGTCTTTTAATGTCAATATTAACTAAATCAGTGAACTTTGTGCACGCCGTCTTTACGTCCAGTAGCAAATAGTTCATGCATGTTCATGACTATAACACATAAATTTTAAATACAATAGATAGGTCGTGCAATAGGAGGTCGACAGTGAAGTTGGACGTGAAACTTTAAAATACCATTGGAAAATGAGGGTATATTGAATAAGGACAGAAATTTAGACTTGCAACAACTGGCAACATTCGGACCTCTCAAATAATTGGTACAAGAGTTTTTAACGTTGATCTAAAAATTATACTCTGAAGTCGATCATCGATGTTTACGTGTAGTTTACAATATCATTTCACATCCAGTTTAGGTTAGATGCTTTTAGCTCGCTTTAGTAACTTTGAGAATTATGTGAAACTGTATTGTGTAATAACTAGTTTTTGGTATGATATTCTGCACTACTGATCACTACCGCTCTCCTGGTTGGTCTCGTGTGGGGGTGTTCACCTCGAGAGCGGGAGGGTATTTGTTCGAATCCCGAACGGGTCAATCAAAGACGTTAATTAAAATTTGAATTCTATTTCAACGCTAAACACGTGGCATCATTAAGTAAGAGCACAGATTGGTCGACTCAGAGTCGGAAATTTGTCCGGGTCAGGTGACTTTTCTTCCTGCAAAGAAATATCTTGTGAACTTACACAATAAAAAAAAACTACTTAGCGTGTCAGTCTAGTAAAAAAATGGGGTTAATACTCATATTATATTTACATGTTATCGTCCTGCATATTAATTTTATTTGCCGCTGGTCGTCATCCATTATCATCATTTATTTTACCGTTATATTTTACAGTGAAGTGTTTTTTGTTTTACTGGTTTATATTACAACTTCTTGAATTTTTCACCTGTCAAAATTAAAATAGTGCAGGTGAAATATTGGGTTGTTGGGATATCTTTGACGGTATATAATATTTAATCAAATGTGCCTATTCGGATATATAATATTTGACGGTAAATATTATTGAATTAACTCCGTATAACTATTATTTAGTCATGGGTCTGTTTTGAGCTTATTATTCTGTATACGCATATTTCTATAAAAAAAAGACTGAAATTAATGTTGACTCTAAATATTTTGATTTATCTGTGTCTTTCGGTTGCTGTCGCATTAATGTTTACCTTTATCTCCTTTTATTCAAAACCAAATGATTCACTTAGATATAAGAGATATTGACATGTCTGGACCTCTCCCGTCTCTCTTTTTTCTCCACGGTAGACGAATGACAAAACGTCATGAATTTGCAATCAATAACGGCCACTATAAATAAATGAGATGTGGACTTTTTTTTATAAATAAATTCTTATTGCAGCCAATATCTCCCGGTTCGGGACAGGTTATTATTTCCATAAAATACCGTTTGTTGGTGTAAAAAAAAAGGTGCACTCTGTTTATTGAGTTGATTTTAGTCCTCAATTGACATAACTGGTCCAATTCAATTAGTTATGATATATAATGCTATAAAATATGACTTAATTGTGTAATTAATAAAATCGAATATCATTTAAGAGCAGTTGATAAAAGGGAACATCATCTAATTCATTTTTAAGACTTGATTTTGAAACTTGTGACTATCAAAGTTGCATCTAATGACAAAATATTTGTATTCCTCTGATATGGAATTAAACGCAGTCTTTCAACTCATTTGTAGGATTTAACAATGTCCACTGGACATTATTTCATAGTAGATAGTGTCCATAAACATGAACATTATTTCATCGTAAATAGTGTCCATAAACATGGACATTATTTAATACTATAATTCTGTCCAGGTGGAAATTTTTTAACAGGACATTATGTCCGTCTGGACATGTTTTGATATGATTAAAGTATAAATGATATCCATTGCCTTCATATCACTGGATTTATTTTTATTTATAACTGCGAACTTTAATATGGTGTTACTTTGACATATAGTTGACTCATTGGCACCCATGCAATCTTTATCTTTTTTTATTTTTCAAAATATATATACATGTATAATGATTTAAATAAGTAGCATATTCTGTTCAGTATTATTTTCCTGGAAAAACTAGATTGAATAATAATTATTACGATAAATTGTCCCGTAGGGGTGGACCATTTTTTATAACTAATGCAGTAAAAATGCTGTCCACTAAGAGGACAATATTTCTTGACAATGGATATTACTAAATACCAAAATTATATATTTTCTTAAGCCTTCTTCTCGTAATAGATATAGTAAAGTTCTTCAAATTTGATTCTTCTTTTTGGTCTTCTTCATTGTTAATCGCATCAGCTGGGTATTTCTTAGAACTTAAATATATCTATATTCACTTCCATTCATTGTTTGTTTGTTTACATTTGCATATTAATCATTTTCTACTCAATCGTTCAGATGTTATTAAAGTTCAAGTATAAATAAAACTTTTCAATGAACTTTTGGTACTTTCCCTGGAGGACACTATTTGACATAACTAATATGAAAACTTGTCCTGTGAGTGAACTCTATTTCATATTTTTTGTCTGTCTACTTGAGGGACAATATTAAATGGCAACAGACATTGTTGAATGCCTAAATGCTATGAAAATCTGTCCAGGTGGACACTTTTTCACAGGACACTACTATGTCTCAGATATGTACTTATCAATTGTATGTCAATATGAAATATTTTTTAGGACCCTTGATTCTGACTATAACAGACGCATTTACTGACAACATATTATTTCTAAGATTTTAATAAGTCACTCATAAGTGAAATGTAGGTCAATATAACCTTATTTTTATCAGGACCCCTCGGTTAATCAAGACTCATCTATGAACAAATCTAAGGACCAAAATCTCATGAACAAAATCTCATGAACTATAACTTATTCTTCCACAGATAGGTTTAGAGTCGTAGTGAAATGGTTAGCGCATGAGACTACTAACACACAGGTTCCTGGTTCGATCCCTTTTCCGTGGAGATTATTTCAGGAACGTATTGTTTGGCTCTCTTTTGACACCATTTGCGAAACGATGTTAATCCGTTGGAAGGGGATGATGAATGGCTATCCCGTGTTAAGAGAGAGTCAAATCTTTTGCATGTAATAAAGACATCCTTGTAGATTTCGAAAAAAATAGAACACTCATTCCGCTACAAGGTAGCACTCGCACCCCCAAAGTGGAAAGGGATTTATACAAGTTGCAATATCTTGTTTCCCAATCCACTATAAATAACTGTGTAAACAAGAGAGATGAACTTTACCTTGATGACGGGCAGATGTGACACAATATCCCTTCCCCGACTTCGTTTGACAAAAGATAAAAAATCTTAAAGCAAACACATATCAAATTATTCCTCTAAGTAAAGGTTGCGAAACCCTAGACATAATGTTTTAATTTATATATGCTTTTGGTAAAATTTAAAAATATCAACAAACAGTCATAAAATTAGGAATGTAGTTTTGTATGATATTTAACCATTCAAACAAATGCGAAGGACCAACTTGAACTTACTACCAGATATGAAAAATATTGTTCATTGTTGAATGCCTCATGGTGACTTGAAGATGAAGGACAAAAATTAAAAATCATGTTTGGGTTCTACCATGTCCTGATATTAATATTGTCTCATTTACATTTGATCCATATCCCCTTCATATTTGCATAGGTATACGACAGACTAAACACATGCTTCGTACTACAACTTATTTAGAAAGCTTCAGACAGTGTAGCCAATATTTATCTTCGTAAGAACTGTCTAATATTGACACAATGTTTTCATTTCAATCTGTTTGGTTGCAAAAACATATGCACAGTATTAACAAACACCAAGTGGATATTTGAGAAGTTTTAAAATCACTTTCATTTACTAAAACATGTTACCTATCATGTATAAAAACTCCCGAGATCGTTGTTTTATTATTTTATTATTATGATAAGTTTTCTAAATGATGACAACTGTATATATATATTCATCAAAATAGAATATAAAATGGAAAATAACGCAAACTATTCAATTTCCAATGTTCCGACGACGAGTAAGAACATGGTACATAATTACATTTCCAAAAATAACCTTGTTTTGGAAATCCCTAAATACGGGTTACGCATTATTTGCATAATAAAACAATGAGCATTCATTGTTAAAAATATTTGGCATTTTCTTCTTTTATAAAAAGTAATATTTTGATAAAATTCCAGATTCAATGAAGCAAACAGTGACTTATTAAAAATGAACACTGGAAGTGAGGTTTTACTCAGATTATACAAGAGACTACATTAAATTAAATAATTCTTTTAAAATATCTCGGTGGGTATGGACAATTAAAAATCATGGTGTTATTGGTTGGCAACAAATTTGAGCAAAGGCAACATAAATAAATGACACACTTTTTTAAAATTTAGTAATTCTACCAGATATTAAAATTTGGTCTACATGAAAATTAATAAAAAGCAGACTACATAGAAATAATATACACACAGTATTTAGAAAATGAAGTTTGGTTGCTTTAAGATGATTGGAGAGGGGGTGGCTAAACACCTTTTTTTGCCTGTTAAAAACAAATTATTTTCTGTGAAAGTACTTTATCAAATATTGCTGAATTATAAATAGAACATAAAAAGGTTGATATGATAAGATTCTAATACAAACCTATTGTGATAATGTATTTACAGATTTTAGAACAGTCCTATTAAAAAGGGAGATAACTTATCATATGGAGGTTAAATAGAACAAAAACACAATTTTCAGAAATAAAGTAACCCGCTTTGTTTCAAAATATTTTGAAAAGAATTCATGAATAGTTAGTTTTTCCTTGCTAAAATTTATAGCCAACTTGTTTTTACTAAAGCAGAAAAAGCTGTTTCTATAAAAAAAATAACATTAATTAACAACTACATGTCTATCTGATATCACTCGCCCCTCTTCTACAGAAAGTATGATTTTTTTAACATGAAAAACATAAGTGACCCCAAAACTTTATTATCAGTTTTTTGTATTTCTCTTAATGAAGCATTGGCCCATTTGATGGATTTATTAATTGTCCTGGAAATGTTAGTGTTGCATGTCTTCGGGCAGCATCAATTTTAAAAACACTAAGTCCTGGTACCAGTTTCATTAATCTTTCCTTTGTATGTTTATTTGCAAATAGGGATAAAATTTGCATCTGACTTAATCTGTTGTTCTGCTGTTGATAGGATGCAATCAACGCCTCAGTCATTATGTCAGGTTTGTCTTCTTTTAATGATATCCACTTCTTGCACACATCCGTCAAAAGATTTTTTCCTGACCTGGTGCAACATACTGTGCAATCAGCTGGATAGCGTCTGTAATAATTTTGGTATAATATGAGGATGAACTTTTTGAGAGGCTAGTCCATGGCAACAGTAGCTGTGAATTTAGTGCTGGAAAATTTCTGGAAAGCATTTTCATTGCAGCATTGAAAATCTCTCTTGGAGCCATGTTTTCTTCTTCCCAATCAGAGGTTCTGGTCTGGGAAAATGTCTGAGTGGACTGTGATGATAGTGGGAAGTCACATTCTGAATCTGTAAAAAAAACCAAATTGTAATGTTTTTTTAGAATTTTGGTACACTTTGAAATCTAACAAAGTTTAATTTTGGACCCCAATTTGGACCAACTTGAAACTTGGGCCCATTATCAAAAATTCAAATACATGTATAGTTTAAGCATATCAAAGAACCCCATATATTCAATTTTTGTTAAAATCATATTAAGTTAATTTTCGGACCCTTTGGACCATAATGTAGACCAATTTGAAAACGAGACCCAAAATTAAAAATCTAAATACACAGTTAGGTTCGGCATATCAAAGAACCCAAATAATTCAGTTTTTGATGAATTCAAACAAAATTTAATTTTGGACCCTTTTGACCTCAATGTGGACCAATTTGATAAAGGGCCAAAAATCAAAAATCTAAATGCATGGTTCGATTCTGCATATTAAAGAATTCAAGAATAAAACCCCATTGAAATTGGTCAAGAAGTAAGCAATTTATACGAAGTATTATAAAAGTATTGTTTTTCAACTTTTTGGCCCCTTTTTAGCCCCTATTTCCTAAACAGTTTGGACCATAATCCAGAAAATCAATCCCAACCTTCCTTTTTTTGCTATGGAACCTTGTGGTATAATTTCTAAAAGATCCATTCACTTACACAAAAGTTGTTGTCTGGATACTAGAAAAATGATTATTTGGACCCCTTTTAGCCCCTTAATTCCTAAATTGTTGGAACCATATGTAACCCCCAATATCAATCCCAACCTTCCTTTTTTGGTTTAAAACTTTGTGTTTAGATTTTATAGATATCCATTCACTAAAACTAAGGTTATTTCCCAGAAACTAAGTGTCTTCAGACTTCTATGACGACGGCAACGTGATACCAATAAAGGAATTAAAATTTTGTTAACTGTGCATTTGCATTCAGGTATCGCAGATCAAATTTATTCGTTCATAGTGTGTTAATTTACGTTTTTTGATTGAGTTAAGCCTTCCAATTGATATTTTATCGTGTGGTTTTCTATGTTGTGATGTTATGGTATTGTGTCATAAAAAGGGAGAAGGTTTGGTACCATTAAAACGTTTAATCCTGCTGCAAATGTTTGCACCTGTCCTAAGTCAGGAATCTGATGTACAGTACCGGTAGTTGTCGTTTATTTGTGTAATTTTTACATGTTTCTCGTTTCTCGTTTTTTATATAGATTAGACCGTTGGTTTTCCCGTTTGAATGGTTTTACACTAGTAATTTTGGGGCCCTTTATAGCTTTTTGTTTAGTGTTAGCCAAGGCTCCGTGTTGAAGGCCGTACATTGACCTATAATGGTTTAGTTTTATAAATTGATATTTGAATGGAGAGTTGTCTCATTCATGATTGGCACTCACACCACATCTTCCTATATCTATATAAATTAGAAAGATCATATAATAGGGAACATGTATACTAATTTTCAAGATTTTTATACTTCAACTTCATCAAAAACTTTAAACTTAGCAGGACAGACAGAATACGAACAACGGAAGCATAGACTGAAAAACATAATGAATATAGGTGGTAAAAAAGATTAATAGTTATATTATTAATTAATGTATAGGGCAGACACTTGTTATATGCCATAAACATATGAGATCTATTTGCTTTGATAAACTTATTGAAATGGGATATAGAGATAGAGGATGTTTTTTTATAACTGAACTGAAGAAAGTACATGTATAAAAAAATAATGATGTAAAGGGCAGACACTTGTTATATGCCATAAACATATGAGATCTGATTGCTTTGATAAATTATTGAAATGGGATATAGAGATAGAGGATGGTTTTTTTATAACTGAACTGAAGAAAGTACATGTATATTCTGACCGGAGAGAAGGAAATCATAGATTTTTCGTTGAAGGATTCTTGCCCTAAAATGAGAGTTTCAATGTTACCCCCATTGCACATTGTCCCAGGTCGATAACTAAAAAATATTGTTTTTCTGTTAATATTTTATAAATTGATATCTTAGCAAAATGGAGGCTAATAAATAGGAGCAAAACCAATGCTTTTTTCCAAAATAGCAAAATAACAGAGTATCAATGTATCCTGCTTGCACTTTAAAGAATCCATTGTCCATCATCATGATCATTATAGAACTTGTCTGAGATATTGCTGATATTAATTAGTACCTAACTCACTCCAAGAAAACTCAAGTTAACATGGTTATGGTTCATTATTTGTTGAAATTTTACTAATAATCCGTTTATCTGGGAGTTTTTTTTTGTACATTGTTGGTTCATGTCTGTCATATTTGTTGTTCGTTAATTGATATGTTGTAAATATGGGCCATTTGTTTTCATTCTTTTTTACTGTTTAAAATTTTACAGCCGACTATACTACTTAAATGTTGTGGATAATTGTCTCTTTGGCAATCAAACCACATATCCTCATTCTTTTTATATATACATATTTCTTATATACATATATAGATATTTGTATATATATGAAATAAGTAAATAAGGCAATCAGTTTTCTCGTTAGCCGACTATGCAGTATGGGCTTTGCTCATTGTTGAAGGCTGTATGGTGACCTATAGTTGTTAATTTCTGTGTCATTTTCGTCTCTTGTGGACAGTTGTCTCATTGGCTATCATACCACATCTTCTTTTTTATATGTATACACCCAAAGGCTTTTATCAATGTTGATTTTTCAATCCAGGATAGGAACTGTAAATACACCACGACCCCAAAAAATTGTCTCAGAATATCTCCCAAATATTTTTTTTATGCATGACATTTAATTTTTTGTAAGAATTTTATTAAATTGAGTATTTCGCATGAAATCCATTTACAATTAAATGTATAACCACCCCTCCGCCTTTTCCATACAAAGTTTTATCTAAATAAATTTTATCACACTTTTAAATCATACTAGAAATTTGTACCTGAACCAACTGGCAGAGGTTTTCTCTTTGTCATCCGTAGCTCTTGGCATACTGATGCTGGTATGCCTCTGCTTGGTTTTCCAACACTCTTGTCTGGATGTGTAGGTGACTGGCACTTTCTTGTTTGACGCCTCCACTATATTCCAAAACCATCCCTGTGTTTCGGGCATATGCAAATGTCACATGATGAACAGTCTATTGAAAATATCCCACTTCTGTACAGTATTAAAACCCCTTCTGGTAGTTCATAGTCCGTGGAGTTACACCCAAGACTACGTAAATGGGTACTTGTGGGTTTGTCACATAAATTTTGGTTATAGGGATACACAGGACATTTGAAGCATAATGTAATGATTGTCCACATTCAGATTTATAAGCAAATGTACATTTCATTTCATTCTTTTTCTCATACTGCATAGTTATGCATTAATTACATAATTACAGATTGTCCATGTAATAATACAGAAGATGTGGTTCCATTTTGTCTCCAATGTTAACATTAAAGAGTACAATCAGGGGAGGTAAATCAATATTTTACTGGGGCACCATGAAGGTTTTGTCTTAATTTTTCTGTACAGACAGAAATTTAAGATTAAATTTAAAATTATTAAATCAAATATATCTACCAAATAAATATTTGAAATAAGAACTGTTATGTCCTGATGAATACTATAGGATATGAATATTGGATTAAGATAGGAAAAATATTTTGATAATCAAATTTATCTAAAACCCTTGAATTTCTCAATTTTGATGTTAAAAAAATAATATTGTGTTTACAATATTTCTCTTTAATTATTTTCTATATATACCAGTAACTTTTAGATAAATTGAGGAGTTTGTTTACAAGTAAATAGTATATTCTGCCTGAAATTCTTCTTTTTTTTCGTTAAAATTTTAGATTTTTTGACATGCTCAAAATGTCATTAAAACTTATTTGCAAAGCAAAACCTTACAGATTCTGAATATATCAACCGTATGAAACATAAAAAGCACAACAGAAACAAAATTCAGGTGTTATCTTGCAAATTATTAACTTTTGAAAACAGTAAGCAGCATCAACCTCTCTGTACCAACCTTTTTTCAAAAGTTGGCATGATGCCAATTCATAACATTTGACGGTAAAAACTGTTTTATGCAGTTTAAAGCATGTTTAACTTGCATTCTGTCAAAAAAATTACTACATTTGCTATAAAAATGACAAAAAAAACGATTACAAAGATGGCCATTTTTTTATAAGAAAATGCTTGTGCCAATGCTGGGATGTGTTCTAAAAATAGAATTGCTTATTTCTAAAAATAGAATCAAATATTTGCGCTTTTGATGGTGTACACAGAGTCCCTACATGGTAGCCTTCCAGATACACGTCACATAACATTATATTTCGAAACTAGCTTCCGAACGATTTTTGGCATATTGCATTGTTTTCTCATAGACAAGCTCTTAAACATATATATCGGTCAGATTAACACAGTATGTGTGTGTTTGAATGAACGACATAGAAGTACTTGACGACAGGCTTAATGTGGTTTCTGAAATGCATTACTTTAGAACACTTATTTTTTTTTGTGCGTGTAATCTGAGGTAACATTGTATTAGTCTACAACCTCTGAAATGTTTTAGTCTGCTCTTCCACGAAATATTTTATAAGAATGATTTTAAATTTCAACTGAAACCGATAAGACAATAGTTTTAAGTTGACTAAACATAAACAAAACATCAATGATCAGTAGATTCATTGGTGTTTTGAATTTCAACCGGCATATCAGAATTGTAACGATGCTATTAAATAAATTTATCGATTTACAAGATCTAAATAAGCGTCGCGTCATTCCAACAATGGTTTAATTTTTATGTTTTTAAAACGTAGCCGGCGTAATGGAGATATAATTTTGGCGACAAATGAATCTGACTGCTAATAAATTGTTCTGCTATGTAGTCAGATTGTTGTCTCTTTGACACATTCCCACTAACCATCCTCATTTTTTTTGAATTTATTAAGCAATTTCAGATAGCAAAAGGATATATTGCAAACAAACTTTGATTACAACAAGAACAGGTAATATTGCAACAACTTGTATTGGTCATAAGTAATATCATTGTGTAGTTTTCTGTGCATGTTACTAGCTGTCTAATATGCGCTTATAGACATAAAATATTGGGGTTTCGTTTTTGGTATTATAGGTGCTAACAAATTAATTGTGCCCAGTCTTGGAGAACATTTAAGCTTTACAACTAAATTGAATATAATTAATTTTTGATCAATTGAAGCTGAATGACTGGTTTTAATTATAGCGTATGGCGTATTAAATTATAATCCTGGTACCTATTTAATTATAGAACACTTTTGAACTTTTTGAACAATATAAATTGTGTAAAACAAGGTTGTATTTTGATACTTTCGCAGTTCGGAGAACCAGTGCTAATAAATGCAATAAAAGGTGTGGATATTTCGTTATTCCAAATATCCATTAAAAATGATATGTATAGCCAGATGTTTTTTTGTTCTGTTAAATTGTTCCTTTTAAAATTGTTACACGATGATGACTGATGTATTTACATTTTAAATATTTTATTTATTATGCCTGTTTAGTTCAAGCATCATTGTAAATATAACGGAATTTGATAAGACTGTCATCGAACGGAGAGGTTGATCGCTATAAAACCAGATTTAATCCACCATTTTCTAGATTTTAAATGCCTGTACCACGTCAGTAATATGACAGTTCTTGTCCTTTCGTTTTTGATGTTTGTTGTCATTTGATTTTGCCATGTGATTATGGACTTTCCGATTATATTTTCCTCTGAGTTCAGATTTTTTGTGATTTTACTTTTTTCCAAGACACAAGGAGCTGTTGTCTTGATATGCAATGTACCAACCAAACTAATGTGTTAATTAATATCCATTCAAATAATTTAAGCGACATCGTAGTAACCGGTGTAGTATTTAAATTCTGATTTCAATATGTAATCTTCTCTTTATCAACATTTCCCCAAAAAATAGACTGTAAGTAGGTAACAAAAGAAATTAGGGATCATATATGTATTCTTTCGAGAAGCTCCCAGCATGCTCGGAGTTTTTTAAGTAGGCTTTTCTCAGCAATTTATGTGATAATAATGATCATAATCCATTAAGATGTCAATCAAATCTACACCTTTTCTATAATAAGGCAAATAAAGCGTTATAGAGGACGCTCAATAAACATCTGGTCTATTCAATTACATTTTTCATGAAATTTTACAAAACTATAAAATAGATTAGACAGTACTGTGTAATGGTAAGGAAAAATCTCAAGTCCCATCAAAAAGTTAAAGTCATTTAAACATGTTCTGATTATATTTAAAAATCATTCCTTTTTTTAAAATAAAAGAATTCACAAGTTTCTTGATTAATAATTAGCATTGCGTGGGGTAAAGTAAAACTTATTTTTTTAATAGCTTCAGCATTAAATAAACAATATAAAAAAAGGAACATGTCATACAGTTAATTGTTACTTTAATATTCAATTTTTGCACTTTTATATACAGAATTCAAAGAACAATGTATGCTTAAAATCAAGAAATGATGGCGAGGTTTTTATTATTTTGAAAAGTGCAACAGATTTCTAATCTTTGTGTGTTACAATGTAGTTTTTTTTTTGTTGCATTTTAGTGATTCTGCTGTTTCGTTGCTTCCTCTTAAAATTGATTTGTTTCCTCGGTTTTAGTTTGTAACCCGGATTTGTTTTCTCTCAATCGATTTATGACTTTCAAATAGCGGTATACTACTGCTGTTTTTATTCATGCTTACAACTGGTTGGATAATAAAAGTGTTTACTTTCGATGCAAAGACCCTATCAATATTAATACCAATATATGCCATCATGAATGACCTGACAACAATATTGTAGCTTTATCCCATCTAATCTTGATAAGTCTGTTTAAAGGTTTGGGTATTTTTTTAGTGGAAAGGCGACAATTGTATTCTTTGTAAATAACATTACTCTAACAGATGAGAAATGAAATACCTAAACGTATAAGATGTTTCCATGTTGACTGGTACCGATAAAACAAATAGTAAATGTTTGACTAGTTCGTGATATCGAAAACCCTAGTGTGCTATTTTTTCAGTGAAACCGAGATATCTTCCCAGCAGACACAACAACGTTGAATCAACATTGAATAAACGTCAGATTTCAACGTTGAATCAAGATTGAAAAGTAGTGTTGGATTGAAAATTAATTTCAACGTTGAAAATAGGTTGAATTTTGGTTTACATTTGGTCGAAGTTTGTTGAAAACAAGTCGATTGCTGGTTGAATTGTGGTTGTTGTATGTTGAAATCAGGTCGAATGTTGGTTGTTCTGTGGTCAGTGTATGTTGAAATCAGGTCGAATGTTGGTTGAAGTGTTTTTAGTGTATGTTGAAATCAGGTCGAATGCTAGTTGTTCTGTGGTCAGTGTATGTTGAAATCAAGTCGAATGTTGGTTGTTCTGTGGTCAGTGTATGCTGACATCAGGTCGAATGTTTGTTGACCTGTGATCAGTGTATGTTAAAAATAGGTGGGATGTGTGTCCAGGTAAACTTTTAATGAGGTAAATGGGGAGAATAGGATGTTGAACAATGGTTGAATTGAGCTTTTTTAACAGCTGAAATTATTACCCTTTATTATGTCCATCAATGCCATTTTATGTGTAATAAACTAGATGTTGGGGGTTGGTGTACATGTAGTTTGTAGTTCCGTGGGTATACATTTTGTGCCTTCACTTTTCTTAATAGACATGATCTTGCTTTACTTATAACTATTAAACATGTTTGTGACATAACACAGTAGTTATATAACAAGTTACCCACATATGCCTCTCACAATGTCAAACAAACACAATTAATCTGATTACTTAATTTTATTTTTTTTTTAATAGTCCATCTGCTAGACATCTTGTACTTTTGTTCCATATTGTGGTCTCTATGTTTTACATTCGAAACTTGTTACTACAGCATCTACAATAAAAAAAACATATTGTACTATCTTTTACATAACTTGGTTAATTTCATTATGCAGGCCAAATAAAGAACATTAGTGTCATATGAATAATATAGTTATGTTTTTTAAATATTTATCAATAGCTATCATGACAGTTTTTTTTAAACTTGAGTTCAGATAGTAAATAATAAATCATTTTAATAAAAAAAAACTAAAGATTTTAGTAGACAAAGATGCAGGGCCAATTTAAAAGAAATTGTGACAAAATCTCACACACTTTTATGGGAAAAAAACAATGGTATAATTTCAATACTCACCTCTTATTAATTTAATCGATCAAGCTTGGACACCATAGGCATATTTATTCTTTTTACCCGAGATGTATTTTACAGACATGGATTTTTTGGTAAGACATCATCAACAAAAAAAATATGTTTATTGAATTGCAGCATTTTCAAATTATCAATTGCCTCCTGAACTAATAAATAAACACGCTTACAAAATTTGGACATCCAAAACCTTTCATTGAGGACTTTCTGATTTGAATTTTCCTCGGAGATAACTATAACTTATTGTTGTGATCTTACATTTTTTCAATAATTGGTTCAAAAACTTTAAGTCCAATAATTATTATTGTAGCATTACGGGAAGTTTGTCCAGTCGATAATCCAACATGATTCTGGAATCAGTGGCAGATCCTGAAATTTTCATAAGGGGTCCACTGACTGCATAAAAGAGGGGGTCTCAAGTCATGCTTCAGTGATTCATTATATAATCAACCAATTTTTCCCTCTCAAGGGGGACCACAAGCATTGAGATTTTGACAGTCACTCATCTTGAGATACAATACTGCACCATAATCACCGAGATCTTGACAGTCACTCATCTTGAGAGACAATACTGCACCACAAGCTCCGAGATTTTGACAGTCACTCATCTTGAAATACAATACTGTATCACAATCACCGGGATCTTGACAGTCACTCATCTTGAGAGACAATACTGCACCACAAGCTCCGAGATCTTGACAGTCACTCATCTTAAGAGACAATACTGCACCACAAGCAACGAGATCTTGACAGTAACTCATCTTGAGATACAATACTGCACCACAAGCACCGAAATCTTGACAGTAACTCATCTTGAGAAACAATAATGCACCACAAGCACCAAGATCTTGACAGTCACTCATCTTGAGAAACAATATTGCAACACAAGCACCAAGATCTTAACAGTCATTCGTCTTGAGGAACAATAATGCACCACAAGCACCGAGATCTTGACAGTCACTCATATCAATATAAGATAGTGGGCCGCAAGCACCACGATCTTAACCCACACTCCTCCTAAGATACAATTATGTCCATATATATAATTTTAGTGCTTTCGATGGTCGTCTTAAGATGCTTTACTTTAATATAATTCAAAATAAATATTATTCACGTATAATCAACTATATCATTATATGTCATTTTACATCTAAATTTTTCATGATCTTTCATCAATAGATATTTTAGGCATGGTTGCTAAACTTTGAACCTGTGTTTACATTTTTCTTGAAACTGCAATATATTCCAGTCTTTCGTGATACGTCTTATTTAATTTTCATTTACATGCATATGAATTAAGTTTAGACATTAATTAAAACATAAAAGAATATTTTTTTTTATTTCCTTGACTTTTTTTGTTCTGTTATAATTAAATACGGTCAATTGATAAAGCATCTATTTAGACGTTATCATATAGACCACATTGAAATTAGACAGATCAGTGTGCATTATTTTGTTATGGTCACACATGTTTCTTATCTGCCGTATTGCTTCATTGATAAATCCTCGGAATACATGCTGTGAGTGACATCTATTCTGACCAAGAGAAAAGAATGTGTTTTTTTTTAATGTGTTGCAAGGTCAAGAATGCCATGTGTTGTAAATCCTTGACTTTTAATTATATCAACATATAAAACATGTAAAAGAACTAGTATGAGATCGCATAGGTGAACTTCAATAATTATATATTATTATTTGCCAGACGAATATTTTTTTTTCAATTTCAACCGATGTTCCATGATATATTATGACTCCTCTCTCCCAGTATCTGCAATGATAGAATTCCATACGCTTTTGCTTTAAATTACCAAATCAATGATCATAAAACACTCTCCCTTTTCAAGTCTTAACATAATAAGTTGCCGCACCCAATCAATGTACAAATATATCTTAAGGTCAACCTTGCTGTTCCCCGAGACTACAAACACATGTGTGTATAATTATAAATTATATCTGATCTGCTTAAATCACTATACTCATATAATTACGATAAACGCTACACTATTGTATATATTTTATATATATTTCATTTCGTTTGAAATTGGGGTTTTCCCGTTAGGTATTTGTAGTTATCATACATGTATATAGATGGGAACTAGTGTAACTAGTTTTAGAACTAGTTCTGCAAGAGTATGTACTATTTATAAAGTCTGATGTTACGTGTACAAGGCACGAGAAAAGTTTTGGCGGTTTCTACGGGTGGGGTACTATATAAAGTTTGGCATTTAAATGTATTAGTATCGAAGGTGCTCGCAGTTAGGTCGTAAAGTACGAAGTTAGTCACATTAATGGCTGCTATGTTTATTACATGTATTTATATTATGTTGTTTGTATCGAAGAAACTTGTATTATAGAGTGGAATAAAATTTGTATCGCAAGAGAAGATAATAATGTTACTGCGAGCAACTAACTCTATTTCTGTGTTTGTTTTGTTTAAAGCCTATTGAATTTAGAGTAGAAATACTTTAAATTCGGACGAGCAGGGCGAGGGAGAATTTAACTTAAATTATCATATAACTATCATTAGATTAAACAATAAATGAAAATTATACTTAGTTTACACTGCTGAGAGCAACTCTTAACTTACTGTGTCTCTGAGTGAGATGTGTTAATCAAATTGGCGCAAATAAATTCGAAATGTCGGTCTTCTACGCATGTGCCAATCACAAAAAGATATCCGTTTCGAGTAATTATAATGTAATAATTTTATCGCAATTTAAAGATTACTTTATATATGAAACAGTTATCATTGAATTTATTTAAAAACATATCATTAAACCAATAAAAAAAGTCATCATTTCAGCAAAAAGGAAAATACACAAAATTTGGTTCAATCTCATCTTGATTGAAATTTTGGTCGACACTTAAAGTCATCAACCTTAACTAAACCGTTGATCAACGTTATATTTTCAATCTCAAAGACTGTTGTACCCCTATTTTTGACATTTTTACTCTTTGAGTATGTTTGTTTTGTTCATGCATCGTTGACAATGTAATGGAATTTGATGCGACTGTCATACAAGTGAGAGGTTTAGCTAGCTATAAAACCAGGTTCAATCCACCATTTTCTACATTAGAAAATGCCTGTACCAAGTCAGGAATATGACAGTTGTTATCCATTCGTTTGATGTGTTTGGACTTTTGATTTTGCCTTTTGATTTTTGATTTTCCTTTTTGAATTTTCCTCGGAATTCAGTATTTTTGTGTTTTTACTTTCAACCAATTAAAGCATTGAAAGCATCAACTCAAATTCAATGTTGATTCAACGTTGGCAGTTCAACGTTGAAAATTTAACCACAAATCAACGTTGATTCAACAACGTGATTTAAACGTTGATAAAATTGACGTTGATACAACGTTGTTTTTACGTTGATTAACGCTACAACCAAATTTTAACATATTTTCAACGTTGGTTCAACGTTGTGTGCCTGCTGGGTTACGTTAGCAATCAAATACGCTGTTACTTACATGAAACAGTTGTCTTTTTTATAAGATAATTTATCTTAACAGATTGTTTTCTGGAAGAACCTTCCAGTGTTGAGAACATCGAAGGAGAAGATGCAATATTAACCTGCAAAGTAAAACCTACAAGTCTACTTGTGGAATGGTTTAAAGAAGGCAATCCTGTAAAACTAGACGAAAATTGTACAAAGTCGAATGACGGAACAAAAAACAATCTTATAATAAAGAACGTCAAAGCATACAACAGTGGAGAATATTGTGTGAAAGTTGGAAATTTTTTCAGAAAACTACAGCTGACAATTAAAGGTGATTAAGAATCGTAATATAAATAAGATGTTGTTCTACTGTTATCAAAGGTACCCGGATTATAATTAAATACGCAAGACGCGCGTTTCGTCAACATAAAACTCATCAGTGATGCTCAGATCAATAGTTATGAAGCCAAACAAGTAGAAAGATACCAGAGGGACAGTCAACCGTCATCTTGCTCACGTTTTTACAAACCCGGTAAATAGTCTTATTCGGTAGTTTACATTCGTGATGAAAAGGGAAGTAGACGATAGGTACGACATTAGGAACATATCCTATATCGTCTGTGAAAACTGTTATTTCATAAAGGTAAACCAACTCGAGATGGCGTCCATAAAATTTACGAAGTGGTCATTTCAACTTCACCATTGGGAGCTCGTTGTTCGCCTGAGCAACTTTTTCAGAGCGTGAAAATCCTGCACCAGCAGGAATATTAAAGCAAGCTCCTACACTTTACTGGGTACTAGTTCAGTGACAAAGGTTGTGATACTAAACTACAAATCATTTGGATAAACTCAAATAAGAAATCATACAAGACTAACAAAGAATAAAGGCTCATGACGTAGGACAGGCGCACAAAAAAAGGCGGATTTAACTTTTTTTTAAGATCTCAACTCTCCCTTATTACTCTTGCCAACCTTAAATAAACAAACGCAAAGCAATAGATATATAGAAACTCATAATAAGCAGTTCGTTTCGGATGTCAGAATAGGTAGCAAAACAAACTCCGTAAATGACAATAATACATATTTTAACAAAAGACTATTAGCAGTTACTGACATGCAAGCTCCAGAGCTCAATTAAACGTAGTGAACTTAAACACATGACAAGCATGCCCAATTCCTTTAGTAAGGGGTTTAGTTTCATACAATCATAAAATATATGAGAAAAACATAACCCGTACTGTGCGTATAATTGGTTTGAGAACAACATGTTTTTATTTTCGATGCAAAGAACATATGAGTGAATCAATATTAAAACCAAAATATGCCATCTTAATTGATACCAATAATAACTTTATTGTATCCCATCTTAAAAGTCTGTTGAAAGGTTTGGTTAGCTTTTAAGTTAAATGACGACATTTGTTGTCAATAATATTACTCTTAAAGATGAGAACTAGAATACCTGAACGTATAAGATGTCTTTATATCGATTTAAAAATGATGTCCTTGTACCGTTCATAAAATTTCGTAAATATTTTGACTAGTCTGTGATTCGAAACCCTAGTGTAATAAGTGTTCAGTGAAACCGAGATTGCTTTCGTTAAAATCAAATAATTTGTGACGTACTTAATCAAATCATCATACAAGTGGGCTATTTATTATGATAATTTATCGAAACAGATTGTTTTCTGGAAAACCCTTCCAGTGTTGAGTACATAGAAGGAGAAGATGCAAAATTAACCTGTAAAGTTAGCCATACAAGTCTACCTGTGGAATGGCTGAAAGAAGGCAATGCTGTTAAACTAGACGAAAATTGTGCAAAGTCTAATGAAGGCACAACACACATCCTTATAATAAAGAACGTTAAATCAGATAACAGTGGAGAATATTGTGTGAAAGTCGGAAATTTTTCCAGAACACTTCACCTGAAAATTAAAGGTATTTGATGTGGATAAGAAATTTAATATTAAATAAAATGTCATCGTCATTATACATCACCTTCTCTGCATGATGTATCTATTAATGACTTGCTGCCATTTATACAAAAGCCGTTAGGTATTCATCACATTCGCACGAAACTTTAATTATTCATTACCCCTTTCAAAACGTCATTCTCTGTTCAATTTAAGTTTGGAATCCACTGTTACAAACCCTCATTCAAACGAATACAAAATTACAGCTATAATTTCGGATATTGCAAGTCACAGACTTTTCAAGCCAGTCCGCATTGGCAAAGATGAAAAAGAGAAAAGATCTTTCCTTAATCTTTCCTTTGCCAACAAAGGTATCGATGGCGTCAACTTAGGCAATATCCTTCATCATAAATTAGTTCAATCGAAAATACCTCCTTATTTCAAAGACCAGTATGTACCAATCATTTCTTATACCTATACCAAACCTATTGCAACTAGAATTTTCAATTACAAACACGTTTTGCAGGATCTCGATATTGACGACTTCAAGTCTAACCTCCTGATTGCACTTGTGCTAGTTCGCAATTCACATATAATCCGGCTGGCCAGTGATTATTACCGGTGACCTCAACATTGTTAATAACACTTCTTTTCGAAATGTGTTATCGAAAGGTTAGATAGGTTACCTAAATTCATCAATTTGAAATACAACTTTAAAATTTTGATGGATTCAGTTGAGGATTATGCCAGGCAATGGGCTAAGCGCGAGAAGGAAGACGTAGACACTCTTTCCGAATGGATTAAGGCAGTGAGGTCGTTGATACAAATCAGAATTAAGAAACTGAATGGGTCCATCAATGCCCATGCCCAAATGTTGCAAAACACCTATCCTACCTCCATGACAAATATGTTGTTATCCCCGCAGATAAAGCCCCAAACAACATCGTGTTTGTATGTAAAACTCATTACATTAACTGCTTGATAAACGAATTAGGTATTGACAATTCACTTGGAAACTCAACATATACCCACACGACACTTACCAAAGAGGAAATCCTGGATAATCATAGGTCTGTTCTGTGTTCCTTTGGAATTTCAACCAAATATGAAGAACGGGATCTGCCATCACTGTATTGGATACCTAAACTACATAAGTGTCCTTACAAACAGCTGGGTCTTCCAAGTGCTCCACGAAACCTCTTTCTAAATTATTAACATCTATTTTATCAGCAATCAAAGACGGGCTTCAGAGTTATTGTGAAACTGCCTATTCTAGAGGGGGCGTGAATCAGATGTGGATACTTAAAAATTCCAAAGATCTTTTAGAGTACATACAATCTAACTCTCTTTCATCTTGTAACAGTATTAAAACATTTGACTTTTCTACTCTGTACACTAGTATTCAACATTCCAAACTAAAAGACAAATAGAAAGAGTTGGTATTGCTTTGCTTCGTAAAAAAGAATGGCCAACGTAGATACAAGTATCTTGTCTTGTGGAGGGATAAATCCTACTTTGTAAAGGATCACTCTGATTCGAACAAAAAAATCTCTGAAACTGATGTTATCAAGATGCTTGATTTCTTGATTGACAACATATTTGTTACTTTCGGGGGACGTGTTTGTCAACAGACTGTCGGCATTCCAATGGGAACAGACTGTGCCCCTCTACTTGCCGACTTGTTTTTTTTTTTTATTATTATGAGGCTGACTTCATGCAGGAACTTCTTAGGAAGAAAGATAAGAAGTTAGCAATATCCTTTACCTCTACTTTTCGCTATATAGATGATGTTCTTTCACTTAATAATTTAAAATTTGGTGACTATGTGGAACGCATCTATCCAATCGAGCTAGAGATAAAGGATACTACAGATACAGTTAAGTCGGCCTCATATCTTGACTTACATCTAGAAATTAACAATGAGGGTCGGTTGAAAACAAAACTTTACGACAAAAGAGATGATTTCAGTTTTCCAATTGAACTTTCCTTTTCTAAGTAGCAACATTCCAGCAGCACCTGCATACGGGGTATATATCTCCCAATTGATACGATATTCCCGTGCTTGCATTTCCTATCATGATTTTCTTGACAGAGGATTGCTGCTTTCAAGGAAGCTATTAAACCAAGAGTTCCAAATGGTGAAGTTGAAATCATCCCTTCGTAAATTTTACGGACGCCATCACGAGTTGGTTGACCGTTATGGAATAACCGTTTCACAAATAATATCGGATATATTCCTTACGTCGTATCTACAATCCCCTTCCCTTTCATGAATTTGACCTACCCAATTAGACCATTTACCGGATTTGTTATCACATAAGAAACACGACGGGTGCCGCATGTGGAGCAGAATCTGCTAACCCTTCCGGAGCACCTGAGATCACCCCCAGTTTTTTGGTGGGGTTCGTGTTGTTTATTCTTTAGTTTTCTATGTTGTGTCATTTGTGCTGTTGTTTGTTTGTCTTTTTCATTTTTAGCCATGGCGTTGTCAGTTTGTTTTAGATTTATGAGTTTGACTGTCCCTTTGGTATCTTTCGTCCCTCTTTCGTGGAGCACTTGGAAGACCCATCAATATACCGTTGTCTGTAAGGACACTTATGTAGTTTAGGTATAGAATACAGTGATGGCGAAAGATACCAGAGTGACAGTCAAACTCATACATCGAAAATAAACTGAAAACGCCATGGCTACAAAAAACAAAGTCAAACATACACATAATAGTTCAAAAGACACAACATAGAAAAATAAAGACTAAGCAACGAACCCCACAAAAAAACTTGGGCTGATCGCATGTGCTCCGAAAGGTTAAGCAGATCCTGCTCGACATGTTGCAACCGTCGTATTAATCATGTTTTTACAAACCCGGTAAATAGTCCAATTCGGTAGGTCACATTCGTGGTGAAAAGAAAAGTGGACGGTAGTTACGACATAATGAACATATCCTTCATCGTCTGTCAAACAGTTATTCCATAACGGTCAACCAATTTGTGATGGAGTCCATAAAATTTACGAAGGTGTGATCACAACTTCATTATTTTGAACTCTTTTTTCACCTGAGCAACTTTTCAGAGCGAGAAAATCCTGCACCCGAAGACTAATGTAGCGAGCTCCTAGACTAAAATGTGTACTAGTTCAGTTATAATGGTGGAAATACTAAACTACAACAAAATAAATGAACTGATATTTGAAATCATACAAGACTAACAATGAATCGAGGCTCGTGACTTGGGACAGGCGCAAAAAAAAAACGCGATGGGTTAAACATGTTTTTAATATCTCAACGCTTTCCTAACCCCAATCTTGCCAACGTATAATAAACAAACACGAATCAATACTTATATAGAAACTCAATATAAGTAGTTTGTAGAACCACAATGTGCCATCTTTATTGACCTCAATGATAACTTTAGTGTATCTCATCTTTATAGTACTGTTTGAAGGTTTGTTTAGCTTTTGAGTTTAATGACGACATTTGTATGCTTTGTAAATAATAATATGAGGCAGGCATTACCTGTGAATGGGGACGAAGTTTGTTTAAATTATTTTTTTTGTATTTTAAATATTTGTTAAAAAAAAGATACGGAAATACCGTAACGTTTCCGATTTTGGTTCTGTTGTTAGGGATTTTACTTGTGACGTTATTTAAGTTATGACGTCATGTTCAATGTAAACAAAGAAACGCAATGCATCAGGTAGGCCTAACGTTTATGCATACCAAAGACAAAGAATGATTAAAAATGAAATATTGGTATTGTGTTTCTTGAGTTCTTATATTTTACTAGACTAATCAAAGTCTCACGACAACAAGACCGGAAGAAGGAAGTAGAGTTATGTGTTCTGCGCAGATCCGGAAATTAAAAAACACGACAAAAAAAAATTGAACGATTTTTTTTTTTTTATTGAATTTTCTTCTGTAATAGGGGACTTCGTCCCCATATTACTCTTAAAGATGAGAAAGGAAGTACCTGAACGTATGAGATGTCTTCATGTTGATTCATATTTACAAATGCTGTCCTTGTACCGTTCATAAAATTTAGTTAAAAAATGACTAGTCTGTGATATCAAATACCCTGTTGTAATAAGTTTTTAGTGAAGCCGAGATTGATTTCGTTAAAATCAAAAACGCAGTTATATACATAAGCATATCAAACAAGTTGTCTATTCTTATTATGATAATTTACCTTAACAGATTGTTTTCCGGAAAACCCTTCCAGTGTTGAGTACATAGAAGGAGAAGATGCAACATTAACCTGTAAAGTTAGTTCTACAAGTTTACCTGTGGAATGGCTGAAAGAAGGCAATGCTGTTAAACTAGACGAAAATTGTGCAAAGTCTAATGACGGCACAACACACAACCTTATAATAAAGAACGTTAAATCAGATAACAGTGGAGAATATTGTGTGAAAGTCGGAAATTTTTCCAGAACACTACACCTGAAAATTAAAGGTATTTGATGTGGATAAGAAAGTTATTTAATAAGATGTTGTTCTACATGATATTAGTTTGCAAGTGTTGTCGTTTTGTATCAATATTGTTTTGTATCAAACAATGTGTTAATGGACATTCAAACACATAGTTTAAGCTTGTAATCAGTGAAGCATTTAATTCTGATTTCAATATGTTATCATCTCCTACTAATGATTTTAACCAACAGATACATTGTTATTAATTTGTTAAAACCTCTTTGATGCTATCTGTGTAAGTCCATGTATATAATATAGTGGGACGAAAAATACCAGAATGACAGTCAAACTCATAAATCGAAAATAAACTGAAAACGCCATGGCCAAAAAATACAAAGCCAAACAGACACATAATAGTACAAAAGACACAACATAGAAAACTAAGGAATTAACAACAAAAATCCCCCCCAAAACTGGGGGTGATCTCATGTGGTCCGGAAGGTTAAGCAGATCCTGCTCTACATGTTGCACCCGTCATGCTGCTCATGTTTTTAAAAACCCGTTAAGTAATCTAATTCTGTAGATCACATTCGTGGTGAAAAAGGAAGTGGGCGGTAGTTACGACACGAGAAAAACATTCCATTTCGTCTGTGAAACGATATTCAATAACGGTCAACCAACTCGTGATGGCGTTCGTAAATTTTAAGAAGGGGTGATTGCAACTTCACTTTTCGGAATATTTTGTTCACCTGAGCAACTTTGTCAGAGCGTGAAAATATTGCACTCGAAGACTATTTCATCTAGCTCGGAAACTAAAATGTATACTAGGTCAGTGATAATGGTGGTAATACTAAACTAAACAATATTTGAATTAACTAAAATTAGGAATAATACAAGACTCTAAAAGAATCGAGGCTCATGACTTAGGACAGGCGTAAAAACGTGGTGAGTTAAACATGTTTTTGAGATCTAAACGCTCCCCGAAGTTTCTTGCCAGCGTAGAATAAACAAACGCAATGCAATTCATATATAGAAACTCAGTATAAGTAGTTCATGTCTGATATAAGATAAGGATGCAAAATCAACTCAGCAAAATGTCAATAATACATATTTTAACAAAGGACTATTAGTAGTTACTGACATGCAAGCTTCGGAGCTCAATTAAACGTAGTGAACTTAATCATAGGACAATCAAGCTAATCCTTTCTGATAGGGGTTTAGTGTCATGAAATCAAAATATAATGAGAAGAACATAACCCGTACTGTCCGTACAATTGGTTTTAGAATTAATGTATTTATTTTCAACGTAAAGACCCTATGAGTGAATCAAAATTAAAACCAATATGTGCCATCTTTATTGACCTAACACTAATAACTGTTGTTTATCTCATCTTGCATGTCTTGATGAGTCTGTTTAAATGTTTGTTTAGCTTTTGGGTTGAATGACGACATTTTTATGCTCTGTAAATAATATTACTCTTAAAGATGATAAATGGAATATTTGAACGGATGTGATTTCTTCATGTTGATTTATATTTACGAGTGCTGTCCTTCTACCGTTCATAAAATTTAGTAAATATTTTGACTAGTTTGTGATTTCAAAAACCCTGATGTAATAAGTTTTCAGTGAAACCGAGATTGTTTTCGTTAAAATCCAAAACGCTGTGACGTACATGAGCATCTCCAATAAGTTGTCTTTTTTTATGATAATTTATCTTAACAGATTGTTTTCCGGAAAACCCTTCCAATGTTGAGTACATAGAAGGAGAAGATGCAACATTAACCTGTAAAGTTAGCCCTACAAGTTTACCTGTGGAATGGCTGAAAGAAGGCAATGCTGTTAAACTAGACGAAAATTGTGCAAAGTCTAATGACGGCACAACACACAACCTTATAATAAAGAACGTTAAATCAGATAACAGTGGAGAATATTGTATGAAAGTCGGAAATTTTTCCAGAACACTACACCTGAAAATTAAAGGTATTTGATGTGGATAAGAAAGTTATTATTCAATAAGATGTTTCTCTACGTGATATAAGTTTGCAAGTGTTGTCGTTTTGTATCAATATTGTTTTTATCAAACAATGTGTTAATGAACTTTCAAACACATAGTTTAAGTTTGTAATCAGTGAAGCATTTTAATTCTGATTTCAATATGTTATCATCTCCTACTCATGATGTCAACCTATATATACATTGTTATTAATTTGTTAAAACCTCTTTGATGCCATCTGTGTAAGTCCATGCATATAATAGTTGGGCGAAAGATACCAGAGTGACAGTCAAACTCATAAATCGAAAATTACCTGAAAACGCCATGGCTAAAAAATATACAGCCAAACAGACACATAATAGTACAAAAGACACAACATAAAATATTATCATGTATACAATGACAGATGCTTGGTGAACGTTAAAATACTAAATCCCTGTGATGTGTTTTAGTTGATTTTAGTCTCTGATGCATGATTTTTTATTATTAATTGTTTTTGGCTTTTAACTAGCTTTCAGTAACTGTGAGTACTCTCAAATCGGATTTTCTTGTTAATTCGACCTGTTGATACTGTTTATTATGTTTTTTTGTTATTTTATATTTATATGGAGCTTGTCTATATACCAGCTTTGATTATTTGGAATATCTTATTTTCACTTCGTCTTACTGCATTTGTATAAACTTCAAGATTTACCTGAGTGTATTATTAAAACCGTTTTTTTTTCTAAATTGAATATTTTCGAAGGTTTGAATATTTCGCAGTGGTGTCTTGCCATGGCTTTGTTTGAACTTGTTTGTTTGCTTTTTGGCCTTGAATGTTTGTCCCTAATATTTCATTTACTATGCATTTGCATTCAGATATCGCAGATCAAATTTATACGTTCATAGTGTATTAATTTACGTTGTTTGATTGAGTTAAGCCTGTCAATTGATATTTTATCGTGTGTTTTTCTATGTTGTGATGTTATGCTATTGTTTCAGAAAAAGGGAAAAGGTTTGAATCCATTAAAACGTTTAATCCCGTTGCAAATGTTTGCACCTGTCCTAAGTCAGGAATCTGATGTAAAGTAGTTGTCGTTTGTTTATGTAATTTATACGTGTTTCTCGTTTCTCGTTTTTTTTTGTTTTTTTGTTTTGTTTTTGGTGGGTTTTTTTTTTATATAGATTTATAGACCGTTGGTTTTCCCGTTTGAATGGTTTTACACTAGTAATTTTGGGGCCCTTTATAGCTTGTTATTCGGTGTGAGCGAAGGCTCCGTGTTGAAGGCCGTTCATTGACCTATAACGGTTTAACTTTTTTTTAAATTGTTATTTGGATGGAGAGTTGTCTCATTGGCACTCATACCACATCTTCCTATACTTATATACGGCTATATTAAGTGTCATTCGATTTGAAAATATAGGTATATCGTCAAGAGAAAATATAGTGCAGTTTTTCAGATTTCAAGATCAAAGGTCACATAATCTTAACAAGGAAAAACAAAATGTAATATACAATTCCAATCTAAGGGCATACGATACAGTTACAGGGGAGGTAATTACGTTGCTAACGAAAATTGTTATTTTTGCAACGCCAAATAGTGACTTATCGAGAAAAGATCAAACTGAAAGAAATAATCGACATTTTGATGGATTTTGACTAAAAACAGCACATTAAAGATAAAAAATAATGTAATTGATTTCATTTTTCATTTTTAAACTTAAGGTGTTCATACATCTTGAAAGTATCACCGTGCATACTAAGATAAATAAAAGGGGGATACTCTAACGTTATACTTTGTAAGTCATCAGAGCTTTCGTAACCCAATGTTCATTTCTAACTGCATATGTGTGTCATATGTGTCGATTGCAAATAAATTTATCTTGCTTACTTTCTAAAATTTAATTATCATTTTGGCATAGAAAAATTAAGAAATAAGTCATGGGGGCTTAAATATATCGTAATTTTACCACGGGTTGTCCCTTTATGACAAATATTGTACCCTGAGCGATAGCGAAGGGTAAAATATCGGCATACAGGGACAACCCGTGGTAAAATCACGATATATTCAAGCCCCCATGAATTCTTTCGATTCTAATAGTACAAATACGGCACTTCTTTTGAATTGAAGCGCTCTAGGTGGAGTCAAATGTTTGCCATTCCCATAAAAAACGCACTATTAAATTGGCATAAAAAGAACGGTGCAAACTGAATTAGTGACATGCTTATGTATTTTCAATCACATATTTAGATAGTTTTGGATAAATTTAGATGATAATTTTCTAAAATGTATTATATGTGTTTAAAAAAAAATGGTTTATTCCACATTATAGCATCGTTTGTTTACGTTTCCATGCTGTGACGATGTTTGTTTTGGCAAGCGTGTATTTTCCCGTAAAATGATCATATTCTTACGTCATCGTTCTATGTGTATCTCATTCATAAAAAAGCATATGGCGTGGGAGTACAATTGGAACAGCACTGGCAATATATTCATATTTTACCACGGGTGTGTACTCAAAGCGTTTAAAGGACGTCATGTTAGAATCAAGAGTAAAATAACGTGATGACCAACGGCAAAACAGTATTTCTAAAACTAAATGATTCTCCTGATAGGGAAAAATAATTTAACAAGCACTAGTGCATGGTATCATGAAGCCCCTTCTATCAAACTCATGTTTCATGAGAAATAGTAATCTGCTCAGCCCTGTCCAAGTTTTTTCAAATGTTTTTATTTCAAAACATTTTTAATTAGTTCACTGAATTATTAGGATCAGTAACTGTCACATAACATGTGTGAATTGGTCTTTCTTAAACTACAACAGCTGCATGTAAGCAAGAATTTCAAGAGCTATGTTCATTTGTTGAACATGCATCATTCATTTAATGCAGTCTTTTCAGTATAAAACAGTAAATTGTTATAGAAAAAAAATATTAAAAAGGAAATTTCCTTGAGACAAAACTATAGTTTTTTATTCAATAAAGTTTTAAACATGAAAGCCTTGAGTTCATTATAAGTATTATCTGCCTATTAAATACATATATATGTCTATTTCAAAAGTTTCAATGTCAAAGAAACTTATGATAATTTTTCATTCAATTCAAATAGTTTTCTAAAAATTAAAACAAAAAGCATTGCATATGTCGCATTTAATTAAAACTGATAATTACAATGCATACAATACTTTCTTGTGGGTTTCCATGATCCATGATAAATGTAGACATATATCATCCTGCTGGTTTTCATATGATAATGTTGTACTAAATAACTCTTAAATCCTATACTTGTCTTTTTTTATTTCACATGTAACATGCAAAGAATATTCCTATATTCATGTAAAATCTTGTGAATTACAATATACCAGTAAGTACATGCAGGTACCACATATGATGTTTGAATTATAATTATCACTTAATAGTTCACAGTTTTATGTATATGTCCAAAATTATCTCAACTACTGCACATGATTCATAAAGATATGAACATTTCCTGTTGTGTGTTGATCTTCAAGAAAGAAGTGCACAGTCATTTCCTCTGATGTTAAACTTTTATTTCTTTGTCTTCAATGTTCCAGAGTCTGTTTTAACAGTAATTTAATCCTTCCGTTTGTTGTCATACTTACAATTGCTGCATTCCAAAAGTTGTACGTGATATGGCATGGGTTGTTCATATTCAGCATTGTTATAGTTTTGTTATATGTCCGCAAGCTTTTATCTTTAAAACATTACTTTTAATTTCTTTTCATGCATCAATCTAAAACTATCCTCATATATATATGGTTACAAGTTGTCTGACAATTTCCTTGTGTATGTTGACCTTCAATGGAAACAAGTGGTCACTTTTTTTCTCTGATTACTTTCCTCAAATTTCAGTTAGGCTATAGTTTAAATTGTATAGCAACATCTTCATACAAGTACTGAAAAAATATGTAAACAATTAGTGACATTTTAAAGTAATTGATATTCATGTTATGATACAAATATAAAACTTCAGTCAAAATTGCCACATTAGTGTAATCCTTAATTATCAATAATTAAGGAACACACATTTATTGAATTAAAAGTAAACTTGACACAAAGTTTAATTGATGAATTGTCTGTAAAACTACAATAAAGTTTGTAAGTACAACTTACTTTAACTGATATTTACCCACCATATGCAATTTGTTATTATTAATCAATATGACTACATCCATACTGGGTGAGTTTGACTAAATACACCAGATAACTTATATGTATATATACACATAACATGAGGGTCTGGATGTTGTGTACAGAATAAATACAATCATGTAATAATCCTTATGAGCAAAAAGTGAAAAAATAAAAGGCTAAGGAATTCAAGAATCAGAAAAGACTGATAATAAAAGACAATGATGGTGTGTTAAATTACAAAGACTAGAGAATAATAAGAACAATAGATAACAATTAAAATGTCAATTGTTCTTGAACAATTGAGAGGTCTTTCCTTTTGTAATGTAATATACATGTTCCAAAAAACGTACAATGTATTTAAAAGTTCTTACACAGGTTTTGCCCCTTACAGAAAGGTCAAATCTCTTCGGTCAAACGTAAAAAAGTTGCGCCTCATCCACCTCAAGGTTTTTCACTATTTACTATTTCTGTAAGTACAATATTTTTGAGATATCGACTAAAAAGTTGTAAGGTCAAAGGTCAAAGTCAACCTTAAAAAGCTTCAAAAAGGTCAAAAACACATAATTCGCTGTATGGGACATGACCTTGACCTTTGACCTTTTGACCTTTGTCAAGGTCATAAGTCCCCAATGTCATTGCTGAAGAACCCATGGGTCTAGGACCTTTGGTTATATAGTAAAAGCTGATTTTCTTTTTTCAGAAACCTAAAACAGGGGTTATGCCCTTTACAGGAAGGTCAAATCTCTTCCGTCAAAATGTAACAAAGTTGCGCTTTAATGACCCAAACATTTTTCACTATACAACACTTCTGAAAGTATCAAGGTTGCTGAGATTATCCCATAGTGACAATTCGTTACCAGAGCTTTCACGATCGTCTCTCAATACTTGACCGCCTTTAGATATTCGTTCACGATCATTTTTCTCGTTAAACCGAATGACACCCGTGCAATTAATACTTACATTTGATTGTGTATACCTCTCATTTGATATTATAGAAACTACACTCTTTATGCATTGACTGTCAAATTATGTGCCAGATGTAAATCAATCTGCAAAAGAGTTACAATACTTATTGACAGGTTTCAATTAAACTCAATTGTATACACACCTGTAGCTTGTAAAAAACACAATTAAGATTGATCTGCTGATGTAAATTGTTTTAAAACAAGTTTATCAAAATTTAAAAAGATCTTAACAAAGAATCAAATACTTCAGATACACATTATTATAGTGAATCAATATTAAAAATAAATATTAAATACAATATAATGCCTATAAACTAAACATGCTAAACATAAGAAAACTGAACACATTAATAAAGACACACAATTTAAATGTACACTAAATGGGATGATTTAGAATGATAGTATTATGACTTAGCATCAGATTTAAAACCATAAATGAAAAGTTGTTTTTCAATTATGGCCATGATAATAAAAAATAATTCTCACATATCATATTTGTGTCTCCTTACACAATTTTATTAAATACAGACAAGTTATAGCCAGTAGCATGATGCACAGAATCATGCATGCATATGTTTTGAATAATTCTTTGTTTTACTTTTATAATATGTTATAAATTGGAATAAGAAATGATTTAGCATGTGTGATCAGATCGATCTAAAGATTCATGTTCAAATATACCTAATAGATCATTAACATTTTGGAGGGGGAATTAATGCATAGGTGAAAGGTGGTGGGCCTCAGGTGGGCATGGTGTTCGGACACTAACAAATTATATTCCTTACGTTGCATGGTTAATCATGGTTTCTGACCATTAATGATTAAGAATGTTTGACCCGCATGTGTACATCCCTGGTCAGTCTGCAAAATGTCGACATAAAGTAATTAAGTCAATAGTCAATGAAGATCGGATTGTTTATAAGAAAGTAAAATAATGTAAACGTGAAAAATTATTTCAAATGAAGTTTCCACAGACTGCCCACATCAGGTTGACAGCGAAACATGTAAATAACGATATTTTTTAAGTAAACATGCAGCTTTTTTGTCAGACTTAATTCATAATCGTGAATGAAATGAATATCCACGACCCTCGGCAGAAGGCTAAACTAGTTTAAAACTAACGTACCTCGAAATATAAGCTACACACATCTATATAAAAGTGTTGTTGTCGAACTGGTGATACTGACTTCTATCATAACAAGGTGCACGATCAGCTGTTCGTGGCAAGCTCTAATTTGACGTCGACGAAACGTTCTAGCCAATCACGTGTCGAATAGTTGAGAAAATGACGTCAGATTTAGATTGCGATGCAAACACCAAAAATCATTGCCATTTTTTTTTATACTACATTAACCTGCCTGTGGGTTTATTGCATTATCCAAAATATTCACATGTGGAGCAGACTATGATTACCCTTTCGGATCACCTGAGTTACCCCATGTTTTTGATTGGGCTCGTGTAGCTTATTCGTTAGTTTTCTATGTTGGTTCATGTGTTCTATTGTTTGCCTGTTTGTCCTCTTTCATTTTCAGCCAGGCGTGGTCAGTTTATTTTCGATTTATGAGTTTGACTGTCCCTCTGGTATCGTTCGTCCCTCTTTTAAACAAATACTTGTGTTTTATTATCATTTTTTTTTTCTCAACTAAGCCATTTAAGGGGAGATAAGATTTTTAGTAAAAAAGTTATACTGATCTGATAGGGAAATTTTAAATTTTAACATTTAGTAAAAAAGCAAGTTCGACGACATCATTTTTTCTTTCTTTTCTGAAAATTTTATTGAACCTATCTTCTCAAAATTTAATTCAAAATTCTATCGCATATATTTCTTGTTATGCATAAAAAAATTTCAACAATTCATAGCTTGAAAAATATCACGGTGACCCATTCCTTAATTATATTTTTAAAAAGAGCATAGAAAAATCTTTATTGTAGCAAAGTATAAAAATATTCTATGTCGGGAAACTTATACCTATGATCTACTTTATGATAATAATTTAGTGCCTATGCAGGATAGTTTAACAAAGCACTGAATGTATGTAACTTTAATAAGTAATTCAGATTTCAAATATCTTTTGTAATTTGTGAACTTTATTACGATGTTCTGACCCTCGTCCCTTTATTTAGCTGCAAATACCCTATGAGTGAATCAATATTAATACCAAAATATGCCATCTTTAATAACATGTCAACAATATCGTAACTGAATCCAATCTTGATATTCAAAATAACAAGATGTGATATGTTTGCCAATGAGGCAACTCTAGATCTCCCCAAGAGACCAAATGACACAGAAATTACCAACTATATGTCACCGTACGGTCTTCAACAATGAGCATAGCCCATGCCGCATAGTGAGTTATAAAAGGCCCGGACATGACAAATGTAAAACAATTCAAACGGGAAAACTTAGTCTGTGTAAGTGTTTGTTTAGCTTTAAGTTGAAAGGCGACATTTTAATGCTTTGTAAATAGATTTTTTTTTAAAGATTAGAAATGAAATACATGAACGTACAAAATGTACAATATAGGATGTCTTCATATTGATTATCGAAGGATGTCATTGTACCACTGAAAAAGTTAGTAAATTTTCACACTTGTTTGTGATATCGAAAACCCTGATGTATTAATTTTTCGGTTGAACCGAGTTTTGTTTCGTCTAATTCAAATACGCTATTACATACATGAACGATTTGGAATAGTTGTATATTTGTTTTAATAATTTATCTTAATAGATTGTTTTCTGGGAGACCCTTCCAGTGTTGACTGCATAGAAGGACAAAATGCAATACTCACCTGTGAAGTCAGCCAAACAAGTCTACCTGTAGAATGGCTGAAAGATGGCAATGCTGTTAAACTGGACGAACATTGTGAACAGTCTAATGAAGGCACAAAACACAACCTTATAATAAAGAACGTTAAATCAGATGACAGAGGAAAATATTGTGTGAAAGTTGGTAACTTTTCAAGAGAAATACAGCTAAAAATTAAAGGTATTCGAGGTCGTTAAGAAACTTAATATTAATACAGATGTTGTTCTATATTAGGTTACGGACGTCATAACAAGTTGGTTGAACGTTCTAGCCAATCACGTGTCGAATAGGTGAGAAAATGACGTCAGATTTAGATTGCGATGCAAACACCGAAAATAATTGCCATTTTTTTATACACTGCATTAAACTGCCTGTGGGTTTATTGCATCATCCAAAATATTCACAAAAGAGCAGAATATGATTACCCTTTCGTTGCACCTGAGTTACCCTATGTTTTTGATGGGGCTCGTGTAGCTTATTCGTTGGTTTTCTATGTTGTGTCATGTGTTCTATTGTTTGCCTGTTTGTCTTCTTTCATTTGTAGCCAGACGTAATTAGTATATTTTCGATTTATGAGTTTGATTGTCCCTCTGGTATCGTTCGTCCCTCTTTTAAACAAATACTTGTGTTTTATAATCATTTTTTTCCAACTAAGCCATTTAAGGGGAGATAAGTCTTTTAGTAAAAACATTATACTGATCTGATAGGGAAATGTTCATTTTTTGACATTTAGTAAGAAAACAAGTTCGATGACACCATTTTTTCCTTTTTTTCTGAAAATTTGATTGAACCTATCTTCTCAAAATTTAATTCAAAATTCTATCGCATATATTTGTTTGTGATATCCAAAACCCTGATGTATTAATTTTTCGGTTGAACCGAGTTTTGTTTCGTCTAATTCAAATACGCTATTACATACATGAATGATTTGAAATAGTTGTATATTTGTTTTAATAATTTATCTTAATAGATTGTTTTCTGGGAGACCCTTCCAGTGTTGACTGCATAGAAGGACAAAATGCAATACTCACCTGTGAAGTCAGCCAAACAAGTCTACCTGTGGAATGGCTGAAAGATGGCAATGCTGTTAAACTGGACGAAAATTGTGAACAGACTAATGAAGGCACAAAACACAACCTTATAATAAAGAACGTTAAATCAGATGACAGAGGAAAATATTGTGTAAAAGTTGGAAACTTTTCAAGAGAAATACAGCTAAAAATTAAAGGTATTCGAGGTCGTTAAGAAACTAAATATTAAATCAGATGTTGTTCTATATTAAGTTACAGACGTCATAACAAGTTGGTTGACCGTTATGGAATGATGATATCGGATATGTTCCTTATGTCGGAAATACAATCCACTGCCCTTTTCAACACGAATGTGGCTTCCCGAATTAAACTATTTACCTGGCTTTTAATAACATGATCAGCACGACGGATGTCACATGTGGAGCAGGATCTGCTTACTCTTCCGGAGTGTTTGAGCTCACCTCAAGCTTTTGTCGGGGTTCGTGTTGCTTTAGTCTTATGTTTTCTATGTTATGTCTTTTGTACTTTTATGTGTCTATTTGTCTTTTTATTTTCTAGCCATGGCATTGTCAATTTATTTTTAATCTATGAGTTTGACTTTCCCTATGGTACTTTGTCAATGAAATGAGCACTGTAAAAATATTGTGCGTCCTATTCCTTTTTATTTACTTAACTTTACCAGGAATACTCCAAATTATAATTTTAAAATTCGAAGATGTAGAATTTAGAAGAACACATGATAATTGTAACAATTAAAATGAATGAACAGATTAAGAGAGAGATATAGATAAAATATGTAGGAGAATAACAATATTGAATCAAGGTCTACCATTGTTTTTTAACATGTTAACGACAATGCAATTGCTAATTTTATTCTGTCACATGTATAACATCCTAAATGAATGCGGGAACCTTGATTAGAAAATTCAATTTCAAAATGTTCTTCAGTAGTCATTCTGTTCTTTATTAAAAGAAATTCCAACTAAAGATGAACGAAATATATATGAGAAAGCCATGCAGACTGGAACAGAGATCAGACAATATGTTAGAATTCAGGTTATTGGAAAAGATCGAGTTGGAAAGACAAGTCTAGTACGTAGATTACTAGGGAAACAACTAGATGATGTAATAAGCACTGATGGAATAGATATTGACAAAACATGTCAAATAAGAACAAGTGATGGTGAATGGATTGTAGGTGAAGGTGAGTTAAATCTTTAGGTTCCTACCTGCAATGGATTGAATTATTGTATGTGTTAGCAACTTTTTACCTATATGATTTTCAGATGTGGTGAGTTTAGAGGTCTTTTTGTAAAAAGTGTCAACAGCAGAAAATCAAGAAACAGCTTATGGAATTTGTTATTTTAAAAGATTTGCCCTTAACTGAAAGTAATCACTTTGCATCCGTCGTCTGTCAACATCATCATTATAATTGTTGAATCGTTTAACTCCTATTCACAAAATCTAATTAAGAAAAACCAAAAGGCATAAACGACATGTCAAGACTGATCGATTCAGGTCAAGAGTGGTCGAGCCTTTGTCGAGGTCATTTCAGACTACACCAAGATCATCAAAAACAGAATAAAATAAAAGTCGAGTCCAAAGTCGAGAATAGTTATGTACAGTTAATTACTGTTAAGATATCGTCGAGTCTTGTAGAGTAAAATCACTGCCCGAGCAAATAATAAGTCTTTTTTAGACTAAGCACATTTTGTAGGGTAAGTCAACCCGAATTATATATAAATGTCCGGGCTCATTTCGCAACATCACCGTAATATGCGGGGTGTGCAACTCCATTTCAAATAAGTAGTCAAGTTGCAAATTAAATCTTTGTAGCTATGTAACTACTTAGTAAATGTTTTAAGGAGTTTGTGGTAAAGCAATCCCTGACTTAATTGTTTATTACATGTAGTTTACGCTTGTTGGTTCACATAACATCACTTCAGGAATAATTATAGCGAATAATTTTTGACATATCACACCATAAGACGGTGCCAAAGGAATATAAAAAAAGGAAATACCAATAGGGACAATAAGATAAAGTATCCTTTGTTTTCGTTAATGTTTTGTAGAGTTTCTGTTGTAATATTGATAAAAAAAATCTTAATTTGGGAAAGGACAGTTATTGTTGTAAGTATTTGATTTATTCAAAGTAAATGCATTTGGTTTATTGCAGCAGTATATCGCATTAATCTTTGAGTATTTTACAAAAACATATCAAAATAACGACCATCACAGAGACGTAATGTACGTAATTAGTAAAAGATAAACTAAAAACGTCATAGCTAAACAAGAAAAAAAAAACAAGCATACAAACGAAAGAACACAAAACCCAACATACAAGGATTAAATACTGAGCAAACCATACCAGCTCTACCAAAAAATAGACCTTCATATGATCGTAATCACTTTTGCACATAGTGAGGCATAGTGTATGGTGACAAGTGTGTGATTGATTTTAAACCGATAGAGGATTAGATTTACGGACATTCTTAAGTAAGCTATCTAGTATCATATGTTGTTAAATGTAATGTGACCTAATGATTTTACATCCACTTCGTTCTGTCTCTCGTGGTCAGTAACTGTTGTCAATTAAATCTAAAAACTAAATCTAAACAATGTCAAATAAATATCTCACTTATACGTCGCCAATTTTTTAAGAGTATTAAATATTGAAGGTCAATATGTTTGCAGATAATTTTTGGCGGAGGGAAAATGTAAAACGTCGAAAATCTAAGCGCTATCATGCAGTAAAAAAGTTTGCACAGTAAACCCCCATACACTTCTCAAATTTGTCTTCTTTGAAAACTGTTTAATCATTTAATACGTGTAGTATTAATATTTGAATTAGTATGAAATGATTTTACTGTCCTGCAAAAAATACATTAAATATTATTGTTTAGTTTTATTTTTCTCGACTTATAATAGGTAAGTGTATCTATCACAGAAATAATGGCCTCGTACATAGCATCGTAAATTGAATATCACTTTGAAAGAAACCTCATTGCTACACACGCTACATATTTCGTCATGTAAATCTTGAAATACTATATTTCCCATTTGGTAATGTAGATAAAAATCTAGTTGAAAAATTTGATATCATAATTCGTTGACTGAGACATAGAAAATTATATAGGACAGGAATAGTTACTCAGTATTTTATTTTAATAGATAACTGAGATAAATAACGAATTAACTAAATTGGCTGAAGGAACATTTCACTTCAAACAAAGCAGAGATATATCCCTATATTTCAATTGGAGATACACCATGGCTATTCACCTTTGTTATATTCCCAATTCTGAATTGCTTGATTTGCTAAAAAGTAAAATGAGCTCATAGATTGAGTTCAAACGATACAAAGCATTCAAACAATGTAATACTAAGAAAAGGCTAATAATAATTCCATGGGAGTGTGGAAATAGAACAGTGAAGTTAGTGTAAAACTATTGTATTATGGTTGTAATTTAAAAAAGACTAATGCACTTGGCTCATAAATACATGTTTCCTCATTTTAATCCAAAGTGGACATATTGGCAATTGTACCACACATTCTTATTCTCATATGTAACACTTTAAACTGAAACGCGATGAATGATAAAGAAAAGACCAAACTACAAACAACAGTACTCAAATCAAAACATAGAAAACTAAAGAATGGGCGTCACGAACGTTCTTTAAACTTCCGTAATGTTAAGCATATAAGATTTCAATAACTAACAAAAAGAAATTTTACATATTTAAGCATATATCGAGTTAAATAAACAACAAATTACATGTAGTATGATTGCTAAAATGTCAACTATCCGCCAATATAAACAATTGGTCGGATTCCTAATGAAACAAATACACAGTTATCGTGCCTTGATTGTTGTTGTCCACGCAACTTGTCCCTAGTGTGGACAGTGAGTTACTTGCCAATTTTTGTTATACCCCTTCCAAATTTATTTATTTGAATTTTATACCTCAAATAGCAAGAAAGGGGATAAAATTGCACTTATTTAATTCATGAATTTTATAGTAAAGTAGTGATTTGGTCCAGCTGATAAAGGTTTAAAATTTGCATTTCTGGAGCTTTCAAAAGATTTCAAGACACCCTTAACGTACAATTGTCCATTGTTTTCTATCATTTTGATATAATTTGTCCTAAAAGTAGTACAACACACTATAAAAATATTATTGAGAAACCGCAGGTTGATTTTTTTTTTTATTTTCATTAATTGTCTTAAAGAAATGCACTGCGATATAACTTCGACCAAATGTACAAGTAAACAAACAGATGAGATATTATTGCCAATAATTCAATTAGCAACTTGCGTTTATCATGTGTATGTAACTAATAGAATGACTCCATACTGCTTACATCTAAGAGCAATACCGAAAACATATATATAGTGTAGTAAGCCACACAATTCTACGGCAATACAAAATGAAATTAATTGTCTTGATTCATGATATATCAATAAATAAATATGAAAATAGCCAACAATACAGACTAACTTACATGATCCTGTCTTGATACAGAAAGAGAAATAATGTGACGGATTAAACATGTTTTTGATATCCCAACCCTCTTTAGACACGTTGATCAAGGGTGTTACAATATAACAAATGATGAAATATAAATCATTTAGAAAGGGTAAGATTGGTCAATTAGGCACATAGCAGAAAATAAGGAAAACAACTAGCAAAACGACCGTTCAAAGAGTACTTACAGTTACAAGTGACAAAAAAGCATTGTAGATTTATATTTTCTTACACCAGATTCACGTTTCGTCTACATACAATTCCTCGGTGGCGATCAATTCAAAAGAGATAGAAGGACATGTCAAATATATCAAGTTGAAATCATAAAAAGCTGCACATTTTGAAATATTGTGCTCAAAACGGTAAATACAATGGTTGCTTTGTGGTGGAAAAGCCTTAGAAAATAATAAAATCGTCAATAATTAATAATATTTTTACAAGCGTTAGATATCCATATCCATTATGTAATGGAAATCAAATTAGTGTTAAAAAAAATGACATTGTGAAGTGATAAAATTGTAATATCGAAAGGATGAAGGTTTAATTTCTTAGATGATTTAAGAGTAAACTAATTTTGGTCTGAAAAGCTCTTAGGATTACAGATACGCCAATCAGCTCCCCTGGCGGACAACTATTAAATTTTTAGGCATGGGGATCATTTACACGAACAAAGTTTTTTAAAGATAATCAGAAAGATTCCGTCCCATTGGAACATTGAAAAATACGATGTTTGAGTACTGAATGCACTGATTTCCTATGTATCAAAAAGTGTTGTATTGGTAAATATAAATAAATTTCTAAAAAAAACTGGTAATCCATCCCTAAAAGAAACTGAAAATAAGCGGCGTTGAGTTGTTTTCACTGACTTTTCGTTTTTGTTTGTGTGATGTTTTTTGTCGTTTCGTCGTTTTCATTTTGACGACAAGACAATCAACAACATTAACATGGAATTATTCATTTCGACCATGACTTAAATAAACTTAAACAAATATATTTTACTGTGGATGAGCATTCATTAGCTGTCATTCTCCTATAGATTTACTCGACTTGGTTATATTGATAATTCAGAATCATCATTGAAGGTGAAGCACAAACTCTGGATTAATTGATTCTTTTGATGTGTCACTTGTATGTAAGCGTGACATTCCTTTGTACTATGTTCGATTCCCGAAAAGTCCATATGTACCTTGAACAGTGTCATAATTTTTTTCAGGTAATTTCATTGAATTTTAAATCGTTACAAAATCTATAAAATACTAGATCTTTGTATTTTTTATTGATTTATTAAAGACATTTATGTACTATTTGTTACTTTTTTTTGTATAAATATTCTTGTACCATTATAGTTGTTGTTCCCGTTAAAGTTTTAGAATCGTGCTAGTTCATATCGCACATTATTATTTGTATTTAAAGCATATATTTGAATTCTCTGTTGTAATAAGACATATAACCTATGTCATGTTTAACAATTTTTTAGAATGGTGCAAGCGTCTTAACTGATGTTCGGTTTTACTTTTTTATTGTATAAATTTCAAGATTATAATAGTTAAATATAAGAAGACTTAAAGATGATTCATTTAACATCAGAATCTGACTGAGGAAAGATTTCTGTTTATCCAAAATATTTATAAATAATTACATTGATAGTTACCCTTTTTTTGTATTTCGAGTTGTTGTGTACAACTTTTTAGGCGTTTATATAATTTCGATCCAGCACCCTCGTGGGGAAAAACGTTGACTACTATTCCAACGTTTTATATATAGATATATATATACCCGAAGAACTGCGAAAGCAGTGAAAGTACTAGTAAAAAAGTGATGCATTGAAACCGTTATTATCTTTTAATAATTATATATATATATGTGTTTTATATAACGCAACCATAGGTTTGAACGTAGTTTTCAATTTAGACTCGTATATATATATATATTATCTTATAAATATTACTTTGTAACTTTTAAATATTCCGATCGTGCAAGACTGTCATTGGTATGCAAAGGTCAACTTCTATCATCATCATTACGTTTCTCATTGTGATGAGACAAATTACTTTTCAATCACATAAAGAGCATCTTCTTCCAATTATTCCTGAAATTATTCTTTTTTATAGCTGTATTCTAATAAAACAAAATCTGTATACTTTTATAAAATATTCAGGTGAATGACACATGTTTCATTATGCTGTCAAGCATACACTATTTCAAGTTGTGGTATGCATTTTTTGACTATGAATATGACTGTTTTGCTGAGTATGAATTTGCATTGCTATAAGACGTGTCAACTATATTTTATATATATTTTTTTAGAAATTTACCTGTGACGTCACTTTTGTTGCGTCGATCAAGTCGTGTGATAGACAATTCGTGATTCTGTTGTGCTGTTTTTATATGCTGTCCTAAGTTGTTTCACGTGTACGTTTTTATTTTGTGGTTAGTCAGCATATCTGTGTAATAACTGTATAATTGTATTGTTGATTTTTGTATTTCTCTATCCTGAATGTTCTTGCATTTATGTTTACCTTAGTCCTGTCATGTAATCCATTATCACTAAACTAGTATACATACTTTTTGAGGGGCCAGCTGAAGGACGCCTCCGGGTGCGGGAGTTCTCGCTACATTGAAGATCCATTGGTTGCCTTCGGCTGGTGTCTGCTCTATGGTCGGGTTGTTGTCACTTTAACACATTCCCCATTTCCTTTCTCAATGTTAATGTTGTCATTTAAGTGTTTTATTTAACATTGCAATAAAAGCCAGCCACAAAACCAGGTTCAACCCATCATTTTGTCTTAAAATGTCCTGTCCCAAGTCATGAAAATGGCAATTGTTATCTTACAATTCTTTTCTGTGTGAACTTGTTTGGTTTTGTATTGCACTTAAGTGTTTCTGTTGTTTCGTTGTTTTTCTTTTATAGGTGATGAGTTTCCCTCGGTTTTTGTTCGTAACCGGATTTGTTTTCTTATAATCGATTGATGACTTTCCAACAGCGGTATACTACTGTTGCCTTTATTTATATAATCTTCAACAGCATTGATCCTGATACTTGTTAAAGCATTTGCTACTTTAATATGGTGTATTCAATTATGGTAAAACTCATATGAAGCAGACATGCTGTCTTAATTTATCTGCATTATTCGATCTTTAAATACAAATACACGAAGACGTAGAACACTCCCAAACACATACAAATCAACACAAAAACAGAACACCATAACCACCACTTTATTCCAGAAACTTCAAAATATGCCAATAGCTTTAGTGAAAAATATTAAATGGAACCTACATACAACATTTTGTTTGCTAAATCTATTAATTTATTTAGATATTATGATTTCTATGACAATATATAAACATGCTATATAATTATCTAAACATGCATACGGTATGGGCTTAGCTCATTGTTGAGGGCCGTACGGTGACCTATAGTTAATATCTTTGTCATTTTGGTCTCTTCTGGAGAGTTGTATCATTTGCAATACAACATCTTCTTTTTTTTTATATATATACACACAAACGAAGGAGGTATATACAAACAGGGAGTGAAAATGCTCATTTCACGATGAACATAGTTAAATATACAAAAATTGTTATTTTGTTGCCTTTTTTGACAAAACTCGGTTAAACAACATGTATAAGCATGAAACACCAAACGACATAGAGTAAACAAATCAAAATTACTCTTAACCAGCTGCTACAAAACAAATAATGAAAGATATGTCTTGGAAAGACACATGTTACGCAAAAAGGCTACTATTAAACTGAATGTCATAAATCATTTTAAATTATCGACGCAAGTAAAGGAACTTCTAAAATGAGGTTCTTCAAACACCCGCGGTAAGATATGACTATCTCGATACGTCAACGTCATGGATTGTTTGTGCTGATTCACTCTTACTTCCACGTCGTTTGCTGAGAGTAACCCGAGATCAAACGATGTTAATGACGTCATTAATCAATGAAGTATGAATTAAAGCTTTATACGGAAAAATGCACATATTTGAAACTGGTAGTCGCCAAAACATTTAAACATTAACCAACGGTGGTAAGAATTTGTTGAAAGGACATTTTCTTAAATAAAAGTACTAAAATAATGTCGTAAAACATCTTCTTCCTAACATGTTTCAGTATGTCAATTATTCAGTTTGTTAATATTAATATGTTCAATTACAGGAACAACAAACATTTCCACGTTGAGTGTTTCGAAACAAATTAGTCGCTGTCGGAATTCCCATGGAAACTAATTGTGCACTATTTCTTGCGGACATGTTGCTGTATTGTTATGAGTTCCAATATATGACGAAAAACAGTAAAGACCCGTCGAAACAATATCTGACTAAAACATTTAATAACACTTTTATATATTTGGATGATATTTTGGCTCTCAACAATAACGTCTCCTGTATGTACACTAATAAAATTATCTTGCCGAACTTACTTTAAATAATGTTAATTTTAACCATGAACACTGCCCTTTCCTGGCTCTTGATATGTTTATTTTTAACGGGAAGCTTATTTCCAAAAAATATGATAAAAGAGATGATTTTTCATTTCCGAATGTTAATCATCAACTTTTAGATGGTGACTAGTATTTTATGGTGCTTATATATATGTATTTGTTTGATTCGCTCGTTTATGTAACAACGTCCTGGAATATAACGTAAAAAATATCTGTTATACTGAAAATTATTACACCAGCTTTTTCGATTTCACAAACTAGTCAAAACATTTAATTAATTTCATCATCGGTACAAGGAAATCATTCGTCAATATAAATCAACACGCAAAACATATTATACTTTACCTTCAATCTTTTACGGTAATATTCTTTACAAAGCACAAAATTGTCGGTATTCACCACAAAAGGCAACCAAACCTTCAGAAGGGATATAGTTAGGTCATTAAAGATGGCATAGTTTGGTACTAAAATTGATTCACTCAAAGAGTTTTGCATCGGAAATAAACACATTTATTTTAAACCTATTGTTAGAATGTTCTTCTCATATATCATCAAATGATATTAAACCCCTAACGGGAGGGATTGTACTTGATTTTCATATGATGACAACAAAATCTTTCAATCAGTTTGATTGAGTTCTGGAACTAGCATGTCAGTAACTGCTAGTATTATTTTGTTTTATTTGTTTATCAGTGTCATAACCCTAAGTTTCTTTTGTTACCTATTCTGACATCGGATACTGACTTATTTTAAACTTGGTTTTGATGTGCGTATATGTGTTTTATATTGTCTCGAGGTAAAGCGGAGGGTCGTGTATGTTTTTTATTTAATTTTAGTTCATTTATAAACTTTAGTTAAAGTTTAGTATGACGTTCATTTTTACTCAACTATGACACATTTTTGTTAAGTGGGTGTGGGATTTACTCGTTGCATTGAAGACCCGTTGGTAACCATCGGCTATTATCTGCTCTTTGGTTGGGTTGTTGTCTCTTTGACTCCACATTTTCATACTCAATTTTGTTTAATCTATTACAATAGAACTAATTTAAAGGAGCTTGAATTTATATTTTTTCCACCACGACGTTAAGTAATCAACATTTAACAAATCTTCTTTTCATAAAATTTTTTTTTTAGCTTATGTATCAAAATAAAATTGAACATTCTACGTCTAGAAATAACTATAAATAATTCAAGATGATAACTAAACTCTAAACCATTTATATTTAGGAATGAGTTACAATCTATAATTTGTCAATCATTAATGAAACAAGATAATACACACATACTTTCACTATTTGCGTAGCCAAAATATTTTTTTGTTTAATTGCATACTATTCGCAGTCATTGATGTTTAATCAGTCTTTACATGCCTGGACCGAAATACTGAGTTACGGCATCCAATACTGTCAGAGAAAATCCAAAACTGTAGCTATCTTTTCAGTGATATAATTTTTCAAGTCATTATTCTTGAAAGGTGGCAAAAGAGACTGCTTAAAGTTCAGAGATATATTAAACAAACAATTAAAACAAAAATATCAAATATGATATGCAACAACTACAATATTACTTTATTCCTTAATTATTGCATTAAAGGATTGATAGCCATGAAATGACAATTTGATTATGTTTTCAAGTTAACTCAAATGTTTGAGGAGAAGTCAACAATGATAAACATACCCAGCAAGACAAACTTATAATCAATATTTGTGAACATACTATATTATGTCTTTAATCGGAATTAATGTTATCTTACGTTTGATACTAATGTTGTGTGTTGCAGTTGAAACAGAAAAGATAGAAAGAATGAGGAGGTTGTTGCAAGCTGTTGACATCAAACATAAAGAAATAGATACAAATTCTACGCAGTCACAAGCATTATCAAAAAATGAAGAGAAGAGAAATGTTCAAAAACTAGGTCGTTCTGAAGATCATTCAAAAGATACGGAAAGGAGACAGAACAAACCACATCAATCAAACAGATCTTCTATTAAACGAGATGAAAAGAAAAATGAACAAGAGAAAACGACGCTTGAATATTTGAACAGTTCAGCTGCTCCAAAAAGCAACCCAGATAAAGAAAAATTAAACATTGATGACAAGGAAAACACGCCAAAACCTCGCGAAAAAGATACATTAACACCTAAGCAAATACATGATGAATCGTCCTTGTCTCCCGTTAATCATAATTTTAAAAACACTGATGATATAACAGACGCGATGATTAGTGAAATGGATACTATCATTTTGGATGCTAAAAATCAGAAAGAACTAATGACATCAGAAGGATTAGTAAAATGTGGCATATGGGATTTTGCAGGTCAAAGGGATTATTATGCAACACATCAGACATTTTTTACTCCCCATGCTATTTATATTCTTGTTACAGATATTACAGAAGATATAAAATCTTTCAAACAGGACGAGGAATTTAACTCAATCGAAGGTACAATTTGCAAAAATACGCTCAAAAGTACACATTTCATTTTGGCATATCTCCAAATAAAATTAGTATTTTGGGTATAACAAGATAATTTTAATGGTTCTTAATAATGATGGTCCAGTGATTGCTTCTAATAGAGTGTATTATTCAGAGCGACGTCTCATTCATTAATCTATTAATAGTTTTTTTGGTTTATTTTTATGTCCCTTTATGCGTATTATGTTTTGTGGTCTGTGCGTCATGTCGTCCGTTCGTTCGTTTGTTCGTCCGTCCATTTGAGCGTCCCGCTTCAGGATTAAGTTTTTGGTCGAAGTAGTTTTTGATGAAGTTGAGGTCAAATGAAATTGAAACTTAGTACATATGTTACTTATGCTATCATCTTCCTAATTTTAATGCCAATTAGAGATTTTACTCATTTTCATGGTTCACGAACATATAAAATGAAAGTGTGGATAGGGCATCCGTGTACAATGGACACATTCTTGTTTATCCTGCATTGCTTACGATACCTTCAAGAGGAGCCGTCTTCAATTTTCAAATGCTATAATTTTTGATTTCATACCAGACAGATTATCATTCTGAAAATATAAATATTTAAGAAGCGATTGCAGGCGTTCATTGTTTTGATTGTGTCACATGATAAGATATATATCTACCAGAGACTATCTGACGTAAATATTAGCTAATTTATGTCACAGTTGATTCTTCCACAATGAACAAAATATAATTCATTTACATAGTAAGCTAAAAAATACTCCGACATAACAATATGTTAAAAAAAAGCAAAAGAAATAGCCAACACTTGATGTGTGTTCCAAACAACAAACAATTGAAAATGTAATAACCGCAACCCCTGCGTGACAGGCTGCGTATATGGGAGTGACACATACATGTACAGCACAAAACGAAGACAGAATGTGAAAAAAATAAAATAAATGAAATACTATTATAATATACAGCAACAACAAAAAACAACCGCCGAATTACAGGTTTCTGCCTTCGGACAGGCACATGCAGGTGCAGCCTGGGTAAAATATGTATTACGCCATCCTACCCGGGACAATTTTGTAACGACCACAACAAAAAAAATAAAAATTAGTTGAAAACGAATCGAATCGACAAACCGAAACAAAGCACAACAAAACAAATAACAAAAACAATAAAAAGGCAAATTACCGGTATAAGAGTACTCGAAGCTATTGACATACAAATTATTCATTTAAGACAAAATAACAATCAGTTAATATCCAAACGATATAGCGTAATCAAGTCAGTTTGAGTCTAAAATTATATGTCCCGCTGTAATGCTAATGTATAATGATCGACAGGAAGAAAAACATAATTATTCATTACACATGATACTTGATATTCTATAGTATGCACACTTGAAATAAATCAAGTTGCAGCATTGACTTAACAGTTTATAATTTAATTCCAATGAGAATTCAAAATCACCAAATTGTCGAGAATATTTTGATGTACGTTTTATCTGTTAAAACTATTAATGACAGAACAATCGATTTTCCTTATAGGTTTTGGGCAAAAGCAAATTATTTTTCTATGCAAATCATCAATTTTTGACATAATTGTTTAAAAATAGTTGTCTTAAAAGATTTATCAAATAATTTATGTAATATTTGTCCTTGTATTTTTTCAGATTACATTGACTTTTGGTTTGACTGTATTCACTGTTTTTGTAAAGATGGGTCAGATCACACAGACCAATTGTGTCCACCTGTTTTAATGGTTTGCACTGGTACTGACAAGGTTGAAAAGGTACATAAGTTTTTTTAGACAAAATTATGTTTGCATTTTTTACTTTTCTACTCATTATATAACACTATGACACAACCTTATCAAACAAATGTTGTCCTATTTATTTAAATGCTTGTTTGATAAATATGATAACAAATGTATTTGCTGCAACTTATATATAATCTTTTTCTCAAATAAAAAAAGTTATTGTGCTTCTTTTAACTTAATAGAGGTATGATGAGAAGACGGAAGCCCTTATTGTTTTTCTTTGACAACATTTATGTACGCTTCTTCATGTTTTATGTTTTCCTATTGTGCCCTTTCGGTGCCCCTAGCACTTGCAGTCAAAGTCTACACACAAGCCTATAGAACACTTGTATGTAGGTTGTCAATACCGACACCACAGTCAGTGGTAGCCATTCTCTTAACGTAGAAAAATGGCTAGTAACCATCAATGTTTGTGTTAAAGGAGACAAAATGTACATCAAATCTTTCTTATCATGATTCTTTTCCTTTAAGCTCATATGGCTCCTTCGATCTCTGTCAGGTTATACAAACACTGGGCGCTTATCATTGTCATTATTGTGTACATTATTCGTCTTAAATATAATTCTATTTAAAACAGCATAATCAAATGCAATTCAACCTAGCAACAATAACTCTTGGATATACGGCGGATTCTTTTATTTTTATTTGCGTGGAAACCAATTTTCGTGGAAACAGTAAAATTTGCATTTTCGTGGTTTTGCCAAAGTCTATACACAAGCCTATAGAACACTTGTATTCAGTTGAACACCTGAATTCGTGGTTCGCCTATATCCAAGAAATCTGCAAAAAATAGTATTCAAGGAATATTAATGAATCCACAGTATTCTGTAAATAGCGCTTATTCGGTTACTACAGCTGCCTGAAAACAAAATGGCTGGTACAGTACAAATAGAATAGAACACTGACATTTAACCGATAGTTTTGTCTTGATTTAAAAAACAAAAAACAAAGCAGTTATAAGAGAACAAGAATATAAGAAATAGTAGGTGTTGATTTATCAAATATTGCAGAACAACTGGAAAATAAAAAGTGACAGCTTCTAGCATTTTTTATTTTAATTCAAAACATTTTTTGATAAAAAATATAATGACAGTTTTAATGACTTTAAAAGACGGCTATCATCCATTTTTATTTTTTCAACCCTTAGCTACTGGGCTTTTCTCATCTGTAGTCGTCCGTCGTTGTCTGGAATCTTTTGAAAAAGTCTCGTCCTCTGAAATTTTTTCTGCAAATTGTCATCTAAACTTATCAATATTATAATGGGTAGATGAAGATAATTTAAAGGGACATATAATCACTTTAATGTGAAATAAGGGACGTTCTTAATAATAATTGAGTTGTGCTAGTTTATTTAAAATGATAACTTTGTTGTATACGTTTAATGCACAATATGAAAACTATAATTGATATATGAACAATTTGATAGCAAAAAACCCAACATAAATATTAATCAATGTTGCACAAATTCTCTATGGACTTCATAAAGCCGTTGTGTCCTCAAACGACAACTAGGAAGACTGATTTATATAAGATAAAATTGACAATGGAAATGGGGCTAACGTTAAAGAGACATTAATACCGACCAAAGCGCTGTTTGTTTCCTTATTCCAATCATTGAATAATGTGATTGTATGTTTTGTATTAAGTAAATCTTCATAACGATTTATTTGATAAGATATGTTAGGGGCCAGCTGAAGACCGCCCCATGGTGCAAGATTGTATCGGTGTGTTATAGACCAATATGTGGGCTTTTACTTCTATTTTGCACTTTGGTTGGTTGTTGCCCCTTAGACACGCTCCCGAGTTCCATTCTCAATTTTTATAAACGTTTGACGACTGTTACACATTTGTTTAATTAAAGGTAATCTTGAAACTGCAATAAATCGAGATAAATTTTTTTCAACAAAAAATATGTCCCTTGTGTTGTTGTAAAACTATTGATTGGTAAAATTAAGAATAGCAATGGGAACATTCTCAAAATGACAACAACCTAACCAAAGAGCAGACAACAGTCGAGGACCATGGCTCTTCAACGCAGCGAAAACACCCGCACCCGGAGCTGGCTCCTCGATAAAACTGTGTATTATTTCAGTAAACATTGACGTGACACTAAACCTCAAAACATATAAACGACCTAAAACAAAAGACAGAGCCTCCTTGCTTTGGACAGACACAAACATGCAGCGAAGTCAAACATGGGAGGATTGATGTACACATTAAAAGCAATCAAAACAAAACAAAGAAGTCGAACAGCTTTAAAACACAGCGAAAATAAATTCTAAATATCAATGTCAATCAGCTGTGTATACTGTCTACATATAGGTCAACATGATCAGAATTAACCTGTCGGCTCCTTATAAGAGTAATTAATGTTCCCAAGTTTCTAATGTTTTACGGTTTTTAACGAATGCAAGCAATATAGATAACATCACCATTAACGCGTCATTAGTCCCTACGAAAACTTTCTATCCAAACACGGTCTTATAAGGGGTCACCACGTGACGGAGTTAAACCAATTACAGCGTGATAATTTACCAGTGGTGCGATAAATTGTAATAAGCAACAAAGTCCACCAAAATGAGTTATGCAGACAAACTAATTAATAATAGGCTTATATTGACAATCAAAATCAAGTTTTGCTTACTTATATCTTTTTGACCTTTTTTCTGTTAAATGCTCAGGTTGGTGTGAAACTATAAAATGTAAGAATAATCAGGATAAAAGATGGCAAATCTATAAAAATAGACGTATTAAGGAAGTTTTCAGTCATATAAAACACCAATGATTGTCTATTACAGTTGGTTCATTTTGGCTATTATCTGAAAACGTACATCAAATAGGTAGACAATTTTGACAATTAGATACATTCTACTTGAAAACAACAGAACACAATATATATTTCTTTGAAATAGAGGTATTTTTTAAATCATCCACAGAATACAAAAAGCAATTGAGCAGATTCAGAGTAATCCAATTAGCTTGAAAATAGAATTTCCACATTTTGAGATGGGCATAAGGGTTGCTACATGAAATAAATGTGATGGTGAAAAGAACTGAAGATATGGTTTATATTTTTATTATATTTTTTATTCATTCTGTTTTATATAGATCTGATGATTTCAGCCTAGTTCAAAATATATCTTTTAATTTAGTAGTTCTTATGTTGAGCTGTAACACCACTGTCCAAGTTAACGTGAGTGTTAAGCGTTCATAAACATGTTTGACATGTTTAATTCCGCCAAATCATTTATGTGCATGTCCCGATTCAGGAACCTGTTGTTCAGTGGTAATTGTTGGTTGAAGTATGTCATTTTTGGTTTCATTTACGAAAAGACATATGTGTGTGCAATGGTGTTTTTTTTTTTTTTTTTTGCACTATTTTGTATATCAAAAGTTGTAATCTCTTTTTAACAGGAGTGTGTTAAGGTTTTTGTTAAAGGAGAAGTCGAAGATACCAAAGGGATAGTCAATGTCAAAAACAAACTGACAATACTATGAAAAAAAGCAAAAACCGACAAAAATAAAAGCGGGATTCCTAAAAATTCCACAATAAAGAAAACATCTCATAAAAATTATAAACTTAAAACTGAGCACCACAAACCTCTTCAGAAACAGGTGGCGATCGCATGAGCTGTATAACGGAAATATATCCTGCTCTACACGTGGTTATTTGATCAAAAACCAATAATATAGAGAGTCAAAAAGGTGTCTGGTCTTTTGTGTCATTTCATCCGTTAACCTTACAGTTGTCCGTTCTGCCTCAATCCTAATGTTTTGCATAAAGAAGTTGTATAATATTAATTTCTTTTTGATATGAACTTTTGTGATTTTTTAAAAAATATATATGCAAAATGAGTTTTTTTTACTTAAAAGTAGGAAAATTAGGTACAATTTCCAATTTCCATTTCTACTTTAGACCAAATAACGTATGTGTTATCTAAAATAGGTTACCGTACGTATGACCATCAACCTTAACGCTTTTTTTTGTGGTTCATAGTCTAGACTTGAGTTTCGGATTTAAGTTCGGGTTTTGACTTAGACTTTCCCGTTCACTGTACATGGAAATGTTATTGTGATATGTAAGTTGATGTATTCTTTTTAAACCAAAAAACTGAATATTATGTTGTGTTTGCTGTACGGTCGATTATAAGTTTCTGAGTGTTTAATCTCAACAAAAATGTATATAAGGATATTGAAACGTAGCACCCTGTTTACACTATGAATATATATTGTGCCATATGTTTTAAATTTTTTAATTGCTCTTCAGACAGAAACATACTTTATCATGTTTATGTTAAACATACTTTATCATGTTTATGTTAAACATACTTTATCATGTTCATGTTAACCAGTAAACTTGATGAACAATTCTGAATTTCTATAGATAAAAGAGAGAAACCGTTTGATTGAACCACAAGTTTTTTTATTATAACTTTGATTTAATTTACTTCCTATCATTTTTAGTTGATATTCTATTCATAACTCTGACATGGGAGTCTGTAGCGTTGATGCCTTGTATATTTGAATTTGTTTTCTAGGTTGAAGAAAGAAAAGTGGCTTTTATTTTTCTTCCTATTATTTTTAGTTGATATTCTATTCATAACTCTGACCTGGGAGTCTGTACATAGCGTTGATGCCTTGTGTATTTGTGTTTTCTAGGTTGAAGAAAGAAAAGGGGCTTTTAATGAGCAATTTGACAGTATATTTCACGATCAAGCAAAAGTTAACCATAGACGAGGCATCTACTTTTTATCGAACAAAGAAGATGGACATCACGAGATAAAAAATTTGAAAGATCATATTTCAAAAATTGCAAAACAAATGGGGTATTTTGCTGAGTCACTTCCTACAAAATGGATTCACCTAGAAAATGCACTTGCCGTTCTAAAAGGTTTCAATATAGATGTTTATGAATGGGAAAACATGCTAAAGTTAGCACAGAATAATTCAATAGAAGAAGACGAACTCCTTCTTTTCTTGAATAACCAGCATAAAATTGGAAATGTTATATTCTTTAACGAATTAAAAGAATATATCATTCTACAGCCAGCTTGGTTAGTTAAATGTTTCAGATGCCTTGTGGATGATTGGAATCCCGAGAAAAGAAAAGATGCAATAAGCTTAAATGAGACTGCCTGTCAAACGTTGAAAACCACAGGAGAGTTATCAGAGACATTGATTGATCAGTTATTTCAAAAAGAGCCTACTTTACAGTTTGGAAACCGAAAACGCTATTTACTTTCTGTAATGGAAAAATTTGATATTATAGTGCAACCAGAATTCAGAGATACTGAAAACGATAAATGTCAAAAATCACATTCCTACTATTTGCCATGCATGATTGAAAAATCGCTTCCATTCGATGACATTAAGAAGATGTTTATAAAACCAAATGTAGAAGTTACAATAACGCCATGGTTGGTTTTTGAGTTTAAATTTCTCCCCCTTGCCTATTTCAATCACATTTTGTTCTATTACCTACGAAATTATACCGTTTGTAAAGAAAAGACAGAACATCCGGCCTTATATAGAGGAAAGGCAGTGTTTTATTTGGATCACGATAAACTCAGTAAGTTCATTATCTGTTTTTCACGAAATGCCATTTCACTACAAATTTGGAAATGGAGTGATGTAGACGAAAACATGTATAAAAAGGTTTTAAACGAGCTTTGTGATAGGATTGAGAGCATAAGAGGAACAATGGGCCAGAACCTGTCTTACTATATAAAGGCAAAATGCCAGACTGCAGATTTCGCAAAACGAGTTGGTAGAATAGGCTATGAAGACTTACTTGAAAAGGATTTATACATGTGTGAAGAACATGATGATACCCACCGCAAAACAGACATTGTAAACACATGGTTAAAACATGACGTAAGTATTGAATAATTGTTGATATTTTTTCAGTTGAATGAACTTTGCGGTATCTCAACCTTGGCAAAGAAAAACCTATATAAAATTGTCTAAAGTATCGTTTAAATTTTACTCGTTTAACAATCCAGTTAATACTAACTCACCCATGTAATCTTGATAAACTTTGACATTAAACCCGATCCCGCCTTTGGTTATATGTAATCCTTCACAATGCGATGCATCATTGAGAAAAGTCGTTTATTATAGTGTTATTAACTGGCTGTTTTTGTATTGACCCTGTTATAGATTCGTAGTGGGTTGTATTAGACCAGGGACTGTTTATTTATTTTGAGCAATCAGTGCTATCTAGATAAAATAGATTATATACGGGTTCGGGAGTTTCTCGCTACATTGAAGACCCATTGGTGGCCTTCAGTTGTTGTCTACTCCATGATCGGGTTGTTCCCCATTTCTTTTCTCAATTTTATATACCAAAGTAATTGAAAAATACTCAGATAATTCAAAATTATAATTGATTTTGTTTTGTTTTTTCTACATTGTAATGATTTGTGTCAACAGGAAATATTATCACCGTTTAAACATGTTAAAGATCTTTCTACTTTTTGGGTATATTTTGATTTATAATAAACAAATAATGCTTAGTGAGTAAGTGCATTATTCGGTTATTCGTAATGTATTGATAATAACACAACAACCACTTCCACTGGACAGGCGTTTATTACAACAGGGTGTTTATAAGCGACAAAAATAAACATGTGGTTACTGCTAAATTCTGAAATAACTAAGAGTAGACCATTATGGTATTATTTAATTTATATTTTTATTTTCTTTTAATCAATTTGAGAGATATGGTGACCCAAAAAAGTGATCAAAATACCAAAATGGTATTCAGAGTCATCAATCAAAAAGAGAAAAAAACACGAAAAAAAGCTAAACATGCTAACATATACGAATTATAACAAGATACTAGACTATAGAACACGAACCTTGCCAAAATTAGGGGTGATCTGAAAGTGCTCAATTAAAAAAAGTAAAATAGAGTTGTTTTGATATATTTTTTGAGAAATTGAACGTCTTATCGTCGTTTTTTTCATTTATTATATGCATGTCGATATCATTGTTTTCGACTCTTTAGTTTTTAATATCCTATTGGTATCTTTAATCTCTTTGGGTTCTTTGAAATCCACTGTTGGATATCTACTAGATTAAAAGCTTGTCTGTTTTTTTTATAAGAATTGTATTCGAATGAGTATTGTTAGCATTGTGGCCTTCTTGGTTGGATTTAAATTATTATCAATACTGTTTAGTTGGAGATCATATTATAAGTAGTTATCTGAAAAAAAAGTTTTTAATGTTTAAATGACCTTTGTATTGAAAGAGTTTGACCTGTGGGTTTTTTTGTTGTTTTTTTTTGTTAGTTGCTTTTTATTTTGATTTCGTATTTAAATTATGTGAACTGTTGTTAAATCGGATGTTCGTATTATTGTTTCTTTGATCAATGAAAAGATAGCTACATGTAGTAAAGTAATTTGGTGAAATCACAAAGGCACTAATAAAAAAAACAATGCAGGATATGTAGATTTCAAATAGTAAATATAAACAGTAGTAGGACAACACTGATTGTTGATTTGCCTTTTAAGACACACTTATTCTGACATAAGAAAAAAAATCATTGAAATCCTCATATGTAACGAGCTCAAAGTTTCCCCATCAATTTCATGTCCTGTTAACTGACTTCGCCCGAGGGGCAAAGTGACCTTTTAAAATCACTTGGCGTCCGTCATCGTATGTCGTCGTTCCGTATTAACGTTAACAAAAGTGTTCTCTGAAAGAAACTATTAATTCAAATTTTAACAAACGTGGCCACAATCATCATTGTAGTGTTTAGTTTATAAAATGTGTTTGATGACGCGGTCTGCCAACCAAGAAGACTGTCGTGGCTAAATATAAAACATAAGGGCTGAAATTCAAATTTTGTCTATTATTTTGTACGCCTTATCAAATAGAAAAAATCTGACAATATCAAAGCATTTCGAGAATTTTGAGCTCTACCAATTGATTTCAAACGACTTATTATAAGAGTTATTGCCTAAACGTGACAAACTTTATAATTGTGTGTTTTATACTTGTTTGGCATATTATCTTGAAAACTTTAATATATTGTGTTGTGTATTTATAACTGCATTTGGGTTCTTATATATTATTATTATTATTATTAGAAGGCATTTTTATAGCGCATTATATAAAAATACAATTACTCTTAGCGCTTTACATGTTAAAACAAAAATACACAAGTTCGTACATACACGAAATTACAAAGTTAAAAATATACCGAAATATGTATAAAGCATACATCAAATCAACTATAAAAAGTTAAGACTACAGCAAATATTAATTAATAAGTAAAAATTTTAATAACTAAATATTTCGAAAATTTGCTGAATTTTGTTTTTAAAAATAAGTTACTAAAATATTCCAGCTTGTAAAAAATAAAATAAGAATACAAACGTTATATCGAAATATACAGAAAGTCATAAAATCAGAATAAAATTAACAAAATATTAAAAATCAACATAAAATATATATATATATAACACAACTATACTAAAATAAACGTGACTGCTTCTATAACTACATTTTATTAAACTGAACTATTTCATAGATACATACATAGAAAAGTATGAAAGATAGAAACCAAATGATATTTAATTGCCTTATTGTTTACAATGTCAGATTATCTGCTGTAGGTTAAATAATAGAAGATAAAATAAACAGTCACATAAAATCTCAAAACACTATTGTTCCTCCCTGCTAATTCCAGACGTGTGATCACGTGTTCGCATGATAAGAATTATGAATGAAAATTGACCTAGCAAATTGAAAATAAATATAAAGAGTAGATAGAAAGATATAGGTCATGCAGTTTACAATTATATTTACTCATGCAAGATCAGACCTTGGTCTGATTATGATTACACGAGGGTTATTATGCCTCATAATGTGCAACCATAAAAGTCCTATTTATGCACACTGACTATTCCATTTCGGCAATCAATCTTTTTGGTGGATTTCGTTCTCTTATTGGATTTCGTAGCGGTATTGACATTTCATCGTTTTTGTTTTGCTCCGGTGATTTTTCGGCCTGTTGTTGTGTGCGTGTCTCTGTATTGTCAACTATACTGTTATCGTTTTCGGTTGATTGTTCATACGATTTTGGCATTTGAGTATACTTTAACTGTTCTGTATGCCTTCTCCATGTGTGTCCGTTGTCGGTTGAAACTTTATACATGAGTGGTCCTTCACGCTCGCTTATAATTCCTGCTACCCACGGAACTTTTCCACTTTAGTCCTTTGCAATAACTCTTTCGCCTCCTTCAAATCAAATTGTCTATTTTTCTTATTCATTCTAATTTCGCAAGATTTTTCCTGGCTCACTCTAATGGTGTTTCGTAAGTTTGGTTTTAACAAATGAAGTCTAGATCTTAAGTCCCTTCCTAGAAACAGTTTTGATGTTGTTTCATGGGTGCTAGTGTGTGGTGTCTGGCAATACGTCAGCAAGAAGTTTGGAATCTTTTTGTTTATATCACCAGATTCCAATTTCAATGCTTTCATTGACTGTTTAAATGTTTGAATAAATCTCTCAACAAGTCCATTTGTTGCTGAATGATAGGGTGCAGACTTCGTGTGTTTTATTCTATTTTGTCTCAAGAATTCTGCGAATTCTGCGGATGCAAAACTTGGTCCATTATCCGATACAATATGAGCAGGTATTCCATTTCTAGGAAATACTTGTCTCATAATGTCAATTGTTTTTATTGCTGTAATCGATTTCATTTCGAAAACCTCAGGCTACTTGCTATATGCGTCCACCATAACAAAAACATTCTGTTTATAAACGGTCCTGTGTAGTCTATATGGACTCTTTGCCATGGTGTCTCGGGCCATTCCCATAGGTGTAACGGTGTTAGTGTTGGTGCGTGCTGATTTATCTGGCATCCAGTGCAGCTTTTGACTAAATATTCAATGTCACTGTCTATACCGGGCCACCAGACATGTCATCTTGCCAACGCCTTTATTTTCACCACTCCCGGGTGACTACTATGAAGTAATTCTAGAATTCGATTCCTGAATTTTATCGGAATTATGACTCTTATTCCCCACAGAAGGCAACCATGACTAACAGTTAATTAATTTCTGCGAGTGAAATAAGGTTTTATTAACGAATCGTCCGTTATTTCCCATATGTTCATTGCTTGGTACAATACTGATGCTAATACCTTTTCTTTTCGAGTTTCACGTTAAATTTCGGCACTCGTAATTGGAAGGTTCTCAATTTTTAACACGTGAAAAAGATCATCTGCGTCTTCACTGATAATGTTCATGTCACTTTGCATCGGTAGTCGCGATAATGCGTCTGCATTCGTGTGTTTCTTTGTATTTTTGTATTCGATGTTGTATGTAAATCCAGAGAGAAAATAGCATAACGCTGTAACCTAGCGGCGGTAGTTACAGGAATTGATTTTTCAGGATTAGAAATTGCAGTTAAAGGTTGATGATCAGTAATTAAAGAAAATTTCCTACCGTACAGAAATGTGTTAAATTTCTTCACTCCCCACAATATTCCAAGCGCCTCCTTTTGGATTTGTGCATAGTTCTTTTCGGATTTTGTAAGACTCCTTGATGGGAAAGAAATTGGTATTTCCGATCCATCTGGCATAACGTGAGATAACACTGCCCCAAGTCCGAATGGCGAAGCATCACACGCTAAACCTGGTAATTCGGGGTTGTAGTGTGTTAACATTTGGTCTGACGTAATAAGCTCCTTTGCCTTTTTGAAGGACTTTTCACAATCGTCTGTCCAGCGCCATATTCGCTCTTTTTCTAGCAGTTGATTCAATGGTTTAAGTACAGTTGCTGAATTAGGCATACATATGTGATAATAGTTTATCAGTCCTAAAAATGCACGTACATCCTTGACTTTTTTCGGAGTCGGAGTTTCCATTACAGCTTGTACTTTATCTGTAGTTTTCCTGAGTCCATCTGCACTAATTTCATGTACGTAGTATATGACTTTGTCCTTGAGGAAAGAACATTTCTGCAAGTTTGCCCTTAAACCATAGTTCTAAAGTCTCTGTAACACATTTTTCAAGTTTTGTAAGTGTGTTTCGTCATCAGGACCCGTTATTATCATGTCGTCCAGCATGCATTGTACACTATCAAGTCCATTTAATACCTGGTCCATTGTTCTTTGCCATATAGCTTGGGCTGACGCAATTCCGAATAACATCCTATTATAACGGTACAGTCCTTTGTGTGTATTGATTGTCATCAATGGTTTTGACTCATCGTCTACCTCGAGCTCCATATGTAAATATGCATTACGAAGATCCAGTTTCGTGTACTTCTGTCCTCCTGCGGGAGTACTGAATATCTCATCGGTCTGCGGAAGCGGGTACTGATACACATTAAGCATATGTTTCATGTGGTTTTGAAATCTCCACATATTATACGAATTGTACCATTTGATTTCATAACGGGGACAATTGGTGATGACCATTCACTTGTGTCGACTTTTGAAATTATTCTTTCCTTTTCAAGCCTTATTAGCTCTCGCTCCACTTGCGGTTTGACTGACAATGGCACCGGTCTAGCTTTTACAAATTTCGGTGAAGCATTTTCTTTTAACGTGAGATGTGGTTTTATATCTGCAACACACCCTCACGGAATACATTTGAATACTCCTTCAGTAATAAATCCAGCTTTTCATTTGAATTTCTTGACACTGAAATTTTATTAATCCACTTGAGATTTTTCCAATCTAAATTGACTTTCCTTAACCAATCACGCCCAAACAATGCAGGGCCACCTTTTTGCACTACATACCATTTAAGATTTTTACATTGACCATTATATTTAACTTGCACATTCATATATCCAGTTGGAATTAACAACTCTCCTGAATACGTTTTCAGGGTGACATTTGCACTTTCAAGTTTTTCATTTTGAAAATACTTGTGGTAATCCATAGCAGAAATTACTGACACGGCTGAAACTGTATCCAGCTCCATTCTTATTTCTTTTCCATGCACATTTGGCGTAATCCAAATTGAAACCTGATTGGAATTTGTAACACTGTGAATTATTAAGTAATCATCCTCATCACTTGTGTATTCCCGTGATTGATTATCCAATGAATTAACATTTTTGTTTGCGCTGGTGACACAGCTGTGACACACCGCGTCTTTAAATCTACATGTATCTGCTTTGTGATTCTTTCCATTACATCGGTAGCATACGAACGATTTCTGTCCATCTGTTGTACTTGATGGCGGTCTACTTTGTTGTCGTTGTAACCTGTTTACAGAACTTTCCGTGTTGAATGTTCCTCTTAACTCAATTGCATCTTTGTTTGCAGTCTCTACGGCGCTATCGCAATTCCGATAGCTTTCACAAAAGTTAAGTCCGGCACAGTTAACAGTTTCTTTTGTGTTCATCTTTAAGTCCAACCACAAACTGGTCTCTTAAAGATTCATTTAAGTTCCCAAATTCACAATATTCGGCAAACTTTCTAAGTTCTGCTACATATCTATTTATAGTTTCTCCTTGTATTTGATAACGTTTATAAAAACGAAATATCTCTGCGACAATCAATGGTTTCGGACTTAAATGGTCTTTCAATAACTTTACAATATCGTCATATATTTTTATCTGCTATATCCGGTAAAGTCAAATTTCTAAGATGACCTTAAGATTTCCCACCTAATAATGTCAATAAAGCTGGAACCTTCTTCTCATTTTCAAGTGCGTTACCTGCAAAATATTGTTCCAGTTTTTCAACGTACGAACTCCACGTTTCTGTACTATCATTAAACGGCTCTATTTTCCCTATATATCCTGCCTTTGTCTAATTAACCAAGGTAATTTCACAGAAAATTATTTTCGGAAAAGTCCTTTGAATTAAAGACGATTAATGGCCATCCTCGTCGCCAAACTGTTGTGTATTTATAACTGCATTTGGGTTCTTATATATATAACACACCTATACTAAATAAACGTGACTGCTTCTATAACTACATTTTATTAAACTGAACTATTTCACAGATACATACATAGAAAAGTATGAAAGATAGAAACCAAATGATATTTAATTGCCTTATTGTTTACAATGTACAATGTCAGATTCTCTGCTGTAGGTTAAAAACTGCATAGTATTTATAATCCGGTGATTTATAATAGAAGATAAAATAAACAGTCACATAAAATGTCAAAACACTATAGTTTGGGAGTAACTTTTAAATGCAAACATGATCAGCAAAACAAGTTCTACAAATTAGTATTTGTGTCGAAGCTGTCAATCAACTCATTATTAGAGTTATTGCCCTTTGTTTACTATGTTTACCAAATATATGCGTGTTTCCTCTATATCTTACAAGATAGAAATTTTAAAACACAAATCATTCAGCAAGATATTTAAGGAATGACTGTTATATTTTTTCTGTCTATGAAGAAATAACATAACGTACAGTGTGCGCCACATTTTTTATGTTATTTCGAATAGACAGAAAAAATATTACAGTAATTTCTTATAATTTAATTCTAAATTCCATTTTAAACCTTAGAAAACCATGACAAAACGTTGATGACGTCACGGTCACATGACTAAATTATGTCTATGGGCTCATAACAAAATAACGTCAGCCAATCAGAAGACGCATTACATCCAAAATTAAATTATACTAAAATGTCAAATTTGGACAATATAGTTAGTAGTGATTGCCGTAAATATTGATTTTTACCCTCTTTTTGTGTTTAAATAAAAAAAAACTTAAGAAGATAGAGAAAATGTGAATAGACTTAATTGTAAGTTAAACAAGATCAAAAACTAGAGATTTTTTAATGAATTATATTCTTGTCTTCATTTCCGGAGAGTGTCCTTTTCTGAATATGCACATAAACCAAGTTGAGCGACACAGGCACTTTGGAGCCTCTACTAGTTTTTATAAAGTTGTTAACGATGTGAATTTACTTATGAATATTTATTTAAATTGCATGCGATCGAAGCAAGTTTCTGGATAGCAAGTATGATCAAAGTGGAGGAATGTATTGATATTTTCAAATTTAACTACAAACTTTACAATAAATCAAAGTATCGAAAAACCAAGTCTACTGCGCTCTTACTGCGCTTCTACTTCGACCTGATTACGCCACGACAGCCCAACGATTGTTTTAAACAAAGTTGGTCCATACTCATCACGATCATGAAATCCTCGTCAGCACCTTACCATGACTTTAATGCAATCTGCATTTTTTTCAGAGATCGTAGTGCGATCGTGCAATGCGATGGGGAATTACATGTTTTGTTTTACAAATTATAGGAATACCTCACGGTGTTTTAGTTAAATACGTTGTTATTTTTAACTTATATTGCATTTATCAGATCCTTCTGTTATTTGTTTCAAAAGTTTCACAGAAAGAAGATAAAACAAACCGAGCCAGAAGAAGATGAAAAGAAAAGACAAGTAGAGCAATCCGCGAAAGCTGAAACCAAAACTTCTGCAATTGTTAAAGGTAAACTATTTGATCAAATGTGTGGCTAGGTTGCACATATTACATAAATGCATTTGTCATTTTTTATTCTTTTCAAATAAGACTCCCTTGTTTTTAGTTTTGGCATTAATGGATTTTTGGTTTCTTTTAAATGCAATCAAATACTCTGCCAGTTTTCAGCTGATACATGTGATATATGTGACAATAGTGACAGTTTAAAACCTTTTGAACTTCTGGACCTATCTTTGTCCATAATATATCCGCGATCCAACATACAAACAGTCGTCTAGTACTTTCTAAGTGAACGACAATCACTACCTGGAAATGAAAGGAATAAACCAACCACTAATAGATAAGTTTGTGCAACGTTTTACGTTCAAGTTTAGATAAGATTTTGACCACGACTGTGAATCAAACTGACGGGATTATATTACCTTATGCATTGTGTACTCATAACACGCACAATGTTTTGTCATAATTAGGTCTTTTCATTTTTCTGTGGAAAGACCTATTGTTTTTCTTCTGATTATTTTTTTTTCTTCCGCCTAATTTTGTTCTTGCGATAAATATTTGTTTCGCAATATGTCGCTTAGATATTTGGTATATGATATCGAACAGTTTATGCGCTTTTCAAATTTACCCTGCGTAACCGAATACTTTTCTTTGTAGGAGTTATCTCCCCAAACACTACTCCACTACTCCTTCGCAACCGTAAAAGATTACGACGAATTTATTTAATAAAATTGCTCGTTATATCCTTCGCATGATTTGTTCTATTTTGACCAAAGCAATATGAACGCTCCATATGAGAGTTATTTCCCCTTATGCATTTGATATAAGTGATATGCATTTCTGTCTTGTAAACCATAAGTGATAGAGACCTAGGATCTTTTGATTTGAGGTCCTTGGTCCAAAAAAATGAAAATAAGGTCATGGTCAAAGGTCAAGGTCATATTCTTATTTTTGAATTTGGCTTATTTTCACTTATTACCAAAAACCGTATAAGATAAAAACAAATTATTTAACCTAAATTGTTAGTTGCGACATGTCGTAACACGTAAATTTTGATCGCAAGGGTACGTTGAACGTAAAAGGGAGTTTTCTCCACTTTTGTATTTAAAAATACGCGTATGGTGATATAACTCAGTAACCAAATATAATTAAGACCTATGGTCTTTTGATTTGAGGTCCTTGGTTTATGACCTTGAAATTGATCTCAAGGTCATAGCTTAATTTGATGTTCTAGGTTTTGACCTTTGCTTTTACCTCATATGTATACATGATAAAGCCATGAGACTTTTGGCAAAAGGTATCAAACCATTTGACCTTGAAAAAAACAACCGGAAGTGACCCTGTGTAAACCGGAAGTAGCTATTTTTTGTACTGTATTAATAAAAAAGTATATAGAACCAGATATTTTTGGTATCAGTGTCAAGTAAATATTCAAATATTATCGGAAGTATCATTTTTCAAACCGGAAGTAACAAATTATCACCCTTATTTAAAAAATATTGTATAGAAACCATATATTTTTGGAATCAGCGTACAATAAGCTATCATTTGACGATTGAAATGACATTATAAACCTAATTTTACAACTTTCATATTAAAATACATTGTTTTTGGTGGATAGACCTTCAATTGTTCTCTGAACAATTGGTTTTTAATTATCTGTTATATTTGATTCTGGGCCATACTTGGTTTTTAATTACCTCAATGGTTTAAGAAAAAATAACAACGTTTAAGAGCATTGACACGACAATAGCCTAATTAGGGCATTTTAAGCTATTTGTTTTTGTAAGAAATATATCATGGAAGCCGTAGTTTTGTTTTCATTCAACAATGGACATATGTTTTGTAAAATATGAATATAAATGTGTAACCCATGGACAAATAAAATCAAATATACTGCTACCATGAATTAACTAATCATATATACCAGGATTAAAAAAGAATATTTACGCCAGACGTGCGCTTCGTCTACAAAAGACTCATCAGTGACGCTCGAATAAAAAAAAATGTTCAAAAGGCTAAATTATAAAGTACAAGGTTGAAGAGCATTGAGGACCAGAATCCTAAAAAAAACAAATACGATAATTGTGTCAACCCTGAATAACCCATTGTATGTGAACCGAATCAAATAAAACTTTCGTATTCGTGTAAATTTGACACTAAAAGCATACATATTATGTCACTTTGTTTAGTTGCCAAAGACGATAACATCATTTCGGAGAATTTTTGTTTTATGCATTTTGCACCAAAAGGTTGCTTATCTTACAATTTTCTGTGATTTGCCAATACATAAAAGGTAAAATCACAAAAATATTGATCTCAGAGGAAAATTCAACCGGAAAGTTCCTTATCACATGGCAAAATCAAATAACAAAATGCACCAAAAACGATTGGAAAACAATCAACTGCCATATTCCTTACTTGGTACAGGCATTTTCAAACCCGTACAATGAAGGCAAGAACGGTAGCGTGTTTAGTTACCAAAACAGCTGGATTTCTTGCATCCGCATTTCAAATTGTATGACATGGTTGCAACGGCAGTATAATAAGTCCATTTTGGTTTCTTTCATCTAAAACCAATGTCAATGACTTAGTGCGTGTACCTGTCGAATGCATACATCTGATTGAGCCTACCTGGATATGCGTCTCTTTCGGTGTGCCCGGAAGAGAACCACTTGTAGGCGAAAAACCGTCATAAGGCCGCTGTATCCTGACAAATGATTCAAATATTGCCTCGGTAACAACTTATGTTTATGTTGCCATACATTATGCGAATTCATGCTTCTATTATATCCATATTTTCATACTAAATTAAAGCGGGCAAACACGTCAGTTATATTTTGAGAATACTTCTCATATCTGCCCAGCTGACCTCTTCACTTTCTCACCAAATGCTGACACAATGTCACATCCATAGAATGCATGCAAGGAAGGAATAGCTGCACGAGGATCACCGCATATAATATATATCATAAACAGGAAGCCATCGAAAGTCTTCATTCATTTAAAAACCTATCCACAGTTTATTCATACATAATCTTGCGAGTGCTGCAATTCCTAATTTTCATACATCTGTGCCAGTACTTCTTAAAATAACTTTTATCAACTATTTTCATCAGCAGTATTATCATGGACACACATACGTGTGTCCGATTCTACACATATGATGCGATTTAAAAAAAAGCAGTTCAAAGTGACATCCTTAAACAATGACAAAGGAGCAATTTGGTTTTCATGGAAAAAGAAATCTTCCATGAAAAGTCTAAAAAAAAGTGATCGCAAATACTTTGAATGTTCTTCGGGTGTTTTTTTTTTTTTTTAATATAAAGACATTTCCAGTTTCATTTTACGGGTATAATACAAAATTATTTTTCTGGTTATAAAATGCAGATTCTCATTCGTTTAATATTTGCTTCAAACTATCTTCGCACTGGTTGGACCCAATAACTTAGAGTTTATATAAATATTATACCTGCTTCCGAGTCAACAAATTCTTCAATAGAGTCAATTTTGTTTAAATCTGCCGACGGTTCTAGAAATAGATTGTCGAACTTATTTATCACTTTAGAAAGCCTTTGGCGCTTTTTGAAGAAATCTTTTTGCGCTTTCGTAGAGTCTTCATATGACGTAGTTCATCTGGGTCAATATCTTTAATTGTTTCTACATAGGCGGTAATGGTAACGTTTTTTCCTGTAGCTCAATCCATATCGTAAATTTGGATATGTATGATAGCTCGTTGCAAAGCTGTGACATTTTTCACATATGTGTTTACATTTTCGGGGTACGAAGTGAGATTACTTTTTCCGTAAATTAGCATATCCCGAACATCCTTTCGTGATGCGGCTCCTTGTGGTAAAATATTCCCTTTTTGACACAATAAGTTCTTTGAAAATTTAATACTTTGAACACATTTAATACTCCATAGTTTTTACACATTTATTCTATGTTCCTCTACTTTCATAATCACCACAAATGGTTAAGCTCAGTCTTTTGTTAATATATATAAAAATAGAAACATGTCCGATATTACTACACAGATATTTTTTCTTTACACGTGACTTTTGAGTTCCTCATTTTGAGGCGCATTAGGGGTGTTGTTCCATCTGTTTTGGAATAAATGAAATCACTATATCTTTCAAATTCATCTACCAGTCTGCTGACTTCTGGTTATGTTATCATCTGACTCATAGAATAAGCGTACTACAGAAAGCACAATAAGTTTTTAATTCATAACACTACAAACCATTAAAGTCTGAAATGGCCTATATCTGTACTCGACTGTACTGATTTTTACTCGATCAGTCTGAATTGGTCTGACTGTTACTTGACATTACTCGACTGTACTGAATCGTACTTGACCCTTATCTTTGTCGTTAAAAATAGTCTGAACTATTACTCGACCAGTCTGAAACAGTCTTAACCCATTCTTGACATGTACTCGACCTATTTTTCCAGTCTAAACCATACTCAACCAAAGGTCTGAACAATATTCGACCAGTCTGAACCATACTAGACCAAAAAACCTCTACTTTTTTAGCTGTTAAAATAAATTTCTTTTTAACTGACATATATAACAACAGCCAACAAAGTTTATAAAAGATTTTAACTTTATAAAAGACATATATCTCTGATTATATTAAGGATAAAAAATAAGTAATGGTTGAGCGTTAGCGAGGTGTAAAATGTTGTCAAATATAATGCCTATCCATGTAAAAATGAGCATAGAGCATGACATGAAGGAATTATTTCGATTCTAATAGGACAAATACAGTATTTTTATAGGTCGAAGCGTACGAAAAAACCGTAAAAATGTTTAGCTGTTCCCGTTTCCTCCCCGAGGAGTCTGAACATTACATTTCATATTTGATAACTTTAAAAAATACGAGCAGGGTAAATATATGTTGTTCGATATACCATATATTATAAAAGTTTATGTAAGCTACTTGAATGTATATATTGCATAGGATAACGATGGAAAACACTTTAATATAAACAGTAAATTTGTGCGCATGTGTCAAACATATTTTGTGCTCATTAGAACACGGCTTTGTTTACAAAGCGTAATAAGGACGTCATATTAGAATTATACCTTTTTCAACTGATTTTTATAGTTCGTTCTTATGTTGTACTGTTATACCACTGTCCCAGGTTATAAGGTTGGGATCCCTCTAGCATGTTTAACCCCGCCACGTTGACAAATCTTCTGGATCTCAACAATGAGATGAAAAGAAAAAAGTTAATCTATATAAACAAAACGAGAAACGAGAAACACTCATATATTACATAAACAAACGACAACTACTGTACATCAGATTCCTGACTTAGGACAGGTGCAAACATTTGCAGCGGGATTAAACGTTTTAATGGATAGTTCATATGAACCATCAACCGTACCAACTCTGTAGAATCTAAATTTGGTATCTTACATAAAGTCGGAAGTCCTATGTCAGTGCCCATTGCACTGATGATTCAGTTCAAGTTATTTAACAACAACCTCCTTTTAAGAACAGAAACCTATAGTGCTGATCAAGGATACCAACAAATGGCTGATGTGTCTTCTTACGCACACTGACAATCTACTACAAATCAATAATATTTGGTTCAGAGCAGCACACCATTACAGAAACAATTGGCTGCAAGTGGATCTATTAAGTGTCTCCAATGCTGACTGCAGTGCCTACTACGTAACAGTATCATCCCAGTCGAGTCAACGGCAAATCCTCCTCCTCCCACATTTATTACTCCAATTATGAAAACATCATCAGCTGGAGCCACAACAGCAAGCTGACTCCACTGACCGATTTAGGAAAGGGCAAACATAACCAAAAGAGAGTGGCATCAGTTCTCATTCAGACTCCTCTGTGGAGAGAGAATATACACGATGGTGCAAATAACCAGAGTCGAAGCCCACGCTCCCAAAAACGGAAATATCCAATGGAAGAGGAACCATGACTTGGGAGGCGTTTATTTACCAATTTGAACGGACTACCAGTAGACAACAATGGGAAAACAGGAAACAGGTATGTAGTCTCTTAGATGCATGGCTGATGTTGCGTTGGAGTGCTCTCGTAAGGTAAACACAGATGATGATTTCAAGACCTTAAGAAAAGTATCGAAGCAGCGCTTCATAAAGAAAGACATTCAGACCAGATTGGAACAGAAGCATTCCTCCGAGGATGTAAAGATAAATATTATGCAAGGCATGTAATAGAGAGGAACCCAGAAACGATCAAAGAGGCGGGTAAACAATTTCAAACCTCAATATTTAACCAGATGGCGATATATGTCGATTATGCCCATCGACAGTCTTCTTTGCTGATGGTTTAGTATCATCAACAGATAAAGGGAATATGAGCAATTCTTTGAAAAATGAGGTGCGTAACCTCACTCAAATTGTCACAAAACTAGCTGGTGTTATGCTTTCAACTAGTCAGTGTAACCGTGGGTTGGCCGATCAATATGACCTTGGGCCTTCTGATCAATGTAATCGTGGAAGATCACCAGAAAAATGGAAGATCACCTGATAAATATACACGTGGAAGATCCCCATAGCAATATAATCGCAGTAGATCGCCAGCTAGAAATACTTTCAAGTGTAATGCCGACCAGCAACACTTCACCAAGCCATAGATGATATAGTATAACAGGACAACGGTCAGCATCTCCACAAATCCAAGTTATTTCAGGCAACGGTCACCTTCAGCGGTATACAGACCACATTAAAGCAAAAAACGAAGTCTTTAACAAAGGGTCGGGCCAGGAGGCCAACGCTTGACTCCTTAGTCTGTTTTCCATGAAACATCACCTCATGACAAAACCGAACAGAGGCCCACGTCCTCGTCCGATATTGTCACCAAGACAAACCATTAGAATTATCCTACCAGTACGAGGTATTATTTATGACCAGAATGTGAGCATAAATGTGGATAATGTTGCAGTGATAAGATTAGCGAATAAGAAATTATTTTCAGTAGATATTGAAGATTGGTAACGATACGTGGTTTGAATGATTAGCTGGCTACTCGGAAAATTATAAAGAACACCTCTCTCGACATAAATAGAATACATACAATGGGATGTATGCAAAGCGCCTTTAACAGACACCGTTATACTTGGGCTAGATATTTTGGACACACTTGGCGCAGTGATAAATCTGAGTACTCCCGTACTTACCATCAACAACAAAGTAATAAATGCGGCAATTGTTTTAAAACAGTGGAGGTAAGATTTCAACTCGGCAAGTTTGCATAAAACAAACAATCACAGTTACGCGAGGGTATCACCAGCCTAGTAGTCAACACTTCGGTAGTGACAGGAATATCAATAATGTAGTCCTTTTTATAAATTTCCGGTTAACAAAGCTTTGAAATGTTCGAAAAAACTAAGGATTTTCTCATCCCAGGCATAGACGACCTTAACCGTATTTGGTCCAACTTTTTGGAATTTAGGATCCTCAATGCTCTTCTGCTTTGGCTTAATATGTATTTTGATATGAGCGTCACTGACGAGTCTTATGTAGACGAAACGAGCGTCTGGCGTACTAAATTATAATCCTAGTTCCTTTGACTATTGACGCAAAACTCTGAAATAACTATTACCATTAAAACTAATAAAAGTGCTGACCAGGAGTTCATTTAAGAACCATGCCCGCTGACTCGTTGGAAAAGGAAATAGTTGTCCCTTATACATTTTAAATGATGGCAATCGTCACATCCGCCTGAAAAAAGCTACACCTATATTGGTGTCATAGAATCATTCGACGATATAGTGAAAACCAGCTGAAAACCTGATAAGTGACGTAAGACGTGGCATTGACGAGACACTAGACAAGGTGCCCTCGGCACTGTTTCAAAATTCAGATAAGTTACCTAATATACCTTTGAATTTAACCGACCTATACAATGTTCAATCGACTCACTTCAACCTATTTCATTCCAACCATTACAACTGAAAGCGATCAAAGAACAATTACAATAACATCTTTCATATTGATTAATATTATGATTTTCAGTATTTGTTTTTGTTTATGCAGCCATATTTGCAAATGTATGCTATCTAGAAATAACCATTTTGGAAGGATCATAACTTTAATTTCCGAAATTATTTAAAATACCTAACGGAAAATCTTGATAGTTATAACGTTTGTCCGCCATCTTGAAAATTGCAGCCATATTGGATTTTTCTGAGTGGGTCCATAGCTAAAATCAAAGGGTATACTACCAAGAACACCTGTGCAAAGTTTCATGCTTTCATCATCAAGTGAGCAATTCAGCTCTTTATCTGCACCAATCGGCCGGACTATTTCACTTCGGTTCTTGTACTTTGGGCGATAAAATTATTTATTTTGTAATATATATATTTCTGAACTCCATTGTTAACTTTTTACAGCATTATTTTTATTAACCTGTGTTTATTATTTTCGGTGGTTGCATTTTGCCCGAAGTTATTGTTGTATTTCTTATTTTGTTTTAGATCTAATCCCCTTCTTTTATTAGTTTTGTATTTACATTGTGACATAAATCAAATTTATTCATGTAATGTATGTTCAATTGCTTTTCTAAATATATGCTAGCTATAAAACCAGGTTTTAAATATCATTTTCTACCAAGTCAGGAATATGACAGTTGTTGTCCATTCGTTTATTTGTAGGCACTTTTGATTTTGCCATTTGATTAGGGATTGTCGGTTTGAATTTTCCTCGAAGTTCAGTATTTATGTTATTTCACTTTTTCCTTTGAAAGAGTTAAGCCATTTCAAAAGATATTTTATAGTCTGTATTGCTATGTTGTAATGTTACACTGTTGTTTCATGTATGGGGTATGTTGGTGCCTATTAAGAGGGCTAAGCCCGCTACACATGTTTGTACCTGTTCTTAGTCAGAAACCTGATGTTCAGTGATTGTCGTTTGTTGATATGGTTCATAAGTGTTTCTTGGTTCATTTTTGTTTTAAATTAATAAGAACGTTGGTTCTTCCTATATGAATGATTTTACTGCAGTAATTTTGTGGACCTTTATAGCTTGCTGTTCGGTTTGAGCTATGGCTCCATGTTGACGGTCGTTCTTTGACCTTTGATGGTTACCTTTTACAAAAAGGAGGGGCGGGAGATACCAGATGAACAGTCAAAGTCATAAATCGAGAATAAACTGTGAATGCCATGGCAATAAAAATGAAACAGACAAACAACAGTACACAAGAAACAACATAGACAACCAAAGACTAAGCAACACGAACCCCACCAAAAACTAGGGGTGATCTCAAGTGCTCCGGAAGGGTAAGCAGATCCTGCTCTACAGGTGGCATTTATCAAAACCCGATAAATAGTATAATTCGGTAGGTCACATTAAAGAAAAGAGAAGGGGATTGTAGTTACGACGTAAGAAACATATCGGATAACATCTGTATTATCATTTTAAAAACTGTGACTTGGCACTCGTACCACATCTTCGTATATCTACATCTGGAGGGAAAGTGTAGTGATACGTAAAGACAACAGTACACGACATGGTACACTTTCCACAGTAAACATTAAAATCCCCGACTTCATCTTTCAAATAAATAGATACTAGTGACAAATTGAAATGCACCATAACATAATCTATTTAAACTCACAGTGATTTGTCATCGGTATATTTTGTTTAATATTTCAAATGGAGATACTTTACACCACTTAAACAAAAATGTGTTCACAGTACACAGATGCCCAACTCGCACTATCAATTTTTATGTTTAGTGGACCGTGTATTGGGGTAAAAATCTAATTTGACATTTAAATTTAGAAAGATCATATCATAGGGAACATGTGTAACAAGTTTCAAGTTGATTGGACTTCCACTTCATCAAAAGCTACCTTGACCAAAAAATTTAACCTGAAACGGGACGAACGAACGCACAGACGAACGAACGGACGCAAAGACCAGAAAACATAATGCCCCTCTACTATCGTAGGTGAGGTATACAAATCTAAAATGTTTTCCTAGTGCTTCAACTAATGATAAGTTGGTCATTTGTAAGCCTTAGTTTCTATCTTTTTGTTGCAAAAATCAACTCTGAACTGTTAATTGCTTTATGTTCAGTGGCTAATTTGTCATGCATATATATACAGCAAACATACAAATTGCACTTTATTAATATCAAAACTTGTCTTGTACATGTGGGTCAAGCTTTGTTTTATTGTTAGTAGCAGAGCTCCAGATAAGCTGCGTATTTGCGTGATCACGCAATACAAATAATAAAAAACCCAATGCAATTGCCCATTGCAGGGTTCAATAACCCAATTAATGCAAAGGAAAACCCAATTATATTCCAAAACCATGAGTTCTCAACCCTTTTATTGGCTACCATTTGCGTTATTTACCCTTATCTGTTTACAGTCGTCGCGTAAACTATTTTTATAATATTTATAATTGGAAATTTCTTTCGTTCTAAAAATAGATCCCTGCATCATGTAGCTTAAATGGGTCCCTGTTAGAGTTTTCCGTTGCTCAATAGGTACACGTGTTTTTGAAAACATTTCGATCTTCTCGGCGTTTATCCAATTAGCGTGTTATGAAGTCATATTTTTTTCGCATTGCTCGGGATTTATCAAAACATACATTGAATTAAAACGAAAGTGAATGTCCGGTAAAATATTGAATAGAAGCATGTTTTCTGCTTCTTTTGAAAAGCTGACGGAAAGTTATGATGATAACAAGACTCAGCCAGTGTTTTTAGGAAGCGTCCATCAAACACACGGGAGTACGTGTGTGCGTAGCTTAACGAGAACATTGCTAATAAAAACATGGTTTCCTCAAAAACGAAATCAGTTGAAAAGTGAAAGGCCAGCTAGCAAATAACCCTAACCCTAACCCTTAACCAAATAAAACAGCTAAACAAAGAAAGAAACATATTTAAGATGGAAAAAATCTGGGGTTGATATTGCCTAAATATTCAATATTGTGTTGATGAAAAAACCCAATACATTAAGGAGCTTGGTGGTGAAAAACCCTATTTGATATTAACATGAGGGGTGAATTGGAATTGATAATGCAATTAAAAAACTTTATCACCCAATTGTATAAGAATATGGTGGGTAAAAAAAAACCAATTTGTGAATTCTTATCTGGAGCTCTGTTAGTAGATTCGTCAATGGCCCCTGCTTGATGTGGGCTGTATGTTATTAATAAAACAAAGTCCCATTATGTAATGTCATACCAGAAATTTATAACAAACAATCCAATGGGAGCTTATTGATGTAGATATATAAACCAGTCACAAACTTTTTATGAAAACCTGTTCAAAACATTTTTTAAGTTAATGTCCGAAAATCTGAAAATCCCCTCTTTTTGATGAATAAAGTCCCTTTAATTAATTAAATTGGAAGCATACAATCTAATTTTCATAACAATCAAAAAAGCGCGTACATAAATACATATGAATAATTCATCAAAATTTTATGACAAACGGTTTAAACGATTCTGATTTATTTGTCCGACATGTTGACGACGGACGAAAAGATCTGGACGGGTGGACAGACAGACAGAAAATGTTGTACCATACTACGTCCCGTAAACGTGCTAATTAAAATAAAAATACTATATCTGTTCAATGTCTACAGTGAACATATGCATGTACCAGTACTGGTAAATTAATAACAGAAAACTCCTTTTTGATTGCACTCATACATTGATAAAACAGAACACTTACAAAATACAATCTACAGACTGATATGAATTACTGAGTACTGACATATTATCTTTGTGAAATTGTAACCAATTGTTTTATTTCACATAGCCAAATAAAGACAAATTGATTACAGAGGTATGTCTATACCTTTATATACAAAGAGAGCCCAGCCCCTTAAATATAATAAATAAATATGGCCAATGTTTAATAAAAATTATTTCCTAGGTAGAAATTTTAGTAAACACAAGGTGCCATATTCAAAACTGTTACATCTATGACATAAAAGAAGCTGTAGTATGCCACAATCACACATATAGTATATTTGTTAATAAATGTATGATATATACTGTGTGTAGGCTGTATATACTTTCTCTTTGATTAATGTGTCCTGCTTTTATGGCTTTGGTGTGGGTATTTTTTTCAGTTTTCAAAATTGTTTATCTCCACTTATTTGAGTTAGCTCACAAAGGCCAGTTTTTTTTAAACATTTTTTTAGAAGTACACTTCCTTTTATTAGCTCCTTAAAATCATTGTTGTTATGAGTGTATAGATATTTTGTAAGGGTTGCAGTGGAGGTTTCAAACATCTTTTTGAATTTTTAGTGTACTACTACCGCAACTTCAAAGTAGCAACCAAGACTGCAACCCATGTAATCTTTGCCCTCCATTTTAGATTTCATACAAAATAGTTTTATTCATAATTTCACATAATCAATCAGTAAGTGTTCTACAGGGATCGGAGCTCTCATTCGAAAAACATTGTCTATACATTACGATAGTTTTACATGCATATTACCTATATAAGTTCCAATGTATAGTGATTTCTTGCGTGCTTATTTTACGGGGTCGAGTATATTTAAATGTGCCCTATGGTCATGATGGTTGTTTTGTCGGAATCTTTTTGATTATCCTATGCAAAATTATGATAGAAAATGTTTGATCTCTTTCCCATGTTTTCATTTATATACATTACTCCACGGCTGGCTGAGGTAGTTGTCATTTTTGCAAACAATTCTGCTTCAACTTGTTCTTTGGGCTGACTTACATGTTTACTTAGATATATATGGTTAGATTTTTCGGTATTATTAGGAAATCGTTTATAGCACAGTTCATTTAAGGTTTTCTTAGAGGAATGCGACTCCGAGTTTTAAAACATTAACAACAATAATTGTGTATAAAGAAAATTTTAACACTTGTAAAACAGTTCGATGATAACAATATACTAATGCAGAATAAAGTCATAAATAAACGACAAAATCGTGTGTATAAGCAGAGTTATAATTAGATATAACAATATAGATCTAAATCAATATACCTGATATGATTTTAAACATATTACTTTTAAACTGTTCGTTATTAAATATATCAATATATAAAGTGGAAAGAAACGTAGGTGGAAAATTGTCCACTTGGGAAGATGGTTGTTAAATTGACAATCACCCCACCATTTTTTCTCTCACTATATGTCCTGTACCAAGTCAGGAATATGTCAGTTGTTATCTAATATTTGGTTTCTATGTATGTTGCATTGTTGTTTCTTTTTTGTTGCACTTTAGTGTTTCTTTTGTTTCATTGTTTACCTCTTAATGTTGATTTGTTTCCCTTGAGTTTAGTTTGTAACCCGGATTTGTTTTCTCGCAATAGATATATCACTTTCGAACAGCGATATACTACTGTTGCCTTTATTTATATACTACATCTCTTTACTTTTATATCATGTTTGATCTTCCGTAACAAAAAAATACCGTTGATGAATTTCACTTGTATGTAGGTGTAGGTTGGACCAAACACAAAAATTGCTTTAAATGATATTTTACGTTTTAAAATCGATTATGAATGTATTTCAATTCATTAGTTTATTTTTATAGAGCAGTTCGAAAGACGCTTGGAACAGTGGAAGAAGGATGATCAACATGTTGATGTTGTTAAAGAACTGTTACAACATTCCGCTGACGTCAATAAATGTAGTAATAATGGCACTCCACCATTACAGATTGCGTGTTACAACAACTTGATTGAGGTTGTACATGAACTTCTTCAGTGTGATGATGTTGACATTGATTTCTGTGATGATGATGGATGTTCCTTACTTTATATAGCAAGTCAGGAAGGACATGTTGGTGTTGTTAAAGAACTGTTACAACATTCAGCTGATGTCAATAAATGTAACAATAATGATGCATCACCTTTATATATAGCAAGTCAGGAAGGACATGTTAATGCTGTTAAAGAACTGTTACAACATTCAGCTGATGTCAATAAATGTAACAATAATGATGCATCACCTTTATATATAGCAAGTCAGGAAGGACATGTTGATATTGTTAAAGAACTGTTACTACATTCAGCTGATGTCAATAAGTCTGACAATGATGATAAATCACCTCTGTATATAGCAAGTCAGAAAGGACATGTTGATGTTGTTAAAGAACTGTTACAACATTCCGCTGATGTCAATACATGTAACAATAATGATGCATCACCTTTATATATAGCAAGTCAGGAAGGACATGTTGATATTGTTAAAGAACTGTTACTACATTCAGCTGATGTCAATAAGTCTGACAATATTGATAAATCACCTCTGTATATAGCAAGTCAGAAAGGACATGTTGATGTTGTTAAAGAACTGTTACAACATTCAGCTGACGTCAATAAATGTAGTATTAATGGCACCCCACAATTACAGATTGCTTGTTTCAACAACATGATAGAGGTTGTACGTGTCCTTCTTCGGTGTGATGATGTTGATATTGATCTTTGTGATGATGATGGATGTTCTTCACTTTATTGGGCAAGTCAGAAAGGACATGTTGATGTTGTTAAAGAACTGATACAACATTCAGCTGATGTCAATAAGTGTGACAATGATGGTGAATCACCTCTGTATATAGCAAGTCAGAAAGGACATGTTAATGTTGTTAAAGAACTGTTACAACATTCAGCTGATGTCAATAAGTGTAGTAATGATGGCACCCCACCATTACGGATTGCGTGTTACAACAACAGGATAGAGGTTGTACGTGTACTTCTTCAGTGTGATGATGTTGATATTGATCTTTGTGATGATGATGGACGTTCTTCACTTTATATAGCAAGTCAGGAAGGACATGTTGATGTTGTTAAAGAACTGTTACAACATTCAGCTGATGTCAATAAGTATACCAATGATGGTGAATCACCTCTGTATATAGCCAGTCAAGAAGGACATGTTGATGTTGTTAAAGAACTGTTACAACATTCAGCTGATGTCAATAAATGTAGTAATGATGGCACCCCACCATTACAGATTGCTTGTAACAACAACAGGATAGATGTTGTACGTGTTCTTCTTCAGTGTGATGGTATTGATATTGATCTCTGTGATGATGATGGATATTCTTCACTTTATTGGGCAAGTCGGGAAGGACATGTTGATGTTGTTAAAGAACTGTTACAACATTCAGCTGATGTCAATAAATGTATGAATGATGGCATCCCACCACTACAGATTGCTTGTTACAACAACAGGATACAGGTTGTACGTGTACTTCTTCAGTGTGATGATGTTAATATTGATCTTTGTGATGATAATGGATGTTCCTCACTTTATATAGCAAGTGAGTATGGACATGTTGATGTTGTTAAAGAACTGTTACAACATTCAGCTGATGTCAATAAGTGTACTATCAATGGCAACCCACCATTACAGATTGCTTGTTTCAACAACATGATAGAGGTTGTACGTGTACTGCTTCAGTGTGATGATGTTGGTATTGATCTTTGTGATGATGATGGACGTTCTTCACTTTATATAGGAAGTCAGGAAGGACATGTTGATGTTGTTAAAGAACTGTTACAACATTCAGCTGATGTCAATAAATGTAAGAATGATGGCATACCACCATTACAGATTGCTTGTTTCAACAACATGATAGAGGTTGTACGTGTACTGCTTCAGTGTGATGATGTTGATATTGATCTTTGTGATGATGATGGATGTTCCTCACTTTATATAGCAAGTCAGAAAGGACATGTTGATGTTGTTAAAGAACTGTTACAACATTCAGCTGATGTCAATAAATGTACCAATAATGATGCATCACCTTTATATATAGCACGTCAGAATGGACATGTTGCTGTTGTTAAAGAATTGTTACAACATGCAGCTGATGTCAAAGTGTAATGATAAAGGTCAAAATCCTCTTCATGTGGCACATGAGAATGTTCATTTGGAAATAGAATCATTGCTATTAAGAACAAGCGCAAATCAACATTAATGTCACAATGAGTAATTCCAATCACGAATATTTTCGTAATTTTGTGTTTTGACAAATCCATACATTGTCATTTTTTTTCTTACTGTATATTTATTTCTAGAAGTTAACAGATTTTTGGGAGTCTATGATTAATAGACACAATATAATGTGGTTTAATGGCATGCGTATTATATATTAGAAAATCAGCTGTATAACTACATATTCTCTGTGTGTTCAATATCAATAAATGAGATGATTAGTTCAAAAGGTAATATCTAATTATTTATACATTTTCCAATTAATGGTTTGCATTGAGAGAAACAATTTGATAAAATGATTAATACTAAGTTATCGAACGTTATTGCTAGGTAGAGAATACCATCATTCTCAATTGCTTCTTAATTTGTAGTACAACATATGAACTTTTTGTTTGATTACATAGTTTTTGTGCCATGTGAAATTCAGAAAAAAAACTAACTGGACAATATCTTAAAATGACAGTGTGATAACAGTAAGAGTATAAGTCCTTAAGAAATCAAACTTAATGCATTAATGAAATAACTACTCGACAATTATAAACATACAAATATGAATTTAAAATTTCAACATGTTGTATGTAATATGTTTCTACATTACTTTTGATTTGTGATGTTGAGTTGATGTCTCATTGATGTAAACCCAATGTATTTTGTCATTCAGCTTGATATTTGAACATCGGTAAACTACTGTCGCCTTGAGTGAGCCATTTTCTGACACTTTAAAAAAATGTTAAGTGTTATAAAAATATAATGTAAGAGTTGTATCAGCTCTTTCTTAGCTTACTTTTATTCATTGATGTTTTTCGATTATATTGTAAAATTAAGCATCACTGAACTAGTATATATTTGTTTAGGGGACAGCTGACGGACGCCTCCGGGTGCGGGAATTTCTCGCTACATTGAAGACCTGTTGGTGACCTTCTGCTGTTGTTTTTTTTCTATGGTCGGGTTGTTGTCTCTTTGGCACATTCCCCATTTCCATTCTCAATTTTATTCGGTTTTTTTAGACTGTATCAAAAAACAAGAATCTAAGAGTGACTTCATTTGCATGAATATTTAGTTGAGCATTTGTATTTATATTATTTTAAAAGAAAGGATATCATAGTTACCAACACAAACATTTTCTGTCTTGATCTATTCATATATGCACTAAATTTGGCTACGAGAGGGAGAAAATATAATTCATGATATAGCAATATCTCCTAATAAGGCAACTGCTCAAAATAGCCCTTATATCTTCATGGGGTTACTTAGCCATTAACAATGAATATTGAACAATTTTTGCGTTGATGCCTAATATCTTCAAGACGTAAACAGACAAAACAGATCAGTAAGACTAGATCTTTAAGTTAGTTAAATTTTGCTGACATGGTCGTGAGACCCTCCATAGGAATAGTTGCTTTTAATGACAAATTGCTTATATAAAAAAGAAAGATGTGGTATGATTGCCAATGAGACAATTATCCACAAAAGACTTAAATGACACAGACATTAACAACTATAGGATACCGTACGGCCTTCAACAATGAGAAAAGCCATTTACAACTCATTCAAACATCAATGGACTTTCATGACTTGACACTTTACAATTTTTCTCATAGAAATTGCATAGCCCTTTCAACAAACATTAAATATTTCATAATTCTGATACGTTTTCTATCTTTTCATCTTTGGAGGTCGAGCAGAATTCTTCGTACAATTTTAGTACTGACAGTCTTACTTGAGTTTGAATAACGTCCATAATCAATTGTTAATACCGTTCTGTTTCTCGGTGTCAGACAATTGCCTTGATTGTAACATGTCTAGCCAAACGACAACTTCTGCATTAACATAAAGGATCTTTAGATAAGAGTAATTTGTTCAATCAATGTTTTAGTCTAACTAAGTATGCTATTTTAACATTTCAAATTGAAAAGAATAAATTATTAGTAGAAAATGTTCAAAATGGCGGCTGTCATTTATTGTGCTTCTGTTTTAGATAAAATTTGCTGTTTTCGTTATTCAAAAGACGAATTTCTGAAGATTAAATGTTATTTATCTATTCTTCTCCACTATCATGAATACTGTCCATTGTTGACATGAGATGATAAGTTTGCAAAGATTTAGGGGAGCAAAACAGCCTCTTTGGAGCCTTTATATTTTTGAAAATAATTGACAAAAAGCTATCTCATGTATCTTGACATTTTTATTTCTGCAATCTCTCAGTGAGTGATTACCTGAACATTTGTATAAACTCCATGTATTTTGTATAACTTTATGATATTGTTTTTTCTTTCAAAAGAAGTATTGGTAGGTGTTATAAAAAGCTTTGTAGAATATCTGCAGAAATTGTTATGATTATCATTTAACATGTTGAGTTATTCTTATTGCATTTGAAGAAGACCCATCATGTCTTAGTAACTTAATTGTAGACTAGTATGCTCATGTTCAAAATGTTTACGCACAGGGAATTCGTGTGACCACGTATTTATGTTCGAAATACAGTGGATGTTTTAACAATAAAACAGATGTTGGTCTATTTCAATGTGTGAATTCAAATATGTATCTTTGTGACGATAAGGAATAAGTTAAATTCTATAAATTATTACAGTGACACATGGTATCAAATTACTTAACAGATTGATAAACATGCACGTGACATAGGTCAATTGATAAATACTTTATTTCTATTTTTAGATATATTTTGTGTTTTGTGTATTGTTGAGCTTTAATGGCTCATTAATATTTACTTTACATTTCTTTTTATACATTATAAACATATGATACATGTACATAAAAAGGAGGTAAATGTGTTTTACATGTGTGCACTTCATTAACTCTATTAACTTGCATATCATGTTTCTGAGCTCAATGACTATAAGTAATCAGCTAATCATCTAAATTGAAGTTGATGCATATTAAAGATTATGTCACTGAGAATTCAGAAGTCAGTTCCTATACAAAATTAGTTCAATGTTTACCCTGATGTATTGTTCATGATTGGTTAAATTTTAAAGTTTATATGGCAGCGTCTGTAGTAAGTTATTTTGAACTTTGTAATAGTATATTAATTTTCTTATAGTTTGCATGTTTTATTCATTTATAACCCATCATTAACTGATCTAGCTACTGTTGATCCCAAATTGTTTGTAATCTTTTTTTTTTTTCCTGTTGATTTTTCTTGAGGTGTGTATGCTTTATAATGTAGATTTTATTATATGTAATGAAACTTAAATTTTTGTTACAAAACATGCAAATCATGTAAAAACTGTTTGCTAGAAGTGACGCATTTGTGTTACGAAAGGCATAATGATTAGAAAAAAATCCCTTTCTGTGTGTATAGAATTATTTTTTTTTATGTTAGATCAAATTACTGTACATATATACAACATATTATTATAATTAGAAAAAGATACTTTTACGTAATATTATATTTTTAGAAAGTATGATTTCATAAAATTCTGTATTAGCCATGATGATTTTCTTTTCAATAGCAATAAAGTAATTATGTAAATAAATCAATCAGCACATAGGCATTATTTGTAGATGCAGACCAATTAAATATATATTTGCTTTCCTTGTGATCATTCCTTTATTTATTTATATAAATAATTTATTTATATATATAAATTAATTAATTAAACGGTTAAAGGAGTTCGCTTCTCAGTTTCAAAATAATTAACTTTTCAAAACATTAGTTTACATTCAAAGGGGATTAACAAAGGAATCAAAAGAGCAAAAACAATATATAGGTCAATGTGCTTGTTTTCGAGATATGAGCCATAGAAATGTTGGTAGGAAAATATTCATATCCATATTCAGTGCCTTTGCATATCTTTATCATTGACTAATTTGAGTTCTCAAAAACTATTAAAAAATGATTAAATTTTTATAAGACTTTTACAGCCCACAATTTTACGGTACTTTTCTATTCCAATTCATATATTTAGTTTTGATGTTATATTTGTTATTCTCATCAGATTTTGTCTAATGCTTAGTTCGTTTCTGTGTGTGTTACATTCTAATGTTGTGTCGTCATTCTCCTCTTATATTTTATGCGTTTCCCTCGGTTTTGGTTTGTGACCCGCATTTGTTTTTTTCTATCGATTTATGAGTTTTGAACATCGTTATACGGCTGTTGTCATCATTTACAGATGAATTATCATTATACATGTAAAATATGTATTAAAGGAAAAATCAGGGTCAATGGGCAATTTTTTTTAGTATTCAAATGGATAAAACCAGAGGATTCCAAAATTCTGACAAAATCCCAAAAATGAGAAGCGAACTTCCTTAATTAAGTTATTCAAGAGATGCAATATCACATTTGTTCTGGATTACATGATTATTTTATTATGCTTTTACTTCTTTTTTAATTAAGAATGTCCTTAACATACATGCAAAATGCGTAATGGACAATTTACTAATATATACTGTAAAGAATAGAAACTAAGTAAGATACGGCAGCTATCAGGATATTAAAAATCAAATAAGTAACGAATAGGTAACGAATATGGTATAGGGAATAGGTAACGAATAGGTAACGAATAGGGAATAGGGAATAGGTAACGAATAGGCAACGAATAGGGAATAGGGAATAGGTAACGAATAGGTAACGAATAGGGAATAGGTAACGAATAGGTAACGAATAGGGAATAGGGAATAGGTAACGAATAGGCAACGAATAGGGAATAGGGAATAGGTAACGAATAGGGAATAGGGAATAGGTAACCAACTTGACGCCCATCAGCAGATATATATTTTTCACATGAAAGAAAATTGTAGTTACATATTCAGTCATGTACTTTAATATAGGTTTTTGGCTTATTGGTTGTACCTTAATGACAGTCAAATTTACTAATATCTATTTGGCAAATTGTGAGTAGGACCTAAAAAAAATCTGAATTGAAATATTTTCTTTCTGGAAACTCTAAAAGCTCGATTTTTACAATGTCTCTTATGGCGTTAATGGCAAATGTGGAATTTCATACTTTGGAAGGAAATCACAGAATCCAGGATGCAGAAAATGTACATTGACAGACAAGAATTATACTATAGATAACAATAAATGTTTTAGTTTTTCATATTAGCATATTCTTTTTCTAATAAACTCATAAACAAACTTGATTTATATATTTTTTCACATTTAATTCCTATCTGTATGGTTGATAATACTATATTTTGTGAAGAAAAAACCACAAACACATCAAATGATTGGTACAACTGTATATATGCATAGTCCTGACTTGGTACAGATATTTTCCTATGTAGAAAATAGTGGATTAAACCATTTTTTATGAATAGCTACACTTCTCACGTGTATGACAGTCGCAGAAAATTCCATTATATTGACAAAGATGTGTGATAAAAAAACAGACATAAATGGTAAAAAAGGCCAAAATAGCGGTACAACAGTCAACATTGTGTTTTAATCTTTATTCGTTATAAAAACAAACAAATATGTCAACAAATAATCTAAAAAGGCATAAAGACCAAGGACATTAGCAAACAAGAATGTGTCCCAAGTACATGGATACCCCATCTGCACTATCGATTTCTATGTTTAGTGGACCATGAAAATGAGATAAAATCTTTAATTTGGCATTCAAATTAGAAAGATCATATCATAGGGAACATGTTTACTAAGTTTCAAATTGATTGGACTTCAACTTCATTAAAAACTACATCGACCAATAACTTTAACCTGAAGTGGAACGATTGGACGAACGGACCAGGCGCGTAGCAACCCGTACGCAAAAACGCAGTTGCGTACACATCGAAAATTTGACAAAAATAAAATATGGTAAATCTACTTAGAATAAAACTTAAGTAATATAATTAATTATAAAGTGTTATAAAGATATGTTAATGGTCACTTTGTAACTATATTCCGTTCCGGAAACTAGTTTTCTCTTTACATTTTCGGGACCAGCATCGTGATTGTGCTGCTGATGCAAACAATTAAAATAGCTGAGTCCTCGGGGTTTCAGAATTTAATAAGTGCGTCTACTATGCCTCCTTACCCTGAAATCTTTTCTGAAGATTTCAAAATGACTGATGAAATAAAACGTGATGTTCTATTTAGGGTAATATTTTTGCAACCTATCCGCCGGTTGTTTTTACGATCAACGTGTTTTTTACTTTTTTATTTTATGTTCGGTCGTGCAAGATGGGTGCCTCGTTCATTTAATTATGCGTGTCTCGAGATTAAAAGTGCTTATTCTCCATGTGCAAAATTTAAAGTGCTTGTTTTCCTTGCTTTGTAAAAATAAAAGACTCGTTTTTGGAAGTTGATAAAAAGAACTCAGATTTAATTTGAAGCTTTTCTTTGTAGATTTTGGGACTTCAAAAGTATTTATATACAAATGTATAGTTAAAGGTTTCCAAACTATGATGTTATAAACAAGGATATATACCCGGGAATCTTTAAAATACTTAACATATATGCATGTATGTCGGTCTGGACGGCAACGATAGAACAGTCTTACAGTACCATGAGACGGCTAAAGAAATACAATGAAATCCATGCGTTTATCTGGGCTTGTTCTATTGAACATATACCACGAAAAACAAATTTCAACAGACACGGTTTTGGATAACTGGAAAGGGAATGGTCATTGACTTTCAGAACTAACTTTGAGAATTAAAAGCTAAAAGAAAGACTGCTTGTTCTCTTATAAAATAAAACATAGAGAAATGTGATTCGATTTATTTATGTATTTTCTCAATAAAGAAAATACCCTTTAAGGATTAGAAATTTGGATTTTCTCAGTGAATGTATAGTGGGTTGAGACTGATTAGGTAGCAATTAAAATATATGGTAGTGGCACTATATATTTTAATTGTTACCTAATATATAAATAAGCTCTACCCACTACACATTAGAAGTTTTTTTTCTCCAATTTTTTTTTTCAAATTTAATTATTTTCAGAAGTTGACTTGTTACTCATGAAAATAAGATTTCTGTGAGGTCATTTTCAGTCCCAGGAAATCGCGAGAATGTAGGATTTTGCACCATTTACTCTAGAGCTTCTGGGGGCCTTGAGCGGCCCCCATACCCCTTGCCGTATGACTTCTTTCCCCGGCATTGCGTACAAATCATTTTGGCCTAGCTACGCCCCTGCGGACGAACGGAAGGAAGGACGTACAAAACAGAAAACATAATGAACATAAATGGGGCATAAAAAAAAAGACAAGAATACAAAATTTACCATAGCACAATAACAAAAAGTACCGAGCTACCTCGAGTTGATATTACCAAGAATAGACAAAAGTGAAAAAGGAAATGGGGAATGTGTCAAAGCGACAACAACCCGGCCATAAAAGGCCACTAATGGGTCTTCAATGAAGCGAGACACTTCCGCACCCGGAACCGTCAGGCGCGTAGCAACCCGTACGCAAAAACGCAGTTGCGTACACATCGAAAATTTGACAAAAATAAAATATGGTAAATCTACTTAGAATAAAACTTAAGTAATATAATTAATTATAAAGTGTTATAAAGATATGTTAATGGTCACTTTGTAACTATATTCCGTTCCGGAAACTAGTTTTCTCTTTACATTTTCGGGACCAGCATCGTGATTGTGCTGCTGATGCAAACAATTAAAATAGCTGAGTCCTCGGGGTTTCAGAATTTAATAAGTGCGTCTACTATGCCTCCTTACCCTGAAATCTTTTCTGAAGATTTCAAAATGACTGATGAAATAAAACGTGATGTTCTATTTAGGGTAATATTTTTGCAACCTATCAGGCGCGTAGCAACCCGTACGCAAAAACGCAGTTGCGTACACATCGAAAATTTGACAAAAATAAAATATGGTAAATCTACTTAGAATAAAACTTAAGTAATATAATTAATTATAAAGTGTTATAAAGATATGTTAATGGTCACTTTGTAACTATATTCCGTTCCGGAAACTAGTTTTCTCTTTACATTTTCGGGACCAGCATCGTGATTGTGCTGCTGATGCAAACAATTAAAATAGCTGAGTCCTCGGGGTTTCAGAATTTAATAAGTGCGTCTACTATGCCTCCTTACCCTGAAATCTTTTCTGAAGATTTCAAAATGACTGATGAAATAAAACGTGATGTTCTATTTAGGGTAATATTTTTGCAACCTATCCGCCGGTTGTTTTTACGATCAACGTGTTTTTTACTTTTTTATTTTATGTTCGGTCGTGCAAGATGGGTGCCTCGTTCATTTAATTATGCGTGTCTCGAGATTAAAAGTGCTTATTCTCCATGTGCAAAATTTAAAGTGCTTGTTTTCCTTGCTTTGTAAAAATAAAAGACTCGTTTTTGGAAGTTGATAAAAAGAACTCAGATTTAATTTGAAGCTTTTCTTTGTAGATTTTGGGACTTCAAAAGTATTTATATACAAATGTATAGTTAAAGGTTTCCAAACTATGATGTTATAAACAAGGATATATACCCGGGAATCTTTAAAATACTTAACATATATGCATGTATGTCGGTCTGGACGGCAACGATAGAACAGTCTTACAGTACCATGAGACGGCTAAAGAAATACAATGAAATCCATGCGTTTATCTGGGCTTGTTCTATTGAACATATACCACGAAAAACAAATTTCAACAGACACGGTTTTGGATAACTGGAAAGGGAATGGTCATTGACTTTCAGAACTAACTTTGAGAATTAAAAGCTAAAAGAAAGACTGCTTGTTCTCTTATAAAATAAAACATAGAGAAATGTGATTCGATTTATTTATGTATTTTCTCAATAAAGAAAATACCCTTTAAGGATTAGAAATTTGGATTTTCTCAGTGAAATGTATAGTGGGTTGAGACTGATTAGGTAGCAATTAAAATATATGGTAGTGGCACTATATATTTTAATTGTTACCTAATATATAAATAAGCTCTACCCACTACACATTAGAAGTTTTTTTTCTCCAATTTTTTTTTTCAAATTTAATTATTTTCAGAAGTTGACTTGTTACTCATGAAAATAAGATTTCTGTGAGGTCATTTTCAGTCCCAGGAAATCGCGAGAATGTAGGATTTTGCACCATTTACTCTAGAGCTTCTGGGGGCCTTGAGCGGCCCCCATACCCCTTGCCGTATGACTTCTTTCCCCGGCATTGCGTACAAATCATTTTGGCCTAGCTACGCCCCTGACCGTCCTTCAGCTAACCCCTTAAAAAATATGTATACTAGTTCAGTGATAATGGACATCATAAAAACTCCGAATTATACACAAGAAACCCAAATAAAAAATCATACAAGACTAACAAAGGATCCTGACTTGGGACAGGCGCAACATTGCGACGGGGTTAAACATGTTTATGAGATCTCAACCATTCCTCTATACATCTAGCTAATGTAGAAAAGTATACGCATAACAATACGCACATTAAAATTTATTTCAAGAGAAGTCCGAGTCCGATGTCAGAAGATGTAACAAAAGAAAATAAACAAAATGACAATAATATATAAATAACAACAGACTACTAGCAGTTAACTGTCATGCCAGCTCCAGCCCTCAATTAAACTAATTGAAAGATTATCATCATGTGAATATCAGACACAATCCCTCCCATTAGAGGTTTAGTGTCATACTATCACAAAATATATAAGAAGAACATAACCCGTGTCATGGCAACAACTGTTTTTAAAAATAAATGTGTTTAGTTCCAATGCAAAGACCCTATAAGTGAATCAATATTAAAGCCAAAATATGCAATCTTTAATGATCGTAACTATATCTGTTTAACCTTTTCTCTGCCATACGGCCTATCCGGCCTATTCAAAAACACTACCGTTGAGTGCCACGCTGAGGCCCAAAGGCCAACGGAATTTTGACGTTACGTAATAATAAGTATGACGTCATAAAGCGGAGTGCTCGATTAGGAAAATGGCCGGCGTCAACTCTAATCTAAAGCCTTGGTTTCGGGTTTTGCCACCAGAGGAAGACGAAGAACCTGAATTTAATATAAATCAGCGAGGACCAATAAGAATGCCAGATACAAACTCACCGCCAATTGCGTATTTTTATTTATTGTTTTCCATTGAGCTGATGAAAGAGTTTGTGAGACAAAACAAACAGGTTGGTTTTAGGAAAAATCTGTATTTCTACAAATATTGATAATGTTTATTATTAAAACTAATTTATCAGTTTTATCAGAAATAATCTAACGAGAAAAGGAATAGTTTCCTTTTTTTTAAGTTCTAAGAAGGATTTATCAGTTAATTAAACGTGCGCTGTAAGCAAGCGAGAGCACCTGATAGCTTGATACATGTTTGAAACTCTTCATTTTACTCTATATTTTCTGATTATAAAAGAAACATGATCGTTGTTAAGTTTTGGAAAGGTTGTTTTTTTATTTATACTAACAAAAGCACCAAGAACTTTAAATTTCCCTGTACCAACTATAAATATTTGATGTCTTCTCGTGATATATATATCAATTTTTCGGTCTCCATGGACTACACCTTTACTGAATGTAGCATGATTTTATATAAATAGTTTCATTAGCCTAACAAAACAAACTATCTGACAATCTAGCACACACAAAAATTGAGCCCAAATTCTGAAATCTGTAAATAATCTTCAAACAATACTTTTTTCTTTCAAATAAAAATGTAAATGCCTCCAAAATACATTCTAAAATGGGTTAAAATTTGAAAGAGATAGCAAAAGATTAATAACGAAATAAAAAACCAACATTGTGACAACAGAGTGCTTATTAATTTTTTTTTATTATTAAGGCTATGTACAGTAAAGCACTTGTCTCAGAAAAAAATCTATATAACTTCATTTTGATGCCCCCACCAATGATAACTGCTTGTTTTACAAAATCTCATAATAAAAATAAAATTATGACAATGGGTCATTGCCGTTTGTCATTTGTTTCATTTCAAATTGTCTTAAGAAGAAATGATAAACATGTCGGCTGATCTGACTGAAACTTACAGCTAATTTCCTAATCTATGAAGATCAACACTTTGGTAAGCTTGCTTGCTTTGTATGTATATTTTGTATAATTATATTTTGATAATGTCCAATTGAATTTAAATATCATATATACATGTTTACATACTTATATATGAAGATGTCAATCTTAATTACAAAGCTTGAATAAACATTTATACAAACAAAGCAAGGAAGTCAACCAAAGTTTTACCCTACATGCATTAGGAAATTAGATGTAAGGCAAAACATATTAATCAAATTAATACTCAGCGAATATGAATTAAAATCAAAAGTTCGGTGTTTAAAACTTAATTGTTGTAAATTTAACTTATGACAAAAACAATTGCTCCCAGAATAATATCCAACATAAAATCTCTTTCATTTAGCTACGACTATGACCGGAAAGATTGAAAACATTTCGATTTTTAATGCCGGTAACAACCTTGTCTTTGTTTTAATTTCCAAAATTAGCAATATAGATTTATAATTTGTTATCCTGTTGGAGAAATCTTACTTTGTAGTTTTCAACAGAAAAATTATTTATAAATTAATTTTAGAATTAAAAACTTTTTGTATTTTATATTTACTGTCTCGTTTATTCAAAACAAGTGAGGTAGTAACAACAGGGATTGTATTTTATGATAGAGGTATAACGTTTTAGAATCAAAAACCGTTTAATTCATATATTACACCTATAATTTCAATTTCCTTATATCTAATAAGGGGACGAAAGATAAATATTCAGAAATAATAAATTCACAAAATAGATGGAATAATTTCCCTACGTTCATCTTAGTCAGGAAAATATAATAGTATAAAGATGTCCGTCCATGCTTTTGTATGTCCGTCTGTCAACAGTAGCAAATGAGTTAGTTACGGCAAACTTCTGAAATTGACGCGAAAAAAAAACCCACACACATCTGGTCTGATATAGTCAAATACTCTGTAGTTAGCCAGTGCAATCTTTAATTTTTTTTTTATTTTCAATAATTATTGTTAATGAGGAGCAGAGGACAAAAACAGACTTTCCTAACAAAAGCGGCGTGAAAGGTTATTTCAAACAATTTTCCATTCCGACGGATGACGCATGTTTCTGAAGGTTAATATTGTGCGGCAACAACATCATAAGATCTAATACTGACACATGCATTTAATTTCTTGTATTACCGGATAATAAAGTAGGTGAATATAGTTGTTATTCTTGGAAATTTAAATGTGGGTTTCAAACGTCCAATTTGCGATTTTTTTTTTCAAATAGTGCGCCAGCAAGCAAAGTTTTGTACTATGACGTCAGATGCAATGTTCTGAAGAAGGCAACTCTTTTCTTCAAAACGAACGAGAAAAAAACATGAAAATTACTCATAACTTTTTTGAAAGGTCGGTGACGTACAATTTTTTTTGCTTTATTTTGAAGAGTGCACATGGCACTTTCCTTCTTGAAATTATTATGAAGAAATCACTGGTAGATATTTTTTAATACTGGAAACGTTTTTCATTTTTACGTTTTATTTTTGGCGGGAATGAAATAAATCATATTTTTAAAGATCAAAACAATATGAGTCTTAAACTCTTGAACCTGTATTTTATAAATACAAATCTACTGTTTAACATGAAACAAGAATTATGCTTGTAGGTTTGATATAAAGTATTTTTTTGAGAGTTTATATAACAAGCAAATATTATGTTAATATTCGTGAAAACACGAATTATGCTTGTAGGTTTGATATAAAGTATTTTTTTGAGAGTTTATATAACAAGCAAATATTATGTTAATATTCGTGAAAACACGAAACTGAGGTTGCTATAGCGACAAAAGTAAATCGGTGACCCCCAATTTTTTTCATCATATTTTGTTCCTCAATCATGAAATACCTTCACACAAAATTTTAAGGAAAAATCACTGATAGAAATGAATAGGCTGTTTGGTCTTTAAAGGTTTTGTAAGCTTTTGAGGTGAATACTGACATGTTTGTGCTTTGTAACGAATATTACCATAAAAGATTGGATGTGAAATACCTGAACGTATAAGATGTATGCATGTTCAGTTATACATGTATTTACGAATTATTTCCTTATACCTATGATAAAAGTAATATACACACACAAGGAAAAATAAGAGAATACTATAGCACTTTATGAAGATGACAAACAAATTCAGTACTGAAAAGCTATAATGAAACACCATCGTGTATTATTTGTGAAGTTGATACGTTATATTCATCAGCGAGGTCTTGGTATTTGCTGATGAACTATTTTTAGAAAATTGAAGAGACGTTCTTTGACATACTCCTGGTTCATCAACTTTCTGATCAGACACTGAGTTTACAAAAATAATAAACCCTTCTTGCGGTGCTTTGTGATGTTTTACAAAGTATTAGTAGAAGCTGAAAGCTCTGGAACACCGAATAAGTTTGGAAATGTATATCCCTTATGTAGGAGGTGAAGTTGGTTTATTGCTACTAAGATTAGGGAAATTGAAAATATCAAACTGAAAATCGTCTCGTTTGTCAGAGATTCATTTACTGAGATAAACGCGTTATTCGAGATTAAATTCTAAACATGGATTGTTAAAGGAAATGATACCTTCAATATATCTTAATAAGACTTTAAAGATCTGATCTCTTTGATTCTCTTGTTTTTGACAAGAATATCGAAAACACCTTAACGAAACTTTTACACATATATGTTGTTAGAAAACTTTTGAAAGATTATCCGTTAGCAACTAATTTATTATAATGGAAATCTGTTTCACAATTGATAGCGAATATGAATCAATTGATATTACACAATCCAATCCCATTTCTCCCTTGTGTGACCTACAAAAAAAGATTTGATACCATATTTGTACTTATATGAGCAACACGACGGTTGTCACATGTTGAGCAGGATATGCTTTACCTTACAGATTTTGATGGGTTTCGTTTTGCTCAGACTGAGTTTAGTTTCCTTTGTTGTGCTCGTGTTTTGTGTTTTTTCTGATGGTCTTTTTTCTGTTTAGCCACAGTGTATATTGGACTTATGAGTTTAAATGTTCCTTTGTATTTTTTGCATCTCATTTAGTTTTAAACTGTTGAATTGCTGATTCCATGTCTGGATTTCACTTTGATAGATCATGTATTTGACATTATTTAGACATAATGGAATACTGGATCATGGTAAACTAAGGGATGCACTTCACCTCGTTTGGCACAAGCTTTCAACAGAACCTTAATAAAAGGTCATTTTCAAACTGTATTCATCCGGTATCTGTGAGTTAAGAACTGATTCTTTAACTGACGTAGACACTTAGAAGTGTGGAAGGAAAATTATTTACCCGCCGTCGTGGATATAGTGTAGTACATACATTCGCAGAATATTTCAAAGTTAATGCACTAAATAATACAGTGAAAACTGATTTCTGACACACCGGTGATAAGGGGAAAATGTCGGAGTAAGCCGGATGTTGGAAAAACCAGATTTTTCTACAAGGATAGGCATATTTTTGGACCATGAAAATGTGTTTGTTAAAGCAGGATGTTGGGGAAAAAAGGAAAATTGAAAAAAACTGAACTTTGAGGAAAATTCAAAACGAAAAGTCTCTAATCAAATGGCAAAATCAAATGATAAAACACATCAAACGAATGGACAACAACTGTCATATTCCTGACTTGGTACATGCATTTTCAAATGTAGAACATGGTAGATTGAACCTGGTTTTATTGCACTCTTACTTTTACGACAGCCGCATCAAAGTCCATTAAATTGAGAAAGATGCTTGAAAAAAGTGTCACAAATAGGGGCACAACACTCAGGTGTTGGATAAGACAGGTTACGCTGTATATCTGATGTTTTACAAAATCATGTTCTTGGTGCGCTTTACAACTGGTCAAATTGATGGGATATTAAATCTAATGTGCAGTTAATTTACGCAGTGCACGTCCACTAAGGCACAAATAATTCGAAATTATAGACCCACATAAGTACAGAGTTGTATATCGATTCAGTGACCGATATCGACACAAAAGACTTCATTATAAATTTTAATTGTTACGAAATATGTCATCATACCATGTACGATTGTTGTTTGCTTATAGTTAAATTTTACTTAAATACAGTGAGCTAAACAGGGTTGAATTCTTTCCTGCAAACCCAAAAACGATTGTACCTGTATATTTACGGTTTAGTAACTCCTACCTTCACTAGAAGCAAGATTTCAGTCTGAAACGGTCATTTTGGTCTGATCAAGCCTGAATTGACTGAATTTAATAACTAACAATAGCAAAAATTTGGCATAAACCCTTCGCAATTGAAAGGGAAATCCTTGATTAACATATTATTTATAAGACCGCGGCACTTCCTGGTTTGCACAATATAAAGAAGTCTTCCATTTGTGACTCACTTTCAGGAACCAATAGATGGAGGAAATCATTCAATAGGTATAGTTCATGATTGGAAAAAATAATGATTTTCCAATAGTTTGCATATAAATATAACAGTGTGTTATCCGTTAACTTAAACTTTTCGATACTGGGCACCCTACTATTCAACTCAATCCGGTGGCTAAACGACCCAAACATAAACTTATTCCAAAGGATTTGACCTGCTGTGTTTTAATATTGTCCACGGGTCAAACAAAACCGTCCTGGCTGTGAATGATACTGTAACCTTTCAGAATATATCTGAGGTGAGTATTACATCTTCCTCTTGAATGACACCATTTTTTTTTGTCCGGCTGTCCTTCCGAAAATTTCTACATTTTGTGTTATTGTGAAGGATGCTCACCCGCGATATTAATTAACTTGATCAATAGTAGTACTTAGTAACCCCAGTACTGTGTAATTGACTTCACAGGTAGATTTGTTTGCAAACAAACCGATATTGCGATGCAATCAGCGAGTTTTGTCAACAAATTCCTACTGGTCCGCCTGACCACCAGCTGACAAAATCTACTGGTCCTACGCAAATTCTACTGGTCTCAGACAACAGGACCAGCGCCAAATTCGACCCCTGTACGTATACCACAGTTGATTTTGCCTCGAAATAGCGACTAGATGTCCATATTGATGGAGGGGTGCGGTACGGTTACGATCTAGGCGGTAAGGCTAGACAAGGATGAACTAAGAAAGAGATCAAGGGAAACCAAAGTGCTGATCCGGCAATATTTTTGGTGGTTCAAAGGGGAAGAACCAAGACAGTGCCTTTGAATGGAGGAGGCTTTTCTTGTCCATGTCCTACGCTAGGAAGCCAATGGAAAGCCTATGTCCCTTCCTACAGCATATCGTTGACATCGGTACGCATTGATGAGGGGGGCAAGGGGTTTAACTGTTATGCTGTTATGGGGCAATTTAATTCTTTGTTATCTGTTATTCTGAAAATGTATTTGCTGTTAGCTGTTATTGTCTTATTCTTTGTTAGCAATTATTGGGCTTTTAGTTTTTTTGTTATCTGTTATTGTGATAATGTATTTGCTGTTAACTGTTATTGCAAATTGGAATGTTAGCATTTTTTTGACAGCCAATATTTGGTAGAAATTGAAGATCATTGGACATTGGGGTCTACTACTACTAATATGTTGGTCCCGTATTCGGAGAAGGATTCCATTAACATATACCCATCACAGAAGCTGAGCACAGAAGTGAGGTCCAGGACAATTCCAGTATATCTTATGATTATCCTTTGTAATAACTTCCATTTTTTTTGGAACATGTATTTAGAATTATCTTTTTTTTGTATGATAATAATGTTCCTTGTTTCCCGTACGAACATATTAAATTAGAACAATTCCGTTAATATGACAAAAAGGAAAACATATGGCCAGCTAGGAATATCTGACAAGGATCTCAATTAAGGACTAGGTCCTTACAACCAGTTAACCTTTTATATTATATGGTACATATGCTCAGCTCTGTGATTCTTTTCAAAGCAGTACCAAATACATTGTACAATGAAAGTTCCAACCATGTACTGGGTTCCGAAGCTGCACATAGCTCATGATCATTACAAAGATTTATTTCGTCTTCAAGTCATTGTTCACCTACTTAACTATGTATTCTACTTACTAGTACACTTGGAACAATCAAAAACCTGATTGGAAAATGTTCAAATAAGGCCTTTCAAAATAGTGGAATAAATTTTTGAAACATTCAATTACTTTTTAATGTAATAACAGATATTTATAAAAATCGAAAGGGAGCTTCAGTCAATATATATAAACGATACACCAAAGTTTATGAAATGAAAAATGCTATAAACATTTTTGAGTTATTGTCCGAAAACTGTAAAATACCACCTTTTTAATTAATAAAACCCCTTAACTCAATAAAACATTATGCAAATTGGTTTAAGAGAGTTTGAGTTAAGGGCATACGATACAGTTACAGGGGAGGTAATGACGTTGCTAACGTAAAATGTTATTTTCGCGACGTCAAACTGAGACATATCGGGAAAAGATGCATTTTTCGACTGATTGAAAACGAGTTCATGGACCCCTATTTTTCAAAACAGCAATTTGTTTCATTTTGCAGGGAGATTATGTGACCCAAATTTTATAAAACTGTAAATAAAGGATTTGTTTTTAATTTTGATAAACATGCAGCAAAAAATGACGTATTTTCCTTAATTCATGAATATTTGATAAATATGAGTTATTTCTGAATAAATAAAAATATCCATATTTTTTTTAGGATACTTATAAAATACAGAAATTACCGATTATTTAACAAAAAACAATTTGTGTTTATCTTTTATAACAAAAAAGTTATGTCTTTCTTTCGAAAAAGAAATTACGGCCAAAAATCTGAATTTCGAGCAAATATACAAAATTTCGACCTCATTTTACTCAAAAAGTAGCACATGAAGGTATATTTTTTATTACATATTTAATTTAATCAGGTAAAAAATAGCCTATGTGCAAATTTTCACGAACTTGTAAATACAGGATCAAAACTGTATCGTATGCCCTTAATTAAGGTCCGACTTGTTGACGACGGACGGACGACAGTATACCAAAATACGTCCCGTAAACGAGCGTAGAAAAATAATATAGTATATTGAGTAGTAAACACATTCTAGATACATAATTCTAATCAAAGAGCAGATTGCTCTGAGGGATACGATTGCCGTTGTTTCATTGACTCATGACTGTATACATGTACATGTAGCTGGATAATATTATTTTCAAAACTTATTCAACTGCACATTTAAAATAGTTACAAAATAGCCAATCACGGATAAAAGTGTATGAACAATGTAATCAGGCCTGTTTTATTTTTATACTATCAATTCCAAGTTTACTTTCCACAGCAGTCACTGAGACTCAGACTGAGAGAAGGTATTTCACTTCGTATCTTATCACCTATTTTCCTACGTTAATTCTAGGAGGAACCCCATTCCTAACTCTTTAAATATTTAATTTCCTTTGGGTCAGTGATCATGACTCCTTACCGTACACATTTATCGGTTTAAAATGCGATCGTTTTTTAATATAATACGACGTTTATTGACAGAACGAGCTAATACTCGACGTGTTGTATTTGGACCGTTGTTTTGATTCAGAATTCACGGAAGTCTTCTGGAAGGGAGACAACTCGAAACAATAATATGGAAGACTCCATTTCGCCTGAAGGGGTGTTCTACGATGAGGACTAATTTATTTTAATTTAAATGATTTTTTATACCGTGTGACACGGGTGCTCCGTTGCGGAGGAATTTACTTAGAGAAGATGCATATGATTTAAAATTATGCAACAACAATAACCTTCAATAGCAGACATACATAGAAAAGATCCTATGAGTTATAAATTAATTAACTGAGTGGAGAATCCAGAGCAACCATTCAATCCAAAACCCCTTGAAGTCAAGAAAACTATACGCATGCGCATAATTTCCAAAACAAACCCTGGAGCAAGAACGTACAAATGTAAATTAAATGTTTATTTAACGACCTAGATGGTTCTCTATTTCTTTATGGAAGTACAATCTCAAATATCAGTTTCATAACGGTAACATATAAGAAAAACTCCACTTCAATTCTTAAATGACAGAAATAGATTTATCGGAATTCAGAGAACTCTCGCATTTTATCAAAACTGGGAATTCCCTGGGACGTGTTTCTAAATTTATAAAAATACTAAATATAAATACTGCTTAATTCTTATTTTCAGTGTTGTTTCAAACACGCATATAAGTCAAGGAAATTATCAAACATGAAGATTATGAAAAGAACATTATAGGAAAGTTGTTTAAGTTCAATCCCTTTGTTTGTTTTTACCTTTTAAAGCAAGACAATCATAAGAATCTGAGATGTTCCTTAATGTTTAGAATAAAACGATTGACGTGAGGGCAATGCTCTGAGCCACCGGTATAAGTCTACAGATTGCTTGAAAGCAATCGTATCCCAAAAACCATGTTCATAGAAAATGGAATTCATTACAAAGGATTATACCCGTAATAAGAAATTCTGGATTTGTCAAAGGTCACGACTTGTTTTTATATTCCATTTACTGTTATCTGTTTTTGTCCATTTTAATTCGATGTTATCTGTTATAGGCCAAATCAATTTGCTGTTTTGCTGTTATTGGGACCCCCCTTGCCCCCCTCATTGATAATGATAGATTACAAAATGGGTGGGATGAATCATAAACCCCACTCAGGGTGCAGATCTTAGCCAAGAGATAGACAAATAAGCTCCTTTAATGCATTTTGGCACAAGGATAATAGTTATAATGAAAATAGTTTAGAGGTCACCTCTATAAGTAGTGATATTCTGCTCAGTTATATTAAGGTTATAAAAATAAACAAATGGTTCAACAAATCACGTATTTACATTGCATAGCTCGCTTAAAGTACAGTAAAACATGATGAACTAGTTCTTCAATGAATTATTGAAACTTAGCCCCTTATAGAATATGTATTTATTATTCTTATAACTGAATGTGTCTTATCACAGAATATGACTTACTGTGAATTCCATGATAGATAGATGCAAGATTGATTGATTGATTGTTGGTTGCTTAACGTCCAATGGCAATTATTTCATGCATATAGGATGATTATATAGATGTGAGAAGTAGTGGTTTGAGTCAAAGTTAAAGCTATAGTCTGTGATCAGTCACTTTTAGTTAAAAGCCACATTTCATGACAAGTTACATTCAAAAATAAGTCTTATCAGTTATATAATTTTTGCTCTGGCATATATCTCTGTTGATTATTTGATGAATAAATATTTTTTTAAATTAAAATCAAAAAAATACAGTGGAATATCCATACGGGATTTTGTACAAGATGGGTATATGATAAGAAATTTGATTTTATTTCTTTATCTTTTTTGGGGGAATGAACTATGATACTTAACCACTGATAATCAATTTGAGAGTTTTGTTCATATCAACTTCGGAACACATGTTCTAACTCAAATTCAATTTATAAAGAACTGAGACATGGCATATTCAACTAAAGCAGATCAGAAGCTACATAACAAATGTACTAGTAACATGATGAAGTGATCAATTAATATTTGTAACCAATAAAAACATACGTAAACATCATCTAAACTTTGTATAAAACGCAGGTGGAAGTAAGGTCCGCTGGTCCGAGACCACCATTGTCGTCCCTTGATTTTCGTTGTTCACAAATATAGTCCCTAGTGTTGACAATGGGTTACTTGCCATTAATTTTTATACCCCTTCCAAATTTATTTCTCCATGTTCACTGCCTCAAATTGCAAGAAGGGGGTTGAAATTACACTGTAAAAAAATTTGGGTCCAGAATTTTAAAGGAAAGTAGTGATTTGGTCCAGCTGAAAAAGGTTGAAAATGAGCACTTCGGAAGCTGTCAAAAGATTTCAAGACGCCCTAAACATAAAATTGGCCATATTTTGAGTTAGAGGCGATGAAGTTTTCTATAAATTTGATATAATTTGTCCCAAAAGTAGTACAACACACTGTAAAAGTTTCTTTGAGAAAGCGCAGGTGGGATTTTTTTTATTTTCATTTATGTTCTAAAAGAAATGCACTACGAATTAATTGTGTTCTCGGACCTAAGAGGTGAAATCTGTAAATATAGAATTTGTACTCTGGCAACTTCCCTAAATGATTTGATGGTGTCAACTTGTCAAATAGCATGAAACTAAAGGATTTAAACTTTTATTTTATAGAATTTCTGCCAAAACGACCAATTTTGACATTTTATGGTCAAAATAGGCATTTTATAACTTTTTCAATATTGATGCATAAATGGCATCCTGACTTTCTATCTGACAGGTTTTTATGTGTCAATATTTGTGTTTCTATGCCTTTACCTGCTTCTTTTACTTATTTATGAACTCTGAATCTACAGAAAAGAAGTTTATCTCAGATAAAATGTGCAAAATGTGTTGTATGAATGACCCTTGTCTAACGCCTTGTTTGGATGAAGGCAATAGTGGGGAGCTTGGTATATAAAATTTGATGTCCATATTAGAGACTTCACTAAATTTGTATCAAATGCACTTTACAATGTCTATTGTACCTGTTCCATTTCACATACTATATTTCTTTTCTTCTGTAGGATAGCAAGTGGTTTAAATATAAGCCTGTTGAGAATAAATTGCATGAAAGTTTTTCCCTAAAAAGGCAAAAATCTTTGTTTCAGCCCATACTGCTTGTAAGAAAAGTTATTTGCAAGAGTCTTTTTGTGCTCAGATTTGTTGTATCATGTCACATGAGTATAGAAATGATAAAAAAGACACACATTTTTATTTTTTATAGCCTCAATATGCATTTTTAAATGTAAATATGTGGCACTGCCTTAATTGACCCTAAATTTTTTCCAGTCTTACTTGGCCTAAGACCCTTTTAAACTAATATGATATGTTATTTGTAACTTTTCTTTCCATTTAAAGTACTTTAAATACATATGTAAGGATTATTTATAACCAAAAAGCTTCACAAATTTAAAATTGCTGGAAAATATTACATCTTCATGTAAGGCTCCACTTCATTGAAAAACCTGAATTTTTAGGCGCAGGCTCATATAAATTTGACTTATGAATAATTATGCCAAGTCTGATAAATCAAATGAGTACTCTATTGCTTTTAGTACATGATAAGTTATATATTAAGGCATTTAACAAGTATTTTTTTGCAATATTTAAATTTTTAAAGCCCCAAATGTTGATAGTTGAAATTTTTCAATTTTAACGTCAAAATTTTACACGCAAAGATGAGTATAGAACTAAACTTAATGTCTATAATATACATCCTATTGTCATGAAACTTTGTAAGTAGTGTTATAATACATTAAGCTTTGTTCATACCAAGTTTTTTTAAGATTTGTCTACTCTTTCTACCCTATTAGGTCCGAGACCACCATTGTCGTCCCTTGATTTTCGTTGTTCACAAATATAGTCCCTAGTGTTGACAATGGGTTACTTGCCATTAATTTTTATACCCCTTCCAAATTTATTTCTCCATGTTCACTGCCTCAAATTGCAAGAAGGGGGTTGAAATTACACTGTAAAAAAATTTGGGTCCAGAATTTTAAAGGAAAGTAGTGATTTGGTCCAGCTGAAAAAGGTTGAAAATGAGCACTTCGGAAGCTGTCAAAAGATTTCAAGACGCCCTAAACATAAAATTGGCCATATTTTGAGTTAGAGGCGATGAAGTTTTCTATAAATTTGATATAATTTGTCCCAAAAGTAGTACAACACACTGTAAAAGTTTCTTTGAGAAAGCGCAGGTGGGATTTTTTTTATTTTCATTTATGTTCTAAAAGAAATGCACTACGAATTAATTGTGTTCTCGGACCTAAGAGGTGAAATCTGTAAATATAGAATTTGTACTCTGGCAACTTCCCTAAATGATTTGATGGTGTCAACTTGTCAAATAGCATGAAACTAAAGGATTTAAACTTTTATTTTATAGAATTTCTGCCAAAACGACCAATTTTGACATTTTATGGTCAAAATAGGCATTTTATAACTTTTTCAATATTGATGCATAAATGGCATCCTGACTTTCTATCTGACAGGTTTTTATGTGTCAATATTTGTGTTTCTATGCCTTTACCTGCTTCTTTTACTTATTTATGAACTCTGAATCTACAGAAAAGAAGTTTATCTCAGATAAAATGTGCAAAATGTGTTGTATGAATGACCCTTGTCTAACGCCTTGTTTGGATGAAGGCAATAGTGGGGAGCTTGGTATATAAAATTTGATGTCCATATTAGAGACTTCACTAAATTTGTATCAAATGCACTTTACAATGTCTATTGTACCTGTTCCATTTCACATACTATATTTCTTTTCTTCTGTAGGATAGCAAGTGGTTTAAATATAAGCCTGTTGAGAATAAATTGCATGAAAGTTTTTCCCTAAAAAGGCAAAAATCTTTGTTTCAGCCCATACTGCTTGTAAGAAAAGTTATTTGCAAGAGTCTTTTTGTGCTCAGATTTGTTGTATCATGTCACATGAGTATAGAAATGATAAAAAAGACACACATTTTTATTTTTTATAGCCTCAATATGCATTTTTAAATGTAAATATGTGGCACTGCCTTAATTGACCCTAAATTTTTTCCAGTCTTACTTGGCCTAAGACCCTTTTAAACTAATATGATATGTTATTTGTAACTTTTCTTTCCATTTAAAGTACTTTAAATACATATGTAAGGATTATTTATAACCAAAAAGCTTCACAAATTTAAAATTGCTGGAAAATATTACATCTTCATGTAAGGCTCCACTTCATTGAAAAACCTGAATTTTTAGGCGCAGGCTCATATAAATTTGACTTATGAATAATTATGCCAAGTCTGATAAATCAAATGAGTACTCTATTGCTTTTAGTACATGATAAGTTATATATTAAGGCATTTAACAAGTATTTTTTTGCAATATTTAAATTTTTAAAGCCCCAAATGTTGATAGTTGAAATTTTTCAATTTTAACGTCAAAATTTTACACGCAAAGATGAGTATAGAACTAAACTTAATGTCTATAATATACATCCTATTGTCATGAAACTTTGTAAGTAGTGTTATAATACATTAAGCTTTGTTCATACCAAGTTTTTTTAAGATTTGTCTACTCTTTCTACCCTATTAGGTCCGAGACCACCATTGTCGTCCCTTGATTTTCGTTGTTCACAAATATAGTCCCTAGTGTTGACAATGGGTTACTTGCCATTAATTTTTATACCCCTTCCAAATTTATTTCTCCATGTTCACTGCCTCAAATTGCAAGAAGGGGGTTGAAATTACACTGTAAAAAAATTTGGGTCCAGAATTTTAAAGGAAAGTAGTGATTTGGTCCAGCTGAAAAAGGTTGAAAATGAGCACTTCGGAAGCTGTCAAAAGATTTCAAGACGCCCTAAACATAAAATTGGCCATATTTTGAGTTAGAGGCGATGAAGTTTTCTATAAATTTGATATAATTTGTCCCAAAAGTAGTACAACACACTGTAAAAGTTTCTTTGAGAAAGCGCAGGTGGGATTTTTTTTATTTTCATTTATGTTCTAAAAGAAATGCACTACGAATTAATTGTGTTCTCGGACCTAAGAGGTGAAATCTGTAAATATAGAATTTGTACTCTGGCAACTTCCCTAAATGATTTGATGGTGTCAACTTGTCAAATAGCATGAAACTAAAGGATTTAAACTTTTATTTTATAGAATTTCTGCCAAAACGACCAATTTTGACATTTTATGGTCAAAATAGGCATTTTATAACTTTTTCAATATTGATGCATAAATGGCATCCTGACTTTCTATCTGACAGGTTTTTATGTGTCAATATTTGTGTTTCTATGCCTTTACCTGCTTCTTTTACTTATTTATGAACTCTGAATCTACAGAAAAGAAGTTTATCTCAGATAAAATGTGCAAAATGTGTTGTATGAATGACCCTTGTCTAACGCCTTGTTTGGATGAAGGCAATAGTGGGGAGCTTGGTATATAAAATTTGATGTCCATATTAGAGACTTCACTAAATTTGTATCAAATGCACTTTACAATGTCTATTGTACCTGTTCCATTTCACATACTATATTTCTTTTCTTCTGTAGGATAGCAAGTGGTTTAAATATAAGCCTGTTGAGAATAAATTGCATGAAAGTTTTTCCCTAAAAAGGCAAAAATCTTTGTTTCAGCCCATACTGCTTGTAAGAAAAGTTATTTGCAAGAGTCTTTTTGTGCTCAGATTTGTTGTATCATGTCACATGAGTATAGAAATGATAAAAAAGACACACATTTTTATTTTTTATAGCCTCAATATGCATTTTTAAATGTAAATATGTGGCACTGCCTTAATTGACCCTAAATTTTTTCCAGTCTTACTTGGCCTAAGACCCTTTTAAACTAATATGATATGTTATTTGTAACTTTTCTTTCCATTTAAAGTACTTTAAATACATATGTAAGGATTATTTATAACCAAAAAGCTTCACAAATTTAAAATTGCTGGAAAATATTACATCTTCATGTAAGGCTCCACTTCATTGAAAAACCTGAATTTTTAGGCGCAGGCTCATATAAATTTGACTTATGAATAATTATGCCAAGTCTGATAAATCAAATGAGTACTCTATTGCTTTTAGTACATGATAAGTTATATATTAAGGCATTTAACAAGTATTTTTTTGCAATATTTAAATTTTTAAAGCCCCAAATGTTGATAGTTGAAATTTTTCAATTTTAACGTCAAAATTTTACACGCAAAGATGAGTATAGAACTAAACTTAATGTCTATAATATACATCCTATTGTCATGAAACTTTGTAAGTAGTGTTATAATACATTAAGCTTTGTTCATACCAAGTTTTTTTAAGATTTGTCTACTCTTTCTACCCTATTAGGTCCGAGACCACCATTGTCGTCCCTTGATTTTCGTTGTTCACAAATATAGTCCCTAGTGTTGACAATGGGTTACTTGCCATTAATTTTTATACCCCTTCCAAATTTATTTCTCCATGTTCACTGCCTCAAATTGCAAGAAGGGGGTTGAAATTACACTGTAAAAAAATTTGGGTCCAGAATTTTAAAGGAAAGTAGTGATTTGGTCCAGCTGAAAAAGGTTGAAAATGAGCACTTCGGAAGCTGTCAAAAGATTTCAAGACGCCCTAAACATAAAATTGGCCATATTTTGAGTTAGAGGCGATGAAGTTTTCTATAAATTTGATATAATTTGTCCCAAAAGTAGTACAACACACTGTAAAAGTTTCTTTGAGAAAGCGCAGGTGGGATTTTTTTTATTTTCATTTATGTTCTAAAAGAAATGCACTACGAATTAATTGTGTTCTCGGACCTAAGAGGTGAAATCTGTAAATATAGAATTTGTACTCTGGCAACTTCCCTAAATGATTTGATGGTGTCAACTTGTCAAATAGCATGAAACTAAAGGATTTAAACTTTTATTTTATAGAATTTCTGCCAAAACGACCAATTTTGACATTTTATGGTCAAAATAGGCATTTTATAACTTTTTCAATATTGATGCATAAATGGCATCCTGACTTTCTATCTGACAGGTTTTTATGTGTCAATATTTGTGTTTCTATGCCTTTACCTGCTTCTTTTACTTATTTATGAACTCTGAATCTACAGAAAAGAAGTTTATCTCAGATAAAATGTGCAAAATGTGTTGTATGAATGACCCTTGTCTAACGCCTTGTTTGGATGAAGGCAATAGTGGGGAGCTTGGTATATAAAATTTGATGTCCATATTAGAGACTTCACTAAATTTGTATCAAATGCACTTTACAATGTCTATTGTACCTGTTCCATTTCACATACTATATTTCTTTTCTTCTGTAGGATAGCAAGTGGTTTAAATATAAGCCTGTTGAGAATAAATTGCATGAAAGTTTTTCCCTAAAAAGGCAAAAATCTTTGTTTCAGCCCATACTGCTTGTAAGAAAAGTTATTTGCAAGAGTCTTTTTGTGCTCAGATTTGTTGTATCATGTCACATGAGTATAGAAATGATAAAAAAGACACACATTTTTATTTTTTATAGCCTCAATATGCATTTTTAAATGTAAATATGTGGCACTGCCTTAATTGACCCTAAATTTTTTCCAGTCTTACTTGGCCTAAGACCCTTTTAAACTAATATGATATGTTATTTGTAACTTTTCTTTCCATTTAAAGTACTTTAAATACATATGTAAGGATTATTTATAACCAAAAAGCTTCACAAATTTAAAATTGCTGGAAAATATTACATCTTCATGTAAGGCTCCACTTCATTGAAAAACCTGAATTTTTAGGCGCAGGCTCATATAAATTTGACTTATGAATAATTATGCCAAGTCTGATAAATCAAATGAGTACTCTATTGCTTTTAGTACATGATAAGTTATATATTAAGGCATTTAACAAGTATTTTTTTGCAATATTTAAATTTTTAAAGCCCCAAATGTTGATAGTTGAAATTTTTCAATTTTAACGTCAAAATTTTACACGCAAAGATGAGTATAGAACTAAACTTAATGTCTATAATATACATCCTATTGTCATGAAACTTTGTAAGTAGTGTTATAATACATTAAGCTTTGTTCATACCAAGTTTTTTTAAGATTTGTCTACTCTTTCTACCCTATTAGGTCCGAGACCACCATTGTCGTCCCTTGATTTTCGTTGTTCACAAATATAGTCCCTAGTGTTGACAATGGGTTACTTGCCATTAATTTTTATACCCCTTCCAAATTTATTTCTCCATGTTCACTGCCTCAAATTGCAAGAAGGGGGTTGAAATTACACTGTAAAAAAATTTGGGTCCAGAATTTTAAAGGAAAGTAGTGATTTGGTCCAGCTGAAAAAGGTTGAAAATGAGCACTTCGGAAGCTGTCAAAAGATTTCAAGACGCCCTAAACATAAAATTGGCCATATTTTGAGTTAGAGGCGATGAAGTTTTCTATAAATTTGATATAATTTGTCCCAAAAGTAGTACAACACACTGTAAAAGTTTCTTTGAGAAAGCGCAGGTGGGATTTTTTTTATTTTCATTTATGTTCTAAAAGAAATGCACTACGAATTAATTGTGTTCTCGGACCTAAGAGGTGAAATCTGTAAATATAGAATTTGTACTCTGGCAACTTCCCTAAATGATTTGATGGTGTCAACTTGTCAAATAGCATGAAACTAAAGGATTTAAACTTTTATTTTATAGAATTTCTGCCAAAACGACCAATTTTGACATTTTATGGTCAAAATAGGCATTTTATAACTTTTTCAATATTGATGCATAAATGGCATCCTGACTTTCTATCTGACAGGTTTTTATGTGTCAATATTTGTGTTTCTATGCCTTTACCTGCTTCTTTTACTTATTTATGAACTCTGAATCTACAGAAAAGAAGTTTATCTCAGATAAAATGTGCAAAATGTGTTGTATGAATGACCCTTGTCTAACGCCTTGTTTGGATGAAGGCAATAGTGGGGAGCTTGGTATATAAAATTTGATGTCCATATTAGAGACTTCACTAAATTTGTATCAAATGCACTTTACAATGTCTATTGTACCTGTTCCATTTCACATACTATATTTCTTTTCTTCTGTAGGATAGCAAGTGGTTTAAATATAAGCCTGTTGAGAATAAATTGCATGAAAGTTTTTCCCTAAAAAGGCAAAAATCTTTGTTTCAGCCCATACTGCTTGTAAGAAAAGTTATTTGCAAGAGTCTTTTTGTGCTCAGATTTGTTGTATCATGTCACATGAGTATAGAAATGATAAAAAAGACACACATTTTTATTTTTTATAGCCTCAATATGCATTTTTAAATGTAAATATGTGGCACTGCCTTAATTGACCCTAAATTTTTTCCAGTCTTACTTGGCCTAAGACCCTTTTAAACTAATATGATATGTTATTTGTAACTTTTCTTTCCATTTAAAGTACTTTAAATACATATGTAAGGATTATTTATAACCAAAAAGCTTCACAAATTTAAAATTGCTGGAAAATATTACATCTTCATGTAAGGCTCCACTTCATTGAAAAACCTGAATTTTTAGGCGCAGGCTCATATAAATTTGACTTATGAATAATTATGCCAAGTCTGATAAATCAAATGAGTACTCTATTGCTTTTAGTACATGATAAGTTATATATTAAGGCATTTAACAAGTATTTTTTTGCAATATTTAAATTTTTAAAGCCCCAAATGTTGATAGTTGAAATTTTTCAATTTTAACGTCAAAATTTTACACGCAAAGATGAGTATAGAACTAAACTTAATGTCTATAATATACATCCTATTGTCATGAAACTTTGTAAGTAGTGTTATAATACATTAAGCTTTGTTCATACCAAGTTTTTTTAAGATTTGTCTACTCTTTCTACCCTATTAGGTCCGAGACCACCATTGTCGTCCCTTGATTTTCGTTGTTCACAAATATAGTCCCTAGTGTTGACAATGGGTTACTTGCCATTAATTTTTATACCCCTTCCAAATTTATTTCTCCATGTTCACTGCCTCAAATTGCAAGAAGGGGGTTGAAATTACACTGTAAAAAAATTTGGGTCCAGAATTTTAAAGGAAAGTAGTGATTTGGTCCAGCTGAAAAAGGTTGAAAATGAGCACTTCGGAAGCTGTCAAAAGATTTCAAGACGCCCTAAACATAAAATTGGCCATATTTTGAGTTAGAGGCGATGAAGTTTTCTATAAATTTGATATAATTTGTCCCAAAAGTAGTACAACACACTGTAAAAGTTTCTTTGAGAAAGCGCAGGTGGGATTTTTTTTATTTTCATTTATGTTCTAAAAGAAATGCACTACGAATTAATTGTGTTCTCGGACCTAAGAGGTGAAATCTGTAAATATAGAATTTGTACTCTGGCAACTTCCCTAAATGATTTGATGGTGTCAACTTGTCAAATAGCATGAAACTAAAGGATTTAAACTTTTATTTTATAGAATTTCTGCCAAAACGACCAATTTTGACATTTTATGGTCAAAATAGGCATTTTATAACTTTTTCAATATTGATGCATAAATGGCATCCTGACTTTCTATCTGACAGGTTTTTATGTGTCAATATTTGTGTTTCTATGCCTTTACCTGCTTCTTTTACTTATTTATGAACTCTGAATCTACAGAAAAGAAGTTTATCTCAGATAAAATGTGCAAAATGTGTTGTATGAATGACCCTTGTCTAACGCCTTGTTTGGATGAAGGCAATAGTGGGGAGCTTGGTATATAAAATTTGATGTCCATATTAGAGACTTCACTAAATTTGTATCAAATGCACTTTACAATGTCTATTGTACCTGTTCCATTTCACATACTATATTTCTTTTCTTCTGTAGGATAGCAAGTGGTTTAAATATAAGCCTGTTGAGAATAAATTGCATGAAAGTTTTTCCCTAAAAAGGCAAAAATCTTTGTTTCAGCCCATACTGCTTGTAAGAAAAGTTATTTGCAAGAGTCTTTTTGTGCTCAGATTTGTTGTATCATGTCACATGAGTATAGAAATGATAAAAAAGACACACATTTTTATTTTTTATAGCCTCAATATGCATTTTTAAATGTAAATATGTGGCACTGCCTTAATTGACCCTAAATTTTTTCCAGTCTTACTTGGCTTAAGACCCTTTTAAACTAATATGATATGTTATTTGTAACTTTTCTTTCCATTTAAAGTACTTTAAATACATATGTAAGGATTATTTATAACCAAAAAGCTTCACAAATTTAAAATTGCTGGAAAATATTACATCTTCATGTAAGGCTCCACTTCATTGAAAAACCTGAATTTTTAGGCGCAGGCTCATATAAATTTGACTTATGAATAATTATGCCAAGTCTGATAAATCAAATGAGTACTCTATTGCTTTTAGTACATGATAAGTTATATATTAAGGCATTTAACAAGTATTTTTTTGCAATATTTAAATTTTTAAAGCCCCAAATGTTGATAGTTGAAATTTTTCAATTTTAACGTCAAAATTTTACACGCAAAGATGAGTATAGAACTAAACTTAATGTCTATAATATACATCCTATTGTCATGAAACTTTGTAAGTAGTGTTATAATACATTAAGCTTTGTTCATACCAAGTTTTTTTAAGATTTGTCTACTCTTTCTACCCTATTAGGTCCGAGACCACCATTGTCGTCCCTTGATTTTCGTTGTTCACAAATATAGTCCCTAGTGTTGACAATGGGTTACTTGCCATTAATTTTTATACCCCTTCCAAATTTATTTCTCCATGTTCACTGCCTCAAATTGCAAGAAGGGGGTTGAAATTACACTGTAAAAAAATTTGGGTCCAGAATTTTAAAGGAAAGTAGTGATTTGGTCCAGCTGAAAAAGGTTGAAAATGAGCACTTCGGAAGCTGTCAAAAGATTTCAAGACGCCCTAAACATAAAATTGGCCATATTTTGAGTTAGAGGCGATGAAGTTTTCTATAAATTTGATATAATTTGTCCCAAAAGTAGTACAACACACTGTAAAAGTTTCTTTGAGAAAGCGCAGGTGGGATTTTTTTTATTTTCATTTATGTTCTAAAAGAAATGCACTACGAATTAATTGTGTTCTCGGACCTAAGAGGTGAAATCTGTAAATATAGAATTTGTACTCTGGCAACTTCCCTAAATGATTTGATGGTGTCAACTTGTCAAATAGCATGAAACTAAAGGATTTAAACTTTTATTTTATAGAATTTCTGCCAAAACGACCAATTTTGACATTTTATGGTCAAAATAGGCATTTTATAACTTTTTCAATATTGATGCATAAATGGCATCCTGACTTTCTATCTGACAGGTTTTTATGTGTCAATATTTGTGTTTCTATGCCTTTACCTGCTTCTTTTACTTATTTATGAACTCTGAATCTACAGAAAAGAAGTTTATCTCAGATAAAATGTGCAAAATGTGTTGTATGAATGACCCTTGTCTAACGCCTTGTTTGGATGAAGGCAATAGTGGGGAGCTTGGTATATAAAATTTGATGTCCATATTAGAGACTTCACTAAATTTGTATCAAATGCACTTTACAATGTCTATTGTACCTGTTCCATTTCACATACTATATTTCTTTTCTTCTGTAGGATAGCAAGTGGTTTAAATATAAGCCTGTTGAGAATAAATTGCATGAAAGTTTTTCCCTAAAAAGGCAAAAATCTTTGTTTCAGCCCATACTGCTTGTAAGAAAAGTTATTTGCAAGAGTCTTTTTGTGCTCAGATTTGTTGTATCATGTCACATGAGTATAGAAATGATAAAAAAGACACACATTTTTATTTTTTATAGCCTCAATATGCATTTTTAAATGTAAATATGTGGCACTGCCTTAATTGACCCTAAATTTTTTCCAGTCTTACTTGGCCTAAGACCCTTTTAAACTAATATGATATGTTATTTGTAACTTTTCTTTCCATTTAAAGTACTTTAAATACATATGTAAGGATTATTTATAACCAAAAAGCTTCACAAATTTAAAATTGCTGGAAAATATTACATCTTCATGTAAGGCTCCACTTCATTGAAAAACCTGAATTTTTAGGCGCAGGCTCATATAAATTTGACTTATGAATAATTATGCCAAGTCTGATAAATCAAATGAGTACTCTATTGCTTTTAGTACATGATAAGTTATATATTAAGGCATTTAACAAGTATTTTTTTGCAATATTTAAATTTTTAAAGCCCCAAATGTTGATAGTTGAAATTTTTCAATTTTAACGTCAAAATTTTACACGCAAAGATGAGTATAGAACTAAACTTAATGTCTATAATATACATCCTATTGTCATGAAACTTTGTAAGTAGTGTTATAATACATTAAGCTTTGTTCATACCAAGTTTTTTTAAGATTTGTCTACTCTTTCTACCCTATTAGGTCCGAGACCACCATTGTCGTCCCTTGATTTTCGTTGTTCACAAATATAGTCCCTAGTGTTGACAATGGGTTACTTGCCATTAATTTTTATACCCCTTCCAAATTTATTTCTCCATGTTCACTGCCTCAAATTGCAAGAAGGGGGTTGAAATTACACTGTAAAAAAATTTGGGTCCAGAATTTTAAAGGAAAGTAGTGATTTGGTCCAGCTGAAAAAGGTTGAAAATGAGCACTTCGGAAGCTGTCAAAAGATTTCAAGACGCCCTAAACATAAAATTGGCCATATTTTGAGTTAGAGGCGATGAAGTTTTCTATAAATTTGATATAATTTGTCCCAAAAGTAGTACAACACACTGTAAAAGTTTCTTTGAGAAAGCGCAGGTGGGATTTTTTTTATTTTCATTTATGTTCTAAAAGAAATGCACTACGAATTAATTGTGTTCTCGGACCTAAGAGGTGAAATCTGTAAATATAGAATTTGTACTCTGGCAACTTCCCTAAATGATTTGATGGTGTCAACTTGTCAAATAGCATGAAACTAAAGGATTTAAACTTTTATTTTATAGAATTTCTGCCAAAACGACCAATTTTGACATTTTATGGTCAAAATAGGCATTTTATAACTTTTTCAATATTGATGCATAAATGGCATCCTGACTTTCTATCTGACAGGTTTTTATGTGTCAATATTTGTGTTTCTATGCCTTTACCTGCTTCTTTTACTTATTTATGAACTCTGAATCTACAGAAAAGAAGTTTATCTCAGATAAAATGTGCAAAATGTGTTGTATGAATGACCCTTGTCTAACGCCTTGTTTGGATGAAGGCAATAGTGGGGAGCTTGGTATATAAAATTTGATGTCCATATTAGAGACTTCACTAAATTTGTATCAAATGCACTTTACAATGTCTATTGTACCTGTTCCATTTCACATACTATATTTCTTTTCTTCTGTAGGATAGCAAGTGGTTTAAATATAAGCCTGTTGAGAATAAATTGCATGAAAGTTTTTCCCTAAAAAGGCAAAAATCTTTGTTTCAGCCCATACTGCTTGTAAGAAAAGTTATTTGCAAGAGTCTTTTTGTGCTCAGATTTGTTGTATCATGTCACATGAGTATAGAAATGATAAAAAAGACACACATTTTTATTTTTTATAGCCTCAATATGCATTTTTAAATGTAAATATGTGGCACTGCCTTAATTGACCCTAAATTTTTTCCAGTCTTACTTGGCCTAAGACCCTTTTAAACTAATATGATATGTTATTTGTAACTTTTCTTTCCATTTAAAGTACTTTAAATACATATGTAAGGATTATTTATAACCAAAAAGCTTCACAAATTTAAAATTGCTGGAAAATATTACATCTTCATGTAAGGCTCCACTTCATTGAAAAACCTGAATTTTTAGGCGCAGGCTCATATAAATTTGACTTATGAATAATTATGCCAAGTCTGATAAATCAAATGAGTACTCTATTGCTTTTAGTACATGATAAGTTATATATTAAGGCATTTAACAAGTATTTTTTTGCAATATTTAAATTTTTAAAGCCCCAAATGTTGATAGTTGAAATTTTTCAATTTTAACGTCAAAATTTTACACGCAAAGATGAGTATAGAACTAAACTTAATGTCTATAATATACATCCTATTGTCATGAAACTTTGTAAGTAGTGTTATAATACATTAAGCTTTGTTCATACCAAGTTTTTTTAAGATTTGTCTACTCTTTCTACCCTATTAGGTCCGAGACCACCATTGTCGTCCCTTGATTTTCGTTGTTCACAAATATAGTCCCTAGTGTTGACAATGGGTTACTTGCCATTAATTTTTATACCCCTTCCAAATTTATTTCTCCATGTTCACTGCCTCAAATTGCAAGAAGGGGGTTGAAATTACACTGTAAAAAAATTTGGGTCCAGAATTTTAAAGGAAAGTAGTGATTTGGTCCAGCTGAAAAAGGTTGAAAATGAGCACTTCGGAAGCTGTCAAAAGATTTCAAGACGCCCTAAACATAAAATTGGCCATATTTTGAGTTAGAGGCGATGAAGTTTTCTATAAATTTGATATAATTTGTCCCAAAAGTAGTACAACACACTGTAAAAGTTTCTTTGAGAAAGCGCAGGTGGGATTTTTTTTATTTTCATTTATGTTCTAAAAGAAATGCACTACGAATTAATTGTGTTCTCGGACCTAAGAGGTGAAATCTGTAAATATAGAATTTGTACTCTGGCAACTTCCCTAAATGATTTGATGGTGTCAACTTGTCAAATAGCATGAAACTAAAGGATTTAAACTTTTATTTTATAGAATTTCTGCCAAAACGACCAATTTTGACATTTTATGGTCAAAATAGGCATTTTATAACTTTTTCAATATTGATGCATAAATGGCATCCTGACTTTCTATCTGACAGGTTTTTATGTGTCAATATTTGTGTTTCTATGCCTTTACCTGCTTCTTTTACTTATTTATGAACTCTGAATCTACAGAAAAGAAGTTTATCTCAGATAAAATGTGCAAAATGTGTTGTATGAATGACCCTTGTCTAACGCCTTGTTTGGATGAAGGCAATAGTGGGGAGCTTGGTATATAAAATTTGATGTCCATATTAGAGACTTCACTAAATTTGTATCAAATGCACTTTACAATGTCTATTGTACCTGTTCCATTTCACATACTATATTTCTTTTCTTCTGTAGGATAGCAAGTGGTTTAAATATAAGCCTGTTGAGAATAAATTGCATGAAAGTTTTTCCCTAAAAAGGCAAAAATCTTTGTTTCAGCCCATACTGCTTGTAAGAAAAGTTATTTGCAAGAGTCTTTTTGTGCTCAGATTTGTTGTATCATGTCACATGAGTATAGAAATGATAAAAAAGACACACATTTTTATTTTTTATAGCCTCAATATGCATTTTTAAATGTAAATATGTGGCACTGCCTTAATTGACCCTAAATTTTTTCCAGTCTTACTTGGCCTAAGACCCTTTTAAACTAATATGATATGTTATTTGTAACTTTTCTTTCCATTTAAAGTACTTTAAATACATATGTAAGGATTATTTATAACCAAAAAGCTTCACAAATTTAAAATTGCTGGAAAATATTACATCTTCATGTAAGGCTCCACTTCATTGAAAAACCTGAATTTTTAGGCGCAGGCTCATATAAATTTGACTTATGAATAATTATGCCAAGTCTGATAAATCAAATGAGTACTCTATTGCTTTTAGTACATGATAAGTTATATATTAAGGCATTTAACAAGTATTTTTTTGCAATATTTAAATTTTTAAAGCCCCAAATGTTGATAGTTGAAATTTTTCAATTTTAACGTCAAAATTTTACACGCAAAGATGAGTATAGAACTAAACTTAATGTCTATAATATACATCCTATTGTCATGAAACTTTGTAAGTAGTGTTATAATACATTAAGCTTTGTTCATACCAAGTTTTTTTAAGATTTGTCTACTCTTTCTACCCTATTAGGTCCGAGACCACCATTGTCGTCCCTTGATTTTCGTTGTTCACAAATATAGTCCCTAGTGTTGACAATGGGTTACTTGCCATTAATTTTTATACCCCTTCCAAATTTATTTCTCCATGTTCACTGCCTCAAATTGCAAGAAGGGGGTTGAAATTACACTGTAAAAAAATTTGGGTCCAGAATTTTAAAGGAAAGTAGTGATTTGGTCCAGCTGAAAAAGGTTGAAAATGAGCACTTCGGAAGCTGTCAAAAGATTTCAAGACGCCCTAAACATAAAATTGGCCATATTTTGAGTTAGAGGCGATGAAGTTTTCTATAAATTTGATATAATTTGTCCCAAAAGTAGTACAACACACTGTAAAAGTTTCTTTGAGAAAGCGCAGGTGGGATTTTTTTTATTTTCATTTATGTTCTAAAAGAAATGCACTACGAATTAATTGTGTTCTCGGACCTAAGAGGTGAAATCTGTAAATATAGAATTTGTACTCTGGCAACTTCCCTAAATGATTTGATGGTGTCAACTTGTCAAATAGCATGAAACTAAAGGATTTAAACTTTTATTTTATAGAATTTCTGCCAAAACGACCAATTTTGACATTTTATGGTCAAAATAGGCATTTTATAACTTTTTCAATATTGATGCATAAATGGCATCCTGACTTTCTATCTGACAGGTTTTTATGTGTCAATATTTGTGTTTCTATGCCTTTACCTGCTTCTTTTACTTATTTATGAACTCTGAATCTACAGAAAAGAAGTTTATCTCAGATAAAATGTGCAAAATGTGTTGTATGAATGACCCTTGTCTAACGCCTTGTTTGGATGAAGGCAATAGTGGGGAGCTTGGTATATAAAATTTGATGTCCATATTAGAGACTTCACTAAATTTGTATCAAATGCACTTTACAATGTCTATTGTACCTGTTCCATTTCACATACTATATTTCTTTTCTTCTGTAGGATAGCAAGTGGTTTAAATATAAGCCTGTTGAGAATAAATTGCATGAAAGTTTTTCCCTAAAAAGGCAAAAATCTTTGTTTCAGCCCATACTGCTTGTAAGAAAAGTTATTTGCAAGAGTCTTTTTGTGCTCAGATTTGTTGTATCATGTCACATGAGTATAGAAATGATAAAAAAGACACACATTTTTATTTTTTATAGCCTCAATATGCATTTTTAAATGTAAATATGTGGCACTGCCTTAATTGACCCTAAATTTTTTCCAGTCTTACTTGGCCTAAGACCCTTTTAAACTAATATGATATGTTATTTGTAACTTTTCTTTCCATTTAAAGTACTTTAAATACATATGTAAGGATTATTTATAACCAAAAAGCTTCACAAATTTAAAATTGCTGGAAAATATTACATCTTCATGTAAGGCTCCACTTCATTGAAAAACCTGAATTTTTAGGCGCAGGCTCATATAAATTTGACTTATGAATAATTATGCCAAGTCTGATAAATCAAATGAGTACTCTATTGCTTTTAGTACATGATAAGTTATATATTAAGGCATTTAACAAGTATTTTTTTGCAATATTTAAATTTTTAAAGCCCCAAATGTTGATAGTTGAAATTTTTCAATTTTAACGTCAAAATTTTACACGCAAAGATGAGTATAGAACTAAACTTAATGTCTATAATATACATCCTATTGTCATGAAACTTTGTAAGTAGTGTTATAATACATTAAGCTTTGTTCATACCAAGTTTTTTTAAGATTTGTCTACTCTTTCTACCCTATTAGGTCCGAGACCACCATTGTCGTCCCTTGATTTTCGTTGTTCACAAATATAGTCCCTAGTGTTGACAATGGGTTACTTGCCATTAATTTTTATACCCCTTCCAAATTTATTTCTCCATGTTCACTGCCTCAAATTGCAAGAAGGGGGTTGAAATTACACTGTAAAAAAATTTGGGTCCAGAATTTTAAAGGAAAGTAGTGATTTGGTCCAGCTGAAAAAGGTTGAAAATGAGCACTTCGGAAGCTGTCAAAAGATTTCAAGACGCCCTAAACATAAAATTGGCCATATTTTGAGTTAGAGGCGATGAAGTTTTCTATAAATTTGATATAATTTGTCCCAAAAGTAGTACAACACACTGTAAAAGTTTCTTTGAGAAAGCGCAGGTGGGATTTTTTTTATTTTCATTTATGTTCTAAAAGAAATGCACTACGAATTAATTGTGTTCTCGGACCTAAGAGGTGAAATCTGTAAATATAGAATTTGTACTCTGGCAACTTCCCTAAATGATTTGATGGTGTCAACTTGTCAAATAGCATGAAACTAAAGGATTTAAACTTTTATTTTATAGAATTTCTGCCAAAACGACCAATTTTGACATTTTATGGTCAAAATAGGCATTTTATAACTTTTTCAATATTGATGCATAAATGGCATCCTGACTTTCTATCTGACAGGTTTTTATGTGTCAATATTTGTGTTTCTATGCCTTTACCTGCTTCTTTTACTTATTTATGAACTCTGAATCTACAGAAAAGAAGTTTATCTCAGATAAAATGTGCAAAATGTGTTGTATGAATGACCCTTGTCTAACGCCTTGTTTGGATGAAGGCAATAGTGGGGAGCTTGGTATATAAAATTTGATGTCCATATTAGAGACTTCACTAAATTTGTATCAAATGCACTTTACAATGTCTATTGTACCTGTTCCATTTCACATACTATATTTCTTTTCTTCTGTAGGATAGCAAGTGGTTTAAATATAAGCCTGTTGAGAATAAATTGCATGAAAGTTTTTCCCTAAAAAGGCAAAAATCTTTGTTTCAGCCCATACTGCTTGTAAGAAAAGTTATTTGCAAGAGTCTTTTTGTGCTCAGATTTGTTGTATCATGTCACATGAGTATAGAAATGATAAAAAAGACACACATTTTTATTTTTTATAGCCTCAATATGCATTTTTAAATGTAAATATGTGGCACTGCCTTAATTGACCCTAAATTTTTTCCAGTCTTACTTGGCCTAAGACCCTTTTAAACTAATATGATATGTTATTTGTAACTTTTCTTTCCATTTAAAGTACTTTAAATACATATGTAAGGATTATTTATAACCAAAAAGCTTCACAAATTTAAAATTGCTGGAAAATATTACATCTTCATGTAAGGCTCCACTTCATTGAAAAACCTGAATTTTTAGGCGCAGGCTCATATAAATTTGACTTATGAATAATTATGCCAAGTCTGATAAATCAAATGAGTACTCTATTGCTTTTAGTACATGATAAGTTATATATTAAGGCATTTAACAAGTATTTTTTTGCAATATTTAAATTTTTAAAGCCCCAAATGTTGATAGTTGAAATTTTTCAATTTTAACGTCAAAATTTTACACGCAAAGATGAGTATAGAACTAAACTTAATGTCTATAATATACATCCTATTGTCATGAAACTTTGTAAGTAGTGTTATAATACATTAAGCTTTGTTCATACCAAGTTTTTTTAAGATTTGTCTACTCTTTCTACCCTATTAGGTCCGAGACCACCATTGTCGTCCCTTGATTTTCGTTGTTCACAAATATAGTCCCTAGTGTTGACAATGGGTTACTTGCCATTAATTTTTATACCCCTTCCAAATTTATTTCTCCATGTTCACTGCCTCAAATTGCAAGAAGGGGGTTGAAATTACACTGTAAAAAAATTTGGGTCCAGAATTTTAAAGGAAAGTAGTGATTTGGTCCAGCTGAAAAAGGTTGAAAATGAGCACTTCGGAAGCTGTCAAAAGATTTCAAGACGCCCTAAACATAAAATTGGCCATATTTTGAGTTAGAGGCGATGAAGTTTTCTATAAATTTGATATAATTTGTCCCAAAAGTAGTACAACACACTGTAAAAGTTTCTTTGAGAAAGCGCAGGTGGGATTTTTTTTATTTTCATTTATGTTCTAAAAGAAATGCACTACGAATTAATTGTGTTCTCGGACCTAAGAGGTGAAATCTGTAAATATAGAATTTGTACTCTGGCAACTTCCCTAAATGATTTGATGGTGTCAACTTGTCAAATAGCATGAAACTAAAGGATTTAAACTTTTATTTTATAGAATTTCTGCCAAAACGACCAATTTTGACATTTTATGGTCAAAATAGGCATTTTATAACTTTTTCAATATTGATGCATAAATGGCATCCTGACTTTCTATCTGACAGGTTTTTATGTGTCAATATTTGTGTTTCTATGCCTTTACCTGCTTCTTTTACTTATTTATGAACTCTGAATCTACAGAAAAGAAGTTTATCTCAGATAAAATGTGCAAAATGTGTTGTATGAATGACCCTTGTCTAACGCCTTGTTTGGATGAAGGCAATAGTGGGGAGCTTGGTATATAAAATTTGATGTCCATATTAGAGACTTCACTAAATTTGTATCAAATGCACTTTACAATGTCTATTGTACCTGTTCCATTTCACATACTATATTTCTTTTCTTCTGTAGGATAGCAAGTGGTTTAAATATAAGCCTGTTGAGAATAAATTGCATGAAAGTTTTTCCCTAAAAAGGCAAAAATCTTTGTTTCAGCCCATACTGCTTGTAAGAAAAGTTATTTGCAAGAGTCTTTTTGTGCTCAGATTTGTTGTATCATGTCACATGAGTATAGAAATGATAAAAAAGACACACATTTTTATTTTTTATAGCCTCAATATGCATTTTTAAATGTAAATATGTGGCACTGCCTTAATTGACCCTAAATTTTTTCCAGTCTTACTTGGCCTAAGACCCTTTTAAACTAATATGATATGTTATTTGTAACTTTTCTTTCCATTTAAAGTACTTTAAATACATATGTAAGGATTATTTATAACCAAAAAGCTTCACAAATTTAAAATTGCTGGAAAATATTACATCTTCATGTAAGGCTCCACTTCATTGAAAAACCTGAATTTTTAGGCGCAGGCTCATATAAATTTGACTTATGAATAATTATGCCAAGTCTGATAAATCAAATGAGTACTCTATTGCTTTTAGTACATGATAAGTTATATATTAAGGCATTTAACAAGTATTTTTTTGCAATATTTAAATTTTTAAAGCCCCAAATGTTGATAGTTGAAATTTTTCAATTTTAACGTCAAAATTTTACACGCAAAGATGAGTATAGAACTAAACTTAATGTCTATAATATACATCCTATTGTCATGAAACTTTGTAAGTAGTGTTATAATACATTAAGCTTTGTTCATACCAAGTTTTTTTAAGATTTGTCTACTCTTTCTACCCTATTAGGTCCGAGACCACCATTGTCGTCCCTTGATTTTCGTTGTTCACAAATATAGTCCCTAGTGTTGACAATGGGTTACTTGCCATTAATTTTTATACCCCTTCCAAATTTATTTCTCCATGTTCACTGCCTCAAATTGCAAGAAGGGGGTTGAAATTACACTGTAAAAAAATTTGGGTCCAGAATTTTAAAGGAAAGTAGTGATTTGGTCCAGCTGAAAAAGGTTGAAAATGAGCACTTCGGAAGCTGTCAAAAGATTTCAAGACGCCCTAAACATAAAATTGGCCATATTTTGAGTTAGAGGCGATGAAGTTTTCTATAAATTTGATATAATTTGTCCCAAAAGTAGTACAACACACTGTAAAAGTTTCTTTGAGAAAGCGCAGGTGGGATTTTTTTTATTTTCATTTATGTTCTAAAAGAAATGCACTACGAATTAATTGTGTTCTCGGACCTAAGAGGTGAAATCTGTAAATATAGAATTTGTACTCTGGCAACTTCCCTAAATGATTTGATGGTGTCAACTTGTCAAATAGCATGAAACTAAAGGATTTAAACTTTTATTTTATAGAATTTCTGCCAAAACGACCAATTTTGACATTTTATGGTCAAAATAGGCATTTTATAACTTTTTCAATATTGATGCATAAATGGCATCCTGACTTTCTATCTGACAGGTTTTTATGTGTCAATATTTGTGTTTCTATGCCTTTACCTGCTTCTTTTACTTATTTATGAACTCTGAATCTACAGAAAAGAAGTTTATCTCAGATAAAATGTGCAAAATGTGTTGTATGAATGACCCTTGTCTAACGCCTTGTTTGGATGAAGGCAATAGTGGGGAGCTTGGTATATAAAATTTGATGTCCATATTAGAGACTTCACTAAATTTGTATCAAATGCACTTTACAATGTCTATTGTACCTGTTCCATTTCACATACTATATTTCTTTTCTTCTGTAGGATAGCAAGTGGTTTAAATATAAGCCTGTTGAGAATAAATTGCATGAAAGTTTTTCCCTAAAAAGGCAAAAATCTTTGTTTCAGCCCATACTGCTTGTAAGAAAAGTTATTTGCAAGAGTCTTTTTGTGCTCAGATTTGTTGTATCATGTCACATGAGTATAGAAATGATAAAAAAGACACACATTTTTATTTTTTATAGCCTCAATATGCATTTTTAAATGTAAATATGTGGCACTGCCTTAATTGACCCTAAATTTTTTCCAGTCTTACTTGGCCTAAGACCCTTTTAAACTAATATGATATGTTATTTGTAACTTTTCTTTCCATTTAAAGTACTTTAAATACATATGTAAGGATTATTTATAACCAAAAAGCTTCACAAATTTAAAATTGCTGGAAAATATTACATCTTCATGTAAGGCTCCACTTCATTGAAAAACCTGAATTTTTAGGCGCAGGCTCATATAAATTTGACTTATGAATAATTATGCCAAGTCTGATAAATCAAATGAGTACTCTATTGCTTTTAGTACATGATAAGTTATATATTAAGGCATTTAACAAGTATTTTTTTGCAATATTTAAATTTTTAAAGCCCCAAATGTTGATAGTTGAAATTTTTCAATTTTAACGTCAAAATTTTACACGCAAAGATGAGTATAGAACTAAACTTAATGTCTATAATATACATCCTATTGTCATGAAACTTTGTAAGTAGTGTTATAATACATTAAGCTTTGTTCATACCAAGTTTTTTTAAGATTTGTCTACTCTTTCTACCCTATTAGGTGAAATCTGTAAATATAGAATTTGTACTCTGGCAACTTCCCTAAATGATTTGATGGTGTCAACTTGTCAAATAGCATGAAACTAAAGGATTTAAACTTTTATTTTATAGAATTTCTGCCAAAACGACCAATTTTGACATTTTATGGTCAAAATAGGCATTTTATAACTTTTTCAATATTGATGCATAAATGGCATCCTGACTTTCTATCTGACAGGTTTTTATGTGTCAATATTTGTGTTTCTATGCCTTTACCTGCTTCTTTTACTTATTTATGAACTCTGAATCTACAGAAAAGAAGTTTATCTCAGATAAAATGTGCAAAATGTGTTGTATGAATGACCCTTGTCTAACGCCTTGTTTGGATGAAGGCAATAGTGGGGAGCTTGGTATATAAAATTTGATGTCCATATTAGAGACTTCACTAAATTTGTATCAAATGCACTTTACAATGTCTATTGTACCTGTTCCATTTCACATACTATATTTCTTTTCTTCTGTAGGATAGCAAGTGGTTTAAATATAAGCCTGTTGAGAATAAATTGCATGAAAGTTTTTCCCTAAAAAGGCAAAAATCTTTGTTTCAGCCCATACTGCTTGTAAGAAAAGTTATTTGCAAGAGTCTTTTTGTGCTCAGATTTGTTGTATCATGTCACATGAGTATAGAAATGATAAAAAAGACACACATTTTTATTTTTTATAGCCTCAATATGCATTTTTAAATGTAAATATGTGGCACTGCCTTAATTGACCCTAAATTTTTTCCAGTCTTACTTGGCCTAAGACCCTTTTAAACTAATATGATATGTTATTTGTAACTTTTCTTTCCATTTAAAGTACTTTAAATACATATGTAAGGATTATTTATAACCAAAAAGCTTCACAAATTTAAAATTGCTGGAAAATATTACATCTTCATGTAAGGCTCCACTTCATTGAAAAACCTGAATTTTTAGGCGCAGGCTCATATAAATTTGACTTATGAATAATTATGCCAAGTCTGATAAATCAAATGAGTACTCTATTGCTTTTAGTACATGATAAGTTATATATTAAGGCATTTAACAAGTATTTTTTTGCAATATTTAAATTTTTAAAGCCCCAAATGTTGATAGTTGAAATTTTTCAATTTTAACGTCAAAATTTTACACGCAAAGATGAGTATAGAACTAAACTTAATGTCTATAATATACATCCTATTGTCATGAAACTTTGTAAGTAGTGTTATAATACATTAAGCTTTGTTCATACCAAGTTTTTTTAAGATTTGTCTACTCTTTCTACCCTATTAGGTCCGAGACCACCATTGTCGTCCCTTGATTTTCGTTGTTCACAAATATAGTCCCTAGTGTTGACAATGGGTTACTTGCCATTAATTTTTATACCCCTTCCAAATTTATTTCTCCATGTTCACTGCCTCAAATTGCAAGAAGGGGGTTGAAATTACACTGTAAAAAAATTTGGGTCCAGAATTTTAAAGGAAAGTAGTGATTTGGTCCAGCTGAAAAAGGTTGAAAATGAGCACTTCGGAAGCTGTCAAAAGATTTCAAGACGCCCTAAACATAAAATTGGCCATATTTTGAGTTAGAGGCGATGAAGTTTTCTATAAATTTGATATAATTTGTCCCAAAAGTAGTACAACACACTGTAAAAGTTTCTTTGAGAAAGCGCAGGTGGGATTTTTTTTATTTTCATTTATGTTCTAAAAGAAATGCACTACGAATTAATTGTGTTCTCGGACCTAAGAGGTGAAATCTGTAAATATAGAATTTGTACTCTGGCAACTTCCCTAAATGATTTGATGGTGTCAACTTGTCAAATAGCATGAAACTAAAGGATTTAAACTTTTATTTTATAGAATTTCTGCCAAAACGACCAATTTTGACATTTTATGGTCAAAATAGGCATTTTATAACTTTTTCAATATTGATGCATAAATGGCATCCTGACTTTCTATCTGACAGGTTTTTATGTGTCAATATTTGTGTTTCTATGCCTTTACCTGCTTCTTTTACTTATTTATGAACTCTGAATCTACAGAAAAGAAGTTTATCTCAGATAAAATGTGCAAAATGTGTTGTATGAATGACCCTTGTCTAACGCCTTGTTTGGATGAAGGCAATAGTGGGGAGCTTGGTATATAAAATTTGATGTCCATATTAGAGACTTCACTAAATTTGTATCAAATGCACTTTACAATGTCTATTGTACCTGTTCCATTTCACATACTATATTTCTTTTCTTCTGTAGGATAGCAAGTGGTTTAAATATAAGCCTGTTGAGAATAAATTGCATGAAAGTTTTTCCCTAAAAAGGCAAAAATCTTTGTTTCAGCCCATACTGCTTGTAAGAAAAGTTATTTGCAAGAGTCTTTTTGTGCTCAGATTTGTTGTATCATGTCACATGAGTATAGAAATGATAAAAAAGACACACATTTTTATTTTTTATAGCCTCAATATGCATTTTTAAATGTAAATATGTGGCACTGCCTTAATTGACCCTAAATTTTTTCCAGTCTTACTTGGCCTAAGACCCTTTTAAACTAATATGATATGTTATTTGTAACTTTTCTTTCCATTTAAAGTACTTTAAATACATATGTAAGGATTATTTATAACCAAAAAGCTTCACAAATTTAAAATTGCTGGAAAATATTACATCTTCATGTAAGGCTCCACTTCATTGAAAAACCTGAATTTTTAGGCGCAGGCTCATATAAATTTGACTTATGAATAATTATGCCAAGTCTGATAAATCAAATGAGTACTCTATTGCTTTTAGTACATGATAAGTTATATATTAAGGCATTTAACAAGTATTTTTTTGCAATATTTAAATTTTTAAAGCCCCAAATGTTGATAGTTGAAATTTTTCAATTTTAACGTCAAAATTTTACACGCAAAGATGAGTATAGAACTAAACTTAATGTCTATAATATACATCCTATTGTCATGAAACTTTGTAAGTAGTGTTATAATACATTAAGCTTTGTTCATACCAAGTTTTTTTAAGATTTGTCTACTCTTTCTACCCTATTAGGTCCGAGACCACCATTGTCGTCCCTTGATTTTCGTTGTTCACAAATATAGTCCCTAGTGTTGACAATGGGTTACTTGCCATTAATTTTTATACCCCTTCCAAATTTATTTCTCCATGTTCACTGCCTCAAATTGCAAGAAGGGGGTTGAAATTACACTGTAAAAAAATTTGGGTCCAGAATTTTAAAGGAAAGTAGTGATTTGGTCCAGCTGAAAAAGGTTGAAAATGAGCACTTCGGAAGCTGTCAAAAGATTTCAAGACGCCCTAAACATAAAATTGGCCATATTTTGAGTTAGAGGCGATGAAGTTTTCTATAAATTTGATATAATTTGTCCCAAAAGTAGTACAACACACTGTAAAAGTTTCTTTGAGAAAGCGCAGGTGGGATTTTTTTTATTTTCATTTATGTTCTAAAAGAAATGCACTACGAATTAATTGTGTTCTCGGACCTAAGAGGTGAAATCTGTAAATATAGAATTTGTACTCTGGCAACTTCCCTAAATGATTTGATGGTGTCAACTTGTCAAATAGCATGAAACTAAAGGATTTAAACTTTTATTTTATAGAATTTCTGCCAAAACGACCAATTTTGACATTTTATGGTCAAAATAGGCATTTTATAACTTTTTCAATATTGATGCATAAATGGCATCCTGACTTTCTATCTGACAGGTTTTTATGTGTCAATATTTGTGTTTCTATGCCTTTACCTGCTTCTTTTACTTATTTATGAACTCTGAATCTACAGAAAAGAAGTTTATCTCAGATAAAATGTGCAAAATGTGTTGTATGAATGACCCTTGTCTAACGCCTTGTTTGGATGAAGGCAATAGTGGGGAGCTTGGTATATAAAATTTGATGTCCATATTAGAGACTTCACTAAATTTGTATCAAATGCACTTTACAATGTCTATTGTACCTGTTCCATTTCACATACTATATTTCTTTTCTTCTGTAGGATAGCAAGTGGTTTAAATATAAGCCTGTTGAGAATAAATTGCATGAAAGTTTTTCCCTAAAAAGGCAAAAATCTTTGTTTCAGCCCATACTGCTTGTAAGAAAAGTTATTTGCAAGAGTCTTTTTGTGCTCAGATTTGTTGTATCATGTCACATGAGTATAGAAATGATAAAAAAGACACACATTTTTATTTTTTATAGCCTCAATATGCATTTTTAAATGTAAATATGTGGCACTGCCTTAATTGACCCTAAATTTTTTCCAGTCTTACTTGGCCTAAGACCCTTTTAAACTAATATGATATGTTATTTGTAACTTTTCTTTCCATTTAAAGTACTTTAAATACATATGTAAGGATTATTTATAACCAAAAAGCTTCACAAATTTAAAATTGCTGGAAAATATTACATCTTCATGTAAGGCTCCACTTCATTGAAAAACCTGAATTTTTAGGCGCAGGCTCATATAAATTTGACTTATGAATAATTATGCCAAGTCTGATAAATCAAATGAGTACTCTATTGCTTTTAGTACATGATAAGTTATATATTAAGGCATTTAACAAGTATTTTTTTGCAATATTTAAATTTTTAAAGCCCCAAATGTTGATAGTTGAAATTTTTCAATTTTAACGTCAAAATTTTACACGCAAAGATGAGTATAGAACTAAACTTAATGTCTATAATATACATCCTATTGTCATGAAACTTTGTAAGTAGTGTTATAATACATTAAGCTTTGTTCATACCAAGTTTTTTTAAGATTTGTCTACTCTTTCTACCCTATTAGGTCCGAGACCACCATTGTCGTCCCTTGATTTTCGTTGTTCACAAATATAGTCCCTAGTGTTGACAATGGGTTACTTGCCATTAATTTTTATACCCCTTCCAAATTTATTTCTCCATGTTCACTGCCTCAAATTGCAAGAAGGGGGTTGAAATTACACTGTAAAAAAATTTGGGTCCAGAATTTTAAAGGAAAGTAGTGATTTGGTCCAGCTGAAAAAGGTTGAAAATGAGCACTTCGGAAGCTGTCAAAAGATTTCAAGACGCCCTAAACATAAAATTGGCCATATTTTGAGTTAGAGGCGATGAAGTTTTCTATAAATTTGATATAATTTGTCCCAAAAGTAGTACAACACACTGTAAAAGTTTCTTTGAGAAAGCGCAGGTGGGATTTTTTTTATTTTCATTTATGTTCTAAAAGAAATGCACTACGAATTAATTGTGTTCTCGGACCTAAGAGGTGAAATCTGTAAATATAGAATTTGTACTCTGGCAACTTCCCTAAATGATTTGATGGTGTCAACTTGTCAAATAGCATGAAACTAAAGGATTTAAACTTTTATTTTATAGAATTTCTGCCAAAACGACCAATTTTGACATTTTATGGTCAAAATAGGCATTTTATAACTTTTTCAATATTGATGCATAAATGGCATCCTGACTTTCTATCTGACAGGTTTTTATGTGTCAATATTTGTGTTTCTATGCCTTTACCTGCTTCTTTTACTTATTTATGAACTCTGAATCTACAGAAAAGAAGTTTATCTCAGATAAAATGTGCAAAATGTGTTGTATGAATGACCCTTGTCTAACGCCTTGTTTGGATGAAGGCAATAGTGGGGAGCTTGGTATATAAAATTTGATGTCCATATTAGAGACTTCACTAAATTTGTATCAAATGCACTTTACAATGTCTATTGTACCTGTTCCATTTCACATACTATATTTCTTTTCTTCTGTAGGATAGCAAGTGGTTTAAATATAAGCCTGTTGAGAATAAATTGCATGAAAGTTTTTCCCTAAAAAGGCAAAAATCTTTGTTTCAGCCCATACTGCTTGTAAGAAAAGTTATTTGCAAGAGTCTTTTTGTGCTCAGATTTGTTGTATCATGTCACATGAGTATAGAAATGATAAAAAAGACACACATTTTTATTTTTTATAGCCTCAATATGCATTTTTAAATGTAAATATGTGGCACTGCCTTAATTGACCCTAAATTTTTTCCAGTCTTACTTGGCCTAAGACCCTTTTAAACTAATATGATATGTTATTTGTAACTTTTCTTTCCATTTAAAGTACTTTAAATACATATGTAAGGATTATTTATAACCAAAAAGCTTCACAAATTTAAAATTGCTGGAAAATATTACATCTTCATGTAAGGCTCCACTTCATTGAAAAACCTGAATTTTTAGGCGCAGGCTCATATAAATTTGACTTATGAATAATTATGCCAAGTCTGATAAATCAAATGAGTACTCTATTGCTTTTAGTACATGATAAGTTATATATTAAGGCATTTAACAAGTATTTTTTTGCAATATTTAAATTTTTAAAGCCCCAAATGTTGATAGTTGAAATTTTTCAATTTTAACGTCAAAATTTTACACGCAAAGATGAGTATAGAACTAAACTTAATGTCTATAATATACATCCTATTGTCATGAAACTTTGTAAGTAGTGTTATAATACATTAAGCTTTGTTCATACCAAGTTTTTTTAAGATTTGTCTACTCTTTCTACCCTAAGAGGTGAAATCTGTAAATATAGAATTTGTACTCTGGCAACTTCCCTAAATGATTTGATGGTGTCAACTTGTCAAATAGCATGAAACTAAAGGATTTAAACTTTTATTTTATAGAATTTCTGCCAAAACGACCAATTTTGACATTTTATGGTCAAAATAGGCATTTTATAACTTTTTCAATATTGATGCATAAATGGCATCCTGACTTTCTATCTGACAGGTTTTTATGTGTCAATATTTGTGTTTCTATGCCTTTACCTGCTTCTTTTACTTATTTATGAACTCTGAATCTACAGAAAAGAAGTTTATCTCAGATAAAATGTGCAAAATGTGTTGTATGAATGACCCTTGTCTAACGCCTTGTTTGGATGAAGGCAATAGTGGGGAGCTTGGTATATAAAATTTGATGTCCATATTAGAGACTTCACTAAATTTGTATCAAATGCACTTTACAATGTCTATTGTACCTGTTCCATTTCACATACTATATTTCTTTTCTTCTGTAGGATAGCAAGTGGTTTAAATATAAGCCTGTTGAGAATAAATTGCATGAAAGTTTTTCCCTAAAAAGGCAAAAATCTTTGTTTCAGCCCATACTGCTTGTAAGAAAAGTTATTTGCAAGAGTCTTTTTGTGCTCAGATTTGTTGTATCATGTCACATGAGTATAGAAATGATAAAAAAGACACACATTTTTATTTTTTATAGCCTCAATATGCATTTTTAAATGTAAATATGTGGCACTGCCTTAATTGACCCTAAATTTTTTCCAGTCTTACTTGGCCTAAGACCCTTTTAAACTAATATGATATGTTATTTGTAACTTTTCTTTCCATTTAAAGTACTTTAAATACATATGTAAGGATTATTTATAACCAAAAAGCTTCACAAATTTAAAATTGCTGGAAAATATTACATCTTCATGTAAGGCTCCACTTCATTGAAAAACCTGAATTTTTAGGCGCAGGCTCATATAAATTTGACTTATGAATAATTATGCCAAGTCTGATAAATCAAATGAGTACTCTATTGCTTTTAGTACATGATAAGTTATATATTAAGGCATTTAACAAGTATTTTTTTGCAATATTTAAATTTTTAAAGCCCCAAATGTTGATAGTTGAAATTTTTCAATTTTAACGTCAAAATTTTACACGCAAAGATGAGTATAGAACTAAACTTAATGTCTATAATATACATCCTATTGTCATGAAACTTTGTAAGTAGTGTTATAATACATTAAGCTTTGTTCATACCAAGTTTTTTTAAGATTTGTCTACTCTTTCTACCCTATTAGGTCCGAGACCACCATTGTCGTCCCTTGATTTTCGTTGTTCACAAATATAGTCCCTAGTGTTGACAATGGGTTACTTGCCATTAATTTTTATACCCCTTCCAAATTTATTTCTCCATGTTCACTGCCTCAAATTGCAAGAAGGGGGTTGAAATTACACTGTAAAAAAATTTGGGTCCAGAATTTTAAAGGAAAGTAGTGATTTGGTCCAGCTGAAAAAGGTTGAAAATGAGCACTTCGGAAGCTGTCAAAAGATTTCAAGACGCCCTAAACATAAAATTGGCCATATTTTGAGTTAGAGGCGATGAAGTTTTCTATAAATTTGATATAATTTGTCCCAAAAGTAGTACAACACACTGTAAAAGTTTCTTTGAGAAAGCGCAGGTGGGATTTTTTTTATTTTCATTTATGTTCTAAAAGAAATGCACTACGAATTAATTGTGTTCTCGGACCTAAGAGGTGAAATCTGTAAATATAGAATTTGTACTCTGGCAACTTCCCTAAATGATTTGATGGTGTCAACTTGTCAAATAGCATGAAACTAAAGGATTTAAACTTTTATTTTATAGAATTTCTGCCAAAACGACCAATTTTGACATTTTATGGTCAAAATAGGCATTTTATAACTTTTTCAATATTGATGCATAAATGGCATCCTGACTTTCTATCTGACAGGTTTTTATGTGTCAATATTTGTGTTTCTATGCCTTTACCTGCTTCTTTTACTTATTTATGAACTCTGAATCTACAGAAAAGAAGTTTATCTCAGATAAAATGTGCAAAATGTGTTGTATGAATGACCCTTGTCTAACGCCTTGTTTGGATGAAGGCAATAGTGGGGAGCTTGGTATATAAAATTTGATGTCCATATTAGAGACTTCACTAAATTTGTATCAAATGCACTTTACAATGTCTATTGTACCTGTTCCATTTCACATACTATATTTCTTTTCTTCTGTAGGATAGCAAGTGGTTTAAATATAAGCCTGTTGAGAATAAATTGCATGAAAGTTTTTCCCTAAAAAGGCAAAAATCTTTGTTTCAGCCCATACTGCTTGTAAGAAAAGTTATTTGCAAGAGTCTTTTTGTGCTCAGATTTGTTGTATCATGTCACATGAGTATAGAAATGATAAAAAAGACACACATTTTTATTTTTTATAGCCTCAATATGCATTTTTAAATGTAAATATGTGGCACTGCCTTAATTGACCCTAAATTTTTTCCAGTCTTACTTGGCCTAAGACCCTTTTAAACTAATATGATATGTTATTTGTAACTTTTCTTTCCATTTAAAGTACTTTAAATACATATGTAAGGATTATTTATAACCAAAAAGCTTCACAAATTTAAAATTGCTGGAAAATATTACATCTTCATGTAAGGCTCCACTTCATTGAAAAACCTGAATTTTTAGGCGCAGGCTCATATAAATTTGACTTATGAATAATTATGCCAAGTCTGATAAATCAAATGAGTACTCTATTGCTTTTAGTACATGATAAGTTATATATTAAGGCATTTAACAAGTATTTTTTTGCAATATTTAAATTTTTAAAGCCCCAAATGTTGATAGTTGAAATTTTTCAATTTTAACGTCAAAATTTTACACGCAAAGATGAGTATAGAACTAAACTTAATGTCTATAATATACATCCTATTGTCATGAAACTTTGTAAGTAGTGTTATAATACATTAAGCTTTGTTCATACCAAGTTTTTTTAAGATTTGTCTACTCTTTCTACCCTATTAGGTCCGAGACCACCATTGTCGTCCCTTGATTTTCGTTGTTCACAAATATAGTCCCTAGTGTTGACAATGGGTTACTTGCCATTAATTTTTATACCCCTTCCAAATTTATTTCTCCATGTTCACTGCCTCAAATTGCAAGAAGGGGGTTGAAATTACACTGTAAAAAAATTTGGGTCCAGAATTTTAAAGGAAAGTAGTGATTTGGTCCAGCTGAAAAAGGTTGAAAATGAGCACTTCGGAAGCTGTCAAAAGATTTCAAGACGCCCTAAACATAAAATTGGCCATATTTTGAGTTAGAGGCGATGAAGTTTTCTATAAATTTGATATAATTTGTCCCAAAAGTAGTACAACACACTGTAAAAGTTTCTTTGAGAAAGCGCAGGTGGGATTTTTTTTATTTTCATTTATGTTCTAAAAGAAATGCACTACGAATTAATTGTGTTCTCGGACCTAAGAGGTGAAATCTGTAAATATAGAATTTGTACTCTGGCAACTTCCCTAAATGATTTGATGGTGTCAACTTGTCAAATAGCATGAAACTAAAGGATTTAAACTTTTATTTTATAGAATTTCTGCCAAAACGACCAATTTTGACATTTTATGGTCAAAATAGGCATTTTATAACTTTTTCAATATTGATGCATAAATGGCATCCTGACTTTCTATCTGACAGGTTTTTATGTGTCAATATTTGTGTTTCTATGCCTTTACCTGCTTCTTTTACTTATTTATGAACTCTGAATCTACAGAAAAGAAGTTTATCTCAGATAAAATGTGCAAAATGTGTTGTATGAATGACCCTTGTCTAACGCCTTGTTTGGATGAAGGCAATAGTGGGGAGCTTGGTATATAAAATTTGATGTCCATATTAGAGACTTCACTAAATTTGTATCAAATGCACTTTACAATGTCTATTGTACCTGTTCCATTTCACATACTATATTTCTTTTCTTCTGTAGGATAGCAAGTGGTTTAAATATAAGCCTGTTGAGAATAAATTGCATGAAAGTTTTTCCCTAAAAAGGCAAAAATCTTTGTTTCAGCCCATACTGCTTGTAAGAAAAGTTATTTGCAAGAGTCTTTTTGTGCTCAGATTTGTTGTATCATGTCACATGAGTATAGAAATGATAAAAAAGACACACATTTTTATTTTTTATAGCCTCAATATGCATTTTTAAATGTAAATATGTGGCACTGCCTTAATTGACCCTAAATTTTTTCCAGTCTTACTTGGCCTAAGACCCTTTTAAACTAATATGATATGTTATTTGTAACTTTTCTTTCCATTTAAAGTACTTTAAATACATATGTAAGGATTATTTATAACCAAAAAGCTTCACAAATTTAAAATTGCTGGAAAATATTACATCTTCATGTAAGGCTCCACTTCATTGAAAAACCTGAATTTTTAGGCGCAGGCTCATATAAATTTGACTTATGAATAATTATGCCAAGTCTGATAAATCAAATGAGTACTCTATTGCTTTTAGTACATGATAAGTTATATATTAAGGCATTTAACAAGTATTTTTTTGCAATATTTAAATTTTTAAAGCCCCAAATGTTGATAGTTGAAATTTTTCAATTTTAACGTCAAAATTTTACACGCAAAGATGAGTATAGAACTAAACTTAATGTCTATAATATACATCCTATTGTCATGAAACTTTGTAAGTAGTGTTATAATACATTAAGCTTTGTTCATACCAAGTTTTTTTAAGATTTGTCTACTCTTTCTACCCTATTAGGTCCGAGACCACCATTGTCGTCCCTTGATTTTCGTTGTTCACAAATATAGTCCCTAGTGTTGACAATGGGTTACTTGCCATTAATTTTTATACCCCTTCCAAATTTATTTCTCCATGTTCACTGCCTCAAATTGCAAGAAGGGGGTTGAAATTACACTGTAAAAAAATTTGGGTCCAGAATTTTAAAGGAAAGTAGTGATTTGGTCCAGCTGAAAAAGGTTGAAAATGAGCACTTCGGAAGCTGTCAAAAGATTTCAAGACGCCCTAAACATAAAATTGGCCATATTTTGAGTTAGAGGCGATGAAGTTTTCTATAAATTTGATATAATTTGTCCCAAAAGTAGTACAACACACTGTAAAAGTTTCTTTGAGAAAGCGCAGGTGGGATTTTTTTTATTTTCATTTATGTTCTAAAAGAAATGCACTACGAATTAATTGTGTTCTCGGACCTAAGAGGTGAAATCTGTAAATATAGAATTTGTACTCTGGCAACTTCCCTAAATGATTTGATGGTGTCAACTTGTCAAATAGCATGAAACTAAAGGATTTAAACTTTTATTTTATAGAATTTCTGCCAAAACGACCAATTTTGACATTTTATGGTCAAAATAGGCATTTTATAACTTTTTCAATATTGATGCATAAATGGCATCCTGACTTTCTATCTGACAGGTTTTTATGTGTCAATATTTGTGTTTCTATGCCTTTACCTGCTTCTTTTACTTATTTATGAACTCTGAATCTACAGAAAAGAAGTTTATCTCAGATAAAATGTGCAAAATGTGTTGTATGAATGACCCTTGTCTAACGCCTTGTTTGGATGAAGGCAATAGTGGGGAGCTTGGTATATAAAATTTGATGTCCATATTAGAGACTTCACTAAATTTGTATCAAATGCACTTTACAATGTCTATTGTACCTGTTCCATTTCACATACTATATTTCTTTTCTTCTGTAGGATAGCAAGTGGTTTAAATATAAGCCTGTTGAGAATAAATTGCATGAAAGTTTTTCCCTAAAAAGGCAAAAATCTTTGTTTCAGCCCATACTGCTTGTAAGAAAAGTTATTTGCAAGAGTCTTTTTGTGCTCAGATTTGTTGTATCATGTCACATGAGTATAGAAATGATAAAAAAGACACACATTTTTATTTTTTATAGCCTCAATATGCATTTTTAAATGTAAATATGTGGCACTGCCTTAATTGACCCTAAATTTTTTCCAGTCTTACTTGGCCTAAGACCCTTTTAAACTAATATGATATGTTATTTGTAACTTTTCTTTCCATTTAAAGTACTTTAAATACATATGTAAGGATTATTTATAACCAAAAAGCTTCACAAATTTAAAATTGCTGGAAAATATTACATCTTCATGTAAGGCTCCACTTCATTGAAAAACCTGAATTTTTAGGCGCAGGCTCATATAAATTTGACTTATGAATAATTATGCCAAGTCTGATAAATCAAATGAGTACTCTATTGCTTTTAGTACATGATAAGTTATATATTAAGGCATTTAACAAGTATTTTTTTGCAATATTTAAATTTTTAAAGCCCCAAATGTTGATAGTTGAAATTTTTCAATTTTAACGTCAAAATTTTACACGCAAAGATGAGTATAGAACTAAACTTAATGTCTATAATATACATCCTATTGTCATGAAACTTTGTAAGTAGTGTTATAATACATTAAGCTTTGTTCATACCAAGTTTTTTTAAGATTTGTCTACTCTTTCTACCCTATTAGGTCCGAGACCACCATTGTCGTCCCTTGATTTTCGTTGTTCACAAATATAGTCCCTAGTGTTGACAATGGGTTACTTGCCATTAATTTTTATACCCCTTCCAAATTTATTTCTCCATGTTCACTGCCTCAAATTGCAAGAAGGGGGTTGAAATTACACTGTAAAAAAATTTGGGTCCAGAATTTTAAAGGAAAGTAGTGATTTGGTCCAGCTGAAAAAGGTTGAAAATGAGCACTTCGGAAGCTGTCAAAAGATTTCAAGACGCCCTAAACATAAAATTGGCCATATTTTGAGTTAGAGGCGATGAAGTTTTCTATAAATTTGATATAATTTGTCCCAAAAGTAGTACAACACACTGTAAAAGTTTCTTTGAGAAAGCGCAGGTGGGATTTTTTTTATTTTCATTTATGTTCTAAAAGAAATGCACTACGAATTAATTGTGTTCTCGGACCTAAGAGGTGAAATCTGTAAATATAGAATTTGTACTCTGGCAACTTCCCTAAATGATTTGATGGTGTCAACTTGTCAAATAGCATGAAACTAAAGGATTTAAACTTTTATTTTATAGAATTTCTGCCAAAACGACCAATTTTGACATTTTATGGTCAAAATAGGCATTTTATAACTTTTTCAATATTGATGCATAAATGGCATCCTGACTTTCTATCTGACAGGTTTTTATGTGTCAATATTTGTGTTTCTATGCCTTTACCTGCTTCTTTTACTTATTTATGAACTCTGAATCTACAGAAAAGAAGTTTATCTCAGATAAAATGTGCAAAATGTGTTGTATGAATGACCCTTGTCTAACGCCTTGTTTGGATGAAGGCAATAGTGGGGAGCTTGGTATATAAAATTTGATGTCCATATTAGAGACTTCACTAAATTTGTATCAAATGCACTTTACAATGTCTATTGTACCTGTTCCATTTCACATACTATATTTCTTTTCTTCTGTAGGATAGCAAGTGGTTTAAATATAAGCCTGTTGAGAATAAATTGCATGAAAGTTTTTCCCTAAAAAGGCAAAAATCTTTGTTTCAGCCCATACTGCTTGTAAGAAAAGTTATTTGCAAGAGTCTTTTTGTGCTCAGATTTGTTGTATCATGTCACATGAGTATAGAAATGATAAAAAAGACACACATTTTTATTTTTTATAGCCTCAATATGCATTTTTAAATGTAAATATGTGGCACTGCCTTAATTGACCCTAAATTTTTTCCAGTCTTACTTGGCCTAAGACCCTTTTAAACTAATATGATATGTTATTTGTAACTTTTCTTTCCATTTAAAGTACTTTAAATACATATGTAAGGATTATTTATAACCAAAAAGCTTCACAAATTTAAAATTGCTGGAAAATATTACATCTTCATGTAAGGCTCCACTTCATTGAAAAACCTGAATTTTTAGGCGCAGGCTCATATAAATTTGACTTATGAATAATTATGCCAAGTCTGATAAATCAAATGAGTACTCTATTGCTTTTAGTACATGATAAGTTATATATTAAGGCATTTAACAAGTATTTTTTTGCAATATTTAAATTTTTAAAGCCCCAAATGTTGATAGTTGAAATTTTTCAATTTTAACGTCAAAATTTTACACGCAAAGATGAGTATAGAACTAAACTTAATGTCTATAATATACATCCTATTGTCATGAAACTTTGTAAGTAGTGTTATAATACATTAAGCTTTGTTCATACCAAGTTTTTTTAAGATTTGTCTACTCTTTCTACCCTATTAGGTCCGAGACCACCATTGTCGTCCCTTGATTTTCGTTGTTCACAAATATAGTCCCTAGTGTTGACAATGGGTTACTTGCCATTAATTTTTATACCCCTTCCAAATTTATTTCTCCATGTTCACTGCCTCAAATTGCAAGAAGGGGGTTGAAATTACACTGTAAAAAAATTTGGGTCCAGAATTTTAAAGGAAAGTAGTGATTTGGTCCAGCTGAAAAAGGTTGAAAATGAGCACTTCGGAAGCTGTCAAAAGATTTCAAGACGCCCTAAACATAAAATTGGCCATATTTTGAGTTAGAGGCGATGAAGTTTTCTATAAATTTGATATAATTTGTCCCAAAAGTAGTACAACACACTGTAAAAGTTTCTTTGAGAAAGCGCAGGTGGGATTTTTTTTATTTTCATTTATGTTCTAAAAGAAATGCACTACGAATTAATTGTGTTCTCGGACCTAAGAGGTGAAATCTGTAAATATAGAATTTGTACTCTGGCAACTTCCCTAAATGATTTGATGGTGTCAACTTGTCAAATAACATGAAACTAAAGGATTTAAACTTTTATTTTATAGAATTTCTGCCAAAACGACCAATTTTGACATTTTATGGTCAAAATAGGCATTTTATAACTTTTTCAATATTGATGCATAAATGGCATCCTGACTTTCTATCTGACAGGTTTTTATGTGTCAATATTTGTGTTTCTATGCCTTTACCTGCTTCTTTTACTTATTTATGAACTCTGAATCTACAGAAAAGAAGTTTATCTCAGATAAAATGTGCAAAATGTGTTGTATGAATGACCCTTGTCTAACGCCTTGTTTGGATGAAGGCAATAGTGGGGAGCTTGGTATATAAAATTTGATGTCCATATTAGAGACTTCACTAAATTTGTATCAAATGCACTTTACAATGTCTATTGTACCTGTTCCATTTCACATACTATATTTCTTTTCTTCTGTAGGATAGCAAGTGGTTTAAATATAAGCCTGTTGAGAATAAATTGCATGAAAGTTTTTCCCTAAAAAGGCAAAAATCTTTGTTTCAGCCCATACTGCTTGTAAGAAAAGTTATTTGCAAGAGTCTTTTTGTGCTCAGATTTGTTGTATCATGTCACATGAGTATAGAAATGATAAAAAAGACACACATTTTTATTTTTTATAGCCTCAATATGCATTTTTAAATGTAAATATGTGGCACTGCCTTAATTGACCCTAAATTTTTTCCAGTCTTACTTGGCTTAAGACCCTTTTAAACTAATATGATATGTTATTTGTAACTTTTCTTTCCATTTAAAGTACTTTAAATACATATGTAAGGATTATTTATAACCAAAAAGCTTCACAAATTTAAAATTGCTGGAAAATATTACATCTTCATGTAAGGCTCCACTTCATTGAAAAACCTGAATTTTTAGGCGCAGGCTCATATAAATTTGACTTATGAATAATTATGCCAAGTCTGATAAATCAAATGAGTACTCTATTGCTTTTAGTACATGATAAGTTATATATTAAGGCATTTAACAAGTATTTTTTTGCAATATTTAAATTTTTAAAGCCCCAAATGTTGATAGTTGAAATTTTTCAATTTTAACGTCAAAATTTTACACGCAAAGATGAGTATAGAACTAAACTTAATGTCTATAATATACATCCTATTGTCATGAAACTTTGTAAGTAGTGTTATAATACATTAAGCTTTGTTCATACCAAGTTTTTTTAAGATTTGTCTACTCTTTCTACCCTATTAGGTCCGAGACCACCATTGTCGTCCCTTGATTTTCGTTGTTCACAAATATAGTCCCTAGTGTTGACAATGGGTTACTTGCCATTAATTTTTATACCCCTTCCAAATTTATTTCTCCATGTTCACTGCCTCAAATTGCAAGAAGGGGGTTGAAATTACACTGTAAAAAAATTTGGGTCCAGAATTTTAAAGGAAAGTAGTGATTTGGTCCAGCTGAAAAAGGTTGAAAATGAGCACTTCGGAAGCTGTCAAAAGATTTCAAGACGCCCTAAACATAAAATTGGCCATATTTTGAGTTAGAGGCGATGAAGTTTTCTATAAATTTGATATAATTTGTCCCAAAAGTAGTACAACACACTGTAAAAGTTTCTTTGAGAAAGCGCAGGTGGGATTTTTTTTATTTTCATTTATGTTCTAAAAGAAATGCACTACGAATTAATTGTGTTCTCGGACCTAAGAGGTGAAATCTGTAAATATAGAATTTGTACTCTGGCAACTTCCCTAAATGATTTGATGGTGTCAACTTGTCAAATAGCATGAAACTAAAGGATTTAAACTTTTATTTTATAGAATTTCTGCCAAAACGACCAATTTTGACATTTTATGGTCAAAATAGGCATTTTATAACTTTTTCAATATTGATGCATAAATGGCATCCTGACTTTCTATCTGACAGGTTTTTATGTGTCAATATTTGTGTTTCTATGCCTTTACCTGCTTCTTTTACTTATTTATGAACTCTGAATCTACAGAAAAGAAGTTTATCTCAGATAAAATGTGCAAAATGTGTTGTATGAATGACCCTTGTCTAACGCCTTGTTTGGATGAAGGCAATAGTGGGGAGCTTGGTATATAAAATTTGATGTCCATATTAGAGACTTCACTAAATTTGTATCAAATGCACTTTACAATGTCTATTGTACCTGTTCCATTTCACATACTATATTTCTTTTCTTCTGTAGGATAGCAAGTGGTTTAAATATAAGCCTGTTGAGAATAAATTGCATGAAAGTTTTTCCCTAAAAAGGCAAAAATCTTTGTTTCAGCCCATACTGCTTGTAAGAAAAGTTATTTGCAAGAGTCTTTTTGTGCTCAGATTTGTTGTATCATGTCACATGAGTATAGAAATGATAAAAAAGACACACATTTTTATTTTTTATAGCCTCAATATGCATTTTTAAATGTAAATATGTGGCACTGCCTTAATTGACCCTAAATTTTTTCCAGTCTTACTTGGCTTAAGACCCTTTTAAACTAATATGATATGTTATTTGTAACTTTTCTTTCCATTTAAAGTACTTTAAATACATATGTAAGGATTATTTATAACCAAAAAGCTTCACAAATTTAAAATTGCTGGAAAATATTACATCTTCATGTAAGGCTCCACTTCATTGAAAAACCTGAATTTTTAGGCGCAGGCTCATATAAATTTGACTTATGAATAATTATGCCAAGTCTGATAAATCAAATGAGTACTCTATTGCTTTTAGTACATGATAAGTTATATATTAAGGCATTTAACAAGTATTTTTTTGCAATATTTAAATTTTTAAAGCCCCAAATGTTGATAGTTGAAATTTTTCAATTTTAACGTCAAAATTTTACACGCAAAGATGAGTATAGAACTAAACTTAATGTCTATAATATACATCCTATTGTCATGAAACTTTGTAAGTAGTGTTATAATACATTAAGCTTTGTTCATACCAAGTTTTTTTAAGATTTGTCTACTCTTTCTACCCTATTAGGTCCGAGACCACCATTGTCGTCCCTTGATTTTCGTTGTTCACAAATATAGTCCCTAGTGTTGACAATGGGTTACTTGCCATTAATTTTTATACCCCTTCCAAATTTATTTCTCCATGTTCACTGCCTCAAATTGCAAGAAGGGGGTTGAAATTACACTGTAAAAAAATTTGGGTCCAGAATTTTAAAGGAAAGTAGTGATTTGGTCCAGCTGAAAAAGGTTGAAAATGAGCACTTCGGAAGCTGTCAAAAGATTTCAAGACGCCCTAAACATAAAATTGGCCATATTTTGAGTTAGAGGCGATGAAGTTTTCTATAAATTTGATATAATTTGTCCCAAAAGTAGTACAACACACTGTAAAAGTTTCTTTGAGAAAGCGCAGGTGGGATTTTTTTTATTTTCATTTATGTTCTAAAAGAAATGCACTACGAATTAATTGTGTTCTCGGACCTAAGAGGTGAAATCTGTAAATATAGAATTTGTACTCTGGCAACTTCCCTAAATGATTTGATGGTGTCAACTTGTCAAATAGCATGAAACTAAAGGATTTAAACTTTTATTTTATAGAATTTCTGCCAAAACGACCAATTTTGACATTTTATGGTCAAAATAGGCATTTTATAACTTTTTCAATATTGATGCATAAATGGCATCCTGACTTTCTATCTGACAGGTTTTTATGTGTCAATATTTGTGTTTCTATGCCTTTACCTGCTTCTTTTACTTATTTATGAACTCTGAATCTACAGAAAAGAAGTTTATCTCAGATAAAATGTGCAAAATGTGTTGTATGAATGACCCTTGTCTAACGCCTTGTTTGGATGAAGGCAATAGTGGGGAGCTTGGTATATAAAATTTGATGTCCATATTAGAGACTTCACTAAATTTGTATCAAATGCACTTTACAATGTCTATTGTACCTGTTCCATTTCACATACTATATTTCTTTTCTTCTGTAGGATAGCAAGTGGTTTAAATATAAGCCTGTTGAGAATAAATTGCATGAAAGTTTTTCCCTAAAAAGGCAAAAATCTTTGTTTCAGCCCATACTGCTTGTAAGAAAAGTTATTTGCAAGAGTCTTTTTGTGCTCAGATTTGTTGTATCATGTCACATGAGTATAGAAATGATAAAAAAGACACACATTTTTATTTTTTATAGCCTCAATATGCATTTTTAAATGTAAATATGTGGCACTGCCTTAATTGACCCTAAATTTTTTCCAGTCTTACTTGGCCTAAGACCCTTTTAAACTAATATGATATGTTATTTGTAACTTTTCTTTCCATTTAAAGTACTTTAAATACATATGTAAGGATTATTTATAACCAAAAAGCTTCACAAATTTAAAATTGCTGGAAAATATTACATCTTCATGTAAGGCTCCACTTCATTGAAAAACCTGAATTTTTAGGCGCAGGCTCATATAAATTTGACTTATGAATAATTATGCCAAGTCTGATAAATCAAATGAGTACTCTATTGCTTTTAGTACATGATAAGTTATATATTAAGGCATTTAACAAGTATTTTTTTGCAATATTTAAATTTTTAAAGCCCCAAATGTTGATAGTTGAAATTTTTCAATTTTAACGTCAAAATTTTACACGCAAAGATGAGTATAGAACTAAACTTAATGTCTATAATATACATCCTATTGTCATGAAACTTTGTAAGTAGTGTTATAATACATTAAGCTTTGTTCATACCAAGTTTTTTTAAGATTTGTCTACTCTTTCTACCCTATTAGGTCCGAGACCACCATTGTCGTCCCTTGATTTTCGTTGTTCACAAATATAGTCCCTAGTGTTGACAATGGGTTACTTGCCATTAATTTTTATACCCCTTCCAAATTTATTTCTCCATGTTCACTGCCTCAAATTGCAAGAAGGGGGTTGAAATTACACTGTAAAAAAATTTGGGTCCAGAATTTTAAAGGAAAGTAGTGATTTGGTCCAGCTGAAAAAGGTTGAAAATGAGCACTTCGGAAGCTGTCAAAAGATTTCAAGACGCCCTAAACATAAAATTGGCCATATTTTGAGTTAGAGGCGATGAAGTTTTCTATAAATTTGATATAATTTGTCCCAAAAGTAGTACAACACACTGTAAAAGTTTCTTTGAGAAAGCGCAGGTGGGATTTTTTTTATTTTCATTTATGTTCTAAAAGAAATGCACTACGAATTAATTGTGTTCTCGGACCTAAGAGGTGAAATCTGTAAATATAGAATTTGTACTCTGGCAACTTCCCTAAATGATTTGATGGTGTCAACTTGTCAAATAGCATGAAACTAAAGGATTTAAACTTTTATTTTATAGAATTTCTGCCAAAACGACCAATTTTGACATTTTATGGTCAAAATAGGCATTTTATAACTTTTTCAATATTGATGCATAAATGGCATCCTGACTTTCTATCTGACAGGTTTTTATGTGTCAATATTTGTGTTTCTATGCCTTTACCTGCTTCTTTTACTTATTTATGAACTCTGAATCTACAGAAAAGAAGTTTATCTCAGATAAAATGTGCAAAATGTGTTGTATGAATGACCCTTGTCTAACGCCTTGTTTGGATGAAGGCAATAGTGGGGAGCTTGGTATATAAAATTTGATGTCCATATTAGAGACTTCACTAAATTTGTATCAAATGCACTTTACAATGTCTATTGTACCTGTTCCATTTCACATACTATATTTCTTTTCTTCTGTAGGATAGCAAGTGGTTTAAATATAAGCCTGTTGAGAATAAATTGCATGAAAGTTTTTCCCTAAAAAGGCAAAAATCTTTGTTTCAGCCCATACTGCTTGTAAGAAAAGTTATTTGCAAGAGTCTTTTTGTGCTCAGATTTGTTGTATCATGTCACATGAGTATAGAAATGATAAAAAAGACACACATTTTTATTTTTTATAGCCTCAATATGCATTTTTAAATGTAAATATGTGGCACTGCCTTAATTGACCCTAAATTTTTTCCAGTCTTACTTGGCCTAAGACCCTTTTAAACTAATATGATATGTTATTTGTAACTTTTCTTTCCATTTAAAGTACTTTAAATACATATGTAAGGATTATTTATAACCAAAAAGCTTCACAAATTTAAAATTGCTGGAAAATATTACATCTTCATGTAAGGCTCCACTTCATTGAAAAACCTGAATTTTTAGGCGCAGGCTCATATAAATTTGACTTATGAATAATTATGCCAAGTCTGATAAATCAAATGAGTACTCTATTGCTTTTAGTACATGATAAGTTATATATTAAGGCATTTAACAAGTATTTTTTTGCAATATTTAAATTTTTAAAGCCCCAAATGTTGATAGTTGAAATTTTTCAATTTTAACGTCAAAATTTTACACGCAAAGATGAGTATAGAACTAAACTTAATGTCTATAATATACATCCTATTGTCATGAAACTTTGTAAGTAGTGTTATAATACATTAAGCTTTGTTCATACCAAGTTTTTTTAAGATTTGTCTACTCTTTCTACCCTATTAGGTCCGAGACCACCATTGTCGTCCCTTGATTTTCGTTGTTCACAAATATAGTCCCTAGTGTTGACAATGGGTTACTTGCCATTAATTTTTATACCCCTTCCAAATTTATTTCTCCATGTTCACTGCCTCAAATTGCAAGAAGGGGGTTGAAATTACACTGTAAAAAAATTTGGGTCCAGAATTTTAAAGGAAAGTAGTGATTTGGTCCAGCTGAAAAAGGTTGAAAATGAGCACTTCGGAAGCTGTCAAAAGATTTCAAGACGCCCTAAACATAAAATTGGCCATATTTTGAGTTAGAGGCGATGAAGTTTTCTATAAATTTGATATAATTTGTCCCAAAAGTAGTACAACACACTGTAAAAGTTTCTTTGAGAAAGCGCAGGTGGGATTTTTTTTATTTTCATTTATGTTCTAAAAGAAATGCACTACGAATTAATTGTGTTCTCGGACCTAAGAGGTGAAATCTGTAAATATAGAATTTGTACTCTGGCAACTTCCCTAAATGATTTGATGGTGTCAACTTGTCAAATAGCATGAAACTAAAGGATTTAAACTTTTATTTTATAGAATTTCTGCCAAAACGACCAATTTTGACATTTTATGGTCAAAATAGGCATTTTATAACTTTTTCAATATTGATGCATAAATGGCATCCTGACTTTCTATCTGACAGGTTTTTATGTGTCAATATTTGTGTTTCTATGCCTTTACCTGCTTCTTTTACTTATTTATGAACTCTGAATCTACAGAAAAGAAGTTTATCTCAGATAAAATGTGCAAAATGTGTTGTATGAATGACCCTTGTCTAACGCCTTGTTTGGATGAAGGCAATAGTGGGGAGCTTGGTATATAAAATTTGATGTCCATATTAGAGACTTCACTAAATTTGTATCAAATGCACTTTACAATGTCTATTGTACCTGTTCCATTTCACATACTATATTTCTTTTCTTCTGTAGGATAGCAAGTGGTTTAAATATAAGCCTGTTGAGAATAAATTGCATGAAAGTTTTTCCCTAAAAAGGCAAAAATCTTTGTTTCAGCCCATACTGCTTGTAAGAAAAGTTATTTGCAAGAGTCTTTTTGTGCTCAGATTTGTTGTATCATGTCACATGAGTATAGAAATGATAAAAAAGACACACATTTTTATTTTTTATAGCCTCAATATGCATTTTTAAATGTAAATATGTGGCACTGCCTTAATTGACCCTAAATTTTTTCCAGTCTTACTTGGCCTAAGACCCTTTTAAACTAATATGATATGTTATTTGTAACTTTTCTTTCCATTTAAAGTACTTTAAATACATATGTAAGGATTATTTATAACCAAAAAGCTTCACAAATTTAAAATTGCTGGAAAATATTACATCTTCATGTAAGGCTCCACTTCATTGAAAAACCTGAATTTTTAGGCGCAGGCTCATATAAATTTGACTTATGAATAATTATGCCAAGTCTGATAAATCAAATGAGTACTCTATTGCTTTTAGTACATGATAAGTTATATATTAAGGCATTTAACAAGTATTTTTTTGCAATATTTAAATTTTTAAAGCCCCAAATGTTGATAGTTGAAATTTTTCAATTTTAACGTCAAAATTTTACACGCAAAGATGAGTATAGAACTAAACTTAATGTCTATAATATACATCCTATTGTCATGAAACTTTGTAAGTAGTGTTATAATACATTAAGCTTTGTTCATACCAAGTTTTTTTAAGATTTGTCTACTCTTTCTACCCTATTAGGTCCGAGACCACCATTGTCGTCCCTTGATTTTCGTTGTTCACAAATATAGTCCCTAGTGTTGACAATGGGTTACTTGCCATTAATTTTTATACCCCTTCCAAATTTATTTCTCCATGTTCACTGCCTCAAATTGCAAGAAGGGGGTTGAAATTACACTGTAAAAAAATTTGGGTCCAGAATTTTAAAGGAAAGTAGTGATTTGGTCCAGCTGAAAAAGGTTGAAAATGAGCACTTCGGAAGCTGTCAAAAGATTTCAAGACGCCCTAAACATAAAATTGGCCATATTTTGAGTTAGAGGCGATGAAGTTTTCTATAAATTTGATATAATTTGTCCCAAAAGTAGTACAACACACTGTAAAAGTTTCTTTGAGAAAGCGCAGGTGGGATTTTTTTTATTTTCATTTATGTTCTAAAAGAAATGCACTACGAATTAATTGTGTTCTCGGACCTAAGAGGTGAAATCTGTAAATATAGAATTTGTACTCTGGCAACTTCCCTAAATGATTTGATGGTGTCAACTTGTCAAATAGCATGAAACTAAAGGATTTAAACTTTTATTTTATAGAATTTCTGCCAAAACGACCAATTTTGACATTTTATGGTCAAAATAGGCATTTTATAACTTTTTCAATATTGATGCATAAATGGCATCCTGACTTTCTATCTGACAGGTTTTTATGTGTCAATATTTGTGTTTCTATGCCTTTACCTGCTTCTTTTACTTATTTATGAACTCTGAATCTACAGAAAAGAAGTTTATCTCAGATAAAATGTGCAAAATGTGTTGTATGAATGACCCTTGTCTAACGCCTTGTTTGGATGAAGGCAATAGTGGGGAGCTTGGTATATAAAATTTGATGTCCATATTAGAGACTTCACTAAATTTGTATCAAATGCACTTTACAATGTCTATTGTACCTGTTCCATTTCACATACTATATTTCTTTTCTTCTGTAGGATAGCAAGTGGTTTAAATATAAGCCTGTTGAGAATAAATTGCATGAAAGTTTTTCCCTAAAAAGGCAAAAATCTTTGTTTCAGCCCATACTGCTTGTAAGAAAAGTTATTTGCAAGAGTCTTTTTGTGCTCAGATTTGTTGTATCATGTCACATGAGTATAGAAATGATAAAAAAGACACACATTTTTATTTTTTATAGCCTCAATATGCATTTTTAAATGTAAATATGTGGCACTGCCTTAATTGACCCTAAATTTTTTCCAGTCTTACTTGGCCTAAGACCCTTTTAAACTAATATGATATGTTATTTGTAACTTTTCTTTCCATTTAAAGTACTTTAAATACATATGTAAGGATTATTTATAACCAAAAAGCTTCACAAATTTAAAATTGCTGGAAAATATTACATCTTCATGTAAGGCTCCACTTCATTGAAAAACCTGAATTTTTAGGCGCAGGCTCATATAAATTTGACTTATGAATAATTATGCCAAGTCTGATAAATCAAATGAGTACTCTATTGCTTTTAGTACATGATAAGTTATATATTAAGGCATTTAACAAGTATTTTTTTGCAATATTTAAATTTTTAAAGCCCCAAATGTTGATAGTTGAAATTTTTCAATTTTAACGTCAAAATTTTACACGCAAAGATGAGTATAGAACTAAACTTAATGTCTATAATATACATCCTATTGTCATGAAACTTTGTAAGTAGTGTTATAATACATTAAGCTTTGTTCATACCAAGTTTTTTTAAGATTTGTCTACTCTTTCTACCCTATTAGGTCCGAGACCACCATTGTCGTCCCTTGATTTTCGTTGTTCACAAATATAGTCCCTAGTGTTGACAATGGGTTACTTGCCATTAATTTTTATACCCCTTCCAAATTTATTTCTCCATGTTCACTGCCTCAAATTGCAAGAAGGGGGTTGAAATTACACTGTAAAAAAATTTGGGTCCAGAATTTTAAAGGAAAGTAGTGATTTGGTCCAGCTGAAAAAGGTTGAAAATGAGCACTTCGGAAGCTGTCAAAAGATTTCAAGACGCCCTAAACATAAAATTGGCCATATTTTGAGTTAGAGGCGATGAAGTTTTCTATAAATTTGATATAATTTGTCCCAAAAGTAGTACAACACACTGTAAAAGTTTCTTTGAGAAAGCGCAGGTGGGATTTTTTTTATTTTCATTTATGTTCTAAAAGAAATGCACTACGAATTAATTGTGTTCTCGGACCTAAGAGGTGAAATCTGTAAATATAGAATTTGTACTCTGGCAACTTCCCTAAATGATTTGATGGTGTCAACTTGTCAAATAGCATGAAACTAAAGGATTTAAACTTTTATTTTATAGAATTTCTGCCAAAACGACCAATTTTGACATTTTATGGTCAAAATAGGCATTTTATAACTTTTTCAATATTGATGCATAAATGGCATCCTGACTTTCTATCTGACAGGTTTTTATGTGTCAATATTTGTGTTTCTATGCCTTTACCTGCTTCTTTTACTTATTTATGAACTCTGAATCTACAGAAAAGAAGTTTATCTCAGATAAAATGTGCAAAATGTGTTGTATGAATGACCCTTGTCTAACGCCTTGTTTGGATGAAGGCAATAGTGGGGAGCTTGGTATATAAAATTTGATGTCCATATTAGAGACTTCACTAAATTTGTATCAAATGCACTTTACAATGTCTATTGTACCTGTTCCATTTCACATACTATATTTCTTTTCTTCTGTAGGATAGCAAGTGGTTTAAATATAAGCCTGTTGAGAATAAATTGCATGAAAGTTTTTCCCTAAAAAGGCAAAAATCTTTGTTTCAGCCCATACTGCTTGTAAGAAAAGTTATTTGCAAGAGTCTTTTTGTGCTCAGATTTGTTGTATCATGTCACATGAGTATAGAAATGATAAAAAAGACACACATTTTTATTTTTTATAGCCTCAATATGCATTTTTAAATGTAAATATGTGGCACTGCCTTAATTGACCCTAAATTTTTTCCAGTCTTACTTGGCCTAAGACCCTTTTAAACTAATATGATATGTTATTTGTAACTTTTCTTTCCATTTAAAGTACTTTAAATACATATGTAAGGATTATTTATAACCAAAAAGCTTCACAAATTTAAAATTGCTGGAAAATATTACATCTTCATGTAAGGCTCCACTTCATTGAAAAACCTGAATTTTTAGGCGCAGGCTCATATAAATTTGACTTATGAATAATTATGCCAAGTCTGATAAATCAAATGAGTACTCTATTGCTTTTAGTACATGATAAGTTATATATTAAGGCATTTAACAAGTATTTTTTTGCAATATTTAAATTTTTAAAGCCCCAAATGTTGATAGTTGAAATTTTTCAATTTTAACGTCAAAATTTTACACGCAAAGATGAGTATAGAACTAAACTTAATGTCTATAATATACATCCTATTGTCATGAAACTTTGTAAGTAGTGTTATAATACATTAAGCTTTGTTCATACCAAGTTTTTTTAAGATTTGTCTACTCTTTCTACCCTATTAGGTCCGAGACCACCATTGTCGTCCCTTGATTTTCGTTGTTCACAAATATAGTCCCTAGTGTTGACAATGGGTTACTTGCCATTAATTTTTATACCCCTTCCAAATTTATTTCTCCATGTTCACTGCCTCAAATTGCAAGAAGGGGGTTGAAATTACACTGTAAAAAAATTTGGGTCCAGAATTTTAAAGGAAAGTAGTGATTTGGTCCAGCTGAAAAAGGTTGAAAATGAGCACTTCGGAAGCTGTCAAAAGATTTCAAGACGCCCTAAACATAAAATTGGCCATATTTTGAGTTAGAGGCGATGAAGTTTTCTATAAATTTGATATAATTTGTCCCAAAAGTAGTACAACACACTGTAAAAGTTTCTTTGAGAAAGCGCAGGTGGGATTTTTTTTATTTTCATTTATGTTCTAAAAGAAATGCACTACGAATTAATTGTGTTCTCGGACCTAAGAGGTGAAATCTGTAAATATAGAATTTGTACTCTGGCAACTTCCCTAAATGATTTGATGGTGTCAACTTGTCAAATAGCATGAAACTAAAGGATTTAAACTTTTATTTTATAGAATTTCTGCCAAAACGACCAATTTTGACATTTTATGGTCAAAATAGGCATTTTATAACTTTTTCAATATTGATGCATAAATGGCATCCTGACTTTCTATCTGACAGGTTTTTATGTGTCAATATTTGTGTTTCTATGCCTTTACCTGCTTCTTTTACTTATTTATGAACTCTGAATCTACAGAAAAGAAGTTTATCTCAGATAAAATGTGCAAAATGTGTTGTATGAATGACCCTTGTCTAACGCCTTGTTTGGATGAAGGCAATAGTGGGGAGCTTGGTATATAAAATTTGATGTCCATATTAGAGACTTCACTAAATTTGTATCAAATGCACTTTACAATGTCTATTGTACCTGTTCCATTTCACATACTATATTTCTTTTCTTCTGTAGGATAGCAAGTGGTTTAAATATAAGCCTGTTGAGAATAAATTGCATGAAAGTTTTTCCCTAAAAAGGCAAAAATCTTTGTTTCAGCCCATACTGCTTGTAAGAAAAGTTATTTGCAAGAGTCTTTTTGTGCTCAGATTTGTTGTATCATGTCACATGAGTATAGAAATGATAAAAAAGACACACATTTTTATTTTTTATAGCCTCAATATGCATTTTTAAATGTAAATATGTGGCACTGCCTTAATTGACCCTAAATTTTTTCCAGTCTTACTTGGCCTAAGACCCTTTTAAACTAATATGATATGTTATTTGTAACTTTTCTTTCCATTTAAAGTACTTTAAATACATATGTAAGGATTATTTATAACCAAAAAGCTTCACAAATTTAAAATTGCTGGAAAATATTACATCTTCATGTAAGGCTCCACTTCATTGAAAAACCTGAATTTTTAGGCGCAGGCTCATATAAATTTGACTTATGAATAATTATGCCAAGTCTGATAAATCAAATGAGTACTCTATTGCTTTTAGTACATGATAAGTTATATATTAAGGCATTTAACAAGTATTTTTTTGCAATATTTAAATTTTTAAAGCCCCAAATGTTGATAGTTGAAATTTTTCAATTTTAACGTCAAAATTTTACACGCAAAGATGAGTATAGAACTAAACTTAATGTCTATAATATACATCCTATTGTCATGAAACTTTGTAAGTAGTGTTATAATACATTAAGCTTTGTTCATACCAAGTTTTTTTAAGATTTGTCTACTCTTTCTACCCTATTAGGTCCGAGACCACCATTGTCGTCCCTTGATTTTCGTTGTTCACAAATATAGTCCCTAGTGTTGACAATGGGTTACTTGCCATTAATTTTTATACCCCTTCCAAATTTATTTCTCCATGTTCACTGCCTCAAATTGCAAGAAGGGGGTTGAAATTACACTGTAAAAAAATTTGGGTCCAGAATTTTAAAGGAAAGTAGTGATTTGGTCCAGCTGAAAAAGGTTGAAAATGAGCACTTCGGAAGCTGTCAAAAGATTTCAAGACGCCCTAAACATAAAATTGGCCATATTTTGAGTTAGAGGCGATGAAGTTTTCTATAAATTTGATATAATTTGTCCCAAAAGTAGTACAACACACTGTAAAAGTTTCTTTGAGAAAGCGCAGGTGGGATTTTTTTTATTTTCATTTATGTTCTAAAAGAAATGCACTACGAATTAATTGTGTTCTCGGACCTAAGAGGTGAAATCTGTAAATATAGAATTTGTACTCTGGCAACTTCCCTAAATGATTTGATGGTGTCAACTTGTCAAATAGCATGAAACTAAAGGATTTAAACTTTTATTTTATAGAATTTCTGCCAAAACGACCAATTTTGACATTTTATGGTCAAAATAGGCATTTTATAACTTTTTCAATATTGATGCATAAATGGCATCCTGACTTTCTATCTGACAGGTTTTTATGTGTCAATATTTGTGTTTCTATGCCTTTACCTGCTTCTTTTACTTATTTATGAACTCTGAATCTACAGAAAAGAAGTTTATCTCAGATAAAATGTGCAAAATGTGTTGTATGAATGACCCTTGTCTAACGCCTTGTTTGGATGAAGGCAATAGTGGGGAGCTTGGTATATAAAATTTGATGTCCATATTAGAGACTTCACTAAATTTGTATCAAATGCACTTTACAATGTCTATTGTACCTGTTCCATTTCACATACTATATTTCTTTTCTTCTGTAGGATAGCAAGTGGTTTAAATATAAGCCTGTTGAGAATAAATTGCATGAAAGTTTTTCCCTAAAAAGGCAAAAATCTTTGTTTCAGCCCATACTGCTTGTAAGAAAAGTTATTTGCAAGAGTCTTTTTGTGCTCAGATTTGTTGTATCATGTCACATGAGTATAGAAATGATAAAAAAGACACACATTTTTATTTTTTATAGCCTCAATATGCATTTTTAAATGTAAATATGTGGCACTGCCTTAATTGACCCTAAATTTTTTCCAGTCTTACTTGGCCTAAGACCCTTTTAAACTAATATGATATGTTATTTGTAACTTTTCTTTCCATTTAAAGTACTTTAAATACATATGTAAGGATTATTTATAACCAAAAAGCTTCACAAATTTAAAATTGCTGGAAAATATTACATCTTCATGTAAGGCTCCACTTCATTGAAAAACCTGAATTTTTAGGCGCAGGCTCATATAAATTTGACTTATGAATAATTATGCCAAGTCTGATAAATCAAATGAGTACTCTATTGCTTTTAGTACATGATAAGTTATATATTAAGGCATTTAACAAGTATTTTTTTGCAATATTTAAATTTTTAAAGCCCCAAATGTTGATAGTTGAAATTTTTCAATTTTAACGTCAAAATTTTACACGCAAAGATGAGTATAGAACTAAACTTAATGTCTATAATATACATCCTATTGTCATGAAACTTTGTAAGTAGTGTTATAATACATTAAGCTTTGTTCATACCAAGTTTTTTTAAGATTTGTCTACTCTTTCTACCCTATTAGGTGAAATCTGTAAATATAGAATTTGTACTCTGGCAACTTCCCTAAATGATTTGATGGTGTCAACTTGTCAAATAGCATGAAACTAAAGGATTTAAACTTTTATTTTATAGAATTTCTGCCAAAACGACCAATTTTGACATTTTATGGTCAAAATAGGCATTTTATAACTTTTTCAATATTGATGCATAAATGGCATCCTGACTTTCTATCTGACAGGTTTTTATGTGTCAATATTTGTGTTTCTATGCCTTTACCTGCTTCTTTTACTTATTTATGAACTCTGAATCTACAGAAAAGAAGTTTATCTCAGATAAAATGTGCAAAATGTGTTGTATGAATGACCCTTGTCTAACGCCTTGTTTGGATGAAGGCAATAGTGGGGAGCTTGGTATATAAAATTTGATGTCCATATTAGAGACTTCACTAAATTTGTATCAAATGCACTTTACAATGTCTATTGTACCTGTTCCATTTCACATACTATATTTCTTTTCTTCTGTAGGATAGCAAGTGGTTTAAATATAAGCCTGTTGAGAATAAATTGCATGAAAGTTTTTCCCTAAAAAGGCAAAAATCTTTGTTTCAGCCCATACTGCTTGTAAGAAAAGTTATTTGCAAGAGTCTTTTTGTGCTCAGATTTGTTGTATCATGTCACATGAGTATAGAAATGATAAAAAAGACACACATTTTTATTTTTTATAGCCTCAATATGCATTTTTAAATGTAAATATGTGGCACTGCCTTAATTGACCCTAAATTTTTTCCAGTCTTACTTGGCCTAAGACCCTTTTAAACTAATATGATATGTTATTTGTAACTTTTCTTTCCATTTAAAGTACTTTAAATACATATGTAAGGATTATTTATAACCAAAAAGCTTCACAAATTTAAAATTGCTGGAAAATATTACATCTTCATGTAAGGCTCCACTTCATTGAAAAACCTGAATTTTTAGGCGCAGGCTCATATAAATTTGACTTATGAATAATTATGCCAAGTCTGATAAATCAAATGAGTACTCTATTGCTTTTAGTACATGATAAGTTATATATTAAGGCATTTAACAAGTATTTTTTTGCAATATTTAAATTTTTAAAGCCCCAAATGTTGATAGTTGAAATTTTTCAATTTTAACGTCAAAATTTTACACGCAAAGATGAGTATAGAACTAAACTTAATGTCTATAATATACATCCTATTGTCATGAAACTTTGTAAGTAGTGTTATAATACATTAAGCTTTGTTCATACCAAGTTTTTTTAAGATTTGTCTACTCTTTCTACCCTATTAGGTCCGAGACCACCATTGTCGTCCCTTGATTTTCGTTGTTCACAAATATAGTCCCTAGTGTTGACAATGGGTTACTTGCCATTAATTTTTATACCCCTTCCAAATTTATTTCTCCATGTTCACTGCCTCAAATTGCAAGAAGGGGGTTGAAATTACACTGTAAAAAAATTTGGGTCCAGAATTTTAAAGGAAAGTAGTGATTTGGTCCAGCTGAAAAAGGTTGAAAATGAGCACTTCGGAAGCTGTCAAAAGATTTCAAGACGCCCTAAACATAAAATTGGCCATATTTTGAGTTAGAGGCGATGAAGTTTTCTATAAATTTGATATAATTTGTCCCAAAAGTAGTACAACACACTGTAAAAGTTTCTTTGAGAAAGCGCAGGTGGGATTTTTTTTATTTTCATTTATGTTCTAAAAGAAATGCACTACGAATTAATTGTGTTCTCGGACCTAAGAGGTGAAATCTGTAAATATAGAATTTGTACTCTGGCAACTTCCCTAAATGATTTGATGGTGTCAACTTGTCAAATAGCATGAAACTAAAGGATTTAAACTTTTATTTTATAGAATTTCTGCCAAAACGACCAATTTTGACATTTTATGGTCAAAATAGGCATTTTATAACTTTTTCAATATTGATGCATAAATGGCATCCTGACTTTCTATCTGACAGGTTTTTATGTGTCAATATTTGTGTTTCTATGCCTTTACCTGCTTCTTTTACTTATTTATGAACTCTGAATCTACAGAAAAGAAGTTTATCTCAGATAAAATGTGCAAAATGTGTTGTATGAATGACCCTTGTCTAACGCCTTGTTTGGATGAAGGCAATAGTGGGGAGCTTGGTATATAAAATTTGATGTCCATATTAGAGACTTCACTAAATTTGTATCAAATGCACTTTACAATGTCTATTGTACCTGTTCCATTTCACATACTATATTTCTTTTCTTCTGTAGGATAGCAAGTGGTTTAAATATAAGCCTGTTGAGAATAAATTGCATGAAAGTTTTTCCCTAAAAAGGCAAAAATCTTTGTTTCAGCCCATACTGCTTGTAAGAAAAGTTATTTGCAAGAGTCTTTTTGTGCTCAGATTTGTTGTATCATGTCACATGAGTATAGAAATGATAAAAAAGACACACATTTTTATTTTTTATAGCCTCAATATGCATTTTTAAATGTAAATATGTGGCACTGCCTTAATTGACCCTAAATTTTTTCCAGTCTTACTTGGCCTAAGACCCTTTTAAACTAATATGATATGTTATTTGTAACTTTTCTTTCCATTTAAAGTACTTTAAATACATATGTAAGGATTATTTATAACCAAAAAGCTTCACAAATTTAAAATTGCTGGAAAATATTACATCTTCATGTAAGGCTCCACTTCATTGAAAAACCTGAATTTTTAGGCGCAGGCTCATATAAATTTGACTTATGAATAATTATGCCAAGTCTGATAAATCAAATGAGTACTCTATTGCTTTTAGTACATGATAAGTTATATATTAAGGCATTTAACAAGTATTTTTTTGCAATATTTAAATTTTTAAAGCCCCAAATGTTGATAGTTGAAATTTTTCAATTTTAACGTCAAAATTTTACACGCAAAGATGAGTATAGAACTAAACTTAATGTCTATAATATACATCCTATTGTCATGAAACTTTGTAAGTAGTGTTATAATACATTAAGCTTTGTTCATACCAAGTTTTTTTAAGATTTGTCTACTCTTTCTACCCTATTAGGTCCGAGACCACCATTGTCGTCCCTTGATTTTCGTTGTTCACAAATATAGTCCCTAGTGTTGACAATGGGTTACTTGCCATTAATTTTTATACCCCTTCCAAATTTATTTCTCCATGTTCACTGCCTCAAATTGCAAGAAGGGGGTTGAAATTACACTGTAAAAAAATTTGGGTCCAGAATTTTAAAGGAAAGTAGTGATTTGGTCCAGCTGAAAAAGGTTGAAAATGAGCACTTCGGAAGCTGTCAAAAGATTTCAAGACGCCCTAAACATAAAATTGGCCATATTTTGAGTTAGAGGCGATGAAGTTTTCTATAAATTTGATATAATTTGTCCCAAAAGTAGTACAACACACTGTAAAAGTTTCTTTGAGAAAGCGCAGGTGGGATTTTTTTTATTTTCATTTATGTTCTAAAAGAAATGCACTACGAATTAATTGTGTTCTCGGACCTAAGAGGTGAAATCTGTAAATATAGAATTTGTACTCTGGCAACTTCCCTAAATGATTTGATGGTGTCAACTTGTCAAATAGCATGAAACTAAAGGATTTAAACTTTTATTTTATAGAATTTCTGCCAAAACGACCAATTTTGACATTTTATGGTCAAAATAGGCATTTTATAACTTTTTCAATATTGATGCATAAATGGCATCCTGACTTTCTATCTGACAGGTTTTTATGTGTCAATATTTGTGTTTCTATGCCTTTACCTGCTTCTTTTACTTATTTATGAACTCTGAATCTACAGAAAAGAAGTTTATCTCAGATAAAATGTGCAAAATGTGTTGTATGAATGACCCTTGTCTAACGCCTTGTTTGGATGAAGGCAATAGTGGGGAGCTTGGTATATAAAATTTGATGTCCATATTAGAGACTTCACTAAATTTGTATCAAATGCACTTTACAATGTCTATTGTACCTGTTCCATTTCACATACTATATTTCTTTTCTTCTGTAGGATAGCAAGTGGTTTAAATATAAGCCTGTTGAGAATAAATTGCATGAAAGTTTTTCCCTAAAAAGGCAAAAATCTTTGTTTCAGCCCATACTGCTTGTAAGAAAAGTTATTTGCAAGAGTCTTTTTGTGCTCAGATTTGTTGTATCATGTCACATGAGTATAGAAATGATAAAAAAGACACACATTTTTATTTTTTATAGCCTCAATATGCATTTTTAAATGTAAATATGTGGCACTGCCTTAATTGACCCTAAATTTTTTCCAGTCTTACTTGGCCTAAGACCCTTTTAAACTAATATGATATGTTATTTGTAACTTTTCTTTCCATTTAAAGTACTTTAAATACATATGTAAGGATTATTTATAACCAAAAAGCTTCACAAATTTAAAATTGCTGGAAAATATTACATCTTCATGTAAGGCTCCACTTCATTGAAAAACCTGAATTTTTAGGCGCAGGCTCATATAAATTTGACTTATGAATAATTATGCCAAGTCTGATAAATCAAATGAGTACTCTATTGCTTTTAGTACATGATAAGTTATATATTAAGGCATTTAACAAGTATTTTTTTGCAATATTTAAATTTTTAAAGCCCCAAATGTTGATAGTTGAAATTTTTCAATTTTAACGTCAAAATTTTACACGCAAAGATGAGTATAGAACTAAACTTAATGTCTATAATATACATCCTATTGTCATGAAACTTTGTAAGTAGTGTTATAATACATTAAGCTTTGTTCATACCAAGTTTTTTTAAGATTTGTCTACTCTTTCTACCCTATTAGGTCCGAGACCACCATTGTCGTCCCTTGATTTTCGTTGTTCACAAATATAGTCCCTAGTGTTGACAATGGGTTACTTGCCATTAATTTTTATACCCCTTCCAAATTTATTTCTCCATGTTCACTGCCTCAAATTGCAAGAAGGGGGTTGAAATTACACTGTAAAAAAATTTGGGTCCAGAATTTTAAAGGAAAGTAGTGATTTGGTCCAGCTGAAAAAGGTTGAAAATGAGCACTTCGGAAGCTGTCAAAAGATTTCAAGACGCCCTAAACATAAAATTGGCCATATTTTGAGTTAGAGGCGATGAAGTTTTCTATAAATTTGATATAATTTGTCCCAAAAGTAGTACAACACACTGTAAAAGTTTCTTTGAGAAAGCGCAGGTGGGATTTTTTTTATTTTCATTTATGTTCTAAAAGAAATGCACTACGAATTAATTGTGTTCTCGGACCTAAGAGGTGAAATCTGTAAATATAGAATTTGTACTCTGGCAACTTCCCTAAATGATTTGATGGTGTCAACTTGTCAAATAGCATGAAACTAAAGGATTTAAACTTTTATTTTATAGAATTTCTGCCAAAACGACCAATTTTGACATTTTATGGTCAAAATAGGCATTTTATAACTTTTTCAATATTGATGCATAAATGGCATCCTGACTTTCTATCTGACAGGTTTTTATGTGTCAATATTTGTGTTTCTATGCCTTTACCTGCTTCTTTTACTTATTTATGAACTCTGAATCTACAGAAAAGAAGTTTATCTCAGATAAAATGTGCAAAATGTGTTGTATGAATGACCCTTGTCTAACGCCTTGTTTGGATGAAGGCAATAGTGGGGAGCTTGGTATATAAAATTTGATGTCCATATTAGAGACTTCACTAAATTTGTATCAAATGCACTTTACAATGTCTATTGTACCTGTTCCATTTCACATACTATATTTCTTTTCTTCTGTAGGATAGCAAGTGGTTTAAATATAAGCCTGTTGAGAATAAATTGCATGAAAGTTTTTCCCTAAAAAGGCAAAAATCTTTGTTTCAGCCCATACTGCTTGTAAGAAAAGTTATTTGCAAGAGTCTTTTTGTGCTCAGATTTGTTGTATCATGTCACATGAGTATAGAAATGATAAAAAAGACACACATTTTTATTTTTTATAGCCTCAATATGCATTTTTAAATGTAAATATGTGGCACTGCCTTAATTGACCCTAAATTTTTTCCAGTCTTACTTGGCCTAAGACCCTTTTAAACTAATATGATATGTTATTTGTAACTTTTCTTTCCATTTAAAGTACTTTAAATACATATGTAAGGATTATTTATAACCAAAAAGCTTCACAAATTTAAAATTGCTGGAAAATATTACATCTTCATGTAAGGCTCCACTTCATTGAAAAACCTGAATTTTTAGGCGCAGGCTCATATAAATTTGACTTATGAATAATTATGCCAAGTCTGATAAATCAAATGAGTACTCTATTGCTTTTAGTACATGATAAGTTATATATTAAGGCATTTAACAAGTATTTTTTTGCAATATTTAAATTTTTAAAGCCCCAAATGTTGATAGTTGAAATTTTTCAATTTTAACGTCAAAATTTTACACGCAAAGATGAGTATAGAACTAAACTTAATGTCTATAATATACATCCTATTGTCATGAAACTTTGTAAGTAGTGTTATAATACATTAAGCTTTGTTCATACCAAGTTTTTTTAAGATTTGTCTACTCTTTCTACCCTAAGAGGTGAAATCTGTAAATATAGAATTTGTACTCTGGCAACTTCCCTAAATGATTTGATGGTGTCAACTTGTCAAATAGCATGAAACTAAAGGATTTAAACTTTTATTTTATAGAATTTCTGCCAAAACGACCAATTTTGACATTTTATGGTCAAAATAGGCATTTTATAACTTTTTCAATATTGATGCATAAATGGCATCCTGACTTTCTATCTGACAGGTTTTTATGTGTCAATATTTGTGTTTCTATGCCTTTACCTGCTTCTTTTACTTATTTATGAACTCTGAATCTACAGAAAAGAAGTTTATCTCAGATAAAATGTGCAAAATGTGTTGTATGAATGACCCTTGTCTAACGCCTTGTTTGGATGAAGGCAATAGTGGGGAGCTTGGTATATAAAATTTGATGTCCATATTAGAGACTTCACTAAATTTGTATCAAATGCACTTTACAATGTCTATTGTACCTGTTCCATTTCACATACTATATTTCTTTTCTTCTGTAGGATAGCAAGTGGTTTAAATATAAGCCTGTTGAGAATAAATTGCATGAAAGTTTTTCCCTAAAAAGGCAAAAATCTTTGTTTCAGCCCATACTGCTTGTAAGAAAAGTTATTTGCAAGAGTCTTTTTGTGCTCAGATTTGTTGTATCATGTCACATGAGTATAGAAATGATAAAAAAGACACACATTTTTATTTTTTATAGCCTCAATATGCATTTTTAAATGTAAATATGTGGCACTGCCTTAATTGACCCTAAATTTTTTCCAGTCTTACTTGGCCTAAGACCCTTTTAAACTAATATGATATGTTATTTGTAACTTTTCTTTCCATTTAAAGTACTTTAAATACATATGTAAGGATTATTTATAACCAAAAAGCTTCACAAATTTAAAATTGCTGGAAAATATTACATCTTCATGTAAGGCTCCACTTCATTGAAAAACCTGAATTTTTAGGCGCAGGCTCATATAAATTTGACTTATGAATAATTATGCCAAGTCTGATAAATCAAATGAGTACTCTATTGCTTTTAGTACATGATAAGTTATATATTAAGGCATTTAACAAGTATTTTTTTGCAATATTTAAATTTTTAAAGCCCCAAATGTTGATAGTTGAAATTTTTCAATTTTAACGTCAAAATTTTACACGCAAAGATGAGTATAGAACTAAACTTAATGTCTATAATATACATCCTATTGTCATGAAACTTTGTAAGTAGTGTTATAATACATTAAGCTTTGTTCATACCAAGTTTTTTTAAGATTTGTCTACTCTTTCTACCCTATTAGGTCCGAGACCACCATTGTCGTCCCTTGATTTTCGTTGTTCACAAATATAGTCCCTAGTGTTGACAATGGGTTACTTGCCATTAATTTTTATACCCCTTCCAAATTTATTTCTCCATGTTCACTGCCTCAAATTGCAAGAAGGGGGTTGAAATTACACTGTAAAAAAATTTGGGTCCAGAATTTTAAAGGAAAGTAGTGATTTGGTCCAGCTGAAAAAGGTTGAAAATGAGCACTTCGGAAGCTGTCAAAAGATTTCAAGACGCCCTAAACATAAAATTGGCCATATTTTGAGTTAGAGGCGATGAAGTTTTCTATAAATTTGATATAATTTGTCCCAAAAGTAGTACAACACACTGTAAAAGTTTCTTTGAGAAAGCGCAGGTGGGATTTTTTTTATTTTCATTTATGTTCTAAAAGAAATGCACTACGAATTAATTGTGTTCTCGGACCTAAGAGGTGAAATCTGTAAATATAGAATTTGTACTCTGGCAACTTCCCTAAATGATTTGATGGTGTCAACTTGTCAAATAGCATGAAACTAAAGGATTTAAACTTTTATTTTATAGAATTTCTGCCAAAACGACCAATTTTGACATTTTATGGTCAAAATAGGCATTTTATAACTTTTTCAATATTGATGCATAAATGGCATCCTGACTTTCTATCTGACAGGTTTTTATGTGTCAATATTTGTGTTTCTATGCCTTTACCTGCTTCTTTTACTTATTTATGAACTCTGAATCTACAGAAAAGAAGTTTATCTCAGATAAAATGTGCAAAATGTGTTGTATGAATGACCCTTGTCTAACGCCTTGTTTGGATGAAGGCAATAGTGGGGAGCTTGGTATATAAAATTTGATGTCCATATTAGAGACTTCACTAAATTTGTATCAAATGCACTTTACAATGTCTATTGTACCTGTTCCATTTCACATACTATATTTCTTTTCTTCTGTAGGATAGCAAGTGGTTTAAATATAAGCCTGTTGAGAATAAATTGCATGAAAGTTTTTCCCTAAAAAGGCAAAAATCTTTGTTTCAGCCCATACTGCTTGTAAGAAAAGTTATTTGCAAGAGTCTTTTTGTGCTCAGATTTGTTGTATCATGTCACATGAGTATAGAAATGATAAAAAAGACACACATTTTTATTTTTTATAGCCTCAATATGCATTTTTAAATGTAAATATGTGGCACTGCCTTAATTGACCCTAAATTTTTTCCAGTCTTACTTGGCCTAAGACCCTTTTAAACTAATATGATATGTTATTTGTAACTTTTCTTTCCATTTAAAGTACTTTAAATACATATGTAAGGATTATTTATAACCAAAAAGCTTCACAAATTTAAAATTGCTGGAAAATATTACATCTTCATGTAAGGCTCCACTTCATTGAAAAACCTGAATTTTTAGGCGCAGGCTCATATAAATTTGACTTATGAATAATTATGCCAAGTCTGATAAATCAAATGAGTACTCTATTGCTTTTAGTACATGATAAGTTATATATTAAGGCATTTAACAAGTATTTTTTTGCAATATTTAAATTTTTAAAGCCCCAAATGTTGATAGTTGAAATTTTTCAATTTTAACGTCAAAATTTTACACGCAAAGATGAGTATAGAACTAAACTTAATGTCTATAATATACATCCTATTGTCATGAAACTTTGTAAGTAGTGTTATAATACATTAAGCTTTGTTCATACCAAGTTTTTTTAAGATTTGTCTACTCTTTCTACCCTATTAGGTCCGAGACCACCATTGTCGTCCCTTGATTTTCGTTGTTCACAAATATAGTCCCTAGTGTTGACAATGGGTTACTTGCCATTAATTTTTATACCCCTTCCAAATTTATTTCTCCATGTTCACTGCCTCAAATTGCAAGAAGGGGGTTGAAATTACACTGTAAAAAAATTTGGGTCCAGAATTTTAAAGGAAAGTAGTGATTTGGTCCAGCTGAAAAAGGTTGAAAATGAGCACTTCGGAAGCTGTCAAAAGATTTCAAGACGCCCTAAACATAAAATTGGCCATATTTTGAGTTAGAGGCGATGAAGTTTTCTATAAATTTGATATAATTTGTCCCAAAAGTAGTACAACACACTGTAAAAGTTTCTTTGAGAAAGCGCAGGTGGGATTTTTTTTATTTTCATTTATGTTCTAAAAGAAATGCACTACGAATTAATTGTGTTCTCGGACCTAAGAGGTGAAATCTGTAAATATAGAATTTGTACTCTGGCAACTTCCCTAAATGATTTGATGGTGTCAACTTGTCAAATAGCATGAAACTAAAGGATTTAAACTTTTATTTTATAGAATTTCTGCCAAAACGACCAATTTTGACATTTTATGGTCAAAATAGGCATTTTATAACTTTTTCAATATTGATGCATAAATGGCATCCTGACTTTCTATCTGACAGGTTTTTATGTGTCAATATTTGTGTTTCTATGCCTTTACCTGCTTCTTTTACTTATTTATGAACTCTGAATCTACAGAAAAGAAGTTTATCTCAGATAAAATGTGCAAAATGTGTTGTATGAATGACCCTTGTCTAACGCCTTGTTTGGATGAAGGCAATAGTGGGGAGCTTGGTATATAAAATTTGATGTCCATATTAGAGACTTCACTAAATTTGTATCAAATGCACTTTACAATGTCTATTGTACCTGTTCCATTTCACATACTATATTTCTTTTCTTCTGTAGGATAGCAAGTGGTTTAAATATAAGCCTGTTGAGAATAAATTGCATGAAAGTTTTTCCCTAAAAAGGCAAAAATCTTTGTTTCAGCCCATACTGCTTGTAAGAAAAGTTATTTGCAAGAGTCTTTTTGTGCTCAGATTTGTTGTATCATGTCACATGAGTATAGAAATGATAAAAAAGACACACATTTTTATTTTTTATAGCCTCAATATGCATTTTTAAATGTAAATATGTGGCACTGCCTTAATTGACCCTAAATTTTTTCCAGTCTTACTTGGCCTAAGACCCTTTTAAACTAATATGATATGTTATTTGTAACTTTTCTTTCCATTTAAAGTACTTTAAATACATATGTAAGGATTATTTATAACCAAAAAGCTTCACAAATTTAAAATTGCTGGAAAATATTACATCTTCATGTAAGGCTCCACTTCATTGAAAAACCTGAATTTTTAGGCGCAGGCTCATATAAATTTGACTTATGAATAATTATGCCAAGTCTGATAAATCAAATGAGTACTCTATTGCTTTTAGTACATGATAAGTTATATATTAAGGCATTTAACAAGTATTTTTTTGCAATATTTAAATTTTTAAAGCCCCAAATGTTGATAGTTGAAATTTTTCAATTTTAACGTCAAAATTTTACACGCAAAGATGAGTATAGAACTAAACTTAATGTCTATAATATACATCCTATTGTCATGAAACTTTGTAAGTAGTGTTATAATACATTAAGCTTTGTTCATACCAAGTTTTTTTAAGATTTGTCTACTCTTTCTACCCTATTAGGTCCGAGACCACCATTGTCGTCCCTTGATTTTCGTTGTTCACAAATATAGTCCCTAGTGTTGACAATGGGTTACTTGCCATTAATTTTTATACCCCTTCCAAATTTATTTCTCCATGTTCACTGCCTCAAATTGCAAGAAGGGGGTTGAAATTACACTGTAAAAAAATTTGGGTCCAGAATTTTAAAGGAAAGTAGTGATTTGGTCCAGCTGAAAAAGGTTGAAAATGAGCACTTCGGAAGCTGTCAAAAGATTTCAAGACGCCCTAAACATAAAATTGGCCATATTTTGAGTTAGAGGCGATGAAGTTTTCTATAAATTTGATATAATTTGTCCCAAAAGTAGTACAACACACTGTAAAAGTTTCTTTGAGAAAGCGCAGGTGGGATTTTTTTTATTTTCATTTATGTTCTAAAAGAAATGCACTACGAATTAATTGTGTTCTCGGACCTAAGAGGTGAAATCTGTAAATATAGAATTTGTACTCTGGCAACTTCCCTAAATGATTTGATGGTGTCAACTTGTCAAATAGCATGAAACTAAAGGATTTAAACTTTTATTTTATAGAATTTCTGCCAAAACGACCAATTTTGACATTTTATGGTCAAAATAGGCATTTTATAACTTTTTCAATATTGATGCATAAATGGCATCCTGACTTTCTATCTGACAGGTTTTTATGTGTCAATATTTGTGTTTCTATGCCTTTACCTGCTTCTTTTACTTATTTATGAACTCTGAATCTACAGAAAAGAAGTTTATCTCAGATAAAATGTGCAAAATGTGTTGTATGAATGACCCTTGTCTAACGCCTTGTTTGGATGAAGGCAATAGTGGGGAGCTTGGTATATAAAATTTGATGTCCATATTAGAGACTTCACTAAATTTGTATCAAATGCACTTTACAATGTCTATTGTACCTGTTCCATTTCACATACTATATTTCTTTTCTTCTGTAGGATAGCAAGTGGTTTAAATATAAGCCTGTTGAGAATAAATTGCATGAAAGTTTTTCCCTAAAAAGGCAAAAATCTTTGTTTCAGCCCATACTGCTTGTAAGAAAAGTTATTTGCAAGAGTCTTTTTGTGCTCAGATTTGTTGTATCATGTCACATGAGTATAGAAATGATAAAAAAGACACACATTTTTATTTTTTATAGCCTCAATATGCATTTTTAAATGTAAATATGTGGCACTGCCTTAATTGACCCTAAATTTTTTCCAGTCTTACTTGGCCTAAGACCCTTTTAAACTAATATGATATGTTATTTGTAACTTTTCTTTCCATTTAAAGTACTTTAAATACATATGTAAGGATTATTTATAACCAAAAAGCTTCACAAATTTAAAATTGCTGGAAAATATTACATCTTCATGTAAGGCTCCACTTCATTGAAAAACCTGAATTTTTAGGCGCAGGCTCATATAAATTTGACTTATGAATAATTATGCCAAGTCTGATAAATCAAATGAGTACTCTATTGCTTTTAGTACATGATAAGTTATATATTAAGGCATTTAACAAGTATTTTTTTGCAATATTTAAATTTTTAAAGCCCCAAATGTTGATAGTTGAAATTTTTCAATTTTAACGTCAAAATTTTACACGCAAAGATGAGTATAGAACTAAACTTAATGTCTATAATATACATCCTATTGTCATGAAACTTTGTAAGTAGTGTTATAATACATTAAGCTTTGTTCATACCAAGTTTTTTTAAGATTTGTCTACTCTTTCTACCCTATTAGGTCCGAGACCACCATTGTCGTCCCTTGATTTTCGTTGTTCACAAATATAGTCCCTAGTGTTGACAATGGGTTACTTGCCATTAATTTTTATACCCCTTCCAAATTTATTTCTCCATGTTCACTGCCTCAAATTGCAAGAAGGGGGTTGAAATTACACTGTAAAAAAATTTGGGTCCAGAATTTTAAAGGAAAGTAGTGATTTGGTCCAGCTGAAAAAGGTTGAAAATGAGCACTTCGGAAGCTGTCAAAAGATTTCAAGACGCCCTAAACATAAAATTGGCCATATTTTGAGTTAGAGGCGATGAAGTTTTCTATAAATTTGATATAATTTGTCCCAAAAGTAGTACAACACACTGTAAAAGTTTCTTTGAGAAAGCGCAGGTGGGATTTTTTTTATTTTCATTTATGTTCTAAAAGAAATGCACTACGAATTAATTGTGTTCTCGGACCTAAGAGGTGAAATCTGTAAATATAGAATTTGTACTCTGGCAACTTCCCTAAATGATTTGATGGTGTCAACTTGTCAAATAGCATGAAACTAAAGGATTTAAACTTTTATTTTATAGAATTTCTGCCAAAACGACCAATTTTGACATTTTATGGTCAAAATAGGCATTTTATAACTTTTTCAATATTGATGCATAAATGGCATCCTGACTTTCTATCTGACAGGTTTTTATGTGTCAATATTTGTGTTTCTATGCCTTTACCTGCTTCTTTTACTTATTTATGAACTCTGAATCTACAGAAAAGAAGTTTATCTCAGATAAAATGTGCAAAATGTGTTGTATGAATGACCCTTGTCTAACGCCTTGTTTGGATGAAGGCAATAGTGGGGAGCTTGGTATATAAAATTTGATGTCCATATTAGAGACTTCACTAAATTTGTATCAAATGCACTTTACAATGTCTATTGTACCTGTTCCATTTCACATACTATATTTCTTTTCTTCTGTAGGATAGCAAGTGGTTTAAATATAAGCCTGTTGAGAATAAATTGCATGAAAGTTTTTCCCTAAAAAGGCAAAAATCTTTGTTTCAGCCCATACTGCTTGTAAGAAAAGTTATTTGCAAGAGTCTTTTTGTGCTCAGATTTGTTGTATCATGTCACATGAGTATAGAAATGATAAAAAAGACACACATTTTTATTTTTTATAGCCTCAATATGCATTTTTAAATGTAAATATGTGGCACTGCCTTAATTGACCCTAAATTTTTTCCAGTCTTACTTGGCCTAAGACCCTTTTAAACTAATATGATATGTTATTTGTAACTTTTCTTTCCATTTAAAGTACTTTAAATACATATGTAAGGATTATTTATAACCAAAAAGCTTCACAAATTTAAAATTGCTGGAAAATATTACATCTTCATGTAAGGCTCCACTTCATTGAAAAACCTGAATTTTTAGGCGCAGGCTCATATAAATTTGACTTATGAATAATTATGCCAAGTCTGATAAATCAAATGAGTACTCTATTGCTTTTAGTACATGATAAGTTATATATTAAGGCATTTAACAAGTATTTTTTTGCAATATTTAAATTTTTAAAGCCCCAAATGTTGATAGTTGAAATTTTTCAATTTTAACGTCAAAATTTTACACGCAAAGATGAGTATAGAACTAAACTTAATGTCTATAATATACATCCTATTGTCATGAAACTTTGTAAGTAGTGTTATAATACATTAAGCTTTGTTCATACCAAGTTTTTTTAAGATTTGTCTACTCTTTCTACCCTATTAGGTCCGAGACCACCATTGTCGTCCCTTGATTTTCGTTGTTCACAAATATAGTCCCTAGTGTTGACAATGGGTTACTTGCCATTAATTTTTATACCCCTTCCAAATTTATTTCTCCATGTTCACTGCCTCAAATTGCAAGAAGGGGGTTGAAATTACACTGTAAAAAAATTTGGGTCCAGAATTTTAAAGGAAAGTAGTGATTTGGTCCAGCTGAAAAAGGTTGAAAATGAGCACTTCGGAAGCTGTCAAAAGATTTCAAGACGCCCTAAACATAAAATTGGCCATATTTTGAGTTAGAGGCGATGAAGTTTTCTATAAATTTGATATAATTTGTCCCAAAAGTAGTACAACACACTGTAAAAGTTTCTTTGAGAAAGCGCAGGTGGGATTTTTTTTATTTTCATTTATGTTCTAAAAGAAATGCACTACGAATTAATTGTGTTCTCGGACCTAAGAGGTGAAATCTGTAAATATAGAATTTGTACTCTGGCAACTTCCCTAAATGATTTGATGGTGTCAACTTGTCAAATAGCATGAAACTAAAGGATTTAAACTTTTATTTTATAGAATTTCTGCCAAAACGACCAATTTTGACATTTTATGGTCAAAATAGGCATTTTATAACTTTTTCAATATTGATGCATAAATGGCATCCTGACTTTCTATCTGACAGGTTTTTATGTGTCAATATTTGTGTTTCTATGCCTTTACCTGCTTCTTTTACTTATTTATGAACTCTGAATCTACAGAAAAGAAGTTTATCTCAGATAAAATGTGCAAAATGTGTTGTATGAATGACCCTTGTCTAACGCCTTGTTTGGATGAAGGCAATAGTGGGGAGCTTGGTATATAAAATTTGATGTCCATATTAGAGACTTCACTAAATTTGTATCAAATGCACTTTACAATGTCTATTGTACCTGTTCCATTTCACATACTATATTTCTTTTCTTCTGTAGGATAGCAAGTGGTTTAAATATAAGCCTGTTGAGAATAAATTGCATGAAAGTTTTTCCCTAAAAAGGCAAAAATCTTTGTTTCAGCCCATACTGCTTGTAAGAAAAGTTATTTGCAAGAGTCTTTTTGTGCTCAGATTTGTTGTATCATGTCACATGAGTATAGAAATGATAAAAAAGACACACATTTTTATTTTTTATAGCCTCAATATGCATTTTTAAATGTAAATATGTGGCACTGCCTTAATTGACCCTAAATTTTTTCCAGTCTTACTTGGCCTAAGACCCTTTTAAACTAATATGATATGTTATTTGTAACTTTTCTTTCCATTTAAAGTACTTTAAATACATATGTAAGGATTATTTATAACCAAAAAGCTTCACAAATTTAAAATTGCTGGAAAATATTACATCTTCATGTAAGGCTCCACTTCATTGAAAAACCTGAATTTTTAGGCGCAGGCTCATATAAATTTGACTTATGAATAATTATGCCAAGTCTGATAAATCAAATGAGTACTCTATTGCTTTTAGTACATGATAAGTTATATATTAAGGCATTTAACAAGTATTTTTTTGCAATATTTAAATTTTTAAAGCCCCAAATGTTGATAGTTGAAATTTTTCAATTTTAACGTCAAAATTTTACACGCAAAGATGAGTATAGAACTAAACTTAATGTCTATAATATACATCCTATTGTCATGAAACTTTGTAAGTAGTGTTATAATACATTAAGCTTTGTTCATACCAAGTTTTTTTAAGATTTGTCTACTCTTTCTACCCTATTAGGTCCGAGACCACCATTGTCGTCCCTTGATTTTCGTTGTTCACAAATATAGTCCCTAGTGTTGACAATGGGTTACTTGCCATTAATTTTTATACCCCTTCCAAATTTATTTCTCCATGTTCACTGCCTCAAATTGCAAGAAGGGGGTTGAAATTACACTGTAAAAAAATTTGGGTCCAGAATTTTAAAGGAAAGTAGTGATTTGGTCCAGCTGAAAAAGGTTGAAAATGAGCACTTCGGAAGCTGTCAAAAGATTTCAAGACGCCCTAAACATAAAATTGGCCATATTTTGAGTTAGAGGCGATGAAGTTTTCTATAAATTTGATATAATTTGTCCCAAAAGTAGTACAACACACTGTAAAAGTTTCTTTGAGAAAGCGCAGGTGGGATTTTTTTTATTTTCATTTATGTTCTAAAAGAAATGCACTACGAATTAATTGTGTTCTCGGACCTAAGAGGTGAAATCTGTAAATATAGAATTTGTACTCTGGCAACTTCCCTAAATGATTTGATGGTGTCAACTTGTCAAATAGCATGAAACTAAAGGATTTAAACTTTTATTTTATAGAATTTCTGCCAAAACGACCAATTTTGACATTTTATGGTCAAAATAGGCATTTTATAACTTTTTCAATATTGATGCATAAATGGCATCCTGACTTTCTATCTGACAGGTTTTTATGTGTCAATATTTGTGTTTCTATGCCTTTACCTGCTTCTTTTACTTATTTATGAACTCTGAATCTACAGAAAAGAAGTTTATCTCAGATAAAATGTGCAAAATGTGTTGTATGAATGACCCTTGTCTAACGCCTTGTTTGGATGAAGGCAATAGTGGGGAGCTTGGTATATAAAATTTGATGTCCATATTAGAGACTTCACTAAATTTGTATCAAATGCACTTTACAATGTCTATTGTACCTGTTCCATTTCACATACTATATTTCTTTTCTTCTGTAGGATAGCAAGTGGTTTAAATATAAGCCTGTTGAGAATAAATTGCATGAAAGTTTTTCCCTAAAAAGGCAAAAATCTTTGTTTCAGCCCATACTGCTTGTAAGAAAAGTTATTTGCAAGAGTCTTTTTGTGCTCAGATTTGTTGTATCATGTCACATGAGTATAGAAATGATAAAAAAGACACACATTTTTATTTTTTATAGCCTCAATATGCATTTTTAAATGTAAATATGTGGCACTGCCTTAATTGACCCTAAATTTTTTCCAGTCTTACTTGGCCTAAGACCCTTTTAAACTAATATGATATGTTATTTGTAACTTTTCTTTCCATTTAAAGTACTTTAAATACATATGTAAGGATTATTTATAACCAAAAAGCTTCACAAATTTAAAATTGCTGGAAAATATTACATCTTCATGTAAGGCTCCACTTCATTGAAAAACCTGAATTTTTAGGCGCAGGCTCATATAAATTTGACTTATGAATAATTATGCCAAGTCTGATAAATCAAATGAGTACTCTATTGCTTTTAGTACATGATAAGTTATATATTAAGGCATTTAACAAGTATTTTTTTGCAATATTTAAATTTTTAAAGCCCCAAATGTTGATAGTTGAAATTTTTCAATTTTAACGTCAAAATTTTACACGCAAAGATGAGTATAGAACTAAACTTAATGTCTATAATATACATCCTATTGTCATGAAACTTTGTAAGTAGTGTTATAATACATTAAGCTTTGTTCATACCAAGTTTTTTTAAGATTTGTCTACTCTTTCTACCCTATTAGGTCCGAGACCACCATTGTCGTCCCTTGATTTTCGTTGTTCACAAATATAGTCCCTAGTGTTGACAATGGGTTACTTGCCATTAATTTTTATACCCCTTCCAAATTTATTTCTCCATGTTCACTGCCTCAAATTGCAAGAAGGGGGTTGAAATTACACTGTAAAAAAATTTGGGTCCAGAATTTTAAAGGAAAGTAGTGATTTGGTCCAGCTGAAAAAGGTTGAAAATGAGCACTTCGGAAGCTGTCAAAAGATTTCAAGACGCCCTAAACATAAAATTGGCCATATTTTGAGTTAGAGGCGATGAAGTTTTCTATAAATTTGATATAATTTGTCCCAAAAGTAGTACAACACACTGTAAAAGTTTCTTTGAGAAAGCGCAGGTGGGATTTTTTTTATTTTCATTTATGTTCTAAAAGAAATGCACTACGAATTAATTGTGTTCTCGGACCTAAGAGGTGAAATCTGTAAATATAGAATTTGTACTCTGGCAACTTCCCTAAATGATTTGATGGTGTCAACTTGTCAAATAGCATGAAACTAAAGGATTTAAACTTTTATTTTATAGAATTTCTGCCAAAACGACCAATTTTGACATTTTATGGTCAAAATAGGCATTTTATAACTTTTTCAATATTGATGCATAAATGGCATCCTGACTTTCTATCTGACAGGTTTTTATGTGTCAATATTTGTGTTTCTATGCCTTTACCTGCTTCTTTTACTTATTTATGAACTCTGAATCTACAGAAAAGAAGTTTATCTCAGATAAAATGTGCAAAATGTGTTGTATGAATGACCCTTGTCTAACGCCTTGTTTGGATGAAGGCAATAGTGGGGAGCTTGGTATATAAAATTTGATGTCCATATTAGAGACTTCACTAAATTTGTATCAAATGCACTTTACAATGTCTATTGTACCTGTTCCATTTCACATACTATATTTCTTTTCTTCTGTAGGATAGCAAGTGGTTTAAATATAAGCCTGTTGAGAATAAATTGCATGAAAGTTTTTCCCTAAAAAGGCAAAAATCTTTGTTTCAGCCCATACTGCTTGTAAGAAAAGTTATTTGCAAGAGTCTTTTTGTGCTCAGATTTGTTGTATCATGTCACATGAGTATAGAAATGATAAAAAAGACACACATTTTTATTTTTTATAGCCTCAATATGCATTTTTAAATGTAAATATGTGGCACTGCCTTAATTGACCCTAAATTTTTTCCAGTCTTACTTGGCCTAAGACCCTTTTAAACTAATATGATATGTTATTTGTAACTTTTCTTTCCATTTAAAGTACTTTAAATACATATGTAAGGATTATTTATAACCAAAAAGCTTCACAAATTTAAAATTGCTGGAAAATATTACATCTTCATGTAAGGCTCCACTTCATTGAAAAACCTGAATTTTTAGGCGCAGGCTCATATAAATTTGACTTATGAATAATTATGCCAAGTCTGATAAATCAAATGAGTACTCTATTGCTTTTAGTACATGATAAGTTATATATTAAGGCATTTAACAAGTATTTTTTTGCAATATTTAAATTTTTAAAGCCCCAAATGTTGATAGTTGAAATTTTTCAATTTTAACGTCAAAATTTTACACGCAAAGATGAGTATAGAACTAAACTTAATGTCTATAATATACATCCTATTGTCATGAAACTTTGTAAGTAGTGTTATAATACATTAAGCTTTGTTCATACCAAGTTTTTTTAAGATTTGTCTACTCTTTCTACCCTATTAGGTGAAATCTGTAAATATAGAATTTGTACTCTGGCAACTTCCCTAAATGATTTGATGGTGTCAACTTGTCAAATAGCATGAAACTAAAGGATTTAAACTTTTATTTTATAGAATTTCTGCCAAAACGACCAATTTTGACATTTTATGGTCAAAATAGGCATTTTATAACTTTTTCAATATTGATGCATAAATGGCATCCTGACTTTCTATCTGACAGGTTTTTATGTGTCAATATTTGTGTTTCTATGCCTTTACCTGCTTCTTTTACTTATTTATGAACTCTGAATCTACAGAAAAGAAGTTTATCTCAGATAAAATGTGCAAAATGTGTTGTATGAATGACCCTTGTCTAACGCCTTGTTTGGATGAAGGCAATAGTGGGGAGCTTGGTATATAAAATTTGATGTCCATATTAGAGACTTCACTAAATTTGTATCAAATGCACTTTACAATGTCTATTGTACCTGTTCCATTTCACATACTATATTTCTTTTCTTCTGTAGGATAGCAAGTGGTTTAAATATAAGCCTGTTGAGAATAAATTGCATGAAAGTTTTTCCCTAAAAAGGCAAAAATCTTTGTTTCAGCCCATACTGCTTGTAAGAAAAGTTATTTGCAAGAGTCTTTTTGTGCTCAGATTTGTTGTATCATGTCACATGAGTATAGAAATGATAAAAAAGACACACATTTTTATTTTTTATAGCCTCAATATGCATTTTTAAATGTAAATATGTGGCACTGCCTTAATTGACCCTAAATTTTTTCCAGTCTTACTTGGCCTAAGACCCTTTTAAACTAATATGATATGTTATTTGTAACTTTTCTTTCCATTTAAAGTACTTTAAATACATATGTAAGGATTATTTATAACCAAAAAGCTTCACAAATTTAAAATTGCTGGAAAATATTACATCTTCATGTAAGGCTCCACTTCATTGAAAAACCTGAATTTTTAGGCGCAGGCTCATATAAATTTGACTTATGAATAATTATGCCAAGTCTGATAAATCAAATGAGTACTCTATTGCTTTTAGTACATGATAAGTTATATATTAAGGCATTTAACAAGTATTTTTTTGCAATATTTAAATTTTTAAAGCCCCAAATGTTGATAGTTGAAATTTTTCAATTTTAACGTCAAAATTTTACACGCAAAGATGAGTATAGAACTAAACTTAATGTCTATAATATACATCCTATTGTCATGAAACTTTGTAAGTAGTGTTATAATACATTAAGCTTTGTTCATACCAAGTTTTTTTAAGATTTGTCTACTCTTTCTACCCTATTAGGTCCGAGACCACCATTGTCGTCCCTTGATTTTCGTTGTTCACAAATATAGTCCCTAGTGTTGACAATGGGTTACTTGCCATTAATTTTTATACCCCTTCCAAATTTATTTCTCCATGTTCACTGCCTCAAATTGCAAGAAGGGGGTTGAAATTACACTGTAAAAAAATTTGGGTCCAGAATTTTAAAGGAAAGTAGTGATTTGGTCCAGCTGAAAAAGGTTGAAAATGAGCACTTCGGAAGCTGTCAAAAGATTTCAAGACGCCCTAAACATAAAATTGGCCATATTTTGAGTTAGAGGCGATGAAGTTTTCTATAAATTTGATATAATTTGTCCCAAAAGTAGTACAACACACTGTAAAAGTTTCTTTGAGAAAGCGCAGGTGGGATTTTTTTTATTTTCATTTATGTTCTAAAAGAAATGCACTACGAATTAATTGTGTTCTCGGACCTAAGAGGTGAAATCTGTAAATATAGAATTTGTACTCTGGCAACTTCCCTAAATGATTTGATGGTGTCAACTTGTCAAATAGCATGAAACTAAAGGATTTAAACTTTTATTTTATAGAATTTCTGCCAAAACGACCAATTTTGACATTTTATGGTCAAAATAGGCATTTTATAACTTTTTCAATATTGATGCATAAATGGCATCCTGACTTTCTATCTGACAGGTTTTTATGTGTCAATATTTGTGTTTCTATGCCTTTACCTGCTTCTTTTACTTATTTATGAACTCTGAATCTACAGAAAAGAAGTTTATCTCAGATAAAATGTGCAAAATGTGTTGTATGAATGACCCTTGTCTAACGCCTTGTTTGGATGAAGGCAATAGTGGGGAGCTTGGTATATAAAATTTGATGTCCATATTAGAGACTTCACTAAATTTGTATCAAATGCACTTTACAATGTCTATTGTACCTGTTCCATTTCACATACTATATTTCTTTTCTTCTGTAGGATAGCAAGTGGTTTAAATATAAGCCTGTTGAGAATAAATTGCATGAAAGTTTTTCCCTAAAAAGGCAAAAATCTTTGTTTCAGCCCATACTGCTTGTAAGAAAAGTTATTTGCAAGAGTCTTTTTGTGCTCAGATTTGTTGTATCATGTCACATGAGTATAGAAATGATAAAAAAGACACACATTTTTATTTTTTATAGCCTCAATATGCATTTTTAAATGTAAATATGTGGCACTGCCTTAATTGACCCTAAATTTTTTCCAGTCTTACTTGGCCTAAGACCCTTTTAAACTAATATGATATGTTATTTGTAACTTTTCTTTCCATTTAAAGTACTTTAAATACATATGTAAGGATTATTTATAACCAAAAAGCTTCACAAATTTAAAATTGCTGGAAAATATTACATCTTCATGTAAGGCTCCACTTCATTGAAAAACCTGAATTTTTAGGCGCAGGCTCATATAAATTTGACTTATGAATAATTATGCCAAGTCTGATAAATCAAATGAGTACTCTATTGCTTTTAGTACATGATAAGTTATATATTAAGGCATTTAACAAGTATTTTTTTGCAATATTTAAATTTTTAAAGCCCCAAATGTTGATAGTTGAAATTTTTCAATTTTAACGTCAAAATTTTACACGCAAAGATGAGTATAGAACTAAACTTAATGTCTATAATATACATCCTATTGTCATGAAACTTTGTAAGTAGTGTTATAATACATTAAGCTTTGTTCATACCAAGTTTTTTTAAGATTTGTCTACTCTTTCTACCCTATTAGGTCCGAGACCACCATTGTCGTCCCTTGATTTTCGTTGTTCACAAATATAGTCCCTAGTGTTGACAATGGGTTACTTGCCATTAATTTTTATACCCCTTCCAAATTTATTTCTCCATGTTCACTGCCTCAAATTGCAAGAAGGGGGTTGAAATTACACTGTAAAAAAATTTGGGTCCAGAATTTTAAAGGAAAGTAGTGATTTGGTCCAGCTGAAAAAGGTTGAAAATGAGCACTTCGGAAGCTGTCAAAAGATTTCAAGACGCCCTAAACATAAAATTGGCCATATTTTGAGTTAGAGGCGATGAAGTTTTCTATAAATTTGATATAATTTGTCCCAAAAGTAGTACAACACACTGTAAAAGTTTCTTTGAGAAAGCGCAGGTGGGATTTTTTTTATTTTCATTTATGTTCTAAAAGAAATGCACTACGAATTAATTGTGTTCTCGGACCTAAGAGGTGAAATCTGTAAATATAGAATTTGTACTCTGGCAACTTCCCTAAATGATTTGATGGTGTCAACTTGTCAAATAGCATGAAACTAAAGGATTTAAACTTTTATTTTATAGAATTTCTGCCAAAACGACCAATTTTGACATTTTATGGTCAAAATAGGCATTTTATAACTTTTTCAATATTGATGCATAAATGGCATCCTGACTTTCTATCTGACAGGTTTTTATGTGTCAATATTTGTGTTTCTATGCCTTTACCTGCTTCTTTTACTTATTTATGAACTCTGAATCTACAGAAAAGAAGTTTATCTCAGATAAAATGTGCAAAATGTGTTGTATGAATGACCCTTGTCTAACGCCTTGTTTGGATGAAGGCAATAGTGGGGAGCTTGGTATATAAAATTTGATGTCCATATTAGAGACTTCACTAAATTTGTATCAAATGCACTTTACAATGTCTATTGTACCTGTTCCATTTCACATACTATATTTCTTTTCTTCTGTAGGATAGCAAGTGGTTTAAATATAAGCCTGTTGAGAATAAATTGCATGAAAGTTTTTCCCTAAAAAGGCAAAAATCTTTGTTTCAGCCCATACTGCTTGTAAGAAAAGTTATTTGCAAGAGTCTTTTTGTGCTCAGATTTGTTGTATCATGTCACATGAGTATAGAAATGATAAAAAAGACACACATTTTTATTTTTTATAGCCTCAATATGCATTTTTAAATGTAAATATGTGGCACTGCCTTAATTGACCCTAAATTTTTTCCAGTCTTACTTGGCCTAAGACCCTTTTAAACTAATATGATATGTTATTTGTAACTTTTCTTTCCATTTAAAGTACTTTAAATACATATGTAAGGATTATTTATAACCAAAAAGCTTCACAAATTTAAAATTGCTGGAAAATATTACATCTTCATGTAAGGCTCCACTTCATTGAAAAACCTGAATTTTTAGGCGCAGGCTCATATAAATTTGACTTATGAATAATTATGCCAAGTCTGATAAATCAAATGAGTACTCTATTGCTTTTAGTACATGATAAGTTATATATTAAGGCATTTAACAAGTATTTTTTTGCAATATTTAAATTTTTAAAGCCCCAAATGTTGATAGTTGAAATTTTTCAATTTTAACGTCAAAATTTTACACGCAAAGATGAGTATAGAACTAAACTTAATGTCTATAATATACATCCTATTGTCATGAAACTTTGTAAGTAGTGTTATAATACATTAAGCTTTGTTCATACCAAGTTTTTTTAAGATTTGTCTACTCTTTCTACCCTATTAGGTGAAATCTGTAAATATAGAATTTGTACTCTGGCAACTTCCCTAAATGATTTGATGGTGTCAACTTGTCAAATAGCATGAAACTAAAGGATTTAAACTTTTATTTTATAGAATTTCTGCCAAAACGACCAATTTTGACATTTTATGGTCAAAATAGGCATTTTATAACTTTTTCAATATTGATGCATAAATGGCATCCTGACTTTCTATCTGACAGGTTTTTATGTGTCAATATTTGTGTTTCTATGCCTTTACCTGCTTCTTTTACTTATTTATGAACTCTGAATCTACAGAAAAGAAGTTTATCTCAGATAAAATGTGCAAAATGTGTTGTATGAATGACCCTTGTCTAACGCCTTGTTTGGATGAAGGCAATAGTGGGGAGCTTGGTATATAAAATTTGATGTCCATATTAGAGACTTCACTAAATTTGTATCAAATGCACTTTACAATGTCTATTGTACCTGTTCCATTTCACATACTATATTTCTTTTCTTCTGTAGGATAGCAAGTGGTTTAAATATAAGCCTGTTGAGAATAAATTGCATGAAAGTTTTTCCCTAAAAAGGCAAAAATCTTTGTTTCAGCCCATACTGCTTGTAAGAAAAGTTATTTGCAAGAGTCTTTTTGTGCTCAGATTTGTTGTATCATGTCACATGAGTATAGAAATGATAAAAAAGACACACATTTTTATTTTTTATAGCCTCAATATGCATTTTTAAATGTAAATATGTGGCACTGCCTTAATTGACCCTAAATTTTTTCCAGTCTTACTTGGCCTAAGACCCTTTTAAACTAATATGATATGTTATTTGTAACTTTTCTTTCCATTTAAAGTACTTTAAATACATATGTAAGGATTATTTATAACCAAAAAGCTTCACAAATTTAAAATTGCTGGAAAATATTACATCTTCATGTAAGGCTCCACTTCATTGAAAAACCTGAATTTTTAGGCGCAGGCTCATATAAATTTGACTTATGAATAATTATGCCAAGTCTGATAAATCAAATGAGTACTCTATTGCTTTTAGTACATGATAAGTTATATATTAAGGCATTTAACAAGTATTTTTTTGCAATATTTAAATTTTTAAAGCCCCAAATGTTGATAGTTGAAATTTTTCAATTTTAACGTCAAAATTTTACACGCAAAGATGAGTATAGAACTAAACTTAATGTCTATAATATACATCCTATTGTCATGAAACTTTGTAAGTAGTGTTATAATACATTAAGCTTTGTTCATACCAAGTTTTTTTAAGATTTGTCTACTCTTTCTACCCTATTAAGAGGTGAAATCTGTAAATATAGAATTTGTACTCTGGCAACTTCCCTAAATGATTTGATGGTGTCAACTTGTCAAATAGCATGAAACTAAAGGATTTAAACTTTTATTTTATAGAATTTCTGCCAAAACGACCAATTTTGACATTTTATGGTCAAAATAGGCATTTTATAACTTTTTCAATATTGATGCATAAATGGCATCCTGACTTTCTATCTGACAGGTTTTTATGTGTCAATATTTGTGTTTCTATGCCTTTACCTGCTTCTTTTACTTATTTATGAACTCTGAATCTACAGAAAAGAAGTTTATCTCAGATAAAATGTGCAAAATGTGTTGTATGAATGACCCTTGTCTAACGCCTTGTTTGGATGAAGGCAATAGTGGGGAGCTTGGTATATAAAATTTGATGTCCATATTAGAGACTTCACTAAATTTGTATCAAATGCACTTTACAATGTCTATTGTACCTGTTCCATTTCACATACTATATTTCTTTTCTTCTGTAGGATAGCAAGTGGTTTAAATATAAGCCTGTTGAGAATAAATTGCATGAAAGTTTTTCCCTAAAAAGGCAAAAATCTTTGTTTCAGCCCATACTGCTTGTAAGAAAAGTTATTTGCAAGAGTCTTTTTGTGCTCAGATTTGTTGTATCATGTCACATGAGTATAGAAATGATAAAAAAGACACACATTTTTATTTTTTATAGCCTCAATATGCATTTTTAAATGTAAATATGTGGCACTGCCTTAATTGACCCTAAATTTTTTCCAGTCTTACTTGGCCTAAGACCCTTTTAAACTAATATGATATGTTATTTGTAACTTTTCTTTCCATTTAAAGTACTTTAAATACATATGTAAGGATTATTTATAACCAAAAAGCTTCACAAATTTAAAATTGCTGGAAAATATTACATCTTCATGTAAGGCTCCACTTCATTGAAAAACCTGAATTTTTAGGCGCAGGCTCATATAAATTTGACTTATGAATAATTATGCCAAGTCTGATAAATCAAATGAGTACTCTATTGCTTTTAGTACATGATAAGTTATATATTAAGGCATTTAACAAGTATTTTTTTGCAATATTTAAATTTTTAAAGCCCCAAATGTTGATAGTTGAAATTTTTCAATTTTAACGTCAAAATTTTACACGCAAAGATGAGTATAGAACTAAACTTAATGTCTATAATATACATCCTATTGTCATGAAACTTTGTAAGTAGTGTTATAATACATTAAGCTTTGTTCATACCAAGTTTTTTTAAGATTTGTCTACTCTTTCTACCCTATTAGGTCCGAGACCACCATTGTCGTCCCTTGATTTTCGTTGTTCACAAATATAGTCCCTAGTGTTGACAATGGGTTACTTGCCATTAATTTTTATACCCCTTCCAAATTTATTTCTCCATGTTCACTGCCTCAAATTGCAAGAAGGGGGTTGAAATTACACTGTAAAAAAATTTGGGTCCAGAATTTTAAAGGAAAGTAGTGATTTGGTCCAGCTGAAAAAGGTTGAAAATGAGCACTTCGGAAGCTGTCAAAAGATTTCAAGACGCCCTAAACATAAAATTGGCCATATTTTGAGTTAGAGGCGATGAAGTTTTCTATAAATTTGATATAATTTGTCCCAAAAGTAGTACAACACACTGTAAAAGTTTCTTTGAGAAAGCGCAGGTGGGATTTTTTTTATTTTCATTTATGTTCTAAAAGAAATGCACTACGAATTAATTGTGTTCTCGGACCTAAGAGGTGAAATCTGTAAATATAGAATTTGTACTCTGGCAACTTCCCTAAATGATTTGATGGTGTCAACTTGTCAAATAGCATGAAACTAAAGGATTTAAACTTTTATTTTATAGAATTTCTGCCAAAACGACCAATTTTGACATTTTATGGTCAAAATAGGCATTTTATAACTTTTTCAATATTGATGCATAAATGGCATCCTGACTTTCTATCTGACAGGTTTTTATGTGTCAATATTTGTGTTTCTATGCCTTTACCTGCTTCTTTTACTTATTTATGAACTCTGAATCTACAGAAAAGAAGTTTATCTCAGATAAAATGTGCAAAATGTGTTGTATGAATGACCCTTGTCTAACGCCTTGTTTGGATGAAGGCAATAGTGGGGAGCTTGGTATATAAAATTTGATGTCCATATTAGAGACTTCACTAAATTTGTATCAAATGCACTTTACAATGTCTATTGTACCTGTTCCATTTCACATACTATATTTCTTTTCTTCTGTAGGATAGCAAGTGGTTTAAATATAAGCCTGTTGAGAATAAATTGCATGAAAGTTTTTCCCTAAAAAGGCAAAAATCTTTGTTTCAGCCCATACTGCTTGTAAGAAAAGTTATTTGCAAGAGTCTTTTTGTGCTCAGATTTGTTGTATCATGTCACATGAGTATAGAAATGATAAAAAAAACACACATTTTTATTTTTTATAGCCTCAATATGCATTTTTAAATGTAAATATGTGGCACTGCCTTAATTGACCCTAAATTTTTTCCAGTCTTACTTGGCCTAAGACCCTTTTAAACTAATATGATATGTTATTTGTAACTTTTCTTTCCATTTAAAGTACTTTAAATACATATGTAAGGATTATTTATAACCAAAAAGCTTCACAAATTTAAAATTGCTGGAAAATATTACATCTTCATGTAAGGCTCCACTTCATTGAAAAACCTGAATTTTTAGGCGCAGGCTCATATAAATTTGACTTATGAATAATTATGCCAAGTCTGATAAATCAAATGAGTACTCTATTGCTTTTAGTACATGATAAGTTATATATTAAGGCATTTAACAAGTATTTTTTTGCAATATTTAAATTTTTAAAGCCCCAAATGTTGATAGTTGAAATTTTTCAATTTTAACGTCAAAATTTTACACGCAAAGATGAGTATAGAACTAAACTTAATGTCTATAATATACATCCTATTGTCATGAAACTTTGTAAGTAGTGTTATAATACATTAAGCTTTGTTCATACCAAGTTTTTTTAAGATTTGTCTACTCTTTCTACCCTATTAGGTCCGAGACCACCATTGTCGTCCCTTGATTTTCGTTGTTCACAAATATAGTCCCTAGTGTTGACAATGGGTTACTTGCCATTAATTTTTATACCCCTTCCAAATTTATTTCTCCATGTTCACTGCCTCAAATTGCAAGAAGGGGGTTGAAATTACACTGTAAAAAAATTTGGGTCCAGAATTTTAAAGGAAAGTAGTGATTTGGTCCAGCTGAAAAAGGTTGAAAATGAGCACTTCGGAAGCTGTCAAAAGATTTCAAGACGCCCTAAACATAAAATTGGCCATATTTTGAGTTAGAGGCGATGAAGTTTTCTATAAATTTGATATAATTTGTCCCAAAAGTAGTACAACACACTGTAAAAGTTTCTTTGAGAAAGCGCAGGTGGGATTTTTTTTATTTTCATTTATGTTCTAAAAGAAATGCACTACGAATTAATTGTGTTCTCGGACCTAAGAGGTGAAATCTGTAAATATAGAATTTGTACTCTGGCAACTTCCCTAAATGATTTGATGGTGTCAACTTGTCAAATAGCATGAAACTAAAGGATTTAAACTTTTATTTTATAGAATTTCTGCCAAAACGACCAATTTTGACATTTTATGGTCAAAATAGGCATTTTATAACTTTTTCAATATTGATGCATAAATGGCATCCTGACTTTCTATCTGACAGGTTTTTATGTGTCAATATTTGTGTTTCTATGCCTTTACCTGCTTCTTTTACTTATTTATGAACTCTGAATCTACAGAAAAGAAGTTTATCTCAGATAAAATGTGCAAAATGTGTTGTATGAATGACCCTTGTCTAACGCCTTGTTTGGATGAAGGCAATAGTGGGGAGCTTGGTATATAAAATTTGATGTCCATATTAGAGACTTCACTAAATTTGTATCAAATGCACTTTACAATGTCTATTGTACCTGTTCCATTTCACATACTATATTTCTTTTCTTCTGTAGGATAGCAAGTGGTTTAAATATAAGCCTGTTGAGAATAAATTGCATGAAAGTTTTTCCCTAAAAAGGCAAAAATCTTTGTTTCAGCCCATACTGCTTGTAAGAAAAGTTATTTGCAAGAGTCTTTTTGTGCTCAGATTTGTTGTATCATGTCACATGAGTATAGAAATGATAAAAAAGACACACATTTTTATTTTTTATAGCCTCAATATGCATTTTTAAATGTAAATATGTGGCACTGCCTTAATTGACCCTAAATTTTTTCCAGTCTTACTTGGCCTAAGACCCTTTTAAACTAATATGATATGTTATTTGTAACTTTTCTTTCCATTTAAAGTACTTTAAATACATATGTAAGGATTATTTATAACCAAAAAGCTTCACAAATTTAAAATTGCTGGAAAATATTACATCTTCATGTAAGGCTCCACTTCATTGAAAAACCTGAATTTTTAGGCGCAGGCTCATATAAATTTGACTTATGAATAATTATGCCAAGTCTGATAAATCAAATGAGTACTCTATTGCTTTTAGTACATGATAAGTTATATATTAAGGCATTTAACAAGTATTTTTTTGCAATATTTAAATTTTTAAAGCCCCAAATGTTGATAGTTGAAATTTTTCAATTTTAACGTCAAAATTTTACACGCAAAGATGAGTATAGAACTAAACTTAATGTCTATAATATACATCCTATTGTCATGAAACTTTGTAAGTAGTGTTATAATACATTAAGCTTTGTTCATACCAAGTTTTTTTAAGATTTGTCTACTCTTTCTACCCTATTAGGTCCGAGACCACCATTGTCGTCCCTTGATTTTCGTTGTTCACAAATATAGTCCCTAGTGTTGACAATGGGTTACTTGCCATTAATTTTTATACCCCTTCCAAATTTATTTCTCCATGTTCACTGCCTCAAATTGCAAGAAGGGGGTTGAAATTACACTGTAAAAAAATTTGGGTCCAGAATTTTAAAGGAAAGTAGTGATTTGGTCCAGCTGAAAAAGGTTGAAAATGAGCACTTCGGAAGCTGTCAAAAGATTTCAAGACGCCCTAAACATAAAATTGGCCATATTTTGAGTTAGAGGCGATGAAGTTTTCTATAAATTTGATATAATTTGTCCCAAAAGTAGTACAACACACTGTAAAAGTTTCTTTGAGAAAGCGCAGGTGGGATTTTTTTTATTTTCATTTATGTTCTAAAAGAAATGCACTACGAATTAATTGTGTTCTCGGACCTAAGAGGTGAAATCTGTAAATATAGAATTTGTACTCTGGCAACTTCCCTAAATGATTTGATGGTGTCAACTTGTCAAATAGCATGAAACTAAAGGATTTAAACTTTTATTTTATAGAATTTCTGCCAAAACGACCAATTTTGACATTTTATGGTCAAAATAGGCATTTTATAACTTTTTCAATATTGATGCATAAATGGCATCCTGACTTTCTATCTGACAGGTTTTTATGTGTCAATATTTGTGTTTCTATGCCTTTACCTGCTTCTTTTACTTATTTATGAACTCTGAATCTACAGAAAAGAAGTTTATCTCAGATAAAATGTGCAAAATGTGTTGTATGAATGACCCTTGTCTAACGCCTTGTTTGGATGAAGGCAATAGTGGGGAGCTTGGTATATAAAATTTGATGTCCATATTAGAGACTTCACTAAATTTGTATCAAATGCACTTTACAATGTCTATTGTACCTGTTCCATTTCACATACTATATTTCTTTTCTTCTGTAGGATAGCAAGTGGTTTAAATATAAGCCTGTTGAGAATAAATTGCATGAAAGTTTTTCCCTAAAAAGGCAAAAATCTTTGTTTCAGCCCATACTGCTTGTAAGAAAAGTTATTTGCAAGAGTCTTTTTGTGCTCAGATTTGTTGTATCATGTCACATGAGTATAGAAATGATAAAAAAGACACACATTTTTATTTTTTATAGCCTCAATATGCATTTTTAAATGTAAATATGTGGCACTGCCTTAATTGACCCTAAATTTTTTCCAGTCTTACTTGGCCTAAGACCCTTTTAAACTAATATGATATGTTATTTGTAACTTTTCTTTCCATTTAAAGTACTTTAAATACATATGTAAGGATTATTTATAACCAAAAAGCTTCACAAATTTAAAATTGCTGGAAAATATTACATCTTCATGTAAGGCTCCACTTCATTGAAAAACCTGAATTTTTAGGCGCAGGCTCATATAAATTTGACTTATGAATAATTATGCCAAGTCTGATAAATCAAATGAGTACTCTATTGCTTTTAGTACATGATAAGTTATATATTAAGGCATTTAACAAGTATTTTTTTGCAATATTTAAATTTTTAAAGCCCCAAATGTTGATAGTTGAAATTTTTCAATTTTAACGTCAAAATTTTACACGCAAAGATGAGTATAGAACTAAACTTAATGTCTATAATATACATCCTATTGTCATGAAACTTTGTAAGTAGTGTTATAATACATTAAGCTTTGTTCATACCAAGTTTTTTTAAGATTTGTCTACTCTTTCTACCCTATTAGGTGAAATCTGTAAATATAGAATTTGTACTCTGGCAACTTCCCTAAATGATTTGATGGTGTCAACTTGTCAAATAGCATGAAACTAAAGGATTTAAACTTTTATTTTATAGAATTTCTGCCAAAACGACCAATTTTGACATTTTATGGTCAAAATAGGCATTTTATAACTTTTTCAATATTGATGCATAAATGGCATCCTGACTTTCTATCTGACAGGTTTTTATGTGTCAATATTTGTGTTTCTATGCCTTTACCTGCTTCTTTTACTTATTTATGAACTCTGAATCTACAGAAAAGAAGTTTATCTCAGATAAAATGTGCAAAATGTGTTGTATGAATGACCCTTGTCTAACGCCTTGTTTGGATGAAGGCAATAGTGGGGAGCTTGGTATATAAAATTTGATGTCCATATTAGAGACTTCACTAAATTTGTATCAAATGCACTTTACAATGTCTATTGTACCTGTTCCATTTCACATACTATATTTCTTTTCTTCTGTAGGATAGCAAGTGGTTTAAATATAAGCCTGTTGAGAATAAATTGCATGAAAGTTTTTCCCTAAAAAGGCAAAAATCTTTGTTTCAGCCCATACTGCTTGTAAGAAAAGTTATTTGCAAGAGTCTTTTTGTGCTCAGATTTGTTGTATCATGTCACATGAGTATAGAAATGATAAAAAAGACACACATTTTTATTTTTTATAGCCTCAATATGCATTTTTAAATGTAAATATGTGGCACTGCCTTAATTGACCCTAAATTTTTTCCAGTCTTACTTGGCCTAAGACCCTTTTAAACTAATATGATATGTTATTTGTAACTTTTCTTTCCATTTAAAGTACTTTAAATACATATGTAAGGATTATTTATAACCAAAAAGCTTCACAAATTTAAAATTGCTGGAAAATATTACATCTTCATGTAAGGCTCCACTTCATTGAAAAACCTGAATTTTTAGGCGCAGGCTCATATAAATTTGACTTATGAATAATTATGCCAAGTCTGATAAATCAAATGAGTACTCTATTGCTTTTAGTACATGATAAGTTATATATTAAGGCATTTAACAAGTATTTTTTTGCAATATTTAAATTTTTAAAGCCCCAAATGTTGATAGTTGAAATTTTTCAATTTTAACGTCAAAATTTTACACGCAAAGATGAGTATAGAACTAAACTTAATGTCTATAATATACATCCTATTGTCATGAAACTTTGTAAGTAGTGTTATAATACATTAAGCTTTGTTCATACCAAGTTTTTTTAAGATTTGTCTACTCTTTCTACCCTATTAGGTGAAATCTGTAAATATAGAATTTGTACTCTGGCAACTTCCCTAAATGATTTGATGGTGTCAACTTGTCAAATAGCATGAAACTAAAGGATTTAAACTTTTATTTTATAGAATTTCTGCCAAAACGACCAATTTTGACATTTTATGGTCAAAATAGGCATTTTATAACTTTTTCAATATTGATGCATAAATGGCATCCTGACTTTCTATCTGACAGGTTTTTATGTGTCAATATTTGTGTTTCTATGCCTTTACCTGCTTCTTTTACTTATTTATGAACTCTGAATCTACAGAAAAGAAGTTTATCTCAGATAAAATGTGCAAAATGTGTTGTATGAATGACCCTTGTCTAACGCCTTGTTTGGATGAAGGCAATAGTGGGGAGCTTGGTATATAAAATTTGATGTCCATATTAGAGACTTCACTAAATTTGTATCAAATGCACTTTACAATGTCTATTGTACCTGTTCCATTTCACATACTATATTTCTTTTCTTCTGTAGGATAGCAAGTGGTTTAAATATAAGCCTGTTGAGAATAAATTGCATGAAAGTTTTTCCCTAAAAAGGCAAAAATCTTTGTTTCAGCCCATACTGCTTGTAAGAAAAGTTATTTGCAAGAGTCTTTTTGTGCTCAGATTTGTTGTATCATGTCACATGAGTATAGAAATGATAAAAAAGACACACATTTTTATTTTTTATAGCCTCAATATGCATTTTTAAATGTAAATATGTGGCACTGCCTTAATTGACCCTAAATTTTTTCCAGTCTTACTTGGCCTAAGACCCTTTTAAACTAATATGATATGTTATTTGTAACTTTTCTTTCCATTTAAAGTACTTTAAATACATATGTAAGGATTATTTATAACCAAAAAGCTTCACAAATTTAAAATTGCTGGAAAATATTACATCTTCATGTAAGGCTCCACTTCATTGAAAAACCTGAATTTTTAGGCGCAGGCTCATATAAATTTGACTTATGAATAATTATGCCAAGTCTGATAAATCAAATGAGTACTCTATTGCTTTTAGTACATGATAAGTTATATATTAAGGCATTTAACAAGTATTTTTTTGCAATATTTAAATTTTTAAAGCCCCAAATGTTGATAGTTGAAATTTTTCAATTTTAACGTCAAAATTTTACACGCAAAGATGAGTATAGAACTAAACTTAATGTCTATAATATACATCCTATTGTCATGAAACTTTGTAAGTAGTGTTATAATACATTAAGCTTTGTTCATACCAAGTTTTTTTAAGATTTGTCTACTCTTTCTACCCTATTAGGTCCGAGACCACCATTGTCGTCCCTTGATTTTCGTTGTTCACAAATATAGTCCCTAGTGTTGACAATGGGTTACTTGCCATTAATTTTTATACCCCTTCCAAATTTATTTCTCCATGTTCACTGCCTCAAATTGCAAGAAGGGGGTTGAAATTACACTGTAAAAAAATTTGGGTCCAGAATTTTAAAGGAAAGTAGTGATTTGGTCCAGCTGAAAAAGGTTGAAAATGAGCACTTCGGAAGCTGTCAAAAGATTTCAAGACGCCCTAAACATAAAATTGGCCATATTTTGAGTTAGAGGCGATGAAGTTTTCTATAAATTTGATATAATTTGTCCCAAAAGTAGTACAACACACTGTAAAAGTTTCTTTGAGAAAGCGCAGGTGGGATTTTTTTTATTTTCATTTATGTTCTAAAAGAAATGCACTACGAATTAATTGTGTTCTCGGACCTAAGAGGTGAAATCTGTAAATATAGAATTTGTACTCTGGCAACTTCCCTAAATGATTTGATGGTGTCAACTTGTCAAATAGCATGAAACTAAAGGATTTAAACTTTTATTTTATAGAATTTCTGCCAAAACGACCAATTTTGACATTTTATGGTCAAAATAGGCATTTTATAACTTTTTCAATATTGATGCATAAATGGCATCCTGACTTTCTATCTGACAGGTTTTTATGTGTCAATATTTGTGTTTCTATGCCTTTACCTGCTTCTTTTACTTATTTATGAACTCTGAATCTACAGAAAAGAAGTTTATCTCAGATAAAATGTGCAAAATGTGTTGTATGAATGACCCTTGTCTAACGCCTTGTTTGGATGAAGGCAATAGTGGGGAGCTTGGTATATAAAATTTGATGTCCATATTAGAGACTTCACTAAATTTGTATCAAATGCACTTTACAATGTCTATTGTACCTGTTCCATTTCACATACTATATTTCTTTTCTTCTGTAGGATAGCAAGTGGTTTAAATATAAGCCTGTTGAGAATAAATTGCATGAAAGTTTTTCCCTAAAAAGGCAAAAATCTTTGTTTCAGCCCATACTGCTTGTAAGAAAAGTTATTTGCAAGAGTCTTTTTGTGCTCAGATTTGTTGTATCATGTCACATGAGTATAGAAATGATAAAAAAGACACACATTTTTATTTTTTATAGCCTCAATATGCATTTTTAAATGTAAATATGTGGCACTGCCTTAATTGACCCTAAATTTTTTCCAGTCTTACTTGGCCTAAGACCCTTTTAAACTAATATGATATGTTATTTGTAACTTTTCTTTCCATTTAAAGTACTTTAAATACATATGTAAGGATTATTTATAACCAAAAAGCTTCACAAATTTAAAATTGCTGGAAAATATTACATCTTCATGTAAGGCTCCACTTCATTGAAAAACCTGAATTTTTAGGCGCAGGCTCATATAAATTTGACTTATGAATAATTATGCCAAGTCTGATAAATCAAATGAGTACTCTATTGCTTTTAGTACATGATAAGTTATATATTAAGGCATTTAACAAGTATTTTTTTGCAATATTTAAATTTTTAAAGCCCCAAATGTTGATAGTTGAAATTTTTCAATTTTAACGTCAAAATTTTACACGCAAAGATGAGTATAGAACTAAACTTAATGTCTATAATATACATCCTATTGTCATGAAACTTTGTAAGTAGTGTTATAATACATTAAGCTTTGTTCATACCAAGTTTTTTTAAGATTTGTCTACTCTTTCTACCCTATTAGGTCCGAGACCACCATTGTCGTCCCTTGATTTTCGTTGTTCACAAATATAGTCCCTAGTGTTGACAATGGGTTACTTGCCATTAATTTTTATACCCCTTCCAAATTTATTTCTCCATGTTCACTGCCTCAAATTGCAAGAAGGGGGTTGAAATTACACTGTAAAAAAATTTGGGTCCAGAATTTTAAAGGAAAGTAGTGATTTGGTCCAGCTGAAAAAGGTTGAAAATGAGCACTTCGGAAGCTGTCAAAAGATTTCAAGACGCCCTAAACATAAAATTGGCCATATTTTGAGTTAGAGGCGATGAAGTTTTCTATAAATTTGATATAATTTGTCCCAAAAGTAGTACAACACACTGTAAAAGTTTCTTTGAGAAAGCGCAGGTGGGATTTTTTTTATTTTCATTTATGTTCTAAAAGAAATGCACTACGAATTAATTGTGTTCTCGGACCTAAGAGGTGAAATCTGTAAATATAGAATTTGTACTCTGGCAACTTCCCTAAATGATTTGATGGTGTCAACTTGTCAAATAGCATGAAACTAAAGGATTTAAACTTTTATTTTATAGAATTTCTGCCAAAACGACCAATTTTGACATTTTATGGTCAAAATAGGCATTTTATAACTTTTTCAATATTGATGCATAAATGGCATCCTGACTTTCTATCTGACAGGTTTTTATGTGTCAATATTTGTGTTTCTATGCCTTTACCTGCTTCTTTTACTTATTTATGAACTCTGAATCTACAGAAAAGAAGTTTATCTCAGATAAAATGTGCAAAATGTGTTGTATGAATGACCCTTGTCTAACGCCTTGTTTGGATGAAGGCAATAGTGGGGAGCTTGGTATATAAAATTTGATGTCCATATTAGAGACTTCACTAAATTTGTATCAAATGCACTTTACAATGTCTATTGTACCTGTTCCATTTCACATACTATATTTCTTTTCTTCTGTAGGATAGCAAGTGGTTTAAATATAAGCCTGTTGAGAATAAATTGCATGAAAGTTTTTCCCTAAAAAGGCAAAAATCTTTGTTTCAGCCCATACTGCTTGTAAGAAAAGTTATTTGCAAGAGTCTTTTTGTGCTCAGATTTGTTGTATCATGTCACATGAGTATAGAAATGATAAAAAAGACACACATTTTTATTTTTTATAGCCTCAATATGCATTTTTAAATGTAAATATGTGGCACTGCCTTAATTGACCCTAAATTTTTTCCAGTCTTACTTGGCCTAAGACCCTTTTAAACTAATATGATATGTTATTTGTAACTTTTCTTTCCATTTAAAGTACTTTAAATACATATGTAAGGATTATTTATAACCAAAAAGCTTCACAAATTTAAAATTGCTGGAAAATATTACATCTTCATGTAAGGCTCCACTTCATTGAAAAACCTGAATTTTTAGGCGCAGGCTCATATAAATTTGACTTATGAATAATTATGCCAAGTCTGATAAATCAAATGAGTACTCTATTGCTTTTAGTACATGATAAGTTATATATTAAGGCATTTAACAAGTATTTTTTTGCAATATTTAAATTTTTAAAGCCCCAAATGTTGATAGTTGAAATTTTTCAATTTTAACGTCAAAATTTTACACGCAAAGATGAGTATAGAACTAAACTTAATGTCTATAATATACATCCTATTGTCATGAAACTTTGTAAGTAGTGTTATAATACATTAAGCTTTGTTCATACCAAGTTTTTTTAAGATTTGTCTACTCTTTCTACCCTATTAGGTCCGAGACCACCATTGTCGTCCCTTGATTTTCGTTGTTCACAAATATAGTCCCTAGTGTTGACAATGGGTTACTTGCCATTAATTTTTATACCCCTTCCAAATTTATTTCTCCATGTTCACTGCCTCAAATTGCAAGAAGGGGGTTGAAATTACACTGTAAAAAAATTTGGGTCCAGAATTTTAAAGGAAAGTAGTGATTTGGTCCAGCTGAAAAAGGTTGAAAATGAGCACTTCGGAAGCTGTCAAAAGATTTCAAGACGCCCTAAACATAAAATTGGCCATATTTTGAGTTAGAGGCGATGAAGTTTTCTATAAATTTGATATAATTTGTCCCAAAAGTAGTACAACACACTGTAAAAGTTTCTTTGAGAAAGCGCAGGTGGGATTTTTTTTATTTTCATTTATGTTCTAAAAGAAATGCACTACGAATTAATTGTGTTCTCGGACCTAAGAGGTGAAATCTGTAAATATAGAATTTGTACTCTGGCAACTTCCCTAAATGATTTGATGGTGTCAACTTGTCAAATAGCATGAAACTAAAGGATTTAAACTTTTATTTTATAGAATTTCTGCCAAAACGACCAATTTTGACATTTTATGGTCAAAATAGGCATTTTATAACTTTTTCAATATTGATGCATAAATGGCATCCTGACTTTCTATCTGACAGGTTTTTATGTGTCAATATTTGTGTTTCTATGCCTTTACCTGCTTCTTTTACTTATTTATGAACTCTGAATCTACAGAAAAGAAGTTTATCTCAGATAAAATGTGCAAAATGTGTTGTATGAATGACCCTTGTCTAACGCCTTGTTTGGATGAAGGCAATAGTGGGGAGCTTGGTATATAAAATTTGATGTCCATATTAGAGACTTCACTAAATTTGTATCAAATGCACTTTACAATGTCTATTGTACCTGTTCCATTTCACATACTATATTTCTTTTCTTCTGTAGGATAGCAAGTGGTTTAAATATAAGCCTGTTGAGAATAAATTGCATGAAAGTTTTTCCCTAAAAAGGCAAAAATCTTTGTTTCAGCCCATACTGCTTGTAAGAAAAGTTATTTGCAAGAGTCTTTTTGTGCTCAGATTTGTTGTATCATGTCACATGAGTATAGAAATGATAAAAAAGACACACATTTTTATTTTTTATAGCCTCAATATGCATTTTTAAATGTAAATATGTGGCACTGCCTTAATTGACCCTAAATTTTTTCCAGTCTTACTTGGCCTAAGACCCTTTTAAACTAATATGATATGTTATTTGTAACTTTTCTTTCCATTTAAAGTACTTTAAATACATATGTAAGGATTATTTATAACCAAAAAGCTTCACAAATTTAAAATTGCTGGAAAATATTACATCTTCATGTAAGGCTCCACTTCATTGAAAAACCTGAATTTTTAGGCGCAGGCTCATATAAATTTGACTTATGAATAATTATGCCAAGTCTGATAAATCAAATGAGTACTCTATTGCTTTTAGTACATGATAAGTTATATATTAAGGCATTTAACAAGTATTTTTTTGCAATATTTAAATTTTTAAAGCCCCAAATGTTGATAGTTGAAATTTTTCAATTTTAACGTCAAAATTTTACACGCAAAGATGAGTATAGAACTAAACTTAATGTCTATAATATACATCCTATTGTCATGAAACTTTGTAAGTAGTGTTATAATACATTAAGCTTTGTTCATACCAAGTTTTTTTAAGATTTGTCTACTCTTTCTACCCTTAAGAGGTGAAATCTGTAAATATAGAATTTGTACTCTGGCAACTTCCCTAAATGATTTGATGGTGTCAACTTGTCAAATAGCATGAAACTAAAGGATTTAAACTTTTATTTTATAGAATTTCTGCCAAAACGACCAATTTTGACATTTTATGGTCAAAATAGGCATTTTATAACTTTTTCAATATTGATGCATAAATGGCATCCTGACTTTCTATCTGACAGGTTTTTATGTGTCAATATTTGTGTTTCTATGCCTTTACCTGCTTCTTTTACTTATTTATGAACTCTGAATCTACAGAAAAGAAGTTTATCTCAGATAAAATGTGCAAAATGTGTTGTATGAATGACCCTTGTCTAACGCCTTGTTTGGATGAAGGCAATAGTGGGGAGCTTGGTATATAAAATTTGATGTCCATATTAGAGACTTCACTAAATTTGTATCAAATGCACTTTACAATGTCTATTGTACCTGTTCCATTTCACATACTATATTTCTTTTCTTCTGTAGGATAGCAAGTGGTTTAAATATAAGCCTGTTGAGAATAAATTGCATGAAAGTTTTTCCCTAAAAAGGCAAAAATCTTTGTTTCAGCCCATACTGCTTGTAAGAAAAGTTATTTGCAAGAGTCTTTTTGTGCTCAGATTTGTTGTATCATGTCACATGAGTATAGAAATGATAAAAAAGACACACATTTTTATTTTTTATAGCCTCAATATGCATTTTTAAATGTAAATATGTGGCACTGCCTTAATTGACCCTAAATTTTTTCCAGTCTTACTTGGCCTAAGACCCTTTTAAACTAATATGATATGTTATTTGTAACTTTTCTTTCCATTTAAAGTACTTTAAATACATATGTAAGGATTATTTATAACCAAAAAGCTTCACAAATTTAAAATTGCTGGAAAATATTACATCTTCATGTAAGGCTCCACTTCATTGAAAAACCTGAATTTTTAGGCGCAGGCTCATATAAATTTGACTTATGAATAATTATGCCAAGTCTGATAAATCAAATGAGTACTCTATTGCTTTTAGTACATGATAAGTTATATATTAAGGCATTTAACAAGTATTTTTTTGCAATATTTAAATTTTTAAAGCCCCAAATGTTGATAGTTGAAATTTTTCAATTTTAACGTCAAAATTTTACACGCAAAGATGAGTATAGAACTAAACTTAATGTCTATAATATACATCCTATTGTCATGAAACTTTGTAAGTAGTGTTATAATACATTAAGCTTTGTTCATACCAAGTTTTTTTAAGATTTGTCTACTCTTTCTACCCTATTAGGTGAAATCTGTAAATATAGAATTTGTACTCTGGCAACTTCCCTAAATGATTTGATGGTGTCAACTTGTCAAATAGCATGAAACTAAAGGATTTAAACTTTTATTTTATAGAATTTCTGCCAAAACGACCAATTTTGACATTTTATGGTCAAAATAGGCATTTTATAACTTTTTCAATATTGATGCATAAATGGCATCCTGACTTTCTATCTGACAGGTTTTTATGTGTCAATATTTGTGTTTCTATGCCTTTACCTGCTTCTTTTACTTATTTATGAACTCTGAATCTACAGAAAAGAAGTTTATCTCAGATAAAATGTGCAAAATGTGTTGTATGAATGACCCTTGTCTAACGCCTTGTTTGGATGAAGGCAATAGTGGGGAGCTTGGTATATAAAATTTGATGTCCATATTAGAGACTTCACTAAATTTGTATCAAATGCACTTTACAATGTCTATTGTACCTGTTCCATTTCACATACTATATTTCTTTTCTTCTGTAGGATAGCAAGTGGTTTAAATATAAGCCTGTTGAGAATAAATTGCATGAAAGTTTTTCCCTAAAAAGGCAAAAATCTTTGTTTCAGCCCATACTGCTTGTAAGAAAAGTTATTTGCAAGAGTCTTTTTGTGCTCAGATTTGTTGTATCATGTCACATGAGTATAGAAATGATAAAAAAGACACACATTTTTATTTTTTATAGCCTCAATATGCATTTTTAAATGTAAATATGTGGCACTGCCTTAATTGACCCTAAATTTTTTCCAGTCTTACTTGGCCTAAGACCCTTTTAAACTAATATGATATGTTATTTGTAACTTTTCTTTCCATTTAAAGTACTTTAAATACATATGTAAGGATTATTTATAACCAAAAAGCTTCACAAATTTAAAATTGCTGGAAAATATTACATCTTCATGTAAGGCTCCACTTCATTGAAAAACCTGAATTTTTAGGCGCAGGCTCATATAAATTTGACTTATGAATAATTATGCCAAGTCTGATAAATCAAATGAGTACTCTATTGCTTTTAGTACATGATAAGTTATATATTAAGGCATTTAACAAGTATTTTTTTGCAATATTTAAATTTTTAAAGCCCCAAATGTTGATAGTTGAAATTTTTCAATTTTAACGTCAAAATTTTACACGCAAAGATGAGTATAGAACTAAACTTAATGTCTATAATATACATCCTATTGTCATGAAACTTTGTAAGTAGTGTTATAATACATTAAGCTTTGTTCATACCAAGTTTTTTTAAGATTTGTCTACTCTTTCTACCCTATTAGGTGAAATCTGTAAATATAGAATTTGTACTCTGGCAACTTCCCTAAATGATTTGATGGTGTCAACTTGTCAAATAGCATGAAACTAAAGGATTTAAACTTTTATTTTATAGAATTTCTGCCAAAACGACCAATTTTGACATTTTATGGTCAAAATAGGCATTTTATAACTTTTTCAATATTGATGCATAAATGGCATCCTGACTTTCTATCTGACAGGTTTTTATGTGTCAATATTTGTGTTTCTATGCCTTTACCTGCTTCTTTTACTTATTTATGAACTCTGAATCTACAGAAAAGAAGTTTATCTCAGATAAAATGTGCAAAATGTGTTGTATGAATGACCCTTGTCTAACGCCTTGTTTGGATGAAGGCAATAGTGGGGAGCTTGGTATATAAAATTTGATGTCCATATTAGAGACTTCACTAAATTTGTATCAAATGCACTTTACAATGTCTATTGTACCTGTTCCATTTCACATACTATATTTCTTTTCTTCTGTAGGATAGCAAGTGGTTTAAATATAAGCCTGTTGAGAATAAATTGCATGAAAGTTTTTCCCTAAAAAGGCAAAAATCTTTGTTTCAGCCCATACTGCTTGTAAGAAAAGTTATTTGCAAGAGTCTTTTTGTGCTCAGATTTGTTGTATCATGTCACATGAGTATAGAAATGATAAAAAAGACACACATTTTTATTTTTTATAGCCTCAATATGCATTTTTAAATGTAAATATGTGGCACTGCCTTAATTGACCCTAAATTTTTTCCAGTCTTACTTGACCTAAGACCCTTTTAAACTAATATGATATGTTATTTGTAACTTTTCTTTCCATTTAAAGTACTTTAAATACATATGTAAGGATTATTTATAACCAAAAAGCTTCACAAATTTAAAATTGCTGGAAAATATTACATCTTCATGTAAGGCTCCACTTCATTGAAAAACCTGAATTTTTAGGCGCAGGCTCATATAAATTTGACTTATGAATAATTATGCCAAGTCTGATAAATCAAATGAGTACTCTATTGCTTTTAGTACATGATAAGTTATATATTAAGGCATTTAACAAGAATTTTTTTGCAATATTTAAATTTTTAAAGCCCCAAATGTTGATAGTTGAAATTTTTCAATTTTAACGTCAAAATTTTACACGCAAAGATGAGTATAGAACTAAACTTAATGTCTATAATATACATCCTATTGTCATGAAACTTTGTAAGTAGTGTTATAATACATTAAGCTTTGTTCATACCAAGTTTTTTTAAGATTTGTCTACTCTTTCTACCCTATTAGGTGAAATCTGTAAATATAGAATTTGTACTCTGGCAACTTCCCTAAATGATTTGATGGTGTCAACTTGTCAAATAGCATGAAACTAGAGGATTTAAACTTTTATTTTATAGAATTTCTGCCAAAACGACCAATTTTGACATTTTATGGTCAAAATAGGCATTTTATAACTTTTTCAATATTGATGCATAAATGGCATCCTGACTTTCTATCTGACAGGTTTTTATGTGTCAATATTTGTGTTTCTATGCCTTTACCTGCTTCTTTTACTTATTTATGAACTCTGAATCTACAGAAAAGAAGTTTATCTCAGATAAAATGTGCAAAATGTGTTGTATGAATGACCCTTGTCTAACGCCTTGTTTGGATGAAGGCAATAGTGGGGAGCTTGGTATATAAAATTTGATGTCCATATTAGAGACTTCACTAAATTTGTATCAAATGCACTTTACAATGTCTATTGTACCTGTTCCATTTCACATACTATATTTCTTTTCTTCTGTAGGATAGCAAGTGGTTTAAATATAAGCCTGTTGAGAATAAATTGCATGAAAGTTTTTCCCTAAAAAGGCAAAAATCTTTGTTTCAGCCCATACTGCTTGTAAGAAAAGTTATTTGCAAGAGTCTTTTTGTGCTCAGATTTGTTGTATCATGTCACATGAGTATAGAAATGATAAAAAAGACACACATTTTTATTTTTTATAGCCTCAATATGCATTTTTAAATGTAAATATGTGGCACTGCCTTAATTGACCCTAAATTTTTTCCAGTCTTACTTGGCCTAAGACCCTTTTAAACTAATATGATATGTTATTTGTAACTTTTCTTTCCATTTAAAGTACTTTAAATACATATGTAAGGATTATTTATAACCAAAAAGCTTCACAAATTTAAAATTGCTGGAAAATATTACATCTTCATGTAAGGCTCCACTTCATTGAAAAACCTGAATTTTTAGGCGCAGGCTCATATAAATTTGACTTATGAATAATTATGCCAAGTCTGATAAATCAAATGAGTACTCTATTGCTTTTAGTACATGATAAGTTATATATTAAGGCATTTAACAAGTATTTTTTTGCAATATTTAAATTTTTAAAGCCCCAAATGTTGATAGTTGAAATTTTTCAATTTTAACGTCAAAATTTTACACGCAAAGATGAGTATAGAACTAAACTTAATGTCTATAATATACATCCTATTGTCATGAAACTTTGTAAGTAGTGTTATAATACATTAAGCTTTGTTCATACCAAGTTTTTTTAAGATTTGTCTACTCTTTCTACCCTATTAGGTCCGAGACCACCATTGTCGTCCCTTGATTTTCGTTGTTCACAAATATAGTCCCTAGTGTTGACAATGGGTTACTTGCCATTAATTTTTATACCCCTTCCAAATTTATTTCTCCATGTTCACTGCCTCAAATTGCAAGAAGGGGGTTGAAATTACACTGTAAAAAAATTTGGGTCCAGAATTTTAAAGGAAAGTAGTGATTTGGTCCAGCTGAAAAAGGTTGAAAATGAGCACTTCGGAAGCTGTCAAAAGATTTCAAGACGCCCTAAACATAAAATTGGCCATATTTTGAGTTAGAGGCGATGAAGTTTTCTATAAATTTGATATAATTTGTCCCAAAAGTAGTACAACACACTGTAAAAGTTTCTTTGAGAAAGCGCAGGTGGGATTTTTTTTATTTTCATTTATGTTCTAAAAGAAATGCACTACGAATTAATTGTGTTCTCGGACCTAAGAGGTGAAATCTGTAAATATAGAATTTGTACTCTGGCAACTTCCCTAAATGATTTGATGGTGTCAACTTGTCAAATAGCATGAAACTAAAGGATTTAAACTTTTATTTTATAGAATTTCTGCCAAAACGACCAATTTTGACATTTTATGGTCAAAATAGGCATTTTATAACTTTTTCAATATTGATGCATAAATGGCATCCTGACTTTCTATCTGACAGGTTTTTATGTGTCAATATTTGTGTTTCTATGCCTTTACCTGCTTCTTTTACTTATTTATGAACTCTGAATCTACAGAAAAGAAGTTTATCTCAGATAAAATGTGCAAAATGTGTTGTATGAATGACCCTTGTCTAACGCCTTGTTTGGATGAAGGCAATAGTGGGGAGCTTGGTATATAAAATTTGATGTCCATATTAGAGACTTCACTAAATTTGTATCAAATGCACTTTACAATGTCTATTGTACCTGTTCCATTTCACATACTATATTTCTTTTCTTCTGTAGGATAGCAAGTGGTTTAAATATAAGCCTGTTGAGAATAAATTGCATGAAAGTTTTTCCCTAAAAAGGCAAAAATCTTTGTTTCAGCCCATACTGCTTGTAAGAAAAGTTATTTGCAAGAGTCTTTTTGTGCTCAGATTTGTTGTATCATGTCACATGAGTATAGAAATGATAAAAAAGACACACATTTTTATTTTTTATAGCCTCAATATGCATTTTTAAATGTAAATATGTGGCACTGCCTTAATTGACCCTAAATTTTTTCCAGTCTTACTTGGCCTAAGACCCTTTTAAACTAATATGATATGTTATTTGTAACTTTTCTTTCCATTTAAAGTACTTTAAATACATATGTAAGGATTATTTATAACCAAAAAGCTTCACAAATTTAAAATTGCTGGAAAATATTACATCTTCATGTAAGGCTCCACTTCATTGAAAAACCTGAATTTTTAGGCGCAGGCTCATATAAATTTGACTTATGAATAATTATGCCAAGTCTGATAAATCAAATGAGTACTCTATTGCTTTTAGTACATGATAAGTTATATATTAAGGCATTTAACAAGTATTTTTTTGCAATATTTAAATTTTTAAAGCCCCAAATGTTGATAGTTGAAATTTTTCAATTTTAACGTCAAAATTTTACACGCAAAGATGAGTATAGAACTAAACTTAATGTCTATAATATACATCCTATTGTCATGAAACTTTGTAAGTAGTGTTATAATACATTAAGCTTTGTTCATACCAAGTTTTTTTAAGATTTGTCTACTCTTTCTACCCTAAGAGGTGAAATCTGTAAATATAGAATTTGTACTCTGGCAACTTCCCTAAATGATTTGATGGTGTCAACTTGTCAAATAGCATGAAACTAAAGGATTTAAACTTTTATTTTATAGAATTTCTGCCAAAACGACCAATTTTGACATTTTATGGTCAAAATAGGCATTTTATAACTTTTTCAATATTGATGCATAAATGGCATCCTGACTTTCTATCTGACAGGTTTTTATGTGTCAATATTTGTGTTTCTATGCCTTTACCTGCTTCTTTTACTTATTTATGAACTCTGAATCTACAGAAAAGAAGTTTATCTCAGATAAAATGTGCAAAATGTGTTGTATGAATGACCCTTGTCTAACGCCTTGTTTGGATGAAGGCAATAGTGGGGAGCTTGGTATATAAAATTTGATGTCCATATTAGAGACTTCACTAAATTTGTATCAAATGCACTTTACAATGTCTATTGTACCTGTTCCATTTCACATACTATATTTCTTTTCTTCTGTAGGATAGCAAGTGGTTTAAATATAAGCCTGTTGAGAATAAATTGCATGAAAGTTTTTCCCTAAAAAGGCAAAAATCTTTGTTTCAGCCCATACTGCTTGTAAGAAAAGTTATTTGCAAGAGTCTTTTTGTGCTCAGATTTGTTGTATCATGTCACATGAGTATAGAAATGATAAAAAAGACACACATTTTTATTTTTTATAGCCTCAATATGCATTTTTAAATGTAAATATGTGGCACTGCCTTAATTGACCCTAAATTTTTTCCAGTCTTACTTGGCCTAAGACCCTTTTAAACTAATATGATATGTTATTTGTAACTTTTCTTTCCATTTAAAGTACTTTAAATACATATGTAAGGATTATTTATAACCAAAAAGCTTCACAAATTTAAAATTGCTGGAAAATATTACATCTTCATGTAAGGCTCCACTTCATTGAAAAACCTGAATTTTTAGGCGCAGGCTCATATAAATTTGACTTATGAATAATTATGCCAAGTCTGATAAATCAAATGAGTACTCTATTGCTTTTAGTACATGATAAGTTATATATTAAGGCATTTAACAAGTATTTTTTTGCAATATTTAAATTTTTAAAGCCCCAAATGTTGATAGTTGAAATTTTTCAATTTTAACGTCAAAATTTTACACGCAAAGATGAGTATAGAACTAAACTTAATGTCTATAATATACATCCTATTGTCATGAAACTTTGTAAGTAGTGTTATAATACATTAAGCTTTGTTCATACCAAGTTTTTTTAAGATTTGTCTACTCTTTCTACCCTATTAGGTGAAATCTGTAAATATAGAATTTGTACTCTGGCAACTTCCCTAAATGATTTGATGGTGTCAACTTGTCAAATAGCATGAAACTAAAGGATTTAAACTTTTATTTTATAGAATTTCTGCCAAAACGACCAATTTTGACATTTTATGGTCAAAATAGGCATTTTATAACTTTTTCAATATTGATGCATAAATGGCATCCTGACTTTCTATCTGACAGGTTTTTATGTGTCAATATTTGTGTTTCTATGCCTTTACCTGCTTCTTTTACTTATTTATGAACTCTGAATCTACAGAAAAGAAGTTTATCTCAGATAAAATGTGCAAAATGTGTTGTATGAATGACCCTTGTCTAACGCCTTGTTTGGATGAAGGCAATAGTGGGGAGCTTGGTATATAAAATTTGATGTCCATATTAGAGACTTCACTAAATTTGTATCAAATGCACTTTACAATGTCTATTGTACCTGTTCCATTTCACATACTATATTTCTTTTCTTCTGTAGGATAGCAAGTGGTTTAAATATAAGCCTGTTGAGAATAAATTGCATGAAAGTTTTTCCCTAAAAAGGCAAAAATCTTTGTTTCAGCCCATACTGCTTGTAAGAAAAGTTATTTGCAAGAGTCTTTTTGTGCTCAGATTTGTTGTATCATGTCACATGAGTATAGAAATGATAAAAAAGACACACATTTTTATTTTTTATAGCCTCAATATGCATTTTTAAATGTAAATATGTGGCACTGCCTTAATTGACCCTAAATTTTTTCCAGTCTTACTTGGCCTAAGACCCTTTTAAACTAATATGATATGTTATTTGTAACTTTTCTTTCCATTTAAAGTACTTTAAATACATATGTAAGGATTATTTATAACCAAAAAGCTTCACAAATTTAAAATTGCTGGAAAATATTACATCTTCATGTAAGGCTCCACTTCATTGAAAAACCTGAATTTTTAGGCGCAGGCTCATATAAATTTGACTTATGAATAATTATGCCAAGTCTGATAAATCAAATGAGTACTCTATTGCTTTTAGTACATGATAAGTTATATATTAAGGCATTTAACAAGTATTTTTTTGCAATATTTAAATTTTTAAAGCCCCAAATGTTGATAGTTGAAATTTTTCAATTTTAACGTCAAAATTTTACACGCAAAGATGAGTATAGAACTAAACTTAATGTCTATAATATACATCCTATTGTCATGAAACTTTGTAAGTAGTGTTATAATACATTAAGCTTTGTTCATACCAAGTTTTTTTAAGATTTGTCTACTCTTTCTACCCTATTAGGTGAAATCTGTAAATATAGAATTTGTACTCTGGCAACTTCCCTAAATGATTTGATGGTGTCAACTTGTCAAATAGCATGAAACTAAAGGATTTAAACTTTTATTTTATAGAATTTCTGCCAAAACGACCAATTTTGACATTTTATGGTCAAAATAGGCATTTTATAACTTTTTCAATATTGATGCATAAATGGCATCCTGACTTTCTATCTGACAGGTTTTTATGTGTCAATATTTGTGTTTCTATGCCTTTACCTGCTTCTTTTACTTATTTATGAACTCTGAATCTACAGAAAAGAAGTTTATCTCAGATAAAATGTGCAAAATGTGTTGTATGAATGACCCTTGTCTAACGCCTTGTTTGGATGAAGGCAATAGTGGGGAGCTTGGTATATAAAATTTGATGTCCATATTAGAGACTTCACTAAATTTGTATCAAATGCACTTTACAATGTCTATTGTACCTGTTCCATTTCACATACTATATTTCTTTTCTTCTGTAGGATAGCAAGTGGTTTAAATATAAGCCTGTTGAGAATAAATTGCATGAAAGTTTTTCCCTAAAAAGGCAAAAATCTTTGTTTCAGCCCATACTGCTTGTAAGAAAAGTTATTTGCAAGAGTCTTTTTGTGCTCAGATTTGTTGTATCATGTCACATGAGTATAGAAATGATAAAAAAGACACACATTTTTATTTTTTATAGCCTCAATATGCATTTTTAAATGTAAATATGTGGCACTGCCTTAATTGACCCTAAATTTTTTCCAGTCTTACTTGGCCTAAGACCCTTTTAAACTAATATGATATGTTATTTGTAACTTTTCTTTCCATTTAAAGTACTTTAAATACATATGTAAGGATTATTTATAACCAAAAAGCTTCACAAATTTAAAATTGCTGGAAAATATTACATCTTCATGTAAGGCTCCACTTCATTGAAAAACCTGAATTTTTAGGCGCAGGCTCATATAAATTTGACTTATGAATAATTATGCCAAGTCTGATAAATCAAATGAGTACTCTATTGCTTTTAGTACATGATAAGTTATATATTAAGGCATTTAACAAGTATTTTTTTGCAATATTTAAATTTTTAAAGCCCCAAATGTTGATAGTTGAAATTTTTCAATTTTAACGTCAAAATTTTACACGCAAAGATGAGTATAGAACTAAACTTAATGTCTATAATATACATCCTATTGTCATGAAACTTTGTAAGTAGTGTTATAATACATTAAGCTTTGTTCATACCAAGTTTTTTTAAGATTTGTCTACTCTTTCTACCCTATTAGGTCCGAGACCACCATTGTCGTCCCTTGATTTTCGTTGTTCACAAATATAGTCCCTAGTGTTGACAATGGGTTACTTGCCATTAATTTTTATACCCCTTCCAAATTTATTTCTCCATGTTCACTGCCTCAAATTGCAAGAAGGGGGTTGAAATTACACTGTAAAAAAATTTGGGTCCAGAATTTTAAAGGAAAGTAGTGATTTGGTCCAGCTGAAAAAGGTTGAAAATGAGCACTTCGGAAGCTGTCAAAAGATTTCAAGACGCCCTAAACATAAAATTGGCCATATTTTGAGTTAGAGGCGATGAAGTTTTCTATAAATTTGATATAATTTGTCCCAAAAGTAGTACAACACACTGTAAAAGTTTCTTTGAGAAAGCGCAGGTGGGATTTTTTTTATTTTCATTTATGTTCTAAAAGAAATGCACTACGAATTAATTGTGTTCTCGGACCTAAGAGGTGAAATCTGTAAATATAGAATTTGTACTCTGGCAACTTCCCTAAATGATTTGATGGTGTCAACTTGTCAAATAGCATGAAACTAAAGGATTTAAACTTTTATTTTATAGAATTTCTGCCAAAACGACCAATTTTGACATTTTATGGTCAAAATAGGCATTTTATAACTTTTTCAATATTGATGCATAAATGGCATCCTGACTTTCTATCTGACAGGTTTTTATGTGTCAATATTTGTGTTTCTATGCCTTTACCTGCTTCTTTTACTTATTTATGAACTCTGAATCTACAGAAAAGAAGTTTATCTCAGATAAAATGTGCAAAATGTGTTGTATGAATGACCCTTGTCTAACGCCTTGTTTGGATGAAGGCAATAGTGGGGAGCTTGGTATATAAAATTTGATGTCCATATTAGAGACTTCACTAAATTTGTATCAAATGCACTTTACAATGTCTATTGTACCTGTTCCATTTCACATACTATATTTCTTTTCTTCTGTAGGATAGCAAGTGGTTTAAATATAAGCCTGTTGAGAATAAATTGCATGAAAGTTTTTCCCTAAAAAGGCAAAAATCTTTGTTTCAGCCCATACTGCTTGTAAGAAAAGTTATTTGCAAGAGTCTTTTTGTGCTCAGATTTGTTGTATCATGTCACATGAGTATAGAAATGATAAAAAAGACACACATTTTTATTTTTTATAGCCTCAATATGCATTTTTAAATGTAAATATGTGGCACTGCCTTAATTGACCCTAAATTTTTTCCAGTCTTACTTGGCCTAAGACCCTTTTAAACTAATATGATATGTTATTTGTAACTTTTCTTTCCATTTAAAGTACTTTAAATACATATGTAAGGATTATTTATAACCAAAAAGCTTCACAAATTTAAAATTGCTGGAAAATATTACATCTTCATGTAAGGCTCCACTTCATTGAAAAACCTGAATTTTTAGGCGCAGGCTCATATAAATTTGACTTATGAATAATTATGCCAAGTCTGATAAATCAAATGAGTACTCTATTGCTTTTAGTACATGATAAGTTATATATTAAGGCATTTAACAAGTATTTTTTTGCAATATTTAAATTTTTAAAGCCCCAAATGTTGATAGTTGAAATTTTTCAATTTTAACGTCAAAATTTTACACGCAAAGATGAGTATAGAACTAAACTTAATGTCTATAATATACATCCTATTGTCATGAAACTTTGTAAGTAGTGTTATAATACATTAAGCTTTGTTCATACCAAGTTTTTTTAAGATTTGTCTACTCTTTCTACCCTATTAGGTCCGAGACCACCATTGTCGTCCCTTGATTTTCGTTGTTCACAAATATAGTCCCTAGTGTTGACAATGGGTTACTTGCCATTAATTTTTATACCCCTTCCAAATTTATTTCTCCATGTTCACTGCCTCAAATTGCAAGAAGGGGGTTGAAATTACACTGTAAAAAAATTTGGGTCCAGAATTTTAAAGGAAAGTAGTGATTTGGTCCAGCTGAAAAAGGTTGAAAATGAGCACTTCGGAAGCTGTCAAAAGATTTCAAGACGCCCTAAACATAAAATTGGCCATATTTTGAGTTAGAGGCGATGAAGTTTTCTATAAATTTGATATAATTTGTCCCAAAAGTAGTACAACACACTGTAAAAGTTTCTTTGAGAAAGCGCAGGTGGGATTTTTTTTATTTTCATTTATGTTCTAAAAGAAATGCACTACGAATTAATTGTGTTCTCGGACCTAAGAGGTGAAATCTGTAAATATAGAATTTGTACTCTGGCAACTTCCCTAAATGATTTGATGGTGTCAACTTGTCAAATAGCATGAAACTAAAGGATTTAAACTTTTATTTTATAGAATTTCTGCCAAAACGACCAATTTTGACATTTTATGGTCAAAATAGGCATTTTATAACTTTTTCAATATTGATGCATAAATGGCATCCTGACTTTCTATCTGACAGGTTTTTATGTGTCAATATTTGTGTTTCTATGCCTTTACCTGCTTCTTTTACTTATTTATGAACTCTGAATCTACAGAAAAGAAGTTTATCTCAGATAAAATGTGCAAAATGTGTTGTATGAATGACCCTTGTCTAACGCCTTGTTTGGATGAAGGCAATAGTGGGGAGCTTGGTATATAAAATTTGATGTCCATATTAGAGACTTCACTAAATTTGTATCAAATGCACTTTACAATGTCTATTGTACCTGTTCCATTTCACATACTATATTTCTTTTCTTCTGTAGGATAGCAAGTGGTTTAAATATAAGCCTGTTGAGAATAAATTGCATGAAAGTTTTTCCCTAAAAAGGCAAAAATCTTTGTTTCAGCCCATACTGCTTGTAAGAAAAGTTATTTGCAAGAGTCTTTTTGTGCTCAGATTTGTTGTATCATGTCACATGAGTATAGAAATGATAAAAAAGACACACATTTTTATTTTTTATAGCCTCAATATGCATTTTTAAATGTAAATATGTGGCACTGCCTTAATTGACCCTAAATTTTTTCCAGTCTTACTTGGCCTAAGACCCTTTTAAACTAATATGATATGTTATTTGTAACTTTTCTTTCCATTTAAAGTACTTTAAATACATATGTAAGGATTATTTATAACCAAAAAGCTTCACAAATTTAAAATTGCTGGAAAATATTACATCTTCATGTAAGGCTCCACTTCATTGAAAAACCTGAATTTTTAGGCGCAGGCTCATATAAATTTGACTTATGAATAATTATGCCAAGTCTGATAAATCAAATGAGTACTCTATTGCTTTTAGTACATGATAAGTTATATATTAAGGCATTTAACAAGTATTTTTTTGCAATATTTAAATTTTTAAAGCCCCAAATGTTGATAGTTGAAATTTTTCAATTTTAACGTCAAAATTTTACACGCAAAGATGAGTATAGAACTAAACTTAATGTCTATAATATACATCCTATTGTCATGAAACTTTGTAAGTAGTGTTATAATACATTAAGCTTTGTTCATACCAAGTTTTTTTAAGATTTGTCTACTCTTTCTACCCTAAGAGGTGAAATCTGTAAATATAGAATTTGTACTCTGGCAACTTCCCTAAATGATTTGATGGTGTCAACTTGTCAAATAGCATGAAACTAAAGGATTTAAACTTTTATTTTATAGAATTTCTGCCAAAACGACCAATTTTGACATTTTATGGTCAAAATAGGCATTTTATAACTTTTTCAATATTGATGCATAAATGGCATCCTGACTTTCTATCTGACAGGTTTTTATGTGTCAATATTTGTGTTTCTATGCCTTTACCTGCTTCTTTTACTTATTTATGAACTCTGAATCTACAGAAAAGAAGTTTATCTCAGATAAAATGTGCAAAATGTGTTGTATGAATGACCCTTGTCTAACGCCTTGTTTGGATGAAGGCAATAGTGGGGAGCTTGGTATATAAAATTTGATGTCCATATTAGAGACTTCACTAAATTTGTATCAAATGCACTTTACAATGTCTATTGTACCTGTTCCATTTCACATACTATATTTCTTTTCTTCTGTAGGATAGCAAGTGGTTTAAATATAAGCCTGTTGAGAATAAATTGCATGAAAGTTTTTCCCTAAAAAGGCAAAAATCTTTGTTTCAGCCCATACTGCTTGTAAGAAAAGTTATTTGCAAGAGTCTTTTTGTGCTCAGATTTGTTGTATCATGTCACATGAGTATAGAAATGATAAAAAAGACACACATTTTTATTTTTTATAGCCTCAATATGCATTTTTAAATGTAAATATGTGGCACTGCCTTAATTGACCCTAAATTTTTTCCAGTCTTACTTGGCCTAAGACCCTTTTAAACTAATATGATATGTTATTTGTAACTTTTCTTTCCATTTAAAGTACTTTAAATACATATGTAAGGATTATTTATAACCAAAAAGCTTCACAAATTTAAAATTGCTGGAAAATATTACATCTTCATGTAAGGCTCCACTTCATTGAAAAACCTGAATTTTTAGGCGCAGGCTCATATAAATTTGACTTATGAATAATTATGCCAAGTCTGATAAATCAAATGAGTACTCTATTGCTTTTAGTACATGATAAGTTATATATTAAGGCATTTAACAAGTATTTTTTTGCAATATTTAAATTTTTAAAGCCCCAAATGTTGATAGTTGAAATTTTTCAATTTTAACGTCAAAATTTTACACGCAAAGATGAGTATAGAACTAAACTTAATGTCTATAATATACATCCTATTGTCATGAAACTTTGTAAGTAGTGTTATAATACATTAAGCTTTGTTCATACCAAGTTTTTTTAAGATTTGTCTACTCTTTCTACCCTATTAGGTCCGAGACCACCATTGTCGTCCCTTGATTTTCGTTGTTCACAAATATAGTCCCTAGTGTTGACAATGGGTTACTTGCCATTAATTTTTATACCCCTTCCAAATTTATTTCTCCATGTTCACTGCCTCAAATTGCAAGAAGGGGGTTGAAATTACACTGTAAAAAAATTTGGGTACAGAATTTTAAAGGAAAGTAGTGATTTGGTCCAGCTGAAAAAGGTTGAAAATGAGCACTTCGGAAGCTGTCAAAAGATTTCAAGACGCCCTAAACATAAAATTGGCCATATTTTGAGTTAGAGGCGATGAAGTTTTCTATAAATTTGATATAATTTGTCCCAAAAGTAGTACAACACACTGTAAAAGTTTCTTTGAGAAAGCGCAGGTGGGATTTTTTTTATTTTCATTTATGTTCTAAAAGAAATGCACTACGAATTAATTGTGTTCTCGGACCTAAGAGGTGAAATCTGTAAATATAGAATTTGTACTCTGGCAACTTCCCTAAATGATTTGATGGTGTCAACTTGTCAAATAGCATGAAACTAAAGGATTTAAACTTTTATTTTATAGAATTTCTGCCAAAACGACCAATTTTGACATTTTATGGTCAAAATAGGCATTTTATAACTTTTTCAATATTGATGCATAAATGGCATCCTGACTTTCTATCTGACAGGTTTTTATGTGTCAATATTTGTGTTTCTATGCCTTTACCTGCTTCTTTTACTTATTTATGAACTCTGAATCTACAGAAAAGAAGTTTATCTCAGATAAAATGTGCAAAATGTGTTGTATGAATGACCCTTGTCTAACGCCTTGTTTGGATGAAGGCAATAGTGGGGAGCTTGGTATATAAAATTTGATGTCCATATTAGAGACTTCACTAAATTTGTATCAAATGCACTTTACAATGTCTATTGTACCTGTTCCATTTCACATACTATATTTCTTTTCTTCTGTAGGATAGCAAGTGGTTTAAATATAAGCCTGTTGAGAATAAATTGCATGAAAGTTTTTCCCTAAAAAGGCAAAAATCTTTGTTTCAGCCCATACTGCTTGTAAGAAAAGTTATTTGCAAGAGTCTTTTTGTGCTCAGATTTGTTGTATCATGTCACATGAGTATAGAAATGATAAAAAAGACACACATTTTTATTTTTTATAGCCTCAATATGCATTTTTAAATGTAAATATGTGGCACTGCCTTAATTGACCCTAAATTTTTTCCAGTCTTACTTGGCCTAAGACCCTTTTAAACTAATATGATATGTTATTTGTAACTTTTCTTTCCATTTAAAGTACTTTAAATACATATGTAAGGATTATTTATAACCAAAAAGCTTCACAAATTTAAAATTGCTGGAAAATATTACATCTTCATGTAAGGCTCCACTTCATTGAAAAACCTGAATTTTTAGGCGCAGGCTCATATAAATTTGACTTATGAATAATTATGCCAAGTCTGATAAATCAAATGAGTACTCTATTGCTTTTAGTACATGATAAGTTATATATTAAGGCATTTAACAAGTATTTTTTTGCAATATTTAAATTTTTAAAGCCCCAAATGTTGATAGTTGAAATTTTTCAATTTTAACGTCAAAATTTTACACGCAAAGATGAGTATAGAACTAAACTTAATGTCTATAATATACATCCTATTGTCATGAAACTTTGTAAGTAGTGTTATAATACATTAAGCTTTGTTCATACCAAGTTTTTTTAAGATTTGTCTACTCTTTCTACCCTATTAGGTGAAATCTGTAAATATAGAATTTGTACTCTGGCAACTTCCCTAAATGATTTGATGGTGTCAACTTGTCAAATAGCATGAAACTAAAGGATTTAAACTTTTATTTTATAGAATTTCTGGCAAAACGACCAATTTTGACATTTTATGGTCAAAATAGGCATTTTATAACTTTTTCAATATTGATGCATAAATGGCATCCTGACTTTCTATCTGACAGGTTTTTATGTGTCAATATTTGTGTTTCTATGCCTTTACCTGCTTCTTTTACTTATTTATGAACTCTGAATCTACAGAAAAGAAGTTTATCTCAGATAAAATGTGCAAAATGTGTTGTATGAATGACCCTTGTCTAACGCCTTGTTTGGATGAAGGCAATAGCGGGGAGCTTGGTATATAAAATTTGATGTCCATATTAGAGACTTCACTAAATTTGTATCAAATGCACTTTACAATGTCTATTGTACCTGTTCCATTTCACATACTATATTTCTTTTCTTCTGTAGGATAGCAAGTGGTTTAAATATAAGCCTGTTGAGAATAAATTGCATGAAAGTTTTTCCCTAAAAAGGCAAAAATCTTTGTTTCAGCCCATACTGCTTGTAAGAAAAGTTATTTGCAAGAGTCTTTTTGTGCTCAGATTTGTTGTATCATGTCACATGAGTATAGAAATGATAAAAAAGACACACATTTTTATTTTTTATAGCCTCAATATGCATTTTTAAATGTAAATATGTGGCACTGCCTTAATTGACCCTAAATTTTTTCCAGTCTTACTTGGCCTAAGACCCTTTTAAACTAATATGATATGTTATTTGTAACTTTTCTTTCCATTTAAAGTACTTTAAATACATATGTAAGGATTATTTATAACCAAAAAGCTTCACAAATTTAAAATTGCTGGAAAATATTACATCTTCATGTAAGGCTCCACTTCATTGAAAAACCTGAATTTTTAGGCGCAGGCTCATATAAATTTGACTTATGAATAATTATGCCAAGTCTGATAAATCAAATGAGTACTCTATTGCTTTTAGTACATGATAAGTTATATATTAAGGCATTTAACAAGTATTTTTTTGCAATATTTAAATTTTTAAAGCCCCAAATGTTGATAGTTGAAATTTTTCAATTTTAACGTCAAAATTTTACACGCAAAGATGAGTATAGAACTAAACTTAATGTCTATAATATACATCCTATTGTCATGAAACTTTGTAAGTAGTGTTATAATACATTAAGCTTTGTTCATACCAAGTTTTTTTAAGATTTGTCTACTCTTTCTACCCTATTAGGTGAAATCTGTAAATATAGAATTTGTACTCTGGCAACTTCCCTAAATGATTTGATGGTGTCAACTTGTCAAATAGCATGAAACTAAAGGATTTAAACTTTTATTTTATAGAATTTCTGCCAAAACGACCAATTTTGACATTTTATGGTCAAAATAGGCATTTTATAACTTTTTCAATATTGATGCATAAATGGCATCCTGACTTTCTATCTGACAGGTTTTTATGTGTCAATATTTGTGTTTCTATGCCTTTACCTGCTTCTTTTACTTATTTATGAACTCTGAATCTACAGAAAAGAAGTTTATCTCAGATAAAATGTGCAAAATGTGTTGTATGAATGACCCTTGTCTAACGCCTTGTTTGGATGAAGGCAATAGTGGGGAGCTTGGTATATAAAATTTGATGTCCATATTAGAGACTTCACTAAATTTGTATCAAATGCACTTTACAATGTCTATTGTACCTGTTCCATTTCACATACTATATTTCTTTTCTTCTGTAGGATAGCAAGTGGTTTAAATATAAGCCTGTTGAGAATAAATTGCATGAAAGTTTTTCCCTAAAAAGGCAAAAATCTTTGTTTCAGCCCATACTGCTTGTAAGAAAAGTTATTTGCAAGAGTCTTTTTGTGCTCAGATTTGTTGTATCATGTCACATGAGTATAGAAATGATAAAAAAGACACACATTTTTATTTTTTATAGCCTCAATATGCATTTTTAAATGTAAATATGTGGCACTGCCTTAATTGACCCTAAATTTTTTCCAGTCTTACTTGGCCTAAGACCCTTTTAAACTAATATGATATGTTATTTGTAACTTTTCTTTCCATTTAAAGTACTTTAAATACATATGTAAGGATTATTTATAACCAAAAAGCTTCACAAATTTAAAATTGCTGGAAAATATTACATCTTCATGTAAGGCTCCACTTCATTGAAAAACCTGAATTTTTAGGCGCAGGCTCATATAAATTTGACTTATGAATAATTATGCCAAGTCTGATAAATCAAATGAGTACTCTATTGCTTTTAGTACATGATAAGTTATATATTAAGGCATTTAACAAGTATTTTTTTGCAATATTTAAATTTTTAAAGCCCCAAATGTTGATAGTTGAAATTTTTCAATTTTAACGTCAAAATTTTACACGCAAAGATGAGTATAGAACTAAACTTAATGTCTATAATATACATCCTATTGTCATGAAACTTTGTAAGTAGTGTTATAATACATTAAGCTTTGTTCATACCAAGTTTTTTTAAGATTTGTCTACTCTTTCTACCCTAAGAGGTGAAATCTGTAAATATAGAATTTGTACTCTGGCAACTTCCCTAAATGATTTGATGGTGTCAACTTGTCAAATAGCATGAAACTAAAGGATTTAAACTTTTATTTTATAGAATTTCTGCCAAAACGACCAATTTTGACATTTTATGGTCAAAATAGGCATTTTATAACTTTTTCAATATTGATGCATAAATGGCATCCTGACTTTCTATCTGACAGGTTTTTATGTGTCAATATTTGTGTTTCTATGCCTTTACCTGCTTCTTTTACTTATTTATGAACTCTGAATCTACAGAAAAGAAGTTTATCTCAGATAAAATGTGCAAAATGTGTTGTATGAATGACCCTTGTCTAACGCCTTGTTTGGATGAAGGCAATAGTGGGGAGCTTGGTATATAAAATTTGATGTCCATATTAGAGACTTCACTAAATTTGTATCAAATGCACTTTACAATGTCTATTGTACCTGTTCCATTTCACATACTATATTTCTTTTCTTCTGTAGGATAGCAAGTGGTTTAAATATAAGCCTGTTGAGAATAAATTGCATGAAAGTTTTTCCCTAAAAAGGCAAAAATCTTTGTTTCAGCCCATACTGCTTGTAAGAAAAGTTATTTGCAAGAGTCTTTTTGTGCTCAGATTTGTTGTATCATGTCACATGAGTATAGAAATGATAAAAAAGACACACATTTTTATTTTTTATAGCCTCAATATGCATTTTTAAATGTAAATATGTGGCACTGCCTTAATTGACCCTAAATTTTTTCCAGTCTTACTTGGCCTAAGACCCTTTTAAACTAATATGATATGTTATTTGTAACTTTTCTTTCCATTTAAAGTACTTTAAATACATATGTAAGGATTATTTATAACCAAAAAGCTTCACAAATTTAAAATTGCTGGAAAATATTACATCTTCATGTAAGGCTCCACTTCATTGAAAAACCTGAATTTTTAGGCGCAGGCTCATATAAATTTGACTTATGAATAATTATGCCAAGTCTGATAAATCAAATGAGTACTCTATTGCTTTTAGTACATGATAAGTTATATATTAAGGCATTTAACAAGTATTTTTTTGCAATATTTAAATTTTTAAAGCCCCAAATGTTGATAGTTGAAATTTTTCAATTTTAACGTCAAAATTTTACACGCAAAGATGAGTATAGAACTAAACTTAATGTCTATAATATACATCCTATTGTCATGAAACTTTGTAAGTAGTGTTATAATACATTAAGCTTTGTTCATACCAAGTTTTTTTAAGATTTGTCTACTCTTTCTACCCTATTAGGTGAAATCTGTAAATATAGAATTTGTACTCTGGCAACTTCCCTAAATGATTTGATGGTGTCAACTTGTCAAATAGCATGAAACTAAAGGATTTAAACTTTTATTTTATAGAATTTCTGCCAAAACGACCAATTTTGACATTTTATGGTCAAAATAGGCATTTTATAACTTTTTCAATATTGATGCATAAATGGCATCCTGACTTTCTATCTGACAGGTTTTTATGTGTCAATATTTGTGTTTCTATGCCTTTACCTGCTTCTTTTACTTATTTATGAACTCTGAATCTACAGAAAAGAAGTTTATCTCAGATAAAATGTGCAAAATGTGTTGTATGAATGACCCTTGTCTAACGCCTTGTTTGGATGAAGGCAATAGTGGGGAGCTTGGTATATAAAATTTGATGTCCATATTAGAGACTTCACTAAATTTGTATCAAATGCACTTTACAATGTCTATTGTACCTGTTCCATTTCACATACTATATTTCTTTTCTTCTGTAGGATAGCAAGTGGTTTAAATATAAGCCTGTTGAGAATAAATTGCATGAAAGTTTTTCCCTAAAAAGGCAAAAATCTTTGTTTCAGCCCATACTGCTTGTAAGAAAAGTTATTTGCAAGAGTCTTTTTGTGCTCAGATTTGTTGTATCATGTCACATGAGTATAGAAATGATAAAAAAGACACACATTTTTATTTTTTATAGCCTCAATATGCATTTTTAAATGTAAATATGTGGCACTGCCTTAATTGACCCTAAATTTTTTCCAGTCTTACTTGGCCTAAGACCCTTTTAAACTAATATGATATGTTATTTGTAACTTTTCTTTCCATTTAAAGTACTTTAAATACATATGTAAGGATTATTTATAACCAAAAAGCTTCACAAATTTAAAATTGCTGGAAAATATTACATCTTCATGTAAGGCTCCACTTCATTGAAAAACCTGAATTTTTAGGCGCAGGCTCATATAAATTTGACTTATGAATAATTATGCCAAGTCTGATAAATCAAATGAGTACTCTATTGCTTTTAGTACATGATAAGTTATATATTAAGGCATTTAACAAGTATTTTTTTGCAATATTTAAATTTTTAAAGCCCCAAATGTTGATAGTTGAAATTTTTCAATTTTAACGTCAAAATTTTACACGCAAAGATGAGTATAGAACTAAACTTAATGTCTATAATATACATCCTATTGTCATGAAACTTTGTAAGTAGTGTTATAATACATTAAGCTTTGTTCATACCAAGTTTTTTTAAGATTTGTCTACTCTTTCTACCCTATTAGGTCCGAGACCACCATTGTCGTCCCTTGATTTTCGTTGTTCACAAATATAGTCCCTAGTGTTGACAATGGGTTACTTGCCATTAATTTTTATACCCCTTCCAAATTTATTTCTCCATGTTCACTGCCTCAAATTGCAAGAAGGGGGTTGAAATTACACTGTAAAAAAATTTGGGTCCAGAATTTTAAAGGAAAGTAGTGATTTGGTCCAGCTGAAAAAGGTTGAAAATGAGCACTTCGGAAGCTGTCAAAAGATTTCAAGACGCCCTAAACATAAAATTGGCCATATTTTGAGTTAGAGGCGATGAAGTTTTCTATAAATTTGATATAATTTGTCCCAAAAGTAGTACAACACACTGTAAAAGTTTCTTTGAGAAAGCGCAGGTGGGATTTTTTTTATTTTCATTTATGTTCTAAAAGAAATGCACTACGAATTAATTGTGTTCTCGGACCTAAGAGGTGAAATCTGTAAATATAGAATTTGTACTCTGGCAACTTCCCTAAATGATTTGATGGTGTCAACTTGTCAAATAGCATGAAACTAAAGGATTTAAACTTTTATTTTATAGAATTTCTGCCAAAACGACCAATTTTGACATTTTATGGTCAAAATAGGCATTTTATAACTTTTTCAATATTGATGCATAAATGGCATCCTGACTTTCTATCTGACAGGTTTTTATGTGTCAATATTTGTGTTTCTATGCCTTTACCTGCTTCTTTTACTTATTTATGAACTCTGAATCTACAGAAAAGAAGTTTATCTCAGATAAAATGTGCAAAATGTGTTGTATGAATGACCCTTGTCTAACGCCTTGTTTGGATGAAGGCAATAGTGGGGAGCTTGGTATATAAAATTTGATGTCCATATTAGAGACTTCACTAAATTTGTATCAAATGCACTTTACAATGTCTATTGTACCTGTTCCATTTCACATACTATATTTCTTTTCTTCTGTAGGATAGCAAGTGGTTTAAATATAAGCCTGTTGAGAATAAATTGCATGAAAGTTTTTCCCTAAAAAGGCAAAAATCTTTGTTTCAGCCCATACTGCTTGTAAGAAAAGTTATTTGCAAGAGTCTTTTTGTGCTCAGATTTGTTGTATCATGTCACATGAGTATAGAAATGATAAAAAAGACACACATTTTTATTTTTTATAGCCTCAATATGCATTTTTAAATGTAAATATGTGGCACTGCCTTAATTGACCCTAAATTTTTTCCAGTCTTACTTGGCCTAAGACCCTTTTAAACTAATATGATATGTTATTTGTAACTTTTCTTTCCATTTAAAGTACTTTAAATACATATGTAAGGATTATTTATAACCAAAAAGCTTCACAAATTTAAAATTGCTGGAAAATATTACATCTTCATGTAAGGCTCCACTTCATTGAAAAACCTGAATTTTTAGGCGCAGGCTCATATAAATTTGACTTATGAATAATTATGCCAAGTCTGATAAATCAAATGAGTACTCTATTGCTTTTAGTACATGATAAGTTATATATTAAGGCATTTAACAAGTATTTTTTTGCAATATTTAAATTTTTAAAGCCCCAAATGTTGATAGTTGAAATTTTTCAATTTTAACGTCAAAATTTTACACGCAAAGATGAGTATAGAACTAAACTTAATGTCTATAATATACATCCTATTGTCATGAAACTTTGTAAGTAGTGTTATAATACATTAAGCTTTGTTCATACCAAGTTTTTTTAAGATTTGTCTACTCTTTCTACCCTATTAAGAGGTGAAATCTGTAAATATAGAATTTGTACTCTGGCAACTTCCCTAAATGATTTGATGGTGTCAACTTGTCAAATAGCATGAAACTAAAGGATTTAAACTTTTATTTTATAGAATTTCTGCCAAAACGACCAATTTTGACATTTTATGGTCAAAATAGGCATTTTATAACTTTTTCAATATTGATGCATAAATGGCATCCTGACTTTCTATCTGACAGGTTTTTATGTGTCAATATTTGTGTTTCTATGCCTTTACCTGCTTCTTTTACTTATTTATGAACTCTGAATCTACAGAAAAGAAGTTTATCTCAGATAAAATGTGCAAAATGTGTTGTATGAATGACCCTTGTCTAACGCCTTGTTTGGATGAAGGCAATAGTGGGGAGCTTGGTATATAAAATTTGATGTCCATATTAGAGACTTCACTAAATTTGTATCAAATGCACTTTACAATGTCTATTGTACCTGTTCCATTTCACATACTATATTTCTTTTCTTCTGTAGGATAGCAAGTGGTTTAAATATAAGCCTGTTGAGAATAAATTGCATGAAAGTTTTTCCCTAAAAAGGCAAAAATCTTTGTTTCAGCCCATACTGCTTGTAAGAAAAGTTATTTGCAAGAGTCTTTTTGTGCTCAGATTTGTTGTATCATGTCACATGAGTATAGAAATGATAAAAAAGACACACATTTTTATTTTTTATAGCCTCAATATGCATTTTTAAATGTAAATATGTGGCACTGCCTTAATTGACCCTAAATTTTTTCCAGTCTTACTTGGCCTAAGACCCTTTTAAACTAATATGATATGTTATTTGTAACTTTTCTTTCCATTTAAAGTACTTTAAATACATATGTAAGGATTATTTATAACCAAAAAGCTTCACAAATTTAAAATTGCTGGAAAATATTACATCTTCATGTAAGGCTCCACTTCATTGAAAAACCTGAATTTTTAGGCGCAGGCTCATATAAATTTGACTTATGAATAATTATGCCAAGTCTGATAAATCAAATGAGTACTCTATTGCTTTTAGTACATGATAAGTTATATATTAAGGCATTTAACAAGTATTTTTTTGCAATATTTAAATTTTTAAAGCCCCAAATGTTGATAGTTGAAATTTTTCAATTTTAACGTCAAAATTTTACACGCAAAGATGAGTATAGAACTAAACTTAATGTCTATAATATACATCCTATTGTCATGAAACTTTGTAAGTAGTGTTATAATACATTAAGCTTTGTTCATACCAAGTTTTTTTAAGATTTGTCTACTCTTTCTACCCTAAGAGGTGAAATCTGTAAATATAGAATTTGTACTCTGGCAACTTCCCTAAATGATTTGATGGTGTCAACTTGTCAAATAGCATGAAACTAAAGGATTTAAACTTTTATTTTATAGAATTTCTGCCAAAACGACCAATTTTGACATTTTATGGTCAAAATAGGCATTTTATAACTTTTTCAATATTGATGCATAAATGGCATCCTGACTTTCTATCTGACAGGTTTTTATGTGTCAATATTTGTGTTTCTATGCCTTTACCTGCTTCTTTTACTTATTTATGAACTCTGAATCTACAGAAAAGAAGTTTATCTCAGATAAAATGTGCAAAATGTGTTGTATGAATGACCCTTGTCTAACGCCTTGTTTGGATGAAGGCAATAGTGGGGAGCTTGGTATATAAAATTTGATGTCCATATTAGAGACTTCACTAAATTTGTATCAAATGCACTTTACAATGTCTATTGTACCTGTTCCATTTCACATACTATATTTCTTTTCTTCTGTAGGATAGCAAGTGGTTTAAATATAAGCCTGTTGAGAATAAATTGCATGAAAGTTTTTCCCTAAAAAGGCAAAAATCTTTGTTTCAGCCCATACTGCTTGTAAGAAAAGTTATTTGCAAGAGTCTTTTTGTGCTCAGATTTGTTGTATCATGTCACATGAGTATAGAAATGATAAAAAAGACACACATTTTTATTTTTTATAGCCTCAATATGCATTTTTAAATGTAAATATGTGGCACTGCCTTAATTGACCCTAAATTTTTTCCAGTCTTACTTGGCCTAAGACCCTTTTAAACTAATATGATATGTTATTTGTAACTTTTCTTTCCATTTAAAGTACTTTAAATACATATGTAAGGATTATTTATAACCAAAAAGCTTCACAAATTTAAAATTGCTGGAAAATATTACATCTTCATGTAAGGCTCCACTTCATTGAAAAACCTGAATTTTTAGGCGCAGGCTCATATAAATTTGACTTATGAATAATTATGCCAAGTCTGATAAATCAAATGAGTACTCTATTGCTTTTAGTACATGATAAGTTATATATTAAGGCATTTAACAAGTATTTTTTTGCAATATTTAAATTTTTAAAGCCCCAAATGTTGATAGTTGAAATTTTTCAATTTTAACGTCAAAATTTTACACGCAAAGATGAGTATAGAACTAAACTTAATGTCTATAATATACATCCTATTGTCATGAAACTTTGTAAGTAGTGTTATAATACATTAAGCTTTGTTCATACCAAGTTTTTTTAAGATTTGTCTACTCTTTCTACCCTATTAGGTCCGAGACCACCATTGTCGTCCCTTGATTTTCGTTGTTCACAAATATAGTCCCTAGTGTTGACAATGGGTTACTTGCCATTAATTTTTATACCCCTTCCAAATTTATTTCTCCATGTTCACTGCCTCAAATTGCAAGAAGGGGGTTGAAATTACACTGTAAAAAAATTTGGGTCCAGAATTTTAAAGGAAAGTAGTGATTTGGTCCAGCTGAAAAAGGTTGAAAATGAGCACTTCGGAAGCTGTCAAAAGATTTCAAGACGCCCTAAACATAAAATTGGCCATATTTTGAGTTAGAGGCGATGAAGTTTTCTATAAATTTGATATAATTTGTCCCAAAAGTAGTACAACACACTGTAAAAGTTTCTTTGAGAAAGCGCAGGTGGGATTTTTTTTATTTTCATTTATGTTCTAAAAGAAATGCACTACGAATTAATTGTGTTCTCGGACCTAAGAGGTGAAATCTGTAAATATAGAATTTGTACTCTGGCAACTTCCCTAAATGATTTGATGGTGTCAACTTGTCAAATAGCATGAAACTAAAGGATTTAAACTTTTATTTTATAGAATTTCTGCCAAAACGACCAATTTTGACATTTTATGGTCAAAATAGGCATTTTATAACTTTTTCAATATTGATGCATAAATGGCATCCTGACTTTCTATCTGACAGGTTTTTATGTGTCAATATTTGTGTTTCTATGCCTTTACCTGCTTCTTTTACTTATTTATGAACTCTGAATCTACAGAAAAGAAGTTTATCTCAGATAAAATGTGCAAAATGTGTTGTATGAATGACCCTTGTCTAACGCCTTGTTTGGATGAAGGCAATAGTGGGGAGCTTGGTATATAAAATTTGATGTCCATATTAGAGACTTCACTAAATTTGTATCAAATGCACTTTACAATGTCTATTGTACCTGTTCCATTTCACATACTATATTTCTTTTCTTCTGTAGGATAGCAAGTGGTTTAAATATAAGCCTGTTGAGAATAAATTGCATGAAAGTTTTTCCCTAAAAAGGCAAAAATCTTTGTTTCAGCCCATACTGCTTGTAAGAAAAGTTATTTGCAAGAGTCTTTTTGTGCTCAGATTTGTTGTATCATGTCACATGAGTATAGAAATGATAAAAAAGACACACATTTTTATTTTTTATAGCCTCAATATGCATTTTTAAATGTAAATATGTGGCACTGCCTTAATTGACCCTAAATTTTTTCCAGTCTTACTTGGCCTAAGACCCTTTTAAACTAATATGATATGTTATTTGTAACTTTTCTTTCCATTTAAAGTACTTTAAATACATATGTAAGGATTATTTATAACCAAAAAGCTTCACAAATTTAAAATTGCTGGAAAATATTACATCTTCATGTAAGGCTCCACTTCATTGAAAAACCTGAATTTTTAGGCGCAGGCTCATATAAATTTGACTTATGAATAATTATGCCAAGTCTGATAAATCAAATGAGTACTCTATTGCTTTTAGTACATGATAAGTTATATATTAAGGCATTTAACAAGTATTTTTTTGCAATATTTAAATTTTTAAAGCCCCAAATGTTGATAGTTGAAATTTTTCAATTTTAACGTCAAAATTTTACACGCAAAGATGAGTATAGAACTAAACTTAATGTCTATAATATACATCCTATTGTCATGAAACTTTGTAAGTAGTGTTATAATACATTAAGCTTTGTTCATACCAAGTTTTTTTAAGATTTGTCTACTCTTTCTACCCTATTAGGTGAAATCTGTAAATATAGAATTTGTACTCTGGCAACTTCCCTAAATGATTTGATGGTGTCAACTTGTCAAATAGCATGAAACTAAAGGATTTAAACTTTTATTTTATAGAATTTCTGCCAAAACGACCAATTTTGACATTTTATGGTCAAAATAGGCATTTTATAACTTTTTCAATATTGATGCATAAATGGCATCCTGACTTTCTATCTGACAGGTTTTTATGTGTCAATATTTGTGTTTCTATGCCTTTACCTGCTTCTTTTACTTATTTATGAACTCTGAATCTACAGAAAAGAAGTTTATCTCAGATAAAATGTGCAAAATGTGTTGTATGAATGACCCTTGTCTAACGCCTTGTTTGGATGAAGGCAATAGTGGGGAGCTTGGTATATAAAATTTGATGTCCATATTAGAGACTTCACTAAATTTGTATCAAATGCACTTTACAATGTCTATTGTACCTGTTCCATTTCACATACTATATTTCTTTTCTTCTGTAGGATAGCAAGTGGTTTAAATATAAGCCTGTTGAGAATAAATTGCATGAAAGTTTTTCCCTAAAAAGGCAAAAATCTTTGTTTCAGCCCATACTGCTTGTAAGAAAAGTTATTTGCAAGAGTCTTTTTGTGCTCAGATTTGTTGTATCATGTCACATGAGTATAGAAATGATAAAAAAGACACACATTTTTATTTTTTATAGCCTCAATATGCATTTTTAAATGTAAATATGTGGCACTGCCTTAATTGACCCTAAATTTTTTCCAGTCTTACTTGGCCTAAGACCCTTTTAAACTAATATGATATGTTATTTGTAACTTTTCTTTCCATTTAAAGTACTTTAAATACATATGTAAGGATTATTTATAACCAAAAAGCTTCACAAATTTAAAATTGCTGGAAAATATTACATCTTCATGTAAGGCTCCACTTCATTGAAAAACCTGAATTTTTAGGCGCAGGCTCATATAAATTTGACTTATGAATAATTATGCCAAGTCTGATAAATCAAATGAGTACTCTATTGCTTTTAGTACATGATAAGTTATATATTAAGGCATTTAACAAGTATTTTTTTGCAATATTTAAATTTTTAAAGCCCCAAATGTTGATAGTTGAAATTTTTCAATTTTAACGTCAAAATTTTACACGCAAAGATGAGTATAGAACTAAACTTAATGTCTATAATATACATCCTATTGTCATGAAACTTTGTAAGTAGTGTTATAATACATTAAGCTTTGTTCATACCAAGTTTTTTTAAGATTTGTCTACTCTTTCTACCCTATTAGGTCCGAGACCACCATTGTCGTCCCTTGATTTTCGTTGTTCACAAATATAGTCCCTAGTGTTGACAATGGGTTACTTGCCATTAATTTTTATACCCCTTCCAAATTTATTTCTCCATGTTCACTGCCTCAAATTGCAAGAAGGGGGTTGAAATTACACTGTAAAAAAATTTGGGTCCAGAATTTTAAAGGAAAGTAGTGATTTGGTCCAGCTGAAAAAGGTTGAAAATGAGCACTTCGGAAGCTGTCAAAAGATTTCAAGACGCCCTAAACATAAAATTGGCCATATTTTGAGTTAGAGGCGATGAAGTTTTCTATAAATTTGATATAATTTGTCCCAAAAGTAGTACAACACACTGTAAAAGTTTCTTTGAGAAAGCGCAGGTGGGATTTTTTTTATTTTCATTTATGTTCTAAAAGAAATGCACTACGAATTAATTGTGTTCTCGGACCTAAGAGGTGAAATCTGTAAATATAGAATTTGTACTCTGGCAACTTCCCTAAATGATTTGATGGTGTCAACTTGTCAAATAGCATGAAACTAAAGGATTTAAACTTTTATTTTATAGAATTTCTGCCAAAACGACCAATTTTGACATTTTATGGTCAAAATAGGCATTTTATAACTTTTTCAATATTGATGCATAAATGGCATCCTGACTTTCTATCTGACAGGTTTTTATGTGTCAATATTTGTGTTTCTATGCCTTTACCTGCTTCTTTTACTTATTTATGAACTCTGAATCTACAGAAAAGAAGTTTATCTCAGATAAAATGTGCAAAATGTGTTGTATGAATGACCCTTGTCTAACGCCTTGTTTGGATGAAGGCAATAGTGGGGAGCTTGGTATATAAAATTTGATGTCCATATTAGAGACTTCACTAAATTTGTATCAAATGCACTTTACAATGTCTATTGTACCTGTTCCATTTCACATACTATATTTCTTTTCTTCTGTAGGATAGCAAGTGGTTTAAATATAAGCCTGTTGAGAATAAATTGCATGAAAGTTTTTCCCTAAAAAGGCAAAAATCTTTGTTTCAGCCCATACTGCTTGTAAGAAAAGTTATTTGCAAGAGTCTTTTTGTGCTCAGATTTGTTGTATCATGTCACATGAGTATAGAAATGATAAAAAAGACACACATTTTTATTTTTTATAGCCTCAATATGCATTTTTAAATGTAAATATGTGGCACTGCCTTAATTGACCCTAAATTTTTTCCAGTCTTACTTGGCCTAAGACCCTTTTAAACTAATATGATATGTTATTTGTAACTTTTCTTTCCATTTAAAGTACTTTAAATACATATGTAAGGATTATTTATAACCAAAAAGCTTCACAAATTTAAAATTGCTGGAAAATATTACATCTTCATGTAAGGCTCCACTTCATTGAAAAACCTGAATTTTTAGGCGCAGGCTCATATAAATTTGACTTATGAATAATTATGCCAAGTCTGATAAATCAAATGAGTACTCTATTGCTTTTAGTACATGATAAGTTATATATTAAGGCATTTAACAAGTATTTTTTTGCAATATTTAAATTTTTAAAGCCCCAAATGTTGATAGTTGAAATTTTTCAATTTTAACGTCAAAATTTTACACGCAAAGATGAGTATAGAACTAAACTTAATGTCTATAATATACATCCTATTGTCATGAAACTTTGTAAGTAGTGTTATAATACATTAAGCTTTGTTCATACCAAGTTTTTTTAAGATTTGTCTACTCTTTCTACCCTATTAAGAGGTGAAATCTGTAAATATAGAATTTGTACTCTGGCAACTTCCCTAAATGATTTGATGGTGTCAACTTGTCAAATAGCATGAAACTAAAGGATTTAAACTTTTATTTTATAGAATTTCTGCCAAAACGACCAATTTTGACATTTTATGGTCAAAATAGGCATTTTATAACTTTTTCAATATTGATGCATAAATGGCATCCTGACTTTCTATCTGACAGGTTTTTATGTGTCAATATTTGTGTTTCTATGCCTTTACCTGCTTCTTTTACTTATTTATGAACTCTGAATCTACAGAAAAGAAGTTTATCTCAGATAAAATGTGCAAAATGTGTTGTATGAATGACCCTTGTCTAACGCCTTGTTTGGATGAAGGCAATAGTGGGGAGCTTGGTATATAAAATTTGATGTCCATATTAGAGACTTCACTAAATTTGTATCAAATGCACTTTACAATGTCTATTGTACCTGTTCCATTTCACATACTATATTTCTTTTCTTCTGTAGGATAGCAAGTGGTTTAAATATAAGCCTGTTGAGAATAAATTGCATGAAAGTTTTTCCCTAAAAAGGCAAAAATCTTTGTTTCAGCCCATACTGCTTGTAAGAAAAGTTATTTGCAAGAGTCTTTTTGTGCTCAGATTTGTTGTATCATGTCACATGAGTATAGAAATGATAAAAAAGACACACATTTTTATTTTTTATAGCCTCAATATGCATTTTTAAATGTAAATATGTGGCACTGCCTTAATTGACCCTAAATTTTTTCCAGTCTTACTTGGCCTAAGACCCTTTTAAACTAATATGATATGTTATTTGTAACTTTTCTTTCCATTTAAAGTACTTTAAATACATATGTAAGGATTATTTATAACCAAAAAGCTTCACAAATTTAAAATTGCTGGAAAATATTACATCTTCATGTAAGGCTCCACTTCATTGAAAAACCTGAATTTTTAGGCGCAGGCTCATATAAATTTGACTTATGAATAATTATGCCAAGTCTGATAAATCAAATGAGTACTCTATTGCTTTTAGTACATGATAAGTTATATATTAAGGCATTTAACAAGTATTTTTTTGCAATATTTAAATTTTTAAAGCCCCAAATGTTGATAGTTGAAATTTTTCAATTTTAACGTCAAAATTTTACACGCAAAGATGAGTATAGAACTAAACTTAATGTCTATAATATACATCCTATTGTCATGAAACTTTGTAAGTAGTGTTATAATACATTAAGCTTTGTTCATACCAAGTTTTTTTAAGATTTGTCTACTCTTTCTACCCTAAGAGGTGAAATCTGTAAATATAGAATTTGTACTCTGGCAACTTCCCTAAATGATTTGATGGTGTCAACTTGTCAAATAGCATGAAACTAAAGGATTTAAACTTTTATTTTATAGAATTTCTGCCAAAACGACCAATTTTGACATTTTATGGTCAAAATAGGCATTTTATAACTTTTTCAATATTGATGCATAAATGGCATCCTGACTTTCTATCTGACAGGTTTTTATGTGTCAATATTTGTGTTTCTATGCCTTTACCTGCTTCTTTTACTTATTTATGAACTCTGAATCTACAGAAAAGAAGTTTATCTCAGATAAAATGTGCAAAATGTGTTGTATGAATGACCCTTGTCTAACGCCTTGTTTGGATGAAGGCAATAGTGGGGAGCTTGGTATATAAAATTTGATGTCCATATTAGAGACTTCACTAAATTTGTATCAAATGCACTTTACAATGTCTATTGTACCTGTTCCATTTCACATACTATATTTCTTTTCTTCTGTAGGATAGCAAGTGGTTTAAATATAAGCCTGTTGAGAATAAATTGCATGAAAGTTTTTCCCTAAAAAGGCAAAAATCTTTGTTTCAGCCCATACTGCTTGTAAGAAAAGTTATTTGCAAGAGTCTTTTTGTGCTCAGATTTGTTGTATCATGTCACATGAGTATAGAAATGATAAAAAAGACACACATTTTTATTTTTTATAGCCTCAATATGCATTTTTAAATGTAAATATGTGGCACTGCCTTAATTGACCCTAAATTTTTTCCAGTCTTACTTGGCCTAAGACCCTTTTAAACTAATATGATATGTTATTTGTAACTTTTCTTTCCATTTAAAGTACTTTAAATACATATGTAAGGATTATTTATAACCAAAAAGCTTCACAAATTTAAAATTGCTGGAAAATATTACATCTTCATGTAAGGCTCCACTTCATTGAAAAACCTGAATTTTTAGGCGCAGGCTCATATAAATTTGACTTATGAATAATTATGCCAAGTCTGATAAATCAAATGAGTACTCTATTGCTTTTAGTACATGATAAGTTATATATTAAGGCATTTAACAAGTATTTTTTTGCAATATTTAAATTTTTAAAGCCCCAAATGTTGATAGTTGAAATTTTTCAATTTTAACGTCAAAATTTTACACGCAAAGATGAGTATAGAACTAAACTTAATGTCTATAATATACATCCTATTGTCATGAAACTTTGTAAGTAGTGTTATAATACATTAAGCTTTGTTCATACCAAGTTTTTTTAAGATTTGTCTACTCTTTCTACCCTATTAGGTCCGAGACCACCATTGTCGTCCCTTGATTTTCGTTGTTCACAAATATAGTCCCTAGTGTTGACAATGGGTTACTTGCCATTAATTTTTATACCCCTTCCAAATTTATTTCTCCATGTTCACTGCCTCAAATTGCAAGAAGGGGGTTGAAATTACACTGTAAAAAAATTTGGGTCCAGAATTTTAAAGGAAAGTAGTGATTTGGTCCAGCTGAAAAAGGTTGAAAATGAGCACTTCGGAAGCTGTCAAAAGATTTCAAGACGCCCTAAACATAAAATTGGCCATATTTTGAGTTAGAGGCGATGAAGTTTTCTATAAATTTGATATAATTTGTCCCAAAAGTAGTACAACACACTGTAAAAGTTTCTTTGAGAAAGCGCAGGTGGGATTTTTTTTATTTTCATTTATGTTCTAAAAGAAATGCACTACGAATTAATTGTGTTCTCGGACCTAAGAGGTGAAATCTGTAAATATAGAATTTGTACTCTGGCAACTTCCCTAAATGATTTGATGGTGTCAACTTGTCAAATAGCATGAAACTAAAGGATTTAAACTTTTATTTTATAGAATTTCTGCCAAAACGACCAATTTTGACATTTTATGGTCAAAATAGGCATTTTATAACTTTTTCAATATTGATGCATAAATGGCATCCTGACTTTCTATCTGACAGGTTTTTATGTGTCAATATTTGTGTTTCTATGCCTTTACCTGCTTCTTTTACTTATTTATGAACTCTGAATCTACAGAAAAGAAGTTTATCTCAGATAAAATGTGCAAAATGTGTTGTATGAATGACCCTTGTCTAACGCCTTGTTTGGATGAAGGCAATAGTGGGGAGCTTGGTATATAAAATTTGATGTCCATATTAGAGACTTCACTAAATTTGTATCAAATGCACTTTACAATGTCTATTGTACCTGTTCCATTTCACATACTATATTTCTTTTCTTCTGTAGGATAGCAAGTGGTTTAAATATAAGCCTGTTGAGAATAAATTGCATGAAAGTTTTTCCCTAAAAAGGCAAAAATCTTTGTTTCAGCCCATACTGCTTGTAAGAAAAGTTATTTGCAAGAGTCTTTTTGTGCTCAGATTTGTTGTATCATGTCACATGAGTATAGAAATGATAAAAAAGACACACATTTTTATTTTTTATAGCCTCAATATGCATTTTTAAATGTAAATATGTGGCACTGCCTTAATTGACCCTAAATTTTTTCCAGTCTTACTTGGCCTAAGACCCTTTTAAACTAATATGATATGTTATTTGTAACTTTTCTTTCCATTTAAAGTACTTTAAATACATATGTAAGGATTATTTATAACCAAAAAGCTTCACAAATTTAAAATTGCTGGAAAATATTACATCTTCATGTAAGGCTCCACTTCATTGAAAAACCTGAATTTTTAGGCGCAGGCTCATATAAATTTGACTTATGAATAATTATGCCAAGTCTGATAAATCAAATGAGTACTCTATTGCTTTTAGTACATGATAAGTTATATATTAAGGCATTTAACAAGTATTTTTTTGCAATATTTAAATTTTTAAAGCCCCAAATGTTGATAGTTGAAATTTTTCAATTTTAACGTCAAAATTTTACACGCAAAGATGAGTATAGAACTAAACTTAATGTCTATAATATACATCCTATTGTCATGAAACTTTGTAAGTAGTGTTATAATACATTAAGCTTTGTTCATACCAAGTTTTTTTAAGATTTGTCTACTCTTTCTACCCTATTAGGTCCGAGACCACCATTGTCGTCCCTTGATTTTCGTTGTTCACAAATATAGTCCCTAGTGTTGACAATGGGTTACTTGCCATTAATTTTTATACCCCTTCCAAATTTATTTCTCCATGTTCACTGCCTCAAATTGCAAGAAGGGGGTTGAAATTACACTGTAAAAAAATTTGGGTCCAGAATTTTAAAGGAAAGTAGTGATTTGGTCCAGCTGAAAAAGGTTGAAAATGAGCACTTCGGAAGCTGTCAAAAGATTTCAAGACGCCCTAAACATAAAATTGGCCATATTTTGAGTTAGAGGCGATGAAGTTTTCTATAAATTTGATATAATTTGTCCCAAAAGTAGTACAACACACTGTAAAAGTTTCTTTGAGAAAGCGCAGGTGGGATTTTTTTTATTTTCATTTATGTTCTAAAAGAAATGCACTACGAATTAATTGTGTTCTCGGACCTAAGAGGTGAAATCTGTAAATATAGAATTTGTACTCTGGCAACTTCCCTAAATGATTTGATGGTGTCAACTTGTCAAATAGCATGAAACTAAAGGATTTAAACTTTTATTTTATAGAATTTCTGCCAAAACGACCAATTTTGACATTTTATGGTCAAAATAGGCATTTTATAACTTTTTCAATATTGATGCATAAATGGCATCCTGACTTTCTATCTGACAGGTTTTTATGTGTCAATATTTGTGTTTCTATGCCTTTACCTGCTTCTTTTACTTATTTATGAACTCTGAATCTACAGAAAAGAAGTTTATCTCAGATAAAATGTGCAAAATGTGTTGTATGAATGACCCTTGTCTAACGCCTTGTTTGGATGAAGGCAATAGTGGGGAGCTTGGTATATAAAATTTGATGTCCATATTAGAGACTTCACTAAATTTGTATCAAATGCACTTTACAATGTCTATTGTACCTGTTCCATTTCACATACTATATTTCTTTTCTTCTGTAGGATAGCAAGTGGTTTAAATATAAGCCTGTTGAGAATAAATTGCATGAAAGTTTTTCCCTAAAAAGGCAAAAATCTTTGTTTCAGCCCATACTGCTTGTAAGAAAAGTTATTTGCAAGAGTCTTTTTGTGCTCAGATTTGTTGTATCATGTCACATGAGTATAGAAATGATAAAAAAGACACACATTTTTATTTTTTATAGCCTCAATATGCATTTTTAAATGTAAATATGTGGCACTGCCTTAATTGACCCTAAATTTTTTCCAGTCTTACTTGGCCTAAGACCCTTTTAAACTAATATGATATGTTATTTGTAACTTTTCTTTCCATTTAAAGTACTTTAAATACATATGTAAGGATTATTTATAACCAAAAAGCTTCACAAATTTAAAATTGCTGGAAAATATTACATCTTCATGTAAGGCTCCACTTCATTGAAAAACCTGAATTTTTAGGCGCAGGCTCATATAAATTTGACTTATGAATAATTATGCCAAGTCTGATAAATCAAATGAGTACTCTATTGCTTTTAGTACATGATAAGTTATATATTAAGGCATTTAACAAGTATTTTTTTGCAATATTTAAATTTTTAAAGCCCCAAATGTTGATAGTTGAAATTTTTCAATTTTAACGTCAAAATTTTACACGCAAAGATGAGTATAGAACTAAACTTAATGTCTATAATATACATCCTATTGTCATGAAACTTTGTAAGTAGTGTTATAATACATTAAGCTTTGTTCATACCAAGTTTTTTTAAGATTTGTCTACTCTTTCTACCCTAAGAGGTGAAATCTGTAAATATAGAATTTGTACTCTGGCAACTTCCCTAAATGATTTGATGGTGTCAACTTGTCAAATAGCATGAAACTAAAGGATTTAAACTTTTATTTTATAGAATTTCTGCCAAAACGACCAATTTTGACATTTTATGGTCAAAATAGGCATTTTATAACTTTTTCAATATTGATGCATAAATGGCATCCTGACTTTCTATCTGACAGGTTTTTATGTGTCAATATTTGTGTTTCTATGCCTTTACCTGCTTCTTTTACTTATTTATGAACTCTGAATCTACAGAAAAGAAGTTTATCTCAGATAAAATGTGCAAAATGTGTTGTATGAATGACCCTTGTCTAACGCCTTGTTTGGATGAAGGCAATAGTGGGGAGCTTGGTATATAAAATTTGATGTCCATATTAGAGACTTCACTAAATTTGTATCAAATGCACTTTACAATGTCTATTGTACCTGTTCCATTTCACATACTATATTTCTTTTCTTCTGTAGGATAGCAAGTGGTTTAAATATAAGCCTGTTGAGAATAAATTGCATGAAAGTTTTTCCCTAAAAAGGCAAAAATCTTTGTTTCAGCCCATACTGCTTGTAAGAAAAGTTATTTGCAAGAGTCTTTTTGTGCTCAGATTTGTTGTATCATGTCACATGAGTATAGAAATGATAAAAAAGACACACATTTTTATTTTTTATAGCCTCAATATGCATTTTTAAATGTAAATATGTGGCACTGCCTTAATTGACCCTAAATTTTTTCCAGTCTTACTTGGCCTAAGACCCTTTTAAACTAATATGATATGTTATTTGTAACTTTTCTTTCCATTTAAAGTACTTTAAATACATATGTAAGGATTATTTATAACCAAAAAGCTTCACAAATTTAAAATTGCTGGAAAATATTACATCTTCATGTAAGGCTCCACTTCATTGAAAAACCTGAATTTTTAGGCGCAGGCTCATATAAATTTGACTTATGAATAATTATGCCAAGTCTGATAAATCAAATGAGTACTCTATTGCTTTTAGTACATGATAAGTTATATATTAAGGCATTTAACAAGTATTTTTTTGCAATATTTAAATTTTTAAAGCCCCAAATGTTGATAGTTGAAATTTTTCAATTTTAACGTCAAAATTTTACACGCAAAGATGAGTATAGAACTAAACTTAATGTCTATAATATACATCCTATTGTCATGAAACTTTGTAAGTAGTGTTATAATACATTAAGCTTTGTTCATACCAAGTTTTTTTAAGATTTGTCTACTCTTTCTACCCTAAGAGGTGAAATCTGTAAATATAGAATTTGTACTCTGGCAACTTCCCTAAATGATTTGATGGTGTCAACTTGTCAAATAGCATGAAACTAAAGGATTTAAACTTTTATTTTATAGAATTTCTGCCAAAACGACCAATTTTGACATTTTATGGTCAAAATAGGCATTTTATAACTTTTTCAATATTGATGCATAAATGGCATCCTGACTTTCTATCTGACAGGTTTTTATGTGTCAATATTTGTGTTTCTATGCCTTTACCTGCTTCTTTTACTTATTTATGAACTCTGAATCTACAGAAAAGAAGTTTATCTCAGATAAAATGTGCAAAATGTGTTGTATGAATGACCCTTGTCTAACGCCTTGTTTGGATGAAGGCAATAGTGGGGAGCTTGGTATATAAAATTTGATGTCCATATTAGAGACTTCACTAAATTTGTATCAAATGCACTTTACAATGTCTATTGTACCTGTTCCATTTCACATACTATATTTCTTTTCTTCTGTAGGATAGCAAGTGGTTTAAATATAAGCCTGTTGAGAATAAATTGCATGAAAGTTTTTCCCTAAAAAGGCAAAAATCTTTGTTTCAGCCCATACTGCTTGTAAGAAAAGTTATTTGCAAGAGTCTTTTTGTGCTCAGATTTGTTGTATCATGTCACATGAGTATAGAAATGATAAAAAAGACACACATTTTTATTTTTTATAGCCTCAATATGCATTTTTAAATGTAAATATGTGGCACTGCCTTAATTGACCCTAAATTTTTTCCAGTCTTACTTGGCCTAAGACCCTTTTAAACTAATATGATATGTTATTTGTAACTTTTCTTTCCATTTAAAGTACTTTAAATACATATGTAAGGATTATTTATAACCAAAAAGCTTCACAAATTTAAAATTGCTGGAAAATATTACATCTTCATGTAAGGCTCCACTTCATTGAAAAACCTGAATTTTTAGGCGCAGGCTCATATAAATTTGACTTATGAATAATTATGCCAAGTCTGATAAATCAAATGAGTACTCTATTGCTTTTAGTACATGATAAGTTATATATTAAGGCATTTAACAAGTATTTTTTTGCAATATTTAAATTTTTAAAGCCCCAAATGTTGATAGTTGAAATTTTTCAATTTTAACGTCAAAATTTTACACGCAAAGATGAGTATAGAACTAAACTTAATGTCTATAATATACATCCTATTGTCATGAAACTTTGTAAGTAGTGTTATAATACATTAAGCTTTGTTCATACCAAGTTTTTTTAAGATTTGTCTACTCTTTCTACCCTATTAGGTCCGAGACCACCATTGTCGTCCCTTGATTTTCGTTGTTCACAAATATAGTCCCTAGTGTTGACAATGGGTTACTTGCCATTAATTTTTATACCCCTTCCAAATTTATTTCTCCATGTTCACTGCCTCAAATTGCAAGAAGGGGGTTGAAATTACACTGTAAAAAAATTTGGGTCCAGAATTTTAAAGGAAAGTAGTGATTTGGTCCAGCTGAAAAAGGTTGAAAATGAGCACTTCGGAAGCTGTCAAAAGATTTCAAGACGCCCTAAACATAAAATTGGCCATATTTTGAGTTAGAGGCGATGAAGTTTTCTATAAATTTGATATAATTTGTCCCAAAAGTAGTACAACACACTGTAAAAGTTTCTTTGAGAAAGCGCAGGTGGGATTTTTTTTATTTTCATTTATGTTCTAAAAGAAATGCACTACGAATTAATTGTGTTCTCGGACCTAAGAGGTGAAATCTGTAAATATAGAATTTGTACTCTGGCAACTTCCCTAAATGATTTGATGGTGTCAACTTGTCAAATAGCATGAAACTAAAGGATTTAAACTTTTATTTTATAGAATTTCTGCCAAAACGACCAATTTTGACATTTTATGGTCAAAATAGGCATTTTATAACTTTTTCAATATTGATGCATAAATGGCATCCTGACTTTCTATCTGACAGGTTTTTATGTGTCAATATTTGTGTTTCTATGCCTTTACCTGCTTCTTTTACTTATTTATGAACTCTGAATCTACAGAAAAGAAGTTTATCTCAGATAAAATGTGCAAAATGTGTTGTATGAATGACCCTTGTCTAACGCCTTGTTTGGATGAAGGCAATAGTGGGGAGCTTGGTATATAAAATTTGATGTCCATATTAGAGACTTCACTAAATTTGTATCAAATGCACTTTACAATGTCTATTGTACCTGTTCCATTTCACATACTATATTTCTTTTCTTCTGTAGGATAGCAAGTGGTTTAAATATAAGCCTGTTGAGAATAAATTGCATGAAAGTTTTTCCCTAAAAAGGCAAAAATCTTTGTTTCAGCCCATACTGCTTGTAAGAAAAGTTATTTGCAAGAGTCTTTTTGTGCTCAGATTTGTTGTATCATGTCACATGAGTATAGAAATGATAAAAAAGACACACATTTTTATTTTTTATAGCCTCAATATGCATTTTTAAATGTAAATATGTGGCACTGCCTTAATTGACCCTAAATTTTTTCCAGTCTTACTTGGCCTAAGACCCTTTTAAACTAATATGATATGTTATTTGTAACTTTTCTTTCCATTTAAAGTACTTTAAATACATATGTAAGGATTATTTATAACCAAAAAGCTTCACAAATTTAAAATTGCTGGAAAATATTACATCTTCATGTAAGGCTCCACTTCATTGAAAAACCTGAATTTTTAGGCGCAGGCTCATATAAATTTGACTTATGAATAATTATGCCAAGTCTGATAAATCAAATGAGTACTCTATTGCTTTTAGTACATGATAAGTTATATATTAAGGCATTTAACAAGTATTTTTTTGCAATATTTAAATTTTTAAAGCCCCAAATGTTGATAGTTGAAATTTTTCAATTTTAACGTCAAAATTTTACACGCAAAGATGAGTATAGAACTAAACTTAATGTCTATAATATACATCCTATTGTCATGAAACTTTGTAAGTAGTGTTATAATACATTAAGCTTTGTTCATACCAAGTTTTTTTAAGATTTGTCTACTCTTTCTACCCTATTAGGTCCGAGACCACCATTGTCGTCCCTTGATTTTCGTTGTTCACAAATATAGTCCCTAGTGTTGACAATGGGTTACTTGCCATTAATTTTTATACCCCTTCCAAATTTATTTCTCCATGTTCACTGCCTCAAATTGCAAGAAGGGGGTTGAAATTACACTGTAAAAAAATTTGGGTCCAGAATTTTAAAGGAAAGTAGTGATTTGGTCCAGCTGAAAAAGGTTGAAAATGAGCACTTCGGAAGCTGTCAAAAGATTTCAAGACGCCCTAAACATAAAATTGGCCATATTTTGAGTTAGAGGCGATGAAGTTTTCTATAAATTTGATATAATTTGTCCCAAAAGTAGTACAACACACTGTAAAAGTTTCTTTGAGAAAGCGCAGGTGGGATTTTTTTTATTTTCATTTATGTTCTAAAAGAAATGCACTACGAATTAATTGTGTTCTCGGACCTAAGAGGTGAAATCTGTAAATATAGAATTTGTACTCTGGCAACTTCCCTAAATGATTTGATGGTGTCAACTTGTCAAATAGCATGAAACTAAAGGATTTAAACTTTTATTTTATAGAATTTCTGCCAAAACGACCAATTTTGACATTTTATGGTCAAAATAGGCATTTTATAACTTTTTCAATATTGATGCATAAATGGCATCCTGACTTTCTATCTGACAGGTTTTTATGTGTCAATATTTGTGTTTCTATGCCTTTACCTGCTTCTTTTACTTATTTATGAACTCTGAATCTACAGAAAAGAAGTTTATCTCAGATAAAATGTGCAAAATGTGTTGTATGAATGACCCTTGTCTAACGCCTTGTTTGGATGAAGGCAATAGTGGGGAGCTTGGTATATAAAATTTGATGTCCATATTAGAGACTTCACTAAATTTGTATCAAATGCACTTTACAATGTCTATTGTACCTGTTCCATTTCACATACTATATTTCTTTTCTTCTGTAGGATAGCAAGTGGTTTAAATATAAGCCTGTTGAGAATAAATTGCATGAAAGTTTTTCCCTAAAAAGGCAAAAATCTTTGTTTCAGCCCATACTGCTTGTAAGAAAAGTTATTTGCAAGAGTCTTTTTGTGCTCAGATTTGTTGTATCATGTCACATGAGTATAGAAATGATAAAAAAGACACACATTTTTATTTTTTATAGCCTCAATATGCATTTTTAAATGTAAATATGTGGCACTGCCTTAATTGACCCTAAATTTTTTCCAGTCTTACTTGGCCTAAGACCCTTTTAAACTAATATGATATGTTATTTGTAACTTTTCTTTCCATTTAAAGTACTTTAAATACATATGTAAGGATTATTTATAACCAAAAAGCTTCACAAATTTAAAATTGCTGGAAAATATTACATCTTCATGTAAGGCTCCACTTCATTGAAAAACCTGAATTTTTAGGCGCAGGCTCATATAAATTTGACTTATGAATAATTATGCCAAGTCTGATAAATCAAATGAGTACTCTATTGCTTTTAGTACATGATAAGTTATATATTAAGGCATTTAACAAGTATTTTTTTGCAATATTTAAATTTTTAAAGCCCCAAATGTTGATAGTTGAAATTTTTCAATTTTAACGTCAAAATTTTACACGCAAAGATGAGTATAGAACTAAACTTAATGTCTATAATATACATCCTATTGTCATGAAACTTTGTAAGTAGTGTTATAATACATTAAGCTTTGTTCATACCAAGTTTTTTTAAGATTTGTCTACTCTTTCTACCCTAAGAGGTGAAATCTGTAAATATAGAATTTGTACTCTGGCAACTTCCCTAAATGATTTGATGGTGTCAACTTGTCAAATAGCATGAAACTAAAGGATTTAAACTTTTATTTTATAGAATTTCTGCCAAAACGACCAATTTTGACATTTTATGGTCAAAATAGGCATTTTATAACTTTTTCAATATTGATGCATAAATGGCATCCTGACTTTCTATCTGACAGGTTTTTATGTGTCAATATTTGTGTTTCTATGCCTTTACCTGCTTCTTTTACTTATTTATGAACTCTGAATCTACAGAAAAGAAGTTTATCTCAGATAAAATGTGCAAAATGTGTTGTATGAATGACCCTTGTCTAACGCCTTGTTTGGATGAAGGCAATAGTGGGGAGCTTGGTATATAAAATTTGATGTCCATATTAGAGACTTCACTAAATTTGTATCAAATGCACTTTACAATGTCTATTGTACCTGTTCCATTTCACATACTATATTTCTTTTCTTCTGTAGGATAGCAAGTGGTTTAAATATAAGCCTGTTGAGAATAAATTGCATGAAAGTTTTTCCCTAAAAAGGCAAAAATCTTTGTTTCAGCCCATACTGCTTGTAAGAAAAGTTATTTGCAAGAGTCTTTTTGTGCTCAGATTTGTTGTATCATGTCACATGAGTATAGAAATGATAAAAAAGACACACATTTTTATTTTTTATAGCCTCAATATGCATTTTTAAATGTAAATATGTGGCACTGCCTTAATTGACCCTAAATTTTTTCCAGTCTTACTTGGCCTAAGACCCTTTTAAACTAATATGATATGTTATTTGTAACTTTTCTTTCCATTTAAAGTACTTTAAATACATATGTAAGGATTATTTATAACCAAAAAGCTTCACAAATTTAAAATTGCTGGAAAATATTACATCTTCATGTAAGGCTCCACTTCATTGAAAAACCTGAATTTTTAGGCGCAGGCTCATATAAATTTGACTTATGAATAATTATGCCAAGTCTGATAAATCAAATGAGTACTCTATTGCTTTTAGTACATGATAAGTTATATATTAAGGCATTTAACAAGTATTTTTTTGCAATATTTAAATTTTTAAAGCCCCAAATGTTGATAGTTGAAATTTTTCAATTTTAACGTCAAAATTTTACACGCAAAGATGAGTATAGAACTAAACTTAATGTCTATAATATACATCCTATTGTCATGAAACTTTGTAAGTAGTGTTATAATACATTAAGCTTTGTTCATACCAAGTTTTTTTAAGATTTGTCTACTCTTTCTACCCTATTAGGTCCGAGACCACCATTGTCGTCCCTTGATTTTCGTTGTTCACAAATATAGTCCCTAGTGTTGACAATGGGTTACTTGCCATTAATTTTTATACCCCTTCCAAATTTATTTCTCCATGTTCACTGCCTCAAATTGCAAGAAGGGGGTTGAAATTACACTGTAAAAAAATTTGGGTCCAGAATTTTAAAGGAAAGTAGTGATTTGGTCCAGCTGAAAAAGGTTGAAAATGAGCACTTCGGAAGCTGTCAAAAGATTTCAAGACGCCCTAAACATAAAATTGGCCATATTTTGAGTTAGAGGCGATGAAGTTTTCTATAAATTTGATATAATTTGTCCCAAAAGTAGTACAACACACTGTAAAAGTTTCTTTGAGAAAGCGCAGGTGGGATTTTTTTTATTTTCATTTATGTTCTAAAAGAAATGCACTACGAATTAATTGTGTTCTCGGACCTAAGAGGTGAAATCTGTAAATATAGAATTTGTACTCTGGCAACTTCCCTAAATGATTTGATGGTGTCAACTTGTCAAATAGCATGAAACTAAAGGATTTAAACTTTTATTTTATAGAATGTCTGCCAAAACGACCAATTTTGACATTTTATGGTCAAAATAGGCATTTTATAACTTTTTCAATATTGATGCATAAATGGCATCCTGACTTTCTATCTGACAGGTTTTTATGTGTCAATATTTGTGTTTCTATGCCTTTACCTGCTTCTTTTACTTATTTATGAACTCTGAATCTACAGAAAAGAAGTTTATCTCAGATAAAATGTGCAAAATGTGTTGTATGAATGACCCTTGTCTAACGCCTTGTTTGGATGAAGGCAATAGTGGGGAGCTTGGTATATAAAATTTGATGTCCATATTAGAGACTTCACTAAATTTGTATCAAATGCACTTTACAATGTCTATTGTACCTGTTCCATTTCACATACTATATTTCTTTTCTTCTGTAGGATAGCAAGTGGTTTAAATATAAGCCTGTTGAGAATAAATTGCATGAAAGTTTTTCCCTAAAAAGGCAAAAATCTTTGTTTCAGCCCATACTGCTTGTAAGAAAAGTTATTTGCAAGAGTCTTTTTGTGCTCAGATTTGTTGTATCATGTCACATGAGTATAGAAATGATAAAAAAGACACACATTTTTATTTTTTATAGCCTCAATATGCATTTTTAAATGTAAATATGTGGCACTGCCTTAATTGACCCTAAATTTTTTCCAGTCTTACTTGGCCTAAGACCCTTTTAAACTAATATGATATGTTATTTGTAACTTTTCTTTCCATTTAAAGTACTTTAAATACATATGTAAGGATTATTTATAACCAAAAAGCTTCACAAATTTAAAATTGCTGGAAAATATTACATCTTCATGTAAGGCTCCACTTCATTGAAAAACCTGAATTTTTAGGCGCAGGCTCATATAAATTTGACTTATGAATAATTATGCCAAGTCTGATAAATCAAATGAGTACTCTATTGCTTTTAGTACATGATAAGTTATATATTAAGGCATTTAACAAGTATTTTTTTGCAATATTTAAATTTTTAAAGCCCCAAATGTTGATAGTTGAAATTTTTCAATTTTAACGTCAAAATTTTACACGCAAAGATGAGTATAGAACTAAACTTAATGTCTATAATATACATCCTATTGTCATGAAACTTTGTAAGTAGTGTTATAATACATTAAGCTTTGTTCATACCAAGTTTTTTTAAGATTTGTCTACTCTTTCTACCCTATTAGGTCCGAGACCACCATTGTCGTCCCTTGATTTTCGTTGTTCACAAATATAGTCCCTAGTGTTGACAATGGGTTACTTGCCATTAATTTTTATACCCCTTCCAAATTTATTTCTCCATGTTCACTGCCTCAAATTGCAAGAAGGGGGTTGAAATTACACTGTAAAAAAATTTGGGTCCAGAATTTTAAAGGAAAGTAGTGATTTGGTCCAGCTGAAAAAGGTTGAAAATGAGCACTTCGGAAGCTGTCAAAAGATTTCAAGACGCCCTAAACATAAAATTGGCCATATTTTGAGTTAGAGGCGATGAAGTTTTCTATAAATTTGATATAATTTGTCCCAAAAGTAGTACAACACACTGTAAAAGTTTCTTTGAGAAAGCGCAGGTGGGATTTTTTTTATTTTCATTTATGTTCTAAAAGAAATGCACTACGAATTAATTGTGTTCTCGGACCTAAGAGGTGAAATCTGTAAATATAGAATTTGTACTCTGGCAACTTCCCTAAATGATTTGATGGTGTCAACTTGTCAAATAGCATGAAACTAAAGGATTTAAACTTTTATTTTATAGAATTTCTGCCAAAACGACCAATTTTGACATTTTATGGTCAAAATAGGCATTTTATAACTTTTTCAATATTGATGCATAAATGGCATCCTGACTTTCTATCTGACAGGTTTTTATGTGTCAATATTTGTGTTTCTATGCCTTTACCTGCTTCTTTTACTTATTTATGAACTCTGAATCTACAGAAAAGAAGTTTATCTCAGATAAAATGTGCAAAATGTGTTGTATGAATGACCCTTGTCTAACGCCTTGTTTGGATGAAGGCAATAGTGGGGAGCTTGGTATATAAAATTTGATGTCCATATTAGAGACTTCACTAAATTTGTATCAAATGCACTTTACAATGTCTATTGTACCTGTTCCATTTCACATACTATATTTCTTTTCTTCTGTAGGATAGCAAGTGGTTTAAATATAAGCCTGTTGAGAATAAATTGCATGAAAGTTTTTCCCTAAAAAGGCAAAAATCTTTGTTTCAGCCCATACTGCTTGTAAGAAAAGTTATTTGCAAGAGTCTTTTTGTGCTCAGATTTGTTGTATCATGTCACATGAGTATAGAAATGATAAAAAAGACACACATTTTTATTTTTTATAGCCTCAATATGCATTTTTAAATGTAAATATGTGGCACTGCCTTAATTGACCCTAAATTTTTTCCAGTCTTACTTGGCCTAAGACCCTTTTAAACTAATATGATATGTTATTTGTAACTTTTCTTTCCATTTAAAGTACTTTAAATACATATGTAAGGATTATTTATAACCAAAAAGCTTCACAAATTTAAAATTGCTGGAAAATATTACATCTTCATGTAAGGCTCCACTTCATTGAAAAACCTGAATTTTTAGGCGCAGGCTCATATAAATTTGACTTATGAATAATTATGCCAAGTCTGATAAATCAAATGAGTACTCTATTGCTTTTAGTACATGATAAGTTATATATTAAGGCATTTAACAAGTATTTTTTTGCAATATTTAAATTTTTAAAGCCCCAAATGTTGATAGTTGAAATTTTTCAATTTTAACGTCAAAATTTTACACGCAAAGATGAGTATAGAACTAAACTTAATGTCTATAATATACATCCTATTGTCATGAAACTTTGTAAGTAGTGTTATAATACATTAAGCTTTGTTCATACCAAGTTTTTTTAAGATTTGTCTACTCTTTCTACCCTATTAGGTGAAATCTGTAAATATAGAATTTGTACTCTGGCAACTTCCCTAAATGATTTGATGGTGTCAACTTGTCAAATAGCATGAAACTAAAGGATTTAAACTTTTATTTTATAGAATTTCTGCCAAAACGACCAATTTTGACATTTTATGGTCAAAATAGGCATTTTATAACTTTTTCAATATTGATGCATAAATGGCATCCTGACTTTCTATCTGACAGGTTTTTATGTGTCAATATTTGTGTTTCTATGCCTTTACCTGCTTCTTTTACTTATTTATGAACTCTGAATCTACAGAAAAGAAGTTTATCTCAGATAAAATGTGCAAAATGTGTTGTATGAATGACCCTTGTCTAACGCCTTGTTTGGATGAAGGCAATAGTGGGGAGCTTGGTATATAAAATTTGATGTCCATATTAGAGACTTCACTAAATTTGTATCAAATGCACTTTACAATGTCTATTGTACCTGTTCCATTTCACATACTATATTTCTTTTCTTCTGTAGGATAGCAAGTGGTTTAAATATAAGCCTGTTGAGAATAAATTGCATGAAAGTTTTTCCCTAAAAAGGCAAAAATCTTTGTTTCAGCCCATACTGCTTGTAAGAAAAGTTATTTGCAAGAGTCTTTTTGTGCTCAGATTTGTTGTATCATGTCACATGAGTATAGAAATGATAAAAAAGACACACATTTTTATTTTTTATAGCCTCAATATGCATTTTTAAATGTAAATATGTGGCACTGCCTTAATTGACCCTAAATTTTTTCCAGTCTTACTTGGCCTAAGACCCTTTTAAACTAATATGATATGTTATTTGTAACTTTTCTTTCCATTTAAAGTACTTTAAATACATATGTAAGGATTATTTATAACCAAAAAGCTTCACAAATTTAAAATTGCTGGAAAATATTACATCTTCATGTAAGGCTCCACTTCATTGAAAAACCTGAATTTTTAGGCGCAGGCTCATATAAATTTGACTTATGAATAATTATGCCAAGTCTGATAAATCAAATGAGTACTCTATTGCTTTTAGTACATGATAAGTTATATATTAAGGCATTTAACAAGTATTTTTTTGCAATATTTAAATTTTTAAAGCCCCAAATGTTGATAGTTGAAATTTTTCAATTTTAACGTCAAAATTTTACACGCAAAGATGAGTATAGAACTAAACTTAATGTCTATAATATACATCCTATTGTCATGAAACTTTGTAAGTAGTGTTATAATACATTAAGCTTTGTTCATACCAAGTTTTTTTAAGATTTGTCTACTCTTTCTACCCTATTAGGTCCGAGACCACCATTGTCGTCCCTTGATTTTCGTTGTTCACAAATATAGTCCCTAGTGTTGACAATGGGTTACTTGCCATTAATTTTTATACCCCTTCCAAATTTATTTCTCCATGTTCACTGCCTCAAATTGCAAGAAGGGGGTTGAAATTACACTGTAAAAAAATTTGGGTCCAGAATTTTAAAGGAAAGTAGTGATTTGGTCCAGCTGAAAAAGGTTGAAAATGAGCACTTCGGAAGCTGTCAAAAGATTTCAAGACGCCCTAAACATAAAATTGGCCATATTTTGAGTTAGAGGCGATGAAGTTTTCTATAAATTTGATATAATTTGTCCCAAAAGTAGTACAACACACTGTAAAAGTTTCTTTGAGAAAGCGCAGGTGGGATTTTTTTTATTTTCATTTATGTTCTAAAAGAAATGCACTACGAATTAATTGTGTTCTCGGACCTAAGAGGTGAAATCTGTAAATATAGAATTTGTACTCTGGCAACTTCCCTAAATGATTTGATGGTGTCAACTTGTCAAATAGCATGAAACTAAAGGATTTAAACTTTTATTTTATAGAATTTCTGCCAAAACGACCAATTTTGACATTTTATGGTCAAAATAGGCATTTTATAACTTTTTCAATATTGATGCATAAATGGCATCCTGACTTTCTATCTGACAGGTTTTTATGTGTCAATATTTGTGTTTCTATGCCTTTACCTGCTTCTTTTACTTATTTATGAACTCTGAATCTACAGAAAAGAAGTTTATCTCAGATAAAATGTGCAAAATGTGTTGTATGAATGACCCTTGTCTAACGCCTTGTTTGGATGAAGGCAATAGCGGGGAGCTTGGTATATAAAATTTGATGTCCATATTAGAGACTTCACTAAATTTGTATCAAATGCACTTTACAATGTCTATTGTACCTGTTCCATTTCACATACTATATTTCTTTTCTTCTGTAGGATAGCAAGTGGTTTAAATATAAGCCTGTTGAGAATAAATTGCATGAAAGTTTTTCCCTAAAAAGGCAAAAATCTTTGTTTCAGCCCATACTGCTTGTAAGAAAAGTTATTTGCAAGAGTCTTTTTGTGCTCAGATTTGTTGTATCATGTCACATGAGTATAGAAATGATAAAAAAGACACACATTTTTATTTTTTATAGCCTCAATATGCATTTTTAAATGTAAATATGTGGCACTGCCTTAATTGACCCTAAATTTTTTCCAGTCTTACTTGGCCTAAGACCCTTTTAAACTAATATGATATGTTATTTGTAACTTTTCTTTCCATTTAAAGTACTTTAAATACATATGTAAGGATTATTTATAACCAAAAAGCTTCACAAATTTAAAATTGCTGGAAAATATTACATCTTCATGTAAGGCTCCACTTCATTGAAAAACCTGAATTTTTAGGCGCAGGCTCATATAAATTTGACTTATGAATAATTATGCCAAGTCTGATAAATCAAATGAGTACTCTATTGCTTTTAGTACATGATAAGTTATATATTAAGGCATTTAACAAGTATTTTTTTGCAATATTTAAATTTTTAAAGCCCCAAATGTTGATAGTTGAAATTTTTCAATTTTAACGTCAAAATTTTACACGCAAAGATGAGTATAGAACTAAACTTAATGTCTATAATATACATCCTATTGTCATGAAACTTTGTAAGTAGTGTTATAATACATTAAGCTTTGTTCATACCAAGTTTTTTTAAGATTTGTCTACTCTTTCTACCCTATTAGGTCCGAGACCACCATTGTCGTCCCTTGATTTTCGTTGTTCACAAATATAGTCCCTAGTGTTGACAATGGGTTACTTGCCATTAATTTTTATACCCCTTCCAAATTTATTTCTCCATGTTCACTGCCTCAAATTGCAAGAAGGGGGTTGAAATTACACTGTAAAAAAATTTGGGTCCAGAATTTTAAAGGAAAGTAGTGATTTGGTCCAGCTGAAAAAGGTTGAAAATGAGCACTTCGGAAGCTGTCAAAAGATTTCAAGACGCCCTAAACATAAAATTGGCCATATTTTGAGTTAGAGGCGATGAAGTTTTCTATAAATTTGATATAATTTGTCCCAAAAGTAGTACAACACACTGTAAAAGTTTCTTTGAGAAAGCGCAGGTGGGATTTTTTTTATTTTCATTTATGTTCTAAAAGAAATGCACTACGAATTAATTGTGTTCTCGGACCTAAGAGGTGAAATCTGTAAATATAGAATTTGTACTCTGGCAACTTCCCTAAATGATTTGATGGTGTCAACTTGTCAAATAGCATGAAACTAAAGGATTTAAACTTTTATTTTATAGAATTTCTGCCAAAACGACCAATTTTGACATTTTATGGTCAAAATAGGCATTTTATAACTTTTTCAATATTGATGCATAAATGGCATCCTGACTTTCTATCTGACAGGTTTTTATGTGTCAATATTTGTGTTTCTATGCCTTTACCTGCTTCTTTTACTTATTTATGAACTCTGAATCTACAGAAAAGAAGTTTATCTCAGATAAAATGTGCAAAATGTGTTGTATGAATGACCCTTGTCTAACGCCTTGTTTGGATGAAGGCAATAGTGGGGAGCTTGGTATATAAAATTTGATGTCCATATTAGAGACTTCACTAAATTTGTATCAAATGCACTTTACAATGTCTATTGTACCTGTTCCATTTCACATACTATATTTCTTTTCTTCTGTAGGATAGCAAGTGGTTTAAATATAAGCCTGTTGAGAATAAATTGCATGAAAGTTTTTCCCTAAAAAGGCAAAAATCTTTGTTTCAGCCCATACTGCTTGTAAGAAAAGTTATTTGCAAGAGTCTTTTTGTGCTCAGATTTGTTGTATCATGTCACATGAGTATAGAAATGATAAAAAAGACACACATTTTTATTTTTTATAGCCTCAATATGCATTTTTAAATGTAAATATGTGGCACTGCCTTAATTGACCCTAAATTTTTTCCAGTCTTACTTGGCTTAAGACCCTTTTAAACTAATATGATATGTTATTTGTAACTTTTCTTTCCATTTAAAGTACTTTAAATACATATGTAAGGATTATTTATAACCAAAAAGCTTCACAAATTTAAAATTGCTGGAAAATATTACATCTTCATGTAAGGCTCCACTTCATTGAAAAACCTGAATTTTTAGGCGCAGGCTCATATAAATTTGACTTATGAATAATTATGCCAAGTCTGATAAATCAAATGAGTACTCTATTGCTTTTAGTACATGATAAGTTATATATTAAGGCATTTAACAAGTATTTTTTTGCAATATTTAAATTTTTAAAGCCCCAAATGTTGATAGTTGAAATTTTTCAATTTTAACGTCAAAATTTTACACGCAAAGATGAGTATAGAACTAAACTTAATGTCTATAATATACATCCTATTGTCATGAAACTTTGTAAGTAGTGTTATAATACATTAAGCTTTGTTCATACCAAGTTTTTTTAAGATTTGTCTACTCTTTCTACCCTATTAGGTCCGAGACCACCATTGTCGTCCCTTGATTTTCGTTGTTCACAAATATAGTCCCTAGTGTTGACAATGGGTTACTTGCCATTAATTTTTATACCCCTTCCAAATTTATTTCTCCATGTTCACTGCCTCAAATTGCAAGAAGGGGGTTGAAATTACACTGTAAAAAAATTTGGGTCCAGAATTTTAAAGGAAAGTAGTGATTTGGTCCAGCTGAAAAAGGTTGAAAATGAGCACTTCGGAAGCTGTCAAAAGATTTCAAGACGCCCTAAACATAAAATTGGCCATATTTTGAGTTAGAGGCGATGAAGTTTTCTATAAATTTGATATAATTTGTCCCAAAAGTAGTACAACACACTGTAAAAGTTTCTTTGAGAAAGCGCAGGTGGGATTTTTTTTATTTTCATTTATGTTCTAAAAGAAATGCACTACGAATTAATTGTGTTCTCGGACCTAAGAGGTGAAATCTGTAAATATAGAATTTGTACTCTGGCAACTTCCCTAAATGATTTGATGGTGTCAACTTGTCAAATAGCATGAAACTAAAGGATTTAAACTTTTATTTTATAGAATTTCTGCCAAAACGACCAATTTTGACATTTTATGGTCAAAATAGGCATTTTATAACTTTTTCAATATTGATGCATAAATGGCATCCTGACTTTCTATCTGACAGGTTTTTATGTGTCAATATTTGTGTTTCTATGCCTTTACCTGCTTCTTTTACTTATTTATGAACTCTGAATCTACAGAAAAGAAGTTTATCTCAGATAAAATGTGCAAAATGTGTTGTATGAATGACCCTTGTCTAACGCCTTGTTTGGATGAAGGCAATAGTGGGGAGCTTGGTATATAAAATTTGATGTCCATATTAGAGACTTCACTAAATTTGTATCAAATGCACTTTACAATGTCTATTGTACCTGTTCCATTTCACATACTATATTTCTTTTCTTCTGTAGGATAGCAAGTGGTTTAAATATAAGCCTGTTGAGAATAAATTGCATGAAAGTTTTTCCCTAAAAAGGCAAAAATCTTTGTTTCAGCCCATACTGCTTGTAAGAAAAGTTATTTGCAAGAGTCTTTTTGTGCTCAGATTTGTTGTATCATGTCACATGAGTATAGAAATGATAAAAAAGACACACATTTTTATTTTTTATAGCCTCAATATGCATTTTTAAATGTAAATATGTGGCACTGCCTTAATTGACCCTAAATTTTTTCCAGTCTTACTTGGCCTAAGACCCTTTTAAACTAATATGATATGTTATTTGTAACTTTTCTTTCCATTTAAAGTACTTTAAATACATATGTAAGGATTATTTATAACCAAAAAGCTTCACAAATTTAAAATTGCTGGAAAATATTACATCTTCATGTAAGGCTCCACTTCATTGAAAAACCTGAATTTTTAGGCGCAGGCTCATATAAATTTGACTTATGAATAATTATGCCAAGTCTGATAAATCAAATGAGTACTCTATTGCTTTTAGTACATGATAAGTTATATATTAAGGCATTTAACAAGTATTTTTTTGCAATATTTAAATTTTTAAAGCCCCAAATGTTGATAGTTGAAATTTTTCAATTTTAACGTCAAAATTTTACACGCAAAGATGAGTATAGAACTAAACTTAATGTCTATAATATACATCCTATTGTCATGAAACTTTGTAAGTAGTGTTATAATACATTAAGCTTTGTTCATACCAAGTTTTTTTAAGATTTGTCTACTCTTTCTACCCTATTAGGTCCGAGACCACCATTGTCGTCCCTTGATTTTCGTTGTTCACAAATATAGTCCCTAGTGTTGACAATGGGTTACTTGCCATTAATTTTTATACCCCTTCCAAATTTATTTCTCCATGTTCACTGCCTCAAATTGCAAGAAGGGGGTTGAAATTACACTGTAAAAAAATTTGGGTCCAGAATTTTAAAGGAAAGTAGTGATTTGGTCCAGCTGAAAAAGGTTGAAAATGAGCACTTCGGAAGCTGTCAAAAGATTTCAAGACGCCCTAAACATAAAATTGGCCATATTTTGAGTTAGAGGCGATGAAGTTTTCTATAAATTTGATATAATTTGTCCCAAAAGTAGTACAACACACTGTAAAAGTTTCTTTGAGAAAGCGCAGGTGGGATTTTTTTTATTTTCATTTATGTTCTAAAAGAAATGCACTACGAATTAATTGTGTTCTCGGACCTAAGAGGTGAAATCTGTAAATATAGAATTTGTACTCTGGCAACTTCCCTAAATGATTTGATGGTGTCAACTTGTCAAATAGCATGAAACTAAAGGATTTAAACTTTTATTTTATAGAATTTCTGCCAAAACGACCAATTTTGACATTTTATGGTCAAAATAGGCATTTTATAACTTTTTCAATATTGATGCATAAATGGCATCCTGACTTTCTATCTGACAGGTTTTTATGTGTCAATATTTGTGTTTCTATGCCTTTACCTGCTTCTTTTACTTATTTATGAACTCTGAATCTACAGAAAAGAAGTTTATCTCAGATAAAATGTGCAAAATGTGTTGTATGAATGACCCTTGTCTAACGCCTTGTTTGGATGAAGGCAATAGTGGGGAGCTTGGTATATAAAATTTGATGTCCATATTAGAGACTTCACTAAATTTGTATCAAATGCACTTTACAATGTCTATTGTACCTGTTCCATTTCACATACTATATTTCTTTTCTTCTGTAGGATAGCAAGTGGTTTAAATATAAGCCTGTTGAGAATAAATTGCATGAAAGTTTTTCCCTAAAAAGGCAAAAATCTTTGTTTCAGCCCATACTGCTTGTAAGAAAAGTTATTTGCAAGAGTCTTTTTGTGCTCAGATTTGTTGTATCATGTCACATGAGTATAGAAATGATAAAAAAGACACACATTTTTATTTTTTATAGCCTCAATATGCATTTTTAAATGTAAATATGTGGCACTGCCTTAATTGACCCTAAATTTTTTCCAGTCTTACTTGGCCTAAGACCCTTTTAAACTAATATGATATGTTATTTGTAACTTTTCTTTCCATTTAAAGTACTTTAAATACATATGTAAGGATTATTTATAACCAAAAAGCTTCACAAATTTAAAATTGCTGGAAAATATTACATCTTCATGTAAGGCTCCACTTCATTGAAAAACCTGAATTTTTAGGCGCAGGCTCATATAAATTTGACTTATGAATAATTATGCCAAGTCTGATAAATCAAATGAGTACTCTATTGCTTTTAGTACATGATAAGTTATATATTAAGGCATTTAACAAGTATTTTTTTGCAATATTTAAATTTTTAAAGCCCCAAATGTTGATAGTTGAAATTTTTCAATTTTAACGTCAAAATTTTACACGCAAAGATGAGTATAGAACTAAACTTAATGTCTATAATATACATCCTATTGTCATGAAACTTTGTAAGTAGTGTTATAATACATTAAGCTTTGTTCATACCAAGTTTTTTTAAGATTTGTCTACTCTTTCTACCCTATTAGGTCCGAGACCACCATTGTCGTCCCTTGATTTTCGTTGTTCACAAATATAGTCCCTAGTGTTGACAATGGGTTACTTGCCATTAATTTTTATACCCCTTCCAAATTTATTTCTCCATGTTCACTGCCTCAAATTGCAAGAAGGGGGTTGAAATTACACTGTAAAAAAATTTGGGTCCAGAATTTTAAAGGAAAGTAGTGATTTGGTCCAGCTGAAAAAGGTTGAAAATGAGCACTTCGGAAGCTGTCAAAAGATTTCAAGACGCCCTAAACATAAAATTGGCCATATTTTGAGTTAGAGGCGATGAAGTTTTCTATAAATTTGATATAATTTGTCCCAAAAGTAGTACAACACACTGTAAAAGTTTCTTTGAGAAAGCGCAGGTGGGATTTTTTTTATTTTCATTTATGTTCTAAAAGAAATGCACTACGAATTAATTGTGTTCTCGGACCTAAGAGGTGAAATCTGTAAATATAGAATTTGTACTCTGGCAACTTCCCTAAATGATTTGATGGTGTCAACTTGTCAAATAGCATGAAACTAAAGGATTTAAACTTTTATTTTATAGAATTTCTGCCAAAACGACCAATTTTGACATTTTATGGTCAAAATAGGCATTTTATAACTTTTTCAATATTGATGCATAAATGGCATCCTGACTTTCTATCTGACAGGTTTTTATGTGTCAATATTTGTGTTTCTATGCCTTTACCTGCTTCTTTTACTTATTTATGAACTCTGAATCTACAGAAAAGAAGTTTATCTCAGATAAAATGTGCAAAATGTGTTGTATGAATGACCCTTGTCTAACGCCTTGTTTGGATGAAGGCAATAGTGGGGAGCTTGGTATATAAAATTTGATGTCCATATTAGAGACTTCACTAAATTTGTATCAAATGCACTTTACAATGTCTATTGTACCTGTTCCATTTCACATACTATATTTCTTTTCTTCTGTAGGATAGCAAGTGGTTTAAATATAAGCCTGTTGAGAATAAATTGCATGAAAGTTTTTCCCTAAAAAGGCAAAAATCTTTGTTTCAGCCCATACTGCTTGTAAGAAAAGTTATTTGCAAGAGTCTTTTTGTGCTCAGATTTGTTGTATCATGTCACATGAGTATAGAAATGATAAAAAAGACACACATTTTTATTTTTTATAGCCTCAATATGCATTTTTAAATGTAAATATGTGGCACTGCCTTAATTGACCCTAAATTTTTTCCAGTCTTACTTGGCCTAAGACCCTTTTAAACTAATATGATATGTTATTTGTAACTTTTCTTTCCATTTAAAGTACTTTAAATACATATGTAAGGATTATTTATAACCAAAAAGCTTCACAAATTTAAAATTGCTGGAAAATATTACATCTTCATGTAAGGCTCCACTTCATTGAAAAACCTGAATTTTTAGGCGCAGGCTCATATAAATTTGACTTATGAATAATTATGCCAAGTCTGATAAATCAAATGAGTACTCTATTGCTTTTAGTACATGATAAGTTATATATTAAGGCATTTAACAAGTATTTTTTTGCAATATTTAAATTTTTAAAGCCCCAAATGTTGATAGTTGAAATTTTTCAATTTTAACGTCAAAATTTTACACGCAAAGATGAGTATAGAACTAAACTTAATGTCTATAATATACATCCTATTGTCATGAAACTTTGTAAGTAGTGTTATAATACATTAAGCTTTGTTCATACCAAGTTTTTTTAAGATTTGTCTACTCTTTCTACCCTATTAGGTCCGAGACCACCATTGTCGTCCCTTGATTTTCGTTGTTCACAAATATAGTCCCTAGTGTTGACAATGGGTTACTTGCCATTAATTTTTATACCCCTTCCAAATTTATTTCTCCATGTTCACTGCCTCAAATTGCAAGAAGGGGGTTGAAATTACACTGTAAAAAAATTTGGGTCCAGAATTTTAAAGGAAAGTAGTGATTTGGTCCAGCTGAAAAAGGTTGAAAATGAGCACTTCGGAAGCTGTCAAAAGATTTCAAGACGCCCTAAACATAAAATTGGCCATATTTTGAGTTAGAGGCGATGAAGTTTTCTATAAATTTGATATAATTTGTCCCAAAAGTAGTACAACACACTGTAAAAGTTTCTTTGAGAAAGCGCAGGTGGGATTTTTTTTATTTTCATTTATGTTCTAAAAGAAATGCACTACGAATTAATTGTGTTCTCGGACCTAAGAGGTGAAATCTGTAAATATAGAATTTGTACTCTGGCAACTTCCCTAAATGATTTGATGGTGTCAACTTGTCAAATAGCATGAAACTAAAGGATTTAAACTTTTATTTTATAGAATTTCTGCCAAAACGACCAATTTTGACATTTTATGGTCAAAATAGGCATTTTATAACTTTTTCAATATTGATGCATAAATGGCATCCTGACTTTCTATCTGACAGGTTTTTATGTGTCAATATTTGTGTTTCTATGCCTTTACCTGCTTCTTTTACTTATTTATGAACTCTGAATCTACAGAAAAGAAGTTTATCTCAGATAAAATGTGCAAAATGTGTTGTATGAATGACCCTTGTCTAACGCCTTGTTTGGATGAAGGCAATAGTGGGGAGCTTGGTATATAAAATTTGATGTCCATATTAGAGACTTCACTAAATTTGTATCAAATGCACTTTACAATGTCTATTGTACCTGTTCCATTTCACATACTATATTTCTTTTCTTCTGTAGGATAGCAAGTGGTTTAAATATAAGCCTGTTGAGAATAAATTGCATGAAAGTTTTTCCCTAAAAAGGCAAAAATCTTTGTTTCAGCCCATACTGCTTGTAAGAAAAGTTATTTGCAAGAGTCTTTTTGTGCTCAGATTTGTTGTATCATGTCACATGAGTATAGAAATGATAAAAAAGACACACATTTTTATTTTTTATAGCCTCAATATGCATTTTTAAATGTAAATATGTGGCACTGCCTTAATTGACCCTAAATTTTTTCCAGTCTTACTTGGCCTAAGACCCTTTTAAACTAATATGATATGTTATTTGTAACTTTTCTTTCCATTTAAAGTACTTTAAATACATATGTAAGGATTATTTATAACCAAAAAGCTTCACAAATTTAAAATTGCTGGAAAATATTACATCTTCATGTAAGGCTCCACTTCATTGAAAAACCTGAATTTTTAGGCGCAGGCTCATATAAATTTGACTTATGAATAATTATGCCAAGTCTGATAAATCAAATGAGTACTCTATTGCTTTTAGTACATGATAAGTTATATATTAAGGCATTTAACAAGTATTTTTTTGCAATATTTAAATTTTTAAAGCCCCAAATGTTGATAGTTGAAATTTTTCAATTTTAACGTCAAAATTTTACACGCAAAGATGAGTATAGAACTAAACTTAATGTCTATAATATACATCCTATTGTCATGAAACTTTGTAAGTAGTGTTATAATACATTAAGCTTTGTTCATACCAAGTTTTTTTAAGATTTGTCTACTCTTTCTACCCTAAGAGGTGAAATCTGTAAATATAGAATTTGTACTCTGGCAACTTCCCTAAATGATTTGATGGTGTCAACTTGTCAAATAGCATGAAACTAAAGGATTTAAACTTTTATTTTATAGAATTTCTGCCAAAACGACCAATTTTGACATTTTATGGTCAAAATAGGCATTTTATAACTTTTTCAATATTGATGCATAAATGGCATCCTGACTTTCTATCTGACAGGTTTTTATGTGTCAATATTTGTGTTTCTATGCCTTTACCTGCTTCTTTTACTTATTTATGAACTCTGAATCTACAGAAAAGAAGTTTATCTCAGATAAAATGTGCAAAATGTGTTGTATGAATGACCCTTGTCTAACGCCTTGTTTGGATGAAGGCAATAGTGGGGAGCTTGGTATATAAAATTTGATGTCCATATTAGAGACTTCACTAAATTTGTATCAAATGCACTTTACAATGTCTATTGTACCTGTTCCATTTCACATACTATATTTCTTTTCTTCTGTAGGATAGCAAGTGGTTTAAATATAAGCCTGTTGAGAATAAATTGCATGAAAGTTTTTCCCTAAAAAGGCAAAAATCTTTGTTTCAGCCCATACTGCTTGTAAGAAAAGTTATTTGCAAGAGTCTTTTTGTGCTCAGATTTGTTGTATCATGTCACATGAGTATAGAAATGATAAAAAAGACACACATTTTTATTTTTTATAGCCTCAATATGCATTTTTAAATGTAAATATGTGGCACTGCCTTAATTGACCCTAAATTTTTTCCAGTCTTACTTGGCCTAAGACCCTTTTAAACTAATATGATATGTTATTTGTAACTTTTCTTTCCATTTAAAGTACTTTAAATACATATGTAAGGATTATTTATAACCAAAAAGCTTCACAAATTTAAAATTGCTGGAAAATATTACATCTTCATGTAAGGCTCCACTTCATTGAAAAACCTGAATTTTTAGGCGCAGGCTCATATAAATTTGACTTATGAATAATTATGCCAAGTCTGATAAATCAAATGAGTACTCTATTGCTTTTAGTACATGATAAGTTATATATTAAGGCATTTAACAAGTATTTTTTTGCAATATTTAAATTTTTAAAGCCCCAAATGTTGATAGTTGAAATTTTTCAATTTTAACGTCAAAATTTTACACGCAAAGATGAGTATAGAACTAAACTTAATGTCTATAATATACATCCTATTGTCATGAAACTTTGTAAGTAGTGTTATAATACATTAAGCTTTGTTCATACCAAGTTTTTTTAAGATTTGTCTACTCTTTCTACCCTATTAGGTCCGAGACCACCATTGTCGTCCCTTGATTTTCGTTGTTCACAAATATAGTCCCTAGTGTTGACAATGGGTTACTTGCCATTAATTTTTATACCCCTTCCAAATTTATTTCTCCATGTTCACTGCCTCAAATTGCAAGAAGGGGGTTGAAATTACACTGTAAAAAAATTTGGGTACAGAATTTTAAAGGAAAGTAGTGATTTGGTCCAGCTGAAAAAGGTTGAAAATGAGCACTTCGGAAGCTGTCAAAAGATTTCAAGACGCCCTAAACATAAAATTGGCCATATTTTGAGTTAGAGGCGATGAAGTTTTCTATAAATTTGATATAATTTGTCCCAAAAGTAGTACAACACACTGTAAAAGTTTCTTTGAGAAAGCGCAGGTGGGATTTTTTTTATTTTCATTTATGTTCTAAAAGAAATGCACTACGAATTAATTGTGTTCTCGGACCTAAGAGGTGAAATCTGTAAATATAGAATTTGTACTCTGGCAACTTCCCTAAATGATTTGATGGTGTCAACTTGTCAAATAGCATGAAACTAAAGGATTTAAACTTTTATTTTATAGAATTTCTGCCAAAACGACCAATTTTGACATTTTATGGTCAAAATAGGCATTTTATAACTTTTTCAATATTGATGCATAAATGGCATCCTGACTTTCTATCTGACAGGTTTTTATGTGTCAATATTTGTGTTTCTATGCCTTTACCTGCTTCTTTTACTTATTTATGAACTCTGAATCTACAGAAAAGAAGTTTATCTCAGATAAAATGTGCAAAATGTGTTGTATGAATGACCCTTGTCTAACGCCTTGTTTGGATGAAGGCAATAGTGGGGAGCTTGGTATATAAAATTTGATGTCCATATTAGAGACTTCACTAAATTTGTATCAAATGCACTTTACAATGTCTATTGTACCTGTTCCATTTCACATACTATATTTCTTTTCTTCTGTAGGATAGCAAGTGGTTTAAATATAAGCCTGTTGAGAATAAATTGCATGAAAGTTTTTCCCTAAAAAGGCAAAAATCTTTGTTTCAGCCCATACTGCTTGTAAGAAAAGTTATTTGCAAGAGTCTTTTTGTGCTCAGATTTGTTGTATCATGTCACATGAGTATAGAAATGATAAAAAAGACACACATTTTTATTTTTTATAGCCTCAATATGCATTTTTAAATGTAAATATGTGGCACTGCCTTAATTGACCCTAAATTTTTTCCAGTCTTACTTGGCCTAAGACCCTTTTAAACTAATATGATATGTTATTTGTAACTTTTCTTTCCATTTAAAGTACTTTAAATACATATGTAAGGATTATTTATAACCAAAAAGCTTCACAAATTTAAAATTGCTGGAAAATATTACATCTTCATGTAAGGCTCCACTTCATTGAAAAACCTGAATTTTTAGGCGCAGGCTCATATAAATTTGACTTATGAATAATTATGCCAAGTCTGATAAATCAAATGAGTACTCTATTGCTTTTAGTACATGATAAGTTATATATTAAGGCATTTAACAAGTATTTTTTTGCAATATTTAAATTTTTAAAGCCCCAAATGTTGATAGTTGAAATTTTTCAATTTTAACGTCAAAATTTTACACGCAAAGATGAGTATAGAACTAAACTTAATGTCTATAATATACATCCTATTGTCATGAAACTTTGTAAGTAGTGTTATAATACATTAAGCTTTGTTCATACCAAGTTTTTTTAAGATTTGTCTACTCTTTCTACCCTATTAGGTGAAATCTGTAAATATAGAATTTGTACTCTGGCAACTTCCCTAAATGATTTGATGGTGTCAACTTGTCAAATAGCATGAAACTAAAGGATTTAAACTTTTATTTTATAGAATTTCTGGCAAAACGACCAATTTTGACATTTTATGGTCAAAATAGGCATTTTATAACTTTTTCAATATTGATGCATAAATGGCATCCTGACTTTCTATCTGACAGGTTTTTATGTGTCAATATTTGTGTTTCTATGCCTTTACCTGCTTCTTTTACTTATTTATGAACTCTGAATCTACAGAAAAGAAGTTTATCTCAGATAAAATGTGCAAAATGTGTTGTATGAATGACCCTTGTCTAACGCCTTGTTTGGATGAAGGCAATAGCGGGGAGCTTGGTATATAAAATTTGATGTCCATATTAGAGACTTCACTAAATTTGTATCAAATGCACTTTACAATGTCTATTGTACCTGTTCCATTTCACATACTATATTTCTTTTCTTCTGTAGGATAGCAAGTGGTTTAAATATAAGCCTGTTGAGAATAAATTGCATGAAAGTTTTTCCCTAAAAAGGCAAAAATCTTTGTTTCAGCCCATACTGCTTGTAAGAAAAGTTATTTGCAAGAGTCTTTTTGTGCTCAGATTTGTTGTATCATGTCACATGAGTATAGAAATGATAAAAAAGACACACATTTTTATTTTTTATAGCCTCAATATGCATTTTTAAATGTAAATATGTGGCACTGCCTTAATTGACCCTAAATTTTTTCCAGTCTTACTTGGCCTAAGACCCTTTTAAACTAATATGATATGTTATTTGTAACTTTTCTTTCCATTTAAAGTACTTTAAATACATATGTAAGGATTATTTATAACCAAAAAGCTTCACAAATTTAAAATTGCTGGAAAATATTACATCTTCATGTAAGGCTCCACTTCATTGAAAAACCTGAATTTTTAGGCGCAGGCTCATATAAATTTGACTTATGAATAATTATGCCAAGTCTGATAAATCAAATGAGTACTCTATTGCTTTTAGTACATGATAAGTTATATATTAAGGCATTTAACAAGTATTTTTTTGCAATATTTAAATTTTTAAAGCCCCAAATGTTGATAGTTGAAATTTTTCAATTTTAACGTCAAAATTTTACACGCAAAGATGAGTATAGAACTAAACTTAATGTCTATAATATACATCCTATTGTCATGAAACTTTGTAAGTAGTGTTATAATACATTAAGCTTTGTTCATACCAAGTTTTTTTAAGATTTGTCTACTCTTTCTACCCTATTAGGTGAAATCTGTAAATATAGAATTTGTACTCTGGCAACTTCCCTAAATGATTTGATGGTGTCAACTTGTCAAATAGCATGAAACTAAAGGATTTAAACTTTTATTTTATAGAATTTCTGCCAAAACGACCAATTTTGACATTTTATGGTCAAAATAGGCATTTTATAACTTTTTCAATATTGATGCATAAATGGCATCCTGACTTTCTATCTGACAGGTTTTTATGTGTCAATATTTGTGTTTCTATGCCTTTACCTGCTTCTTTTACTTATTTATGAACTCTGAATCTACAGAAAAGAAGTTTATCTCAGATAAAATGTGCAAAATGTGTTGTATGAATGACCCTTGTCTAACGCCTTGTTTGGATGAAGGCAATAGTGGGGAGCTTGGTATATAAAATTTGATGTCCATATTAGAGACTTCACTAAATTTGTATCAAATGCACTTTACAATGTCTATTGTACCTGTTCCATTTCACATACTATATTTCTTTTCTTCTGTAGGATAGCAAGTGGTTTAAATATAAGCCTGTTGAGAATAAATTGCATGAAAGTTTTTCCCTAAAAAGGCAAAAATCTTTGTTTCAGCCCATACTGCTTGTAAGAAAAGTTATTTGCAAGAGTCTTTTTGTGCTCAGATTTGTTGTATCATGTCACATGAGTATAGAAATGATAAAAAAGACACACATTTTTATTTTTTATAGCCTCAATATGCATTTTTAAATGTAAATATGTGGCACTGCCTTAATTGACCCTAAATTTTTTCCAGTCTTACTTGGCCTAAGACCCTTTTAAACTAATATGATATGTTATTTGTAACTTTTCTTTCCATTTAAAGTACTTTAAATACATATGTAAGGATTATTTATAACCAAAAAGCTTCACAAATTTAAAATTGCTGGAAAATATTACATCTTCATGTAAGGCTCCACTTCATTGAAAAACCTGAATTTTTAGGCGCAGGCTCATATAAATTTGACTTATGAATAATTATGCCAAGTCTGATAAATCAAATGAGTACTCTATTGCTTTTAGTACATGATAAGTTATATATTAAGGCATTTAACAAGTATTTTTTTGCAATATTTAAATTTTTAAAGCCCCAAATGTTGATAGTTGAAATTTTTCAATTTTAACGTCAAAATTTTACACGCAAAGATGAGTATAGAACTAAACTTAATGTCTATAATATACATCCTATTGTCATGAAACTTTGTAAGTAGTGTTATAATACATTAAGCTTTGTTCATACCAAGTTTTTTTAAGATTTGTCTACTCTTTCTACCCTAAGAGGTGAAATCTGTAAATATAGAATTTGTACTCTGGCAACTTCCCTAAATGATTTGATGGTGTCAACTTGTCAAATAGCATGAAACTAAAGGATTTAAACTTTTATTTTATAGAATTTCTGCCAAAACGACCAATTTTGACATTTTATGGTCAAAATAGGCATTTTATAACTTTTTCAATATTGATGCATAAATGGCATCCTGACTTTCTATCTGACAGGTTTTTATGTGTCAATATTTGTGTTTCTATGCCTTTACCTGCTTCTTTTACTTATTTATGAACTCTGAATCTACAGAAAAGAAGTTTATCTCAGATAAAATGTGCAAAATGTGTTGTATGAATGACCCTTGTCTAACGCCTTGTTTGGATGAAGGCAATAGTGGGGAGCTTGGTATATAAAATTTGATGTCCATATTAGAGACTTCACTAAATTTGTATCAAATGCACTTTACAATGTCTATTGTACCTGTTCCATTTCACATACTATATTTCTTTTCTTCTGTAGGATAGCAAGTGGTTTAAATATAAGCCTGTTGAGAATAAATTGCATGAAAGTTTTTCCCTAAAAAGGCAAAAATCTTTGTTTCAGCCCATACTGCTTGTAAGAAAAGTTATTTGCAAGAGTCTTTTTGTGCTCAGATTTGTTGTATCATGTCACATGAGTATAGAAATGATAAAAAAGACACACATTTTTATTTTTTATAGCCTCAATATGCATTTTTAAATGTAAATATGTGGCACTGCCTTAATTGACCCTAAATTTTTTCCAGTCTTACTTGGCCTAAGACCCTTTTAAACTAATATGATATGTTATTTGTAACTTTTCTTTCCATTTAAAGTACTTTAAATACATATGTAAGGATTATTTATAACCAAAAAGCTTCACAAATTTAAAATTGCTGGAAAATATTACATCTTCATGTAAGGCTCCACTTCATTGAAAAACCTGAATTTTTAGGCGCAGGCTCATATAAATTTGACTTATGAATAATTATGCCAAGTCTGATAAATCAAATGAGTACTCTATTGCTTTTAGTACATGATAAGTTATATATTAAGGCATTTAACAAGTATTTTTTTGCAATATTTAAATTTTTAAAGCCCCAAATGTTGATAGTTGAAATTTTTCAATTTTAACGTCAAAATTTTACACGCAAAGATGAGTATAGAACTAAACTTAATGTCTATAATATACATCCTATTGTCATGAAACTTTGTAAGTAGTGTTATAATACATTAAGCTTTGTTCATACCAAGTTTTTTTAAGATTTGTCTACTCTTTCTACCCTATTAGGTGAAATCTGTAAATATAGAATTTGTACTCTGGCAACTTCCCTAAATGATTTGATGGTGTCAACTTGTCAAATAGCATGAAACTAAAGGATTTAAACTTTTATTTTATAGAATTTCTGCCAAAACGACCAATTTTGACATTTTATGGTCAAAATAGGCATTTTATAACTTTTTCAATATTGATGCATAAATGGCATCCTGACTTTCTATCTGACAGGTTTTTATGTGTCAATATTTGTGTTTCTATGCCTTTACCTGCTTCTTTTACTTATTTATGAACTCTGAATCTACAGAAAAGAAGTTTATCTCAGATAAAATGTGCAAAATGTGTTGTATGAATGACCCTTGTCTAACGCCTTGTTTGGATGAAGGCAATAGTGGGGAGCTTGGTATATAAAATTTGATGTCCATATTAGAGACTTCACTAAATTTGTATCAAATGCACTTTACAATGTCTATTGTACCTGTTCCATTTCACATACTATATTTCTTTTCTTCTGTAGGATAGCAAGTGGTTTAAATATAAGCCTGTTGAGAATAAATTGCATGAAAGTTTTTCCCTAAAAAGGCAAAAATCTTTGTTTCAGCCCATACTGCTTGTAAGAAAAGTTATTTGCAAGAGTCTTTTTGTGCTCAGATTTGTTGTATCATGTCACATGAGTATAGAAATGATAAAAAAGACACACATTTTTATTTTTTATAGCCTCAATATGCATTTTTAAATGTAAATATGTGGCACTGCCTTAATTGACCCTAAATTTTTTCCAGTCTTACTTGGCCTAAGACCCTTTTAAACTAATATGATATGTTATTTGTAACTTTTCTTTCCATTTAAAGTACTTTAAATACATATGTAAGGATTATTTATAACCAAAAAGCTTCACAAATTTAAAATTGCTGGAAAATATTACATCTTCATGTAAGGCTCCACTTCATTGAAAAACCTGAATTTTTAGGCGCAGGCTCATATAAATTTGACTTATGAATAATTATGCCAAGTCTGATAAATCAAATGAGTACTCTATTGCTTTTAGTACATGATAAGTTATATATTAAGGCATTTAACAAGTATTTTTTTGCAATATTTAAATTTTTAAAGCCCCAAATGTTGATAGTTGAAATTTTTCAATTTTAACGTCAAAATTTTACACGCAAAGATGAGTATAGAACTAAACTTAATGTCTATAATATACATCCTATTGTCATGAAACTTTGTAAGTAGTGTTATAATACATTAAGCTTTGTTCATACCAAGTTTTTTTAAGATTTGTCTACTCTTTCTACCCTATTAGGTCCGAGACCACCATTGTCGTCCCTTGATTTTCGTTGTTCACAAATATAGTCCCTAGTGTTGACAATGGGTTACTTGCCATTAATTTTTATACCCCTTCCAAATTTATTTCTCCATGTTCACTGCCTCAAATTGCAAGAAGGGGGTTGAAATTACACTGTAAAAAAATTTGGGTCCAGAATTTTAAAGGAAAGTAGTGATTTGGTCCAGCTGAAAAAGGTTGAAAATGAGCACTTCGGAAGCTGTCAAAAGATTTCAAGACGCCCTAAACATAAAATTGGCCATATTTTGAGTTAGAGGCGATGAAGTTTTCTATAAATTTGATATAATTTGTCCCAAAAGTAGTACAACACACTGTAAAAGTTTCTTTGAGAAAGCGCAGGTGGGATTTTTTTTATTTTCATTTATGTTCTAAAAGAAATGCACTACGAATTAATTGTGTTCTCGGACCTAAGAGGTGAAATCTGTAAATATAGAATTTGTACTCTGGCAACTTCCCTAAATGATTTGATGGTGTCAACTTGTCAAATAGCATGAAACTAAAGGATTTAAACTTTTATTTTATAGAATTTCTGCCAAAACGACCAATTTTGACATTTTATGGTCAAAATAGGCATTTTATAACTTTTTCAATATTGATGCATAAATGGCATCCTGACTTTCTATCTGACAGGTTTTTATGTGTCAATATTTGTGTTTCTATGCCTTTACCTGCTTCTTTTACTTATTTATGAACTCTGAATCTACAGAAAAGAAGTTTATCTCAGATAAAATGTGCAAAATGTGTTGTATGAATGACCCTTGTCTAACGCCTTGTTTGGATGAAGGCAATAGTGGGGAGCTTGGTATATAAAATTTGATGTCCATATTAGAGACTTCACTAAATTTGTATCAAATGCACTTTACAATGTCTATTGTACCTGTTCCATTTCACATACTATATTTCTTTTCTTCTGTAGGATAGCAAGTGGTTTAAATATAAGCCTGTTGAGAATAAATTGCATGAAAGTTTTTCCCTAAAAAGGCAAAAATCTTTGTTTCAGCCCATACTGCTTGTAAGAAAAGTTATTTGCAAGAGTCTTTTTGTGCTCAGATTTGTTGTATCATGTCACATGAGTATAGAAATGATAAAAAAGACACACATTTTTATTTTTTATAGCCTCAATATGCATTTTTAAATGTAAATATGTGGCACTGCCTTAATTGACCCTAAATTTTTTCCAGTCTTACTTGGCCTAAGACCCTTTTAAACTAATATGATATGTTATTTGTAACTTTTCTTTCCATTTAAAGTACTTTAAATACATATGTAAGGATTATTTATAACCAAAAAGCTTCACAAATTTAAAATTGCTGGAAAATATTACATCTTCATGTAAGGCTCCACTTCATTGAAAAACCTGAATTTTTAGGCGCAGGCTCATATAAATTTGACTTATGAATAATTATGCCAAGTCTGATAAATCAAATGAGTACTCTATTGCTTTTAGTACATGATAAGTTATATATTAAGGCATTTAACAAGTATTTTTTTGCAATATTTAAATTTTTAAAGCCCCAAATGTTGATAGTTGAAATTTTTCAATTTTAACGTCAAAATTTTACACGCAAAGATGAGTATAGAACTAAACTTAATGTCTATAATATACATCCTATTGTCATGAAACTTTGTAAGTAGTGTTATAATACATTAAGCTTTGTTCATACCAAGTTTTTTTAAGATTTGTCTACTCTTTCTACCCTATTAAGAGGTGAAATCTGTAAATATAGAATTTGTACTCTGGCAACTTCCCTAAATGATTTGATGGTGTCAACTTGTCAAATAGCATGAAACTAAAGGATTTAAACTTTTATTTTATAGAATTTCTGCCAAAACGACCAATTTTGACATTTTATGGTCAAAATAGGCATTTTATAACTTTTTCAATATTGATGCATAAATGGCATCCTGACTTTCTATCTGACAGGTTTTTATGTGTCAATATTTGTGTTTCTATGCCTTTACCTGCTTCTTTTACTTATTTATGAACTCTGAATCTACAGAAAAGAAGTTTATCTCAGATAAAATGTGCAAAATGTGTTGTATGAATGACCCTTGTCTAACGCCTTGTTTGGATGAAGGCAATAGTGGGGAGCTTGGTATATAAAATTTGATGTCCATATTAGAGACTTCACTAAATTTGTATCAAATGCACTTTACAATGTCTATTGTACCTGTTCCATTTCACATACTATATTTCTTTTCTTCTGTAGGATAGCAAGTGGTTTAAATATAAGCCTGTTGAGAATAAATTGCATGAAAGTTTTTCCCTAAAAAGGCAAAAATCTTTGTTTCAGCCCATACTGCTTGTAAGAAAAGTTATTTGCAAGAGTCTTTTTGTGCTCAGATTTGTTGTATCATGTCACATGAGTATAGAAATGATAAAAAAGACACACATTTTTATTTTTTATAGCCTCAATATGCATTTTTAAATGTAAATATGTGGCACTGCCTTAATTGACCCTAAATTTTTTCCAGTCTTACTTGGCCTAAGACCCTTTTAAACTAATATGATATGTTATTTGTAACTTTTCTTTCCATTTAAAGTACTTTAAATACATATGTAAGGATTATTTATAACCAAAAAGCTTCACAAATTTAAAATTGCTGGAAAATATTACATCTTCATGTAAGGCTCCACTTCATTGAAAAACCTGAATTTTTAGGCGCAGGCTCATATAAATTTGACTTATGAATAATTATGCCAAGTCTGATAAATCAAATGAGTACTCTATTGCTTTTAGTACATGATAAGTTATATATTAAGGCATTTAACAAGTATTTTTTTGCAATATTTAAATTTTTAAAGCCCCAAATGTTGATAGTTGAAATTTTTCAATTTTAACGTCAAAATTTTACACGCAAAGATGAGTATAGAACTAAACTTAATGTCTATAATATACATCCTATTGTCATGAAACTTTGTAAGTAGTGTTATAATACATTAAGCTTTGTTCATACCAAGTTTTTTTAAGATTTGTCTACTCTTTCTACCCTAAGAGGTGAAATCTGTAAATATAGAATTTGTACTCTGGCAACTTCCCTAAATGATTTGATGGTGTCAACTTGTCAAATAGCATGAAACTAAAGGATTTAAACTTTTATTTTATAGAATTTCTGCCAAAACGACCAATTTTGACATTTTATGGTCAAAATAGGCATTTTATAACTTTTTCAATATTGATGCATAAATGGCATCCTGACTTTCTATCTGACAGGTTTTTATGTGTCAATATTTGTGTTTCTATGCCTTTACCTGCTTCTTTTACTTATTTATGAACTCTGAATCTACAGAAAAGAAGTTTATCTCAGATAAAATGTGCAAAATGTGTTGTATGAATGACCCTTGTCTAACGCCTTGTTTGGATGAAGGCAATAGTGGGGAGCTTGGTATATAAAATTTGATGTCCATATTAGAGACTTCACTAAATTTGTATCAAATGCACTTTACAATGTCTATTGTACCTGTTCCATTTCACATACTATATTTCTTTTCTTCTGTAGGATAGCAAGTGGTTTAAATATAAGCCTGTTGAGAATAAATTGCATGAAAGTTTTTCCCTAAAAAGGCAAAAATCTTTGTTTCAGCCCATACTGCTTGTAAGAAAAGTTATTTGCAAGAGTCTTTTTGTGCTCAGATTTGTTGTATCATGTCACATGAGTATAGAAATGATAAAAAAGACACACATTTTTATTTTTTATAGCCTCAATATGCATTTTTAAATGTAAATATGTGGCACTGCCTTAATTGACCCTAAATTTTTTCCAGTCTTACTTGGCCTAAGACCCTTTTAAACTAATATGATATGTTATTTGTAACTTTTCTTTCCATTTAAAGTACTTTAAATACATATGTAAGGATTATTTATAACCAAAAAGCTTCACAAATTTAAAATTGCTGGAAAATATTACATCTTCATGTAAGGCTCCACTTCATTGAAAAACCTGAATTTTTAGGCGCAGGCTCATATAAATTTGACTTATGAATAATTATGCCAAGTCTGATAAATCAAATGAGTACTCTATTGCTTTTAGTACATGATAAGTTATATATTAAGGCATTTAACAAGTATTTTTTTGCAATATTTAAATTTTTAAAGCCCCAAATGTTGATAGTTGAAATTTTTCAATTTTAACGTCAAAATTTTACACGCAAAGATGAGTATAGAACTAAACTTAATGTCTATAATATACATCCTATTGTCATGAAACTTTGTAAGTAGTGTTATAATACATTAAGCTTTGTTCATACCAAGTTTTTTTAAGATTTGTCTACTCTTTCTACCCTATTAGGTCCGAGACCACCATTGTCGTCCCTTGATTTTCGTTGTTCACAAATATAGTCCCTAGTGTTGACAATGGGTTACTTGCCATTAATTTTTATACCCCTTCCAAATTTATTTCTCCATGTTCACTGCCTCAAATTGCAAGAAGGGGGTTGAAATTACACTGTAAAAAAATTTGGGTCCAGAATTTTAAAGGAAAGTAGTGATTTGGTCCAGCTGAAAAAGGTTGAAAATGAGCACTTCGGAAGCTGTCAAAAGATTTCAAGACGCCCTAAACATAAAATTGGCCATATTTTGAGTTAGAGGCGATGAAGTTTTCTATAAATTTGATATAATTTGTCCCAAAAGTAGTACAACACACTGTAAAAGTTTCTTTGAGAAAGCGCAGGTGGGATTTTTTTTATTTTCATTTATGTTCTAAAAGAAATGCACTACGAATTAATTGTGTTCTCGGACCTAAGAGGTGAAATCTGTAAATATAGAATTTGTACTCTGGCAACTTCCCTAAATGATTTGATGGTGTCAACTTGTCAAATAGCATGAAACTAAAGGATTTAAACTTTTATTTTATAGAATTTCTGCCAAAACGACCAATTTTGACATTTTATGGTCAAAATAGGCATTTTATAACTTTTTCAATATTGATGCATAAATGGCATCCTGACTTTCTATCTGACAGGTTTTTATGTGTCAATATTTGTGTTTCTATGCCTTTACCTGCTTCTTTTACTTATTTATGAACTCTGAATCTACAGAAAAGAAGTTTATCTCAGATAAAATGTGCAAAATGTGTTGTATGAATGACCCTTGTCTAACGCCTTGTTTGGATGAAGGCAATAGTGGGGAGCTTGGTATATAAAATTTGATGTCCATATTAGAGACTTCACTAAATTTGTATCAAATGCACTTTACAATGTCTATTGTACCTGTTCCATTTCACATACTATATTTCTTTTCTTCTGTAGGATAGCAAGTGGTTTAAATATAAGCCTGTTGAGAATAAATTGCATGAAAGTTTTTCCCTAAAAAGGCAAAAATCTTTGTTTCAGCCCATACTGCTTGTAAGAAAAGTTATTTGCAAGAGTCTTTTTGTGCTCAGATTTGTTGTATCATGTCACATGAGTATAGAAATGATAAAAAAGACACACATTTTTATTTTTTATAGCCTCAATATGCATTTTTAAATGTAAATATGTGGCACTGCCTTAATTGACCCTAAATTTTTTCCAGTCTTACTTGGCCTAAGACCCTTTTAAACTAATATGATATGTTATTTGTAACTTTTCTTTCCATTTAAAGTACTTTAAATACATATGTAAGGATTATTTATAACCAAAAAGCTTCACAAATTTAAAATTGCTGGAAAATATTACATCTTCATGTAAGGCTCCACTTCATTGAAAAACCTGAATTTTTAGGCGCAGGCTCATATAAATTTGACTTATGAATAATTATGCCAAGTCTGATAAATCAAATGAGTACTCTATTGCTTTTAGTACATGATAAGTTATATATTAAGGCATTTAACAAGTATTTTTTTGCAATATTTAAATTTTTAAAGCCCCAAATGTTGATAGTTGAAATTTTTCAATTTTAACGTCAAAATTTTACACGCAAAGATGAGTATAGAACTAAACTTAATGTCTATAATATACATCCTATTGTCATGAAACTTTGTAAGTAGTGTTATAATACATTAAGCTTTGTTCATACCAAGTTTTTTTAAGATTTGTCTACTCTTTCTACCCTATTAGGTGAAATCTGTAAATATAGAATTTGTACTCTGGCAACTTCCCTAAATGATTTGATGGTGTCAACTTGTCAAATAGCATGAAACTAAAGGATTTAAACTTTTATTTTATAGAATTTCTGCCAAAACGACCAATTTTGACATTTTATGGTCAAAATAGGCATTTTATAACTTTTTCAATATTGATGCATAAATGGCATCCTGACTTTCTATCTGACAGGTTTTTATGTGTCAATATTTGTGTTTCTATGCCTTTACCTGCTTCTTTTACTTATTTATGAACTCTGAATCTACAGAAAAGAAGTTTATCTCAGATAAAATGTGCAAAATGTGTTGTATGAATGACCCTTGTCTAACGCCTTGTTTGGATGAAGGCAATAGTGGGGAGCTTGGTATATAAAATTTGATGTCCATATTAGAGACTTCACTAAATTTGTATCAAATGCACTTTACAATGTCTATTGTACCTGTTCCATTTCACATACTATATTTCTTTTCTTCTGTAGGATAGCAAGTGGTTTAAATATAAGCCTGTTGAGAATAAATTGCATGAAAGTTTTTCCCTAAAAAGGCAAAAATCTTTGTTTCAGCCCATACTGCTTGTAAGAAAAGTTATTTGCAAGAGTCTTTTTGTGCTCAGATTTGTTGTATCATGTCACATGAGTATAGAAATGATAAAAAAGACACACATTTTTATTTTTTATAGCCTCAATATGCATTTTTAAATGTAAATATGTGGCACTGCCTTAATTGACCCTAAATTTTTTCCAGTCTTACTTGGCCTAAGACCCTTTTAAACTAATATGATATGTTATTTGTAACTTTTCTTTCCATTTAAAGTACTTTAAATACATATGTAAGGATTATTTATAACCAAAAAGCTTCACAAATTTAAAATTGCTGGAAAATATTACATCTTCATGTAAGGCTCCACTTCATTGAAAAACCTGAATTTTTAGGCGCAGGCTCATATAAATTTGACTTATGAATAATTATGCCAAGTCTGATAAATCAAATGAGTACTCTATTGCTTTTAGTACATGATAAGTTATATATTAAGGCATTTAACAAGTATTTTTTTGCAATATTTAAATTTTTAAAGCCCCAAATGTTGATAGTTGAAATTTTTCAATTTTAACGTCAAAATTTTACACGCAAAGATGAGTATAGAACTAAACTTAATGTCTATAATATACATCCTATTGTCATGAAACTTTGTAAGTAGTGTTATAATACATTAAGCTTTGTTCATACCAAGTTTTTTTAAGATTTGTCTACTCTTTCTACCCTATTAGGTCCGAGACCACCATTGTCGTCCCTTGATTTTCGTTGTTCACAAATATAGTCCCTAGTGTTGACAATGGGTTACTTGCCATTAATTTTTATACCCCTTCCAAATTTATTTCTCCATGTTCACTGCCTCAAATTGCAAGAAGGGGGTTGAAATTACACTGTAAAAAAATTTGGGTCCAGAATTTTAAAGGAAAGTAGTGATTTGGTCCAGCTGAAAAAGGTTGAAAATGAGCACTTCGGAAGCTGTCAAAAGATTTCAAGACGCCCTAAACATAAAATTGGCCATATTTTGAGTTAGAGGCGATGAAGTTTTCTATAAATTTGATATAATTTGTCCCAAAAGTAGTACAACACACTGTAAAAGTTTCTTTGAGAAAGCGCAGGTGGGATTTTTTTTATTTTCATTTATGTTCTAAAAGAAATGCACTACGAATTAATTGTGTTCTCGGACCTAAGAGGTGAAATCTGTAAATATAGAATTTGTACTCTGGCAACTTCCCTAAATGATTTGATGGTGTCAACTTGTCAAATAGCATGAAACTAAAGGATTTAAACTTTTATTTTATAGAATTTCTGCCAAAACGACCAATTTTGACATTTTATGGTCAAAATAGGCATTTTATAACTTTTTCAATATTGATGCATAAATGGCATCCTGACTTTCTATCTGACAGGTTTTTATGTGTCAATATTTGTGTTTCTATGCCTTTACCTGCTTCTTTTACTTATTTATGAACTCTGAATCTACAGAAAAGAAGTTTATCTCAGATAAAATGTGCAAAATGTGTTGTATGAATGACCCTTGTCTAACGCCTTGTTTGGATGAAGGCAATAGTGGGGAGCTTGGTATATAAAATTTGATGTCCATATTAGAGACTTCACTAAATTTGTATCAAATGCACTTTACAATGTCTATTGTACCTGTTCCATTTCACATACTATATTTCTTTTCTTCTGTAGGATAGCAAGTGGTTTAAATATAAGCCTGTTGAGAATAAATTGCATGAAAGTTTTTCCCTAAAAAGGCAAAAATCTTTGTTTCAGCCCATACTGCTTGTAAGAAAAGTTATTTGCAAGAGTCTTTTTGTGCTCAGATTTGTTGTATCATGTCACATGAGTATAGAAATGATAAAAAAGACACACATTTTTATTTTTTATAGCCTCAATATGCATTTTTAAATGTAAATATGTGGCACTGCCTTAATTGACCCTAAATTTTTTCCAGTCTTACTTGGCCTAAGACCCTTTTAAACTAATATGATATGTTATTTGTAACTTTTCTTTCCATTTAAAGTACTTTAAATACATATGTAAGGATTATTTATAACCAAAAAGCTTCACAAATTTAAAATTGCTGGAAAATATTACATCTTCATGTAAGGCTCCACTTCATTGAAAAACCTGAATTTTTAGGCGCAGGCTCATATAAATTTGACTTATGAATAATTATGCCAAGTCTGATAAATCAAATGAGTACTCTATTGCTTTTAGTACATGATAAGTTATATATTAAGGCATTTAACAAGTATTTTTTTGCAATATTTAAATTTTTAAAGCCCCAAATGTTGATAGTTGAAATTTTTCAATTTTAACGTCAAAATTTTACACGCAAAGATGAGTATAGAACTAAACTTAATGTCTATAATATACATCCTATTGTCATGAAACTTTGTAAGTAGTGTTATAATACATTAAGCTTTGTTCATACCAAGTTTTTTTAAGATTTGTCTACTCTTTCTACCCTATTAAGAGGTGAAATCTGTAAATATAGAATTTGTACTCTGGCAACTTCCCTAAATGATTTGATGGTGTCAACTTGTCAAATAGCATGAAACTAAAGGATTTAAACTTTTATTTTATAGAATTTCTGCCAAAACGACCAATTTTGACATTTTATGGTCAAAATAGGCATTTTATAACTTTTTCAATATTGATGCATAAATGGCATCCTGACTTTCTATCTGACAGGTTTTTATGTGTCAATATTTGTGTTTCTATGCCTTTACCTGCTTCTTTTACTTATTTATGAACTCTGAATCTACAGAAAAGAAGTTTATCTCAGATAAAATGTGCAAAATGTGTTGTATGAATGACCCTTGTCTAACGCCTTGTTTGGATGAAGGCAATAGTGGGGAGCTTGGTATATAAAATTTGATGTCCATATTAGAGACTTCACTAAATTTGTATCAAATGCACTTTACAATGTCTATTGTACCTGTTCCATTTCACATACTATATTTCTTTTCTTCTGTAGGATAGCAAGTGGTTTAAATATAAGCCTGTTGAGAATAAATTGCATGAAAGTTTTTCCCTAAAAAGGCAAAAATCTTTGTTTCAGCCCATACTGCTTGTAAGAAAAGTTATTTGCAAGAGTCTTTTTGTGCTCAGATTTGTTGTATCATGTCACATGAGTATAGAAATGATAAAAAAGACACACATTTTTATTTTTTATAGCCTCAATATGCATTTTTAAATGTAAATATGTGGCACTGCCTTAATTGACCCTAAATTTTTTCCAGTCTTACTTGGCCTAAGACCCTTTTAAACTAATATGATATGTTATTTGTAACTTTTCTTTCCATTTAAAGTACTTTAAATACATATGTAAGGATTATTTATAACCAAAAAGCTTCACAAATTTAAAATTGCTGGAAAATATTACATCTTCATGTAAGGCTCCACTTCATTGAAAAACCTGAATTTTTAGGCGCAGGCTCATATAAATTTGACTTATGAATAATTATGCCAAGTCTGATAAATCAAATGAGTACTCTATTGCTTTTAGTACATGATAAGTTATATATTAAGGCATTTAACAAGTATTTTTTTGCAATATTTAAATTTTTAAAGCCCCAAATGTTGATAGTTGAAATTTTTCAATTTTAACGTCAAAATTTTACACGCAAAGATGAGTATAGAACTAAACTTAATGTCTATAATATACATCCTATTGTCATGAAACTTTGTAAGTAGTGTTATAATACATTAAGCTTTGTTCATACCAAGTTTTTTTAAGATTTGTCTACTCTTTCTACCCTAAGAGGTGAAATCTGTAAATATAGAATTTGTACTCTGGCAACTTCCCTAAATGATTTGATGGTGTCAACTTGTCAAATAGCATGAAACTAAAGGATTTAAACTTTTATTTTATAGAATTTCTGCCAAAACGACCAATTTTGACATTTTATGGTCAAAATAGGCATTTTATAACTTTTTCAATATTGATGCATAAATGGCATCCTGACTTTCTATCTGACAGGTTTTTATGTGTCAATATTTGTGTTTCTATGCCTTTACCTGCTTCTTTTACTTATTTATGAACTCTGAATCTACAGAAAAGAAGTTTATCTCAGATAAAATGTGCAAAATGTGTTGTATGAATGACCCTTGTCTAACGCCTTGTTTGGATGAAGGCAATAGTGGGGAGCTTGGTATATAAAATTTGATGTCCATATTAGAGACTTCACTAAATTTGTATCAAATGCACTTTACAATGTCTATTGTACCTGTTCCATTTCACATACTATATTTCTTTTCTTCTGTAGGATAGCAAGTGGTTTAAATATAAGCCTGTTGAGAATAAATTGCATGAAAGTTTTTCCCTAAAAAGGCAAAAATCTTTGTTTCAGCCCATACTGCTTGTAAGAAAAGTTATTTGCAAGAGTCTTTTTGTGCTCAGATTTGTTGTATCATGTCACATGAGTATAGAAATGATAAAAAAGACACACATTTTTATTTTTTATAGCCTCAATATGCATTTTTAAATGTAAATATGTGGCACTGCCTTAATTGACCCTAAATTTTTTCCAGTCTTACTTGGCCTAAGACCCTTTTAAACTAATATGATATGTTATTTGTAACTTTTCTTTCCATTTAAAGTACTTTAAATACATATGTAAGGATTATTTATAACCAAAAAGCTTCACAAATTTAAAATTGCTGGAAAATATTACATCTTCATGTAAGGCTCCACTTCATTGAAAAACCTGAATTTTTAGGCGCAGGCTCATATAAATTTGACTTATGAATAATTATGCCAAGTCTGATAAATCAAATGAGTACTCTATTGCTTTTAGTACATGATAAGTTATATATTAAGGCATTTAACAAGTATTTTTTTGCAATATTTAAATTTTTAAAGCCCCAAATGTTGATAGTTGAAATTTTTCAATTTTAACGTCAAAATTTTACACGCAAAGATGAGTATAGAACTAAACTTAATGTCTATAATATACATCCTATTGTCATGAAACTTTGTAAGTAGTGTTATAATACATTAAGCTTTGTTCATACCAAGTTTTTTTAAGATTTGTCTACTCTTTCTACCCTATTAGGTCCGAGACCACCATTGTCGTCCCTTGATTTTCGTTGTTCACAAATATAGTCCCTAGTGTTGACAATGGGTTACTTGCCATTAATTTTTATACCCCTTCCAAATTTATTTCTCCATGTTCACTGCCTCAAATTGCAAGAAGGGGGTTGAAATTACACTGTAAAAAAATTTGGGTCCAGAATTTTAAAGGAAAGTAGTGATTTGGTCCAGCTGAAAAAGGTTGAAAATGAGCACTTCGGAAGCTGTCAAAAGATTTCAAGACGCCCTAAACATAAAATTGGCCATATTTTGAGTTAGAGGCGATGAAGTTTTCTATAAATTTGATATAATTTGTCCCAAAAGTAGTACAACACACTGTAAAAGTTTCTTTGAGAAAGCGCAGGTGGGATTTTTTTTATTTTCATTTATGTTCTAAAAGAAATGCACTACGAATTAATTGTGTTCTCGGACCTAAGAGGTGAAATCTGTAAATATAGAATTTGTACTCTGGCAACTTCCCTAAATGATTTGATGGTGTCAACTTGTCAAATAGCATGAAACTAAAGGATTTAAACTTTTATTTTATAGAATTTCTGCCAAAACGACCAATTTTGACATTTTATGGTCAAAATAGGCATTTTATAACTTTTTCAATATTGATGCATAAATGGCATCCTGACTTTCTATCTGACAGGTTTTTATGTGTCAATATTTGTGTTTCTATGCCTTTACCTGCTTCTTTTACTTATTTATGAACTCTGAATCTACAGAAAAGAAGTTTATCTCAGATAAAATGTGCAAAATGTGTTGTATGAATGACCCTTGTCTAACGCCTTGTTTGGATGAAGGCAATAGTGGGGAGCTTGGTATATAAAATTTGATGTCCATATTAGAGACTTCACTAAATTTGTATCAAATGCACTTTACAATGTCTATTGTACCTGTTCCATTTCACATACTATATTTCTTTTCTTCTGTAGGATAGCAAGTGGTTTAAATATAAGCCTGTTGAGAATAAATTGCATGAAAGTTTTTCCCTAAAAAGGCAAAAATCTTTGTTTCAGCCCATACTGCTTGTAAGAAAAGTTATTTGCAAGAGTCTTTTTGTGCTCAGATTTGTTGTATCATGTCACATGAGTATAGAAATGATAAAAAAGACACACATTTTTATTTTTTATAGCCTCAATATGCATTTTTAAATGTAAATATGTGGCACTGCCTTAATTGACCCTAAATTTTTTCCAGTCTTACTTGGCCTAAGACCCTTTTAAACTAATATGATATGTTATTTGTAACTTTTCTTTCCATTTAAAGTACTTTAAATACATATGTAAGGATTATTTATAACCAAAAAGCTTCACAAATTTAAAATTGCTGGAAAATATTACATCTTCATGTAAGGCTCCACTTCATTGAAAAACCTGAATTTTTAGGCGCAGGCTCATATAAATTTGACTTATGAATAATTATGCCAAGTCTGATAAATCAAATGAGTACTCTATTGCTTTTAGTACATGATAAGTTATATATTAAGGCATTTAACAAGTATTTTTTTGCAATATTTAAATTTTTAAAGCCCCAAATGTTGATAGTTGAAATTTTTCAATTTTAACGTCAAAATTTTACACGCAAAGATGAGTATAGAACTAAACTTAATGTCTATAATATACATCCTATTGTCATGAAACTTTGTAAGTAGTGTTATAATACATTAAGCTTTGTTCATACCAAGTTTTTTTAAGATTTGTCTACTCTTTCTACCCTATTAGGTCCGAGACCACCATTGTCGTCCCTTGATTTTCGTTGTTCACAAATATAGTCCCTAGTGTTGACAATGGGTTACTTGCCATTAATTTTTATACCCCTTCCAAATTTATTTCTCCATGTTCACTGCCTCAAATTGCAAGAAGGGGGTTGAAATTACACTGTAAAAAAATTTGGGTCCAGAATTTTAAAGGAAAGTAGTGATTTGGTCCAGCTGAAAAAGGTTGAAAATGAGCACTTCGGAAGCTGTCAAAAGATTTCAAGACGCCCTAAACATAAAATTGGCCATATTTTGAGTTAGAGGCGATGAAGTTTTCTATAAATTTGATATAATTTGTCCCAAAAGTAGTACAACACACTGTAAAAGTTTCTTTGAGAAAGCGCAGGTGGGATTTTTTTTATTTTCATTTATGTTCTAAAAGAAATGCACTACGAATTAATTGTGTTCTCGGACCTAAGAGGTGAAATCTGTAAATATAGAATTTGTACTCTGGCAACTTCCCTAAATGATTTGATGGTGTCAACTTGTCAAATAGCATGAAACTAAAGGATTTAAACTTTTATTTTATAGAATTTCTGCCAAAACGACCAATTTTGACATTTTATGGTCAAAATAGGCATTTTATAACTTTTTCAATATTGATGCATAAATGGCATCCTGACTTTCTATCTGACAGGTTTTTATGTGTCAATATTTGTGTTTCTATGCCTTTACCTGCTTCTTTTACTTATTTATGAACTCTGAATCTACAGAAAAGAAGTTTATCTCAGATAAAATGTGCAAAATGTGTTGTATGAATGACCCTTGTCTAACGCCTTGTTTGGATGAAGGCAATAGTGGGGAGCTTGGTATATAAAATTTGATGTCCATATTAGAGACTTCACTAAATTTGTATCAAATGCACTTTACAATGTCTATTGTACCTGTTCCATTTCACATACTATATTTCTTTTCTTCTGTAGGATAGCAAGTGGTTTAAATATAAGCCTGTTGAGAATAAATTGCATGAAAGTTTTTCCCTAAAAAGGCAAAAATCTTTGTTTCAGCCCATACTGCTTGTAAGAAAAGTTATTTGCAAGAGTCTTTTTGTGCTCAGATTTGTTGTATCATGTCACATGAGTATAGAAATGATAAAAAAGACACACATTTTTATTTTTTATAGCCTCAATATGCATTTTTAAATGTAAATATGTGGCACTGCCTTAATTGACCCTAAATTTTTTCCAGTCTTACTTGGCCTAAGACCCTTTTAAACTAATATGATATGTTATTTGTAACTTTTCTTTCCATTTAAAGTACTTTAAATACATATGTAAGGATTATTTATAACCAAAAAGCTTCACAAATTTAAAATTGCTGGAAAATATTACATCTTCATGTAAGGCTCCACTTCATTGAAAAACCTGAATTTTTAGGCGCAGGCTCATATAAATTTGACTTATGAATAATTATGCCAAGTCTGATAAATCAAATGAGTACTCTATTGCTTTTAGTACATGATAAGTTATATATTAAGGCATTTAACAAGTATTTTTTTGCAATATTTAAATTTTTAAAGCCCCAAATGTTGATAGTTGAAATTTTTCAATTTTAACGTCAAAATTTTACACGCAAAGATGAGTATAGAACTAAACTTAATGTCTATAATATACATCCTATTGTCATGAAACTTTGTAAGTAGTGTTATAATACATTAAGCTTTGTTCATACCAAGTTTTTTTAAGATTTGTCTACTCTTTCTACCCTAAGAGGTGAAATCTGTAAATATAGAATTTGTACTCTGGCAACTTCCCTAAATGATTTGATGGTGTCAACTTGTCAAATAGCATGAAACTAAAGGATTTAAACTTTTATTTTATAGAATTTCTGCCAAAACGACCAATTTTGACATTTTATGGTCAAAATAGGCATTTTATAACTTTTTCAATATTGATGCATAAATGGCATCCTGACTTTCTATCTGACAGGTTTTTATGTGTCAATATTTGTGTTTCTATGCCTTTACCTGCTTCTTTTACTTATTTATGAACTCTGAATCTACAGAAAAGAAGTTTATCTCAGATAAAATGTGCAAAATGTGTTGTATGAATGACCCTTGTCTAACGCCTTGTTTGGATGAAGGCAATAGTGGGGAGCTTGGTATATAAAATTTGATGTCCATATTAGAGACTTCACTAAATTTGTATCAAATGCACTTTACAATGTCTATTGTACCTGTTCCATTTCACATACTATATTTCTTTTCTTCTGTAGGATAGCAAGTGGTTTAAATATAAGCCTGTTGAGAATAAATTGCATGAAAGTTTTTCCCTAAAAAGGCAAAAATCTTTGTTTCAGCCCATACTGCTTGTAAGAAAAGTTATTTGCAAGAGTCTTTTTGTGCTCAGATTTGTTGTATCATGTCACATGAGTATAGAAATGATAAAAAAGACACACATTTTTATTTTTTATAGCCTCAATATGCATTTTTAAATGTAAATATGTGGCACTGCCTTAATTGACCCTAAATTTTTTCCAGTCTTACTTGGCCTAAGACCCTTTTAAACTAATATGATATGTTATTTGTAACTTTTCTTTCCATTTAAAGTACTTTAAATACATATGTAAGGATTATTTATAACCAAAAAGCTTCACAAATTTAAAATTGCTGGAAAATATTACATCTTCATGTAAGGCTCCACTTCATTGAAAAACCTGAATTTTTAGGCGCAGGCTCATATAAATTTGACTTATGAATAATTATGCCAAGTCTGATAAATCAAATGAGTACTCTATTGCTTTTAGTACATGATAAGTTATATATTAAGGCATTTAACAAGTATTTTTTTGCAATATTTAAATTTTTAAAGCCCCAAATGTTGATAGTTGAAATTTTTCAATTTTAACGTCAAAATTTTACACGCAAAGATGAGTATAGAACTAAACTTAATGTCTATAATATACATCCTATTGTCATGAAACTTTGTAAGTAGTGTTATAATACATTAAGCTTTGTTCATACCAAGTTTTTTTAAGATTTGTCTACTCTTTCTACCCTAAGAGGTGAAATCTGTAAATATAGAATTTGTACTCTGGCAACTTCCCTAAATGATTTGATGGTGTCAACTTGTCAAATAGCATGAAACTAAAGGATTTAAACTTTTATTTTATAGAATTTCTGCCAAAACGACCAATTTTGACATTTTATGGTCAAAATAGGCATTTTATAACTTTTTCAATATTGATGCATAAATGGCATCCTGACTTTCTATCTGACAGGTTTTTATGTGTCAATATTTGTGTTTCTATGCCTTTACCTGCTTCTTTTACTTATTTATGAACTCTGAATCTACAGAAAAGAAGTTTATCTCAGATAAAATGTGCAAAATGTGTTGTATGAATGACCCTTGTCTAACGCCTTGTTTGGATGAAGGCAATAGTGGGGAGCTTGGTATATAAAATTTGATGTCCATATTAGAGACTTCACTAAATTTGTATCAAATGCACTTTACAATGTCTATTGTACCTGTTCCATTTCACATACTATATTTCTTTTCTTCTGTAGGATAGCAAGTGGTTTAAATATAAGCCTGTTGAGAATAAATTGCATGAAAGTTTTTCCCTAAAAAGGCAAAAATCTTTGTTTCAGCCCATACTGCTTGTAAGAAAAGTTATTTGCAAGAGTCTTTTTGTGCTCAGATTTGTTGTATCATGTCACATGAGTATAGAAATGATAAAAAAGACACACATTTTTATTTTTTATAGCCTCAATATGCATTTTTAAATGTAAATATGTGGCACTGCCTTAATTGACCCTAAATTTTTTCCAGTCTTACTTGGCCTAAGACCCTTTTAAACTAATATGATATGTTATTTGTAACTTTTCTTTCCATTTAAAGTACTTTAAATACATATGTAAGGATTATTTATAACCAAAAAGCTTCACAAATTTAAAATTGCTGGAAAATATTACATCTTCATGTAAGGCTCCACTTCATTGAAAAACCTGAATTTTTAGGCGCAGGCTCATATAAATTTGACTTATGAATAATTATGCCAAGTCTGATAAATCAAATGAGTACTCTATTGCTTTTAGTACATGATAAGTTATATATTAAGGCATTTAACAAGTATTTTTTTGCAATATTTAAATTTTTAAAGCCCCAAATGTTGATAGTTGAAATTTTTCAATTTTAACGTCAAAATTTTACACGCAAAGATGAGTATAGAACTAAACTTAATGTCTATAATATACATCCTATTGTCATGAAACTTTGTAAGTAGTGTTATAATACATTAAGCTTTGTTCATACCAAGTTTTTTTAAGATTTGTCTACTCTTTCTACCCTATTAGGTCCGAGACCACCATTGTCGTCCCTTGATTTTCGTTGTTCACAAATATAGTCCCTAGTGTTGACAATGGGTTACTTGCCATTAATTTTTATACCCCTTCCAAATTTATTTCTCCATGTTCACTGCCTCAAATTGCAAGAAGGGGGTTGAAATTACACTGTAAAAAAATTTGGGTCCAGAATTTTAAAGGAAAGTAGTGATTTGGTCCAGCTGAAAAAGGTTGAAAATGAGCACTTCGGAAGCTGTCAAAAGATTTCAAGACGCCCTAAACATAAAATTGGCCATATTTTGAGTTAGAGGCGATGAAGTTTTCTATAAATTTGATATAATTTGTCCCAAAAGTAGTACAACACACTGTAAAAGTTTCTTTGAGAAAGCGCAGGTGGGATTTTTTTTATTTTCATTTATGTTCTAAAAGAAATGCACTACGAATTAATTGTGTTCTCGGACCTAAGAGGTGAAATCTGTAAATATAGAATTTGTACTCTGGCAACTTCCCTAAATGATTTGATGGTGTCAACTTGTCAAATAGCATGAAACTAAAGGATTTAAACTTTTATTTTATAGAATTTCTGCCAAAACGACCAATTTTGACATTTTATGGTCAAAATAGGCATTTTATAACTTTTTCAATATTGATGCATAAATGGCATCCTGACTTTCTATCTGACAGGTTTTTATGTGTCAATATTTGTGTTTCTATGCCTTTACCTGCTTCTTTTACTTATTTATGAACTCTGAATCTACAGAAAAGAAGTTTATCTCAGATAAAATGTGCAAAATGTGTTGTATGAATGACCCTTGTCTAACGCCTTGTTTGGATGAAGGCAATAGTGGGGAGCTTGGTATATAAAATTTGATGTCCATATTAGAGACTTCACTAAATTTGTATCAAATGCACTTTACAATGTCTATTGTACCTGTTCCATTTCACATACTATATTTCTTTTCTTCTGTAGGATAGCAAGTGGTTTAAATATAAGCCTGTTGAGAATAAATTGCATGAAAGTTTTTCCCTAAAAAGGCAAAAATCTTTGTTTCAGCCCATACTGCTTGTAAGAAAAGTTATTTGCAAGAGTCTTTTTGTGCTCAGATTTGTTGTATCATGTCACATGAGTATAGAAATGATAAAAAAGACACACATTTTTATTTTTTATAGCCTCAATATGCATTTTTAAATGTAAATATGTGGCACTGCCTTAATTGACCCTAAATTTTTTCCAGTCTTACTTGGCCTAAGACCCTTTTAAACTAATATGATATGTTATTTGTAACTTTTCTTTCCATTTAAAGTACTTTAAATACATATGTAAGGATTATTTATAACCAAAAAGCTTCACAAATTTAAAATTGCTGGAAAATATTACATCTTCATGTAAGGCTCCACTTCATTGAAAAACCTGAATTTTTAGGCGCAGGCTCATATAAATTTGACTTATGAATAATTATGCCAAGTCTGATAAATCAAATGAGTACTCTATTGCTTTTAGTACATGATAAGTTATATATTAAGGCATTTAACAAGTATTTTTTTGCAATATTTAAATTTTTAAAGCCCCAAATGTTGATAGTTGAAATTTTTCAATTTTAACGTCAAAATTTTACACGCAAAGATGAGTATAGAACTAAACTTAATGTCTATAATATACATCCTATTGTCATGAAACTTTGTAAGTAGTGTTATAATACATTAAGCTTTGTTCATACCAAGTTTTTTTAAGATTTGTCTACTCTTTCTACCCTATTAGGTCCGAGACCACCATTGTCGTCCCTTGATTTTCGTTGTTCACAAATATAGTCCCTAGTGTTGACAATGGGTTACTTGCCATTAATTTTTATACCCCTTCCAAATTTATTTCTCCATGTTCACTGCCTCAAATTGCAAGAAGGGGGTTGAAATTACACTGTAAAAAAATTTGGGTCCAGAATTTTAAAGGAAAGTAGTGATTTGGTCCAGCTGAAAAAGGTTGAAAATGAGCACTTCGGAAGCTGTCAAAAGATTTCAAGACGCCCTAAACATAAAATTGGCCATATTTTGAGTTAGAGGCGATGAAGTTTTCTATAAATTTGATATAATTTGTCCCAAAAGTAGTACAACACACTGTAAAAGTTTCTTTGAGAAAGCGCAGGTGGGATTTTTTTTATTTTCATTTATGTTCTAAAAGAAATGCACTACGAATTAATTGTGTTCTCGGACCTAAGAGGTGAAATCTGTAAATATAGAATTTGTACTCTGGCAACTTCCCTAAATGATTTGATGGTGTCAACTTGTCAAATAGCATGAAACTAAAGGATTTAAACTTTTATTTTATAGAATTTCTGCCAAAACGACCAATTTTGACATTTTATGGTCAAAATAGGCATTTTATAACTTTTTCAATATTGATGCATAAATGGCATCCTGACTTTCTATCTGACAGGTTTTTATGTGTCAATATTTGTGTTTCTATGCCTTTACCTGCTTCTTTTACTTATTTATGAACTCTGAATCTACAGAAAAGAAGTTTATCTCAGATAAAATGTGCAAAATGTGTTGTATGAATGACCCTTGTCTAACGCCTTGTTTGGATGAAGGCAATAGTGGGGAGCTTGGTATATAAAATTTGATGTCCATATTAGAGACTTCACTAAATTTGTATCAAATGCACTTTACAATGTCTATTGTACCTGTTCCATTTCACATACTATATTTCTTTTCTTCTGTAGGATAGCAAGTGGTTTAAATATAAGCCTGTTGAGAATAAATTGCATGAAAGTTTTTCCCTAAAAAGGCAAAAATCTTTGTTTCAGCCCATACTGCTTGTAAGAAAAGTTATTTGCAAGAGTCTTTTTGTGCTCAGATTTGTTGTATCATGTCACATGAGTATAGAAATGATAAAAAAGACACACATTTTTATTTTTTATAGCCTCAATATGCATTTTTAAATGTAAATATGTGGCACTGCCTTAATTGACCCTAAATTTTTTCCAGTCTTACTTGGCCTAAGACCCTTTTAAACTAATATGATATGTTATTTGTAACTTTTCTTTCCATTTAAAGTACTTTAAATACATATGTAAGGATTATTTATAACCAAAAAGCTTCACAAATTTAAAATTGCTGGAAAATATTACATCTTCATGTAAGGCTCCACTTCATTGAAAAACCTGAATTTTTAGGCGCAGGCTCATATAAATTTGACTTATGAATAATTATGCCAAGTCTGATAAATCAAATGAGTACTCTATTGCTTTTAGTACATGATAAGTTATATATTAAGGCATTTAACAAGTATTTTTTTGCAATATTTAAATTTTTAAAGCCCCAAATGTTGATAGTTGAAATTTTTCAATTTTAACGTCAAAATTTTACACGCAAAGATGAGTATAGAACTAAACTTAATGTCTATAATATACATCCTATTGTCATGAAACTTTGTAAGTAGTGTTATAATACATTAAGCTTTGTTCATACCAAGTTTTTTTAAGATTTGTCTACTCTTTCTACCCTAAGAGGTGAAATCTGTAAATATAGAATTTGTACTCTGGCAACTTCCCTAAATGATTTGATGGTGTCAACTTGTCAAATAGCATGAAACTAAAGGATTTAAACTTTTATTTTATAGAATTTCTGCCAAAACGACCAATTTTGACATTTTATGGTCAAAATAGGCATTTTATAACTTTTTCAATATTGATGCATAAATGGCATCCTGACTTTCTATCTGACAGGTTTTTATGTGTCAATATTTGTGTTTCTATGCCTTTACCTGCTTCTTTTACTTATTTATGAACTCTGAATCTACAGAAAAGAAGTTTATCTCAGATAAAATGTGCAAAATGTGTTGTATGAATGACCCTTGTCTAACGCCTTGTTTGGATGAAGGCAATAGTGGGGAGCTTGGTATATAAAATTTGATGTCCATATTAGAGACTTCACTAAATTTGTATCAAATGCACTTTACAATGTCTATTGTACCTGTTCCATTTCACATACTATATTTCTTTTCTTCTGTAGGATAGCAAGTGGTTTAAATATAAGCCTGTTGAGAATAAATTGCATGAAAGTTTTTCCCTAAAAAGGCAAAAATCTTTGTTTCAGCCCATACTGCTTGTAAGAAAAGTTATTTGCAAGAGTCTTTTTGTGCTCAGATTTGTTGTATCATGTCACATGAGTATAGAAATGATAAAAAAGACACACATTTTTATTTTTTATAGCCTCAATATGCATTTTTAAATGTAAATATGTGGCACTGCCTTAATTGACCCTAAATTTTTTCCAGTCTTACTTGGCCTAAGACCCTTTTAAACTAATATGATATGTTATTTGTAACTTTTCTTTCCATTTAAAGTACTTTAAATACATATGTAAGGATTATTTATAACCAAAAAGCTTCACAAATTTAAAATTGCTGGAAAATATTACATCTTCATGTAAGGCTCCACTTCATTGAAAAACCTGAATTTTTAGGCGCAGGCTCATATAAATTTGACTTATGAATAATTATGCCAAGTCTGATAAATCAAATGAGTACTCTATTGCTTTTAGTACATGATAAGTTATATATTAAGGCATTTAACAAGTATTTTTTTGCAATATTTAAATTTTTAAAGCCCCAAATGTTGATAGTTGAAATTTTTCAATTTTAACGTCAAAATTTTACACGCAAAGATGAGTATAGAACTAAACTTAATGTCTATAATATACATCCTATTGTCATGAAACTTTGTAAGTAGTGTTATAATACATTAAGCTTTGTTCATACCAAGTTTTTTTAAGATTTGTCTACTCTTTCTACCCTATTAGGTCCGAGACCACCATTGTCGTCCCTTGATTTTCGTTGTTCACAAATATAGTCCCTAGTGTTGACAATGGGTTACTTGCCATTAATTTTTATACCCCTTCCAAATTTATTTCTCCATGTTCACTGCCTCAAATTGCAAGAAGGGGGTTGAAATTACACTGTAAAAAAATTTGGGTCCAGAATTTTAAAGGAAAGTAGTGATTTGGTCCAGCTGAAAAAGGTTGAAAATGAGCACTTCGGAAGCTGTCAAAAGATTTCAAGACGCCCTAAACATAAAATTGGCCATATTTTGAGTTAGAGGCGATGAAGTTTTCTATAAATTTGATATAATTTGTCCCAAAAGTAGTACAACACACTGTAAAAGTTTCTTTGAGAAAGCGCAGGTGGGATTTTTTTTATTTTCATTTATGTTCTAAAAGAAATGCACTACGAATTAATTGTGTTCTCGGACCTAAGAGGTGAAATCTGTAAATATAGAATTTGTACTCTGGCAACTTCCCTAAATGATTTGATGGTGTCAACTTGTCAAATAGCATGAAACTAAAGGATTTAAACTTTTATTTTATAGAATGTCTGCCAAAACGACCAATTTTGACATTTTATGGTCAAAATAGGCATTTTATAACTTTTTCAATATTGATGCATAAATGGCATCCTGACTTTCTATCTGACAGGTTTTTATGTGTCAATATTTGTGTTTCTATGCCTTTACCTGCTTCTTTTACTTATTTATGAACTCTGAATCTACAGAAAAGAAGTTTATCTCAGATAAAATGTGCAAAATGTGTTGTATGAATGACCCTTGTCTAACGCCTTGTTTGGATGAAGGCAATAGTGGGGAGCTTGGTATATAAAATTTGATGTCCATATTAGAGACTTCACTAAATTTGTATCAAATGCACTTTACAATGTCTATTGTACCTGTTCCATTTCACATACTATATTTCTTTTCTTCTGTAGGATAGCAAGTGGTTTAAATATAAGCCTGTTGAGAATAAATTGCATGAAAGTTTTTCCCTAAAAAGGCAAAAATCTTTGTTTCAGCCCATACTGCTTGTAAGAAAAGTTATTTGCAAGAGTCTTTTTGTGCTCAGATTTGTTGTATCATGTCACATGAGTATAGAAATGATAAAAAAGACACACATTTTTATTTTTTATAGCCTCAATATGCATTTTTAAATGTAAATATGTGGCACTGCCTTAATTGACCCTAAATTTTTTCCAGTCTTACTTGGCCTAAGACCCTTTTAAACTAATATGATATGTTATTTGTAACTTTTCTTTCCATTTAAAGTACTTTAAATACATATGTAAGGATTATTTATAACCAAAAAGCTTCACAAATTTAAAATTGCTGGAAAATATTACATCTTCATGTAAGGCTCCACTTCATTGAAAAACCTGAATTTTTAGGCGCAGGCTCATATAAATTTGACTTATGAATAATTATGCCAAGTCTGATAAATCAAATGAGTACTCTATTGCTTTTAGTACATGATAAGTTATATATTAAGGCATTTAACAAGTATTTTTTTGCAATATTTAAATTTTTAAAGCCCCAAATGTTGATAGTTGAAATTTTTCAATTTTAACGTCAAAATTTTACACGCAAAGATGAGTATAGAACTAAACTTAATGTCTATAATATACATCCTATTGTCATGAAACTTTGTAAGTAGTGTTATAATACATTAAGCTTTGTTCATACCAAGTTTTTTTAAGATTTGTCTACTCTTTCTACCCTATTAGGTCCGAGACCACCATTGTCGTCCCTTGATTTTCGTTGTTCACAAATATAGTCCCTAGTGTTGACAATGGGTTACTTGCCATTAATTTTTATACCCCTTCCAAATTTATTTCTCCATGTTCACTGCCTCAAATTGCAAGAAGGGGGTTGAAATTACACTGTAAAAAAATTTGGGTCCAGAATTTTAAAGGAAAGTAGTGATTTGGTCCAGCTGAAAAAGGTTGAAAATGAGCACTTCGGAAGCTGTCAAAAGATTTCAAGACGCCCTAAACATAAAATTGGCCATATTTTGAGTTAGAGGCGATGAAGTTTTCTATAAATTTGATATAATTTGTCCCAAAAGTAGTACAACACACTGTAAAAGTTTCTTTGAGAAAGCGCAGGTGGGATTTTTTTTATTTTCATTTATGTTCTAAAAGAAATGCACTACGAATTAATTGTGTTCTCGGACCTAAGAGGTGAAATCTGTAAATATAGAATTTGTACTCTGGCAACTTCCCTAAATGATTTGATGGTGTCAACTTGTCAAATAGCATGAAACTAAAGGATTTAAACTTTTATTTTATAGAATTTCTGCCAAAACGACCAATTTTGACATTTTATGGTCAAAATAGGCATTTTATAACTTTTTCAATATTGATGCATAAATGGCATCCTGACTTTCTATCTGACAGGTTTTTATGTGTCAATATTTGTGTTTCTATGCCTTTACCTGCTTCTTTTACTTATTTATGAACTCTGAATCTACAGAAAAGAAGTTTATCTCAGATAAAATGTGCAAAATGTGTTGTATGAATGACCCTTGTCTAACGCCTTGTTTGGATGAAGGCAATAGTGGGGAGCTTGGTATATAAAATTTGATGTCCATATTAGAGACTTCACTAAATTTGTATCAAATGCACTTTACAATGTCTATTGTACCTGTTCCATTTCACATACTATATTTCTTTTCTTCTGTAGGATAGCAAGTGGTTTAAATATAAGCCTGTTGAGAATAAATTGCATGAAAGTTTTTCCCTAAAAAGGCAAAAATCTTTGTTTCAGCCCATACTGCTTGTAAGAAAAGTTATTTGCAAGAGTCTTTTTGTGCTCAGATTTGTTGTATCATGTCACATGAGTATAGAAATGATAAAAAAGACACACATTTTTATTTTTTATAGCCTCAATATGCATTTTTAAATGTAAATATGTGGCACTGCCTTAATTGACCCTAAATTTTTTCCAGTCTTACTTGGCCTAAGACCCTTTTAAACTAATATGATATGTTATTTGTAACTTTTCTTTCCATTTAAAGTACTTTAAATACATATGTAAGGATTATTTATAACCAAAAAGCTTCACAAATTTAAAATTGCTGGAAAATATTACATCTTCATGTAAGGCTCCACTTCATTGAAAAACCTGAATTTTTAGGCGCAGGCTCATATAAATTTGACTTATGAATAATTATGCCAAGTCTGATAAATCAAATGAGTACTCTATTGCTTTTAGTACATGATAAGTTATATATTAAGGCATTTAACAAGTATTTTTTTGCAATATTTAAATTTTTAAAGCCCCAAATGTTGATAGTTGAAATTTTTCAATTTTAACGTCAAAATTTTACACGCAAAGATGAGTATAGAACTAAACTTAATGTCTATAATATACATCCTATTGTCATGAAACTTTGTAAGTAGTGTTATAATACATTAAGCTTTGTTCATACCAAGTTTTTTTAAGATTTGTCTACTCTTTCTACCCTATTAGGTGAAATCTGTAAATATAGAATTTGTACTCTGGCAACTTCCCTAAATGATTTGATGGTGTCAACTTGTCAAATAGCATGAAACTAAAGGATTTAAACTTTTATTTTATAGAATTTCTGCCAAAACGACCAATTTTGACATTTTATGGTCAAAATAGGCATTTTATAACTTTTTCAATATTGATGCATAAATGGCATCCTGACTTTCTATCTGACAGGTTTTTATGTGTCAATATTTGTGTTTCTATGCCTTTACCTGCTTCTTTTACTTATTTATGAACTCTGAATCTACAGAAAAGAAGTTTATCTCAGATAAAATGTGCAAAATGTGTTGTATGAATGACCCTTGTCTAACGCCTTGTTTGGATGAAGGCAATAGTGGGGAGCTTGGTATATAAAATTTGATGTCCATATTAGAGACTTCACTAAATTTGTATCAAATGCACTTTACAATGTCTATTGTACCTGTTCCATTTCACATACTATATTTCTTTTCTTCTGTAGGATAGCAAGTGGTTTAAATATAAGCCTGTTGAGAATAAATTGCATGAAAGTTTTTCCCTAAAAAGGCAAAAATCTTTGTTTCAGCCCATACTGCTTGTAAGAAAAGTTATTTGCAAGAGTCTTTTTGTGCTCAGATTTGTTGTATCATGTCACATGAGTATAGAAATGATAAAAAAGACACACATTTTTATTTTTTATAGCCTCAATATGCATTTTTAAATGTAAATATGTGGCACTGCCTTAATTGACCCTAAATTTTTTCCAGTCTTACTTGGCCTAAGACCCTTTTAAACTAATATGATATGTTATTTGTAACTTTTCTTTCCATTTAAAGTACTTTAAATACATATGTAAGGATTATTTATAACCAAAAAGCTTCACAAATTTAAAATTGCTGGAAAATATTACATCTTCATGTAAGGCTCCACTTCATTGAAAAACCTGAATTTTTAGGCGCAGGCTCATATAAATTTGACTTATGAATAATTATGCCAAGTCTGATAAATCAAATGAGTACTCTATTGCTTTTAGTACATGATAAGTTATATATTAAGGCATTTAACAAGTATTTTTTTGCAATATTTAAATTTTTAAAGCCCCAAATGTTGATAGTTGAAATTTTTCAATTTTAACGTCAAAATTTTACACGCAAAGATGAGTATAGAACTAAACTTAATGTCTATAATATACATCCTATTGTCATGAAACTTTGTAAGTAGTGTTATAATACATTAAGCTTTGTTCATACCAAGTTTTTTTAAGATTTGTCTACTCTTTCTACCCTATTAGGTCCGAGACCACCATTGTCGTCCCTTGATTTTCGTTGTTCACAAATATAGTCCCTAGTGTTGACAATGGGTTACTTGCCATTAATTTTTATACCCCTTCCAAATTTATTTCTCCATGTTCACTGCCTCAAATTGCAAGAAGGGGGTTGAAATTACACTGTAAAAAAATTTGGGTCCAGAATTTTAAAGGAAAGTAGTGATTTGGTCCAGCTGAAAAAGGTTGAAAATGAGCACTTCGGAAGCTGTCAAAAGATTTCAAGACGCCCTAAACATAAAATTGGCCATATTTTGAGTTAGAGGCGATGAAGTTTTCTATAAATTTGATATAATTTGTCCCAAAAGTAGTACAACACACTGTAAAAGTTTCTTTGAGAAAGCGCAGGTGGGATTTTTTTTATTTTCATTTATGTTCTAAAAGAAATGCACTACGAATTAATTGTGTTCTCGGACCTAAGAGGTGAAATCTGTAAATATAGAATTTGTACTCTGGCAACTTCCCTAAATGATTTGATGGTGTCAACTTGTCAAATAGCATGAAACTAAAGGATTTAAACTTTTATTTTATAGAATTTCTGCCAAAACGACCAATTTTGACATTTTATGGTCAAAATAGGCATTTTATAACTTTTTCAATATTGATGCATAAATGGCATCCTGACTTTCTATCTGACAGGTTTTTATGTGTCAATATTTGTGTTTCTATGCCTTTACCTGCTTCTTTTACTTATTTATGAACTCTGAATCTACAGAAAAGAAGTTTATCTCAGATAAAATGTGCAAAATGTGTTGTATGAATGACCCTTGTCTAACGCCTTGTTTGGATGAAGGCAATAGCGGGGAGCTTGGTATATAAAATTTGATGTCCATATTAGAGACTTCACTAAATTTGTATCAAATGCACTTTACAATGTCTATTGTACCTGTTCCATTTCACATACTATATTTCTTTTCTTCTGTAGGATAGCAAGTGGTTTAAATATAAGCCTGTTGAGAATAAATTGCATGAAAGTTTTTCCCTAAAAAGGCAAAAATCTTTGTTTCAGCCCATACTGCTTGTAAGAAAAGTTATTTGCAAGAGTCTTTTTGTGCTCAGATTTGTTGTATCATGTCACATGAGTATAGAAATGATAAAAAAGACACACATTTTTATTTTTTATAGCCTCAATATGCATTTTTAAATGTAAATATGTGGCACTGCCTTAATTGACCCTAAATTTTTTCCAGTCTTACTTGGCCTAAGACCCTTTTAAACTAATATGATATGTTATTTGTAACTTTTCTTTCCATTTAAAGTACTTTAAATACATATGTAAGGATTATTTATAACCAAAAAGCTTCACAAATTTAAAATTGCTGGAAAATATTACATCTTCATGTAAGGCTCCACTTCATTGAAAAACCTGAATTTTTAGGCGCAGGCTCATATAAATTTGACTTATGAATAATTATGCCAAGTCTGATAAATCAAATGAGTACTCTATTGCTTTTAGTACATGATAAGTTATATATTAAGGCATTTAACAAGTATTTTTTTGCAATATTTAAATTTTTAAAGCCCCAAATGTTGATAGTTGAAATTTTTCAATTTTAACGTCAAAATTTTACACGCAAAGATGAGTATAGAACTAAACTTAATGTCTATAATATACATCCTATTGTCATGAAACTTTGTAAGTAGTGTTATAATACATTAAGCTTTGTTCATACCAAGTTTTTTTAAGATTTGTCTACTCTTTCTACCCTATTAGGTCCGAGACCACCATTGTCGTCCCTTGATTTTCGTTGTTCACAAATATAGTCCCTAGTGTTGACAATGGGTTACTTGCCATTAATTTTTATACCCCTTCCAAATTTATTTCTCCATGTTCACTGCCTCAAATTGCAAGAAGGGGGTTGAAATTACACTGTAAAAAAATTTGGGTCCAGAATTTTAAAGGAAAGTAGTGATTTGGTCCAGCTGAAAAAGGTTGAAAATGAGCACTTCGGAAGCTGTCAAAAGATTTCAAGACGCCCTAAACATAAAATTGGCCATATTTTGAGTTAGAGGCGATGAAGTTTTCTATAAATTTGATATAATTTGTCCCAAAAGTAGTACAACACACTGTAAAAGTTTCTTTGAGAAAGCGCAGGTGGGATTTTTTTTATTTTCATTTATGTTCTAAAAGAAATGCACTACGAATTAATTGTGTTCTCGGACCTAAGAGGTGAAATCTGTAAATATAGAATTTGTACTCTGGCAACTTCCCTAAATGATTTGATGGTGTCAACTTGTCAAATAGCATGAAACTAAAGGATTTAAACTTTTATTTTATAGAATTTCTGCCAAAACGACCAATTTTGACATTTTATGGTCAAAATAGGCATTTTATAACTTTTTCAATATTGATGCATAAATGGCATCCTGACTTTCTATCTGACAGGTTTTTATGTGTCAATATTTGTGTTTCTATGCCTTTACCTGCTTCTTTTACTTATTTATGAACTCTGAATCTACAGAAAAGAAGTTTATCTCAGATAAAATGTGCAAAATGTGTTGTATGAATGACCCTTGTCTAACGCCTTGTTTGGATGAAGGCAATAGTGGGGAGCTTGGTATATAAAATTTGATGTCCATATTAGAGACTTCACTAAATTTGTATCAAATGCACTTTACAATGTCTATTGTACCTGTTCCATTTCACATACTATATTTCTTTTCTTCTGTAGGATAGCAAGTGGTTTAAATATAAGCCTGTTGAGAATAAATTGCATGAAAGTTTTTCCCTAAAAAGGCAAAAATCTTTGTTTCAGCCCATACTGCTTGTAAGAAAAGTTATTTGCAAGAGTCTTTTTGTGCTCAGATTTGTTGTATCATGTCACATGAGTATAGAAATGATAAAAAAGACACACATTTTTATTTTTTATAGCCTCAATATGCATTTTTAAATGTAAATATGTGGCACTGCCTTAATTGACCCTAAATTTTTTCCAGTCTTACTTGGCCTAAGACCCTTTTAAACTAATATGATATGTTATTTGTAACTTTTCTTTCCATTTAAAGTACTTTAAATACATATGTAAGGATTATTTATAACCAAAAAGCTTCACAAATTTAAAATTGCTGGAAAATATTACATCTTCATGTAAGGCTCCACTTCATTGAAAAACCTGAATTTTTAGGCGCAGGCTCATATAAATTTGACTTATGAATAATTATGCCAAGTCTGATAAATCAAATGAGTACTCTATTGCTTTTAGTACATGATAAGTTATATATTAAGGCATTTAACAAGTATTTTTTTGCAATATTTAAATTTTTAAAGCCCCAAATGTTGATAGTTGAAATTTTTCAATTTTAACGTCAAAATTTTACACGCAAAGATGAGTATAGAACTAAACTTAATGTCTATAATATACATCCTATTGTCATGAAACTTTGTAAGTAGTGTTATAATACATTAAGCTTTGTTCATACCAAGTTTTTTTAAGATTTGTCTACTCTTTCTACCCTATTAGGTGAAATCTGTAAATATAGAATTTGTACTCTGGCAACTTCCCTAAATGATTTGATGGTGTCAACTTGTCAAATAGCATGAAACTAAAGGATTTAAACTTTTATTTTATAGAATTTCTGCCAAAACGACCAATTTTGACATTTTATGGTCAAAATAGGCATTTTATAACTTTTTCAATATTGATGCATAAATGGCATCCTGACTTTCTATCTGACAGGTTTTTATGTGTCAATATTTGTGTTTCTATGCCTTTACCTGCTTCTTTTACTTATTTATGAACTCTGAATCTACAGAAAAGAAGTTTATCTCAGATAAAATGTGCAAAATGTGTTGTATGAATGACCCTTGTCTAACGCCTTGTTTGGATGAAGGCAATAGTGGGGAGCTTGGTATATAAAATTTGATGTCCATATTAGAGACTTCACTAAATTTGTATCAAATGCACTTTACAATGTCTATTGTACCTGTTCCATTTCACATACTATATTTCTTTTCTTCTGTAGGATAGCAAGTGGTTTAAATATAAGCCTGTTGAGAATAAATTGCATGAAAGTTTTTCCCTAAAAAGGCAAAAATCTTTGTTTCAGCCCATACTGCTTGTAAGAAAAGTTATTTGCAAGAGTCTTTTTGTGCTCAGATTTGTTGTATCATGTCACATGAGTATAGAAATGATAAAAAAGACACACATTTTTATTTTTTATAGCCTCAATATGCATTTTTAAATGTAAATATGTGGCACTGCCTTAATTGACCCTAAATTTTTTCCAGTCTTACTTGGCCTAAGACCCTTTTAAACTAATATGATATGTTATTTGTAACTTTTCTTTCCATTTAAAGTACTTTAAATACATATGTAAGGATTATTTATAACCAAAAAGCTTCACAAATTTAAAATTGCTGGAAAATATTACATCTTCATGTAAGGCTCCACTTCATTGAAAAACCTGAATTTTTAGGCGCAGGCTCATATAAATTTGACTTATGAATAATTATGCCAAGTCTGATAAATCAAATGAGTACTCTATTGCTTTTAGTACATGATAAGTTATATATTAAGGCATTTAACAAGTATTTTTTTGCAATATTTAAATTTTTAAAGCCCCAAATGTTGATAGTTGAAATTTTTCAATTTTAACGTCAAAATTTTACACGCAAAGATGAGTATAGAACTAAACTTAATGTCTATAATATACATCCTATTGTCATGAAACTTTGTAAGTAGTGTTATAATACATTAAGCTTTGTTCATACCAAGTTTTTTTAAGATTTGTCTACTCTTTCTACCCTATTAGGTGAAATCTGTAAATATAGAATTTGTACTCTGGCAACTTCCCTAAATGATTTGATGGTGTCAACTTGTCAAATAGCATGAAACTAAAGGATTTAAACTTTTATTTTATAGAATTTCTGCCAAAACGACCAATTTTGACATTTTATGGTCAAAATAGGCATTTTATAACTTTTTCAATATTGATGCATAAATGGCATCCTGACTTTCTATCTGACAGGTTTTTATGTGTCAATATTTGTGTTTCTATGCCTTTACCTGCTTCTTTTACTTATTTATGAACTCTGAATCTACAGAAAAGAAGTTTATCTCAGATAAAATGTGCAAAATGTGTTGTATGAATGACCCTTGTCTAACGCCTTGTTTGGATGAAGGCAATAGTGGGGAGCTTGGTATATAAAATTTGATGTCCATATTAGAGACTTCACTAAATTTGTATCAAATGCACTTTACAATGTCTATTGTACCTGTTCCATTTCACATACTATATTTCTTTTCTTCTGTAGGATAGCAAGTGGTTTAAATATAAGCCTGTTGAGAATAAATTGCATGAAAGTTTTTCCCTAAAAAGGCAAAAATCTTTGTTTCAGCCCATACTGCTTGTAAGAAAAGTTATTTGCAAGAGTCTTTTTGTGCTCAGATTTGTTGTATCATGTCACATGAGTATAGAAATGATAAAAAAGACACACATTTTTATTTTTTATAGCCTCAATATGCATTTTTAAATGTAAATATGTGGCACTGCCTTAATTGACCCTAAATTTTTTCCAGTCTTACTTGGCCTAAGACCCTTTTAAACTAATATGATATGTTATTTGTAACTTTTCTTTCCATTTAAAGTACTTTAAATACATATGTAAGGATTATTTATAACCAAAAAGCTTCACAAATTTAAAATTGCTGGAAAATATTACATCTTCATGTAAGGCTCCACTTCATTGAAAAACCTGAATTTTTAGGCGCAGGCTCATATAAATTTGACTTATGAATAATTATGCCAAGTCTGATAAATCAAATGAGTACTCTATTGCTTTTAGTACATGATAAGTTATATATTAAGGCATTTAACAAGTATTTTTTTGCAATATTTAAATTTTTAAAGCCCCAAATGTTGATAGTTGAAATTTTTCAATTTTAACGTCAAAATTTTACACGCAAAGATGAGTATAGAACTAAACTTAATGTCTATAATATACATCCTATTGTCATGAAACTTTGTAAGTAGTGTTATAATACATTAAGCTTTGTTCATACCAAGTTTTTTTAAGATTTGTCTACTCTTTCTACCCTATTAGGTCCGAGACCACCATTGTCGTCCCTTGATTTTCGTTGTTCACAAATATAGTCCCTAGTGTTGACAATGGGTTACTTGCCATTAATTTTTATACCCCTTCCAAATTTATTTCTCCATGTTCACTGCCTCAAATTGCAAGAAGGGGGTTGAAATTACACTGTAAAAAAATTTGGGTCCAGAATTTTAAAGGAAAGTAGTGATTTGGTCCAGCTGAAAAAGGTTGAAAATGAGCACTTCGGAAGCTGTCAAAAGATTTCAAGACGCCCTAAACATAAAATTGGCCATATTTTGAGTTAGAGGCGATGAAGTTTTCTATAAATTTGATATAATTTGTCCCAAAAGTAGTACAACACACTGTAAAAGTTTCTTTGAGAAAGCGCAGGTGGGATTTTTTTTATTTTCATTTATGTTCTAAAAGAAATGCACTACGAATTAATTGTGTTCTCGGACCTAAGAGGTGAAATCTGTAAATATAGAATTTGTACTCTGGCAACTTCCCTAAATGATTTGATGGTGTCAACTTGTCAAATAGCATGAAACTAAAGGATTTAAACTTTTATTTTATAGAATTTCTGCCAAAACGACCAATTTTGACATTTTATGGTCAAAATAGGCATTTTATAACTTTTTCAATATTGATGCATAAATGGCATCCTGACTTTCTATCTGACAGGTTTTTATGTGTCAATATTTGTGTTTCTATGCCTTTACCTGCTTCTTTTACTTATTTATGAACTCTGAATCTACAGAAAAGAAGTTTATCTCAGATAAAATGTGCAAAATGTGTTGTATGAATGACCCTTGTCTAACGCCTTGTTTGGATGAAGGCAATAGTGGGGAGCTTGGTATATAAAATTTGATGTCCATATTAGAGACTTCACTAAATTTGTATCAAATGCACTTTACAATGTCTATTGTACCTGTTCCATTTCACATACTATATTTCTTTTCTTCTGTAGGATAGCAAGTGGTTTAAATATAAGCCTGTTGAGAATAAATTGCATGAAAGTTTTTCCCTAAAAAGGCAAAAATCTTTGTTTCAGCCCATACTGCTTGTAAGAAAAGTTATTTGCAAGAGTCTTTTTGTGCTCAGATTTGTTGTATCATGTCACATGAGTATAGAAATGATAAAAAAGACACACATTTTTATTTTTTATAGCCTCAATATGCATTTTTAAATGTAAATATGTGGCACTGCCTTAATTGACCCTAAATTTTTTCCAGTCTTACTTGGCCTAAGACCCTTTTAAACTAATATGATATGTTATTTGTAACTTTTCTTTCCATTTAAAGTACTTTAAATACATATGTAAGGATTATTTATAACCAAAAAGCTTCACAAATTTAAAATTGCTGGAAAATATTACATCTTCATGTAAGGCTCCACTTCATTGAAAAACCTGAATTTTTAGGCGCAGGCTCATATAAATTTGACTTATGAATAATTATGCCAAGTCTGATAAATCAAATGAGTACTCTATTGCTTTTAGTACATGATAAGTTATATATTAAGGCATTTAACAAGTATTTTTTTGCAATATTTAAATTTTTAAAGCCCCAAATGTTGATAGTTGAAATTTTTCAATTTTAACGTCAAAATTTTACACGCAAAGATGAGTATAGAACTAAACTTAATGTCTATAATATACATCCTATTGTCATGAAACTTTGTAAGTAGTGTTATAATACATTAAGCTTTGTTCATACCAAGTTTTTTTAAGATTTGTCTACTCTTTCTACCCTATTAGGTGAAATCTGTAAATATAGAATTTGTACTCTGGCAACTTCCCTAAATGATTTGATGGTGTCAACTTGTCAAATAGCATGAAACTAAAGGATTTAAACTTTTATTTTATAGAATTTCTGCCAAAACGACCAATTTTGACATTTTATGGTCAAAATAGGCATTTTATAACTTTTTCAATATTGATGCATAAATGGCATCCTGACTTTCTATCTGACAGGTTTTTATGTGTCAATATTTGTGTTTCTATGCCTTTACCTGCTTCTTTTACTTATTTATGAACTCTGAATCTACAGAAAAGAAGTTTATCTCAGATAAAATGTGCAAAATGTGTTGTATGAATGACCCTTGTCTAACGCCTTGTTTGGATGAAGGCAATAGTGGGGAGCTTGGTATATAAAATTTGATGTCCATATTAGAGACTTCACTAAATTTGTATCAAATGCACTTTACAATGTCTATTGTACCTGTTCCATTTCACATACTATATTTCTTTTCTTCTGTAGGATAGCAAGTGGTTTAAATATAAGCCTGTTGAGAATAAATTGCATGAAAGTTTTTCCCTAAAAAGGCAAAAATCTTTGTTTCAGCCCATACTGCTTGTAAGAAAAGTTATTTGCAAGAGTCTTTTTGTGCTCAGATTTGTTGTATCATGTCACATGAGTATAGAAATGATAAAAAAGACACACATTTTTATTTTTTATAGCCTCAATATGCATTTTTAAATGTAAATATGTGGCACTGCCTTAATTGACCCTAAATTTTTTCCAGTCTTACTTGGCCTAAGACCCTTTTAAACTAATATGATATGTTATTTGTAACTTTTCTTTCCATTTAAAGTACTTTAAATACATATGTAAGGATTATTTATAACCAAAAAGCTTCACAAATTTAAAATTGCTGGAAAATATTACATCTTCATGTAAGGCTCCACTTCATTGAAAAACCTGAATTTTTAGGCGCAGGCTCATATAAATTTGACTTATGAATAATTATGCCAAGTCTGATAAATCAAATGAGTACTCTATTGCTTTTAGTACATGATAAGTTATATATTAAGGCATTTAACAAGTATTTTTTTGCAATATTTAAATTTTTAAAGCCCCAAATGTTGATAGTTGAAATTTTTCAATTTTAACGTCAAAATTTTACACGCAAAGATGAGTATAGAACTAAACTTAATGTCTATAATATACATCCTATTGTCATGAAACTTTGTAAGTAGTGTTATAATACATTAAGCTTTGTTCATACCAAGTTTTTTTAAGATTTGTCTACTCTTTCTACCCTATTAGGTCCGAGACCACCATTGTCGTCCCTTGATTTTCGTTGTTCACAAATATAGTCCCTAGTGTTGACAATGGGTTACTTGCCATTAATTTTTATACCCCTTCCAAATTTATTTCTCCATGTTCACTGCCTCAAATTGCAAGAAGGGGGTTGAAATTACACTGTAAAAAAATTTGGGTCCAGAATTTTAAAGGAAAGTAGTGATTTGGTCCAGCTGAAAAAGGTTGAAAATGAGCACTTCGGAAGCTGTCAAAAGATTTCAAGACGCCCTAAACATAAAATTGGCCATATTTTGAGTTAGAGGCGATGAAGTTTTCTATAAATTTGATATAATTTGTCCCAAAAGTAGTACAACACACTGTAAAAGTTTCTTTGAGAAAGCGCAGGTGGGATTTTTTTTATTTTCATTTATGTTCTAAAAGAAATGCACTACGAATTAATTGTGTTCTCGGACCTAAGAGGTGAAATCTGTAAATATAGAATTTGTACTCTGGCAACTTCCCTAAATGATTTGATGGTGTCAACTTGTCAAATAGCATGAAACTAAAGGATTTAAACTTTTATTTTATAGAATTTCTGCCAAAACGACCAATTTTGACATTTTATGGTCAAAATAGGCATTTTATAACTTTTTCAATATTGATGCATAAATGGCATCCTGACTTTCTATCTGACAGGTTTTTATGTGTCAATATTTGTGTTTCTATGCCTTTACCTGCTTCTTTTACTTATTTATGAACTCTGAATCTACAGAAAAGAAGTTTATCTCAGATAAAATGTGCAAAATGTGTTGTATGAATGACCCTTGTCTAACGCCTTGTTTGGATGAAGGCAATAGTGGGGAGCTTGGTATATAAAATTTGATGTCCATATTAGAGACTTCACTAAATTTGTATCAAATGCACTTTACAATGTCTATTGTACCTGTTCCATTTCACATACTATATTTCTTTTCTTCTGTAGGATAGCAAGTGGTTTAAATATAAGCCTGTTGAGAATAAATTGCATGAAAGTTTTTCCCTAAAAAGGCAAAAATCTTTGTTTCAGCCCATACTGCTTGTAAGAAAAGTTATTTGCAAGAGTCTTTTTGTGCTCAGATTTGTTGTATCATGTCACATGAGTATAGAAATGATAAAAAAGACACACATTTTTATTTTTTATAGCCTCAATATGCATTTTTAAATGTAAATATGTGGCACTGCCTTAATTGACCCTAAATTTTTTCCAGTCTTACTTGGCCTAAGACCCTTTTAAACTAATATGATATGTTATTTGTAACTTTTCTTTCCATTTAAAGTACTTTAAATACATATGTAAGGATTATTTATAACCAAAAAGCTTCACAAATTTAAAATTGCTGGAAAATATTACATCTTCATGTAAGGCTCCACTTCATTGAAAAACCTGAATTTTTAGGCGCAGGCTCATATAAATTTGACTTATGAATAATTATGCCAAGTCTGATAAATCAAATGAGTACTCTATTGCTTTTAGTACATGATAAGTTATATATTAAGGCATTTAACAAGTATTTTTTTGCAATATTTAAATTTTTAAAGCCCCAAATGTTGATAGTTGAAATTTTTCAATTTTAACGTCAAAATTTTACACGCAAAGATGAGTATAGAACTAAACTTAATGTCTATAATATACATCCTATTGTCATGAAACTTTGTAAGTAGTGTTATAATACATTAAGCTTTGTTCATACCAAGTTTTTTTAAGATTTGTCTACTCTTTCTACCCTATTAGGTGAAATCTGTAAATATAGAATTTGTACTCTGGCAACTTCCCTAAATGATTTGATGGTGTCAACTTGTCAAATAGCATGAAACTAAAGGATTTAAACTTTTATTTTATAGAATTTCTGCCAAAACGACCAATTTTGACATTTTATGGTCAAAATAGGCATTTTATAACTTTTTCAATATTGATGCATAAATGGCATCCTGACTTTCTATCTGACAGGTTTTTATGTGTCAATATTTGTGTTTCTATGCCTTTACCTGCTTCTTTTACTTATTTATGAACTCTGAATCTACAGAAAAGAAGTTTATCTCAGATAAAATGTGCAAAATGTGTTGTATGAATGACCCTTGTCTAACGCCTTGTTTGGATGAAGGCAATAGTGGGGAGCTTGGTATATAAAATTTGATGTCCATATTAGAGACTTCACTAAATTTGTATCAAATGCACTTTACAATGTCTATTGTACCTGTTCCATTTCACATACTATATTTCTTTTCTTCTGTAGGATAGCAAGTGGTTTAAATATAAGCCTGTTGAGAATAAATTGCATGAAAGTTTTTCCCTAAAAAGGCAAAAATCTTTGTTTCAGCCCATACTGCTTGTAAGAAAAGTTATTTGCAAGAGTCTTTTTGTGCTCAGATTTGTTGTATCATGTCACATGAGTATAGAAATGATAAAAAAGACACACATTTTTATTTTTTATAGCCTCAATATGCATTTTTAAATGTAAATATGTGGCACTGCCTTAATTGACCCTAAATTTTTTCCAGTCTTACTTGGCCTAAGACCCTTTTAAACTAATATGATATGTTATTTGTAACTTTTCTTTCCATTTAAAGTACTTTAAATACATATGTAAGGATTATTTATAACCAAAAAGCTTCACAAATTTAAAATTGCTGGAAAATATTACATCTTCATGTAAGGCTCCACTTCATTGAAAAACCTGAATTTTTAGGCGCAGGCTCATATAAATTTGACTTATGAATAATTATGCCAAGTCTGATAAATCAAATGAGTACTCTATTGCTTTTAGTACATGATAAGTTATATATTAAGGCATTTAACAAGTATTTTTTTGCAATATTTAAATTTTTAAAGCCCCAAATGTTGATAGTTGAAATTTTTCAATTTTAACGTCAAAATTTTACACGCAAAGATGAGTATAGAACTAAACTTAATGTCTATAATATACATCCTATTGTCATGAAACTTTGTAAGTAGTGTTATAATACATTAAGCTTTGTTCATACCAAGTTTTTTTAAGATTTGTCTACTCTTTCTACCCTAAGAGGTGAAATCTGTAAATATAGAATTTGTACTCTGGCAACTTCCCTAAATGATTTGATGGTGTCAACTTGTCAAATAGCATGAAACTAAAGGATTTAAACTTTTATTTTATAGAATTTCTGCCAAAACGACCAATTTTGACATTTTATGGTCAAAATAGGCATTTTATAACTTTTTCAATATTGATGCATAAATGGCATCCTGACTTTCTATCTGACAGGTTTTTATGTGTCAATATTTGTGTTTCTATGCCTTTACCTGCTTCTTTTACTTATTTATGAACTCTGAATCTACAGAAAAGAAGTTTATCTCAGATAAAATGTGCAAAATGTGTTGTATGAATGACCCTTGTCTAACGCCTTGTTTGGATGAAGGCAATAGTGGGGAGCTTGGTATATAAAATTTGATGTCCATATTAGAGACTTCACTAAATTTGTATCAAATGCACTTTACAATGTCTATTGTACCTGTTCCATTTCACATACTATATTTCTTTTCTTCTGTAGGATAGCAAGTGGTTTAAATATAAGCCTGTTGAGAATAAATTGCATGAAAGTTTTTCCCTAAAAAGGCAAAAATCTTTGTTTCAGCCCATACTGCTTGTAAGAAAAGTTATTTGCAAGAGTCTTTTTGTGCTCAGATTTGTTGTATCATGTCACATGAGTATAGAAATGATAAAAAAGACACACATTTTTATTTTTTATAGCCTCAATATGCATTTTTAAATGTAAATATGTGGCACTGCCTTAATTGACCCTAAATTTTTTCCAGTCTTACTTGGCCTAAGACCCTTTTAAACTAATATGATATGTTATTTGTAACTTTTCTTTCCATTTAAAGTACTTTAAATACATATGTAAGGATTATTTATAACCAAAAAGCTTCACAAATTTAAAATTGCTGGAAAATATTACATCTTCATGTAAGGCTCCACTTCATTGAAAAACCTGAATTTTTAGGCGCAGGCTCATATAAATTTGACTTATGAATAATTATGCCAAGTCTGATAAATCAAATGAGTACTCTATTGCTTTTAGTACATGATAAGTTATATATTAAGGCATTTAACAAGTATTTTTTTGCAATATTTAAATTTTTAAAGCCCCAAATGTTGATAGTTGAAATTTTTCAATTTTAACGTCAAAATTTTACACGCAAAGATGAGTATAGAACTAAACTTAATGTCTATAATATACATCCTATTGTCATGAAACTTTGTAAGTAGTGTTATAATACATTAAGCTTTGTTCATACCAAGTTTTTTTAAGATTTGTCTACTCTTTCTACCCTATTAGGTGAAATCTGTAAATATAGAATTTGTACTCTGGCAACTTCCCTAAATGATTTGATGGTGTCAACTTGTCAAATAGCATGAAACTAAAGGATTTAAACTTTTATTTTATAGAATTTCTGCCAAAACGACCAATTTTGACATTTTATGGTCAAAATAGGCATTTTATAACTTTTTCAATATTGATGCATAAATGGCATCCTGACTTTCTATCTGACAGGTTTTTATGTGTCAATATTTGTGTTTCTATGCCTTTACCTGCTTCTTTTACTTATTTATGAACTCTGAATCTACAGAAAAGAAGTTTATCTCAGATAAAATGTGCAAAATGTGTTGTATGAATGACCCTTGTCTAACGCCTTGTTTGGATGAAGGCAATAGTGGGGAGCTTGGTATATAAAATTTGATGTCCATATTAGAGACTTCACTAAATTTGTATCAAATGCACTTTACAATGTCTATTGTACCTGTTCCATTTCACATACTATATTTCTTTTCTTCTGTAGGATAGCAAGTGGTTTAAATATAAGCCTGTTGAGAATAAATTGCATGAAAGTTTTTCCCTAAAAAGGCAAAAATCTTTGTTTCAGCCCATACTGCTTGTAAGAAAAGTTATTTGCAAGAGTCTTTTTGTGCTCAGATTTGTTGTATCATGTCACATGAGTATAGAAATGATAAAAAAGACACACATTTTTATTTTTTATAGCCTCAATATGCATTTTTAAATGTAAATATGTGGCACTGCCTTAATTGACCCTAAATTTTTTCCAGTCTTACTTGGCCTAAGACCCTTTTAAACTAATATGATATGTTATTTGTAACTTTTCTTTCCATTTAAAGTACTTTAAATACATATGTAAGGATTATTTATAACCAAAAAGCTTCACAAATTTAAAATTGCTGGAAAATATTACATCTTCATGTAAGGCTCCACTTCATTGAAAAACCTGAATTTTTAGGCGCAGGCTCATATAAATTTGACTTATGAATAATTATGCCAAGTCTGATAAATCAAATGAGTACTCTATTGCTTTTAGTACATGATAAGTTATATATTAAGGCATTTAACAAGTATTTTTTTGCAATATTTAAATTTTTAAAGCCCCAAATGTTGATAGTTGAAATTTTTCAATTTTAACGTCAAAATTTTACACGCAAAGATGAGTATAGAACTAAACTTAATGTCTATAATATACATCCTATTGTCATGAAACTTTGTAAGTAGTGTTATAATACATTAAGCTTTGTTCATACCAAGTTTTTTTAAGATTTGTCTACTCTTTCTACCCTATTAGGTCCGAGACCACCATTGTCGTCCCTTGATTTTCGTTGTTCACAAATATAGTCCCTAGTGTTGACAATGGGTTACTTGCCATTAATTTTTATACCCCTTCCAAATTTATTTCTCCATGTTCACTGCCTCAAATTGCAAGAAGGGGGTTGAAATTACACTGTAAAAAAATTTGGGTCCAGAATTTTAAAGGAAAGTAGTGATTTGGTCCAGCTGAAAAAGGTTGAAAATGAGCACTTCGGAAGCTGTCAAAAGATTTCAAGACGCCCTAAACATAAAATTGGCCATATTTTGAGTTAGAGGCGATGAAGTTTTCTATAAATTTGATATAATTTGTCCCAAAAGTAGTACAACACACTGTAAAAGTTTCTTTGAGAAAGCGCAGGTGGGATTTTTTTTATTTTCATTTATGTTCTAAAAGAAATGCACTACGAATTAATTGTGTTCTCGGACCTAAGAGGTGAAATCTGTAAATATAGAATTTGTACTCTGGCAACTTCCCTAAATGATTTGATGGTGTCAACTTGTCAAATAGCATGAAACTAAAGGATTTAAACTTTTATTTTATAGAATTTCTGCCAAAACGACCAATTTTGACATTTTATGGTCAAAATAGGCATTTTATAACTTTTTCAATATTGATGCATAAATGGCATCCTGACTTTCTATCTGACAGGTTTTTATGTGTCAATATTTGTGTTTCTATGCCTTTACCTGCTTCTTTTACTTATTTATGAACTCTGAATCTACAGAAAAGAAGTTTATCTCAGATAAAATGTGCAAAATGTGTTGTATGAATGACCCTTGTCTAACGCCTTGTTTGGATGAAGGCAATAGTGGGGAGCTTGGTATATAAAATTTGATGTCCATATTAGAGACTTCACTAAATTTGTATCAAATGCACTTTACAATGTCTATTGTACCTGTTCCATTTCACATACTATATTTCTTTTCTTCTGTAGGATAGCAAGTGGTTTAAATATAAGCCTGTTGAGAATAAATTGCATGAAAGTTTTTCCCTAAAAAGGCAAAAATCTTTGTTTCAGCCCATACTGCTTGTAAGAAAAGTTATTTGCAAGAGTCTTTTTGTGCTCAGATTTGTTGTATCATGTCACATGAGTATAGAAATGATAAAAAAGACACACATTTTTATTTTTTATAGCCTCAATATGCATTTTTAAATGTAAATATGTGGCACTGCCTTAATTGACCCTAAATTTTTTCCAGTCTTACTTGGCCTAAGACCCTTTTAAACTAATATGATATGTTATTTGTAACTTTTCTTTCCATTTAAAGTACTTTAAATACATATGTAAGGATTATTTATAACCAAAAAGCTTCACAAATTTAAAATTGCTGGAAAATATTACATCTTCATGTAAGGCTCCACTTCATTGAAAAACCTGAATTTTTAGGCGCAGGCTCATATAAATTTGACTTATGAATAATTATGCCAAGTCTGATAAATCAAATGAGTACTCTATTGCTTTTAGTACATGATAAGTTATATATTAAGGCATTTAACAAGTATTTTTTTGCAATATTTAAATTTTTAAAGCCCCAAATGTTGATAGTTGAAATTTTTCAATTTTAACGTCAAAATTTTACACGCAAAGATGAGTATAGAACTAAACTTAATGTCTATAATATACATCCTATTGTCATGAAACTTTGTAAGTAGTGTTATAATACATTAAGCTTTGTTCATACCAAGTTTTTTTAAGATTTGTCTACTCTTTCTACCCTATTAGGTGAAATCTGTAAATATAGAATTTGTACTCTGGCAACTTCCCTAAATGATTTGATGGTGTCAACTTGTCAAATAGCATGAAACTAAAGGATTTAAACTTTTATTTTATAGAATTTCTGCCAAAACGACCAATTTTGACATTTTATGGTCAAAATAGGCATTTTATAACTTTTTCAATATTGATGCATAAATGGCATCCTGACTTTCTATCTGACAGGTTTTTATGTGTCAATATTTGTGTTTCTATGCCTTTACCTGCTTCTTTTACTTATTTATGAACTCTGAATCTACAGAAAAGAAGTTTATCTCAGATAAAATGTGCAAAATGTGTTGTATGAATGACCCTTGTCTAACGCCTTGTTTGGATGAAGGCAATAGTGGGGAGCTTGGTATATAAAATTTGATGTCCATATTAGAGACTTCACTAAATTTGTATCAAATGCACTTTACAATGTCTATTGTACCTGTTCCATTTCACATACTATATTTCTTTTCTTCTGTAGGATAGCAAGTGGTTTAAATATAAGCCTGTTGAGAATAAATTGCATGAAAGTTTTTCCCTAAAAAGGCAAAAATCTTTGTTTCAGCCCATACTGCTTGTAAGAAAAGTTATTTGCAAGAGTCTTTTTGTGCTCAGATTTGTTGTATCATGTCACATGAGTATAGAAATGATAAAAAAGACACACATTTTTATTTTTTATAGCCTCAATATGCATTTTTAAATGTAAATATGTGGCACTGCCTTAATTGACCCTAAATTTTTTCCAGTCTTACTTGGCCTAAGACCCTTTTAAACTAATATGATATGTTATTTGTAACTTTTCTTTCCATTTAAAGTACTTTAAATACATATGTAAGGATTATTTATAACCAAAAAGCTTCACAAATTTAAAATTGCTGGAAAATATTACATCTTCATGTAAGGCTCCACTTCATTGAAAAACCTGAATTTTTAGGCGCAGGCTCATATAAATTTGACTTATGAATAATTATGCCAAGTCTGATAAATCAAATGAGTACTCTATTGCTTTTAGTACATGATAAGTTATATATTAAGGCATTTAACAAGTATTTTTTTGCAATATTTAAATTTTTAAAGCCCCAAATGTTGATAGTTGAAATTTTTCAATTTTAACGTCAAAATTTTACACGCAAAGATGAGTATAGAACTAAACTTAATGTCTATAATATACATCCTATTGTCATGAAACTTTGTAAGTAGTGTTATAATACATTAAGCTTTGTTCATACCAAGTTTTTTTAAGATTTGTCTACTCTTTCTACCCTAAGAGGTGAAATCTGTAAATATAGAATTTGTACTCTGGCAACTTCCCTAAATGATTTGATGGTGTCAACTTGTCAAATAGCATGAAACTAAAGGATTTAAACTTTTATTTTATAGAATTTCTGCCAAAACGACCAATTTTGACATTTTATGGTCAAAATAGGCATTTTATAACTTTTTCAATATTGATGCATAAATGGCATCCTGACTTTCTATCTGACAGGTTTTTATGTGTCAATATTTGTGTTTCTATGCCTTTACCTGCTTCTTTTACTTATTTATGAACTCTGAATCTACAGAAAAGAAGTTTATCTCAGATAAAATGTGCAAAATGTGTTGTATGAATGACCCTTGTCTAACGCCTTGTTTGGATGAAGGCAATAGTGGGGAGCTTGGTATATAAAATTTGATGTCCATATTAGAGACTTCACTAAATTTGTATCAAATGCACTTTACAATGTCTATTGTACCTGTTCCATTTCACATACTATATTTCTTTTCTTCTGTAGGATAGCAAGTGGTTTAAATATAAGCCTGTTGAGAATAAATTGCATGAAAGTTTTTCCCTAAAAAGGCAAAAATCTTTGTTTCAGCCCATACTGCTTGTAAGAAAAGTTATTTGCAAGAGTCTTTTTGTGCTCAGATTTGTTGTATCATGTCACATGAGTATAGAAATGATAAAAAAGACACACATTTTTATTTTTTATAGCCTCAATATGCATTTTTAAATGTTAATATGTGGCACTGCCTTAATTGACCCTAAATTTTTTCCAGTCTTACTTGGCCTAAGACCCTTTTAAACTAATATGATATGTTATTTGTAACTTTTCTTTCCATTTAAAGTACTTTAAATACATATGTAAGGATTATTTATAACCAAAAAGCTTCACAAATTTAAAATTGCTGGAAAATATTACATCTTCATGTAAGGCTCCACTTCATTGAAAAACCTGAATTTTTAGGCGCAGGCTCATATAAATTTGACTTATGAATAATTATGCCAAGTCTGATAAATCAAATGAGTACTCTATTGCTTTTAGTACATGATAAGTTATATATTAAGGCATTTAACAAGTATTTTTTTGCAATATTTAAATTTTTAAAGCCCCAAATGTTGATAGTTGAAATTTTTCAATTTTAACGTCAAAATTTTACACGCAAAGATGAGTATAGAACTAAACTTAATGTCTATAATATACATCCTATTGTCATGAAACTTTGTAAGTAGTGTTATAATACATTAAGCTTTGTTCATACCAAGTTTTTTTAAGATTTGTCTACTCTTTCTACCCTATTAGGTCCGAGACCACCATTGTCGTCCCTTGATTTTCGTTGTTCACAAATATAGTCCCTAGTGTTGACAATGGGTTACTTGCCATTAATTTTTATACCCCTTCCAAATTTATTTCTCCATGTTCACTGCCTCAAATTGCAAGAAGGGGGTTGAAATTACACTGTAAAAAAATTTGGGTCCAGAATTTTAAAGGAAAGTAGTGATTTGGTCCAGCTGAAAAAGGTTGAAAATGAGCACTTCGGAAGCTGTCAAAAGATTTCAAGACGCCCTAAACATAAAATTGGCCATATTTTGAGTTAGAGGCGATGAAGTTTTCTATAAATTTGATATAATTTGTCCCAAAAGTAGTACAACACACTGTAAAAGTTTCTTTGAGAAAGCGCAGGTGGGATTTTTTTTATTTTCATTTATGTTCTAAAAGAAATGCACTACGAATTAATTGTGTTCTCGGACCTAAGAGGTGAAATCTGTAAATATAGAATTTGTACTCTGGCAACTTCCCTAAATGATTTGATGGTGTCAACTTGTCAAATAGCATGAAACTAAAGGATTTAAACTTTTATTTTATAGAATTTCTGCCAAAACGACCAATTTTGACATTTTATGGTCAAAATAGGCATTTTATAACTTTTTCAATATTGATGCATAAATGGCATCCTGACTTTCTATCTGACAGGTTTTTATGTGTCAATATTTGTGTTTCTATGCCTTTACCTGCTTCTTTTACTTATTTATGAACTCTGAATCTACAGAAAAGAAGTTTATCTCAGATAAAATGTGCAAAATGTGTTGTATGAATGACCCTTGTCTAACGCCTTGTTTGGATGAAGGCAATAGTGGGGAGCTTGGTATATAAAATTTGATGTCCATATTAGAGACTTCACTAAATTTGTATCAAATGCACTTTACAATGTCTATTGTACCTGTTCCATTTCACATACTATATTTCTTTTCTTCTGTAGGATAGCAAGTGGTTTAAATATAAGCCTGTTGAGAATAAATTGCATGAAAGTTTTTCCCTAAAAAGGCAAAAATCTTTGTTTCAGCCCATACTGCTTGTAAGAAAAGTTATTTGCAAGAGTCTTTTTGTGCTCAGATTTGTTGTATCATGTCACATGAGTATAGAAATGATAAAAAAGACACACATTTTTATTTTTTATAGCCTCAATATGCATTTTTAAATGTAAATATGTGGCACTGCCTTAATTGACCCTAAATTTTTTCCAGTCTTACTTGGCCTAAGACCCTTTTAAACTAATATGATATGTTATTTGTAACTTTTCTTTCCATTTAAAGTACTTTAAATACATATGTAAGGATTATTTATAACCAAAAAGCTTCACAAATTTAAAATTGCTGGAAAATATTACATCTTCATGTAAGGCTCCACTTCATTGAAAAACCTGAATTTTTAGGCGCAGGCTCATATAAATTTGACTTATGAATAATTATGCCAAGTCTGATAAATCAAATGAGTACTCTATTGCTTTTAGTACATGATAAGTTATATATTAAGGCATTTAACAAGTATTTTTTTGCAATATTTAAATTTTTAAAGCCCCAAATGTTGATAGTTGAAATTTTTCAATTTTAACGTCAAAATTTTACACGCAAAGATGAGTATAGAACTAAACTTAATGTCTATAATATACATCCTATTGTCATGAAACTTTGTAAGTAGTGTTATAATACATTAAGCTTTGTTCATACCAAGTTTTTTTAAGATTTGTCTACTCTTTCTACCCTATTAGGTGAAATCTGTAAATATAGAATTTGTACTCTGGCAACTTCCCTAAATGATTTGATGGTGTCAACTTGTCAAATAGCATGAAACTAAAGGATTTAAACTTTTATTTTATAGAATTTCTGCCAAAACGACCAATTTTGACATTTTATGGTCAAAATAGGCATTTTATAACTTTTTCAATATTGATGCATAAATGGCATCCTGACTTTCTATCTGACAGGTTTTTATGTGTCAATATTTGTGTTTCTATGCCTTTACCTGCTTCTTTTACTTATTTATGAACTCTGAATCTACAGAAAAGAAGTTTATCTCAGATAAAATGTGCAAAATGTGTTGTATGAATGACCCTTGTCTAACGCCTTGTTTGGATGAAGGCAATAGTGGGGAGCTTGGTATATAAAATTTGATGTCCATATTAGAGACTTCACTAAATTTGTATCAAATGCACTTTACAATGTCTATTGTACCTGTTCCATTTCACATACTATATTTCTTTTCTTCTGTAGGATAGCAAGTGGTTTAAATATAAGCCTGTTGAGAATAAATTGCATGAAAGTTTTTCCCTAAAAAGGCAAAAATCTTTGTTTCAGCCCATACTGCTTGTAAGAAAAGTTATTTGCAAGAGTCTTTTTGTGCTCAGATTTGTTGTATCATGTCACATGAGTATAGAAATGATAAAAAAGACACACATTTTTATTTTTTATAGCCTCAATATGCATTTTTAAATGTAAATATGTGGCACTGCCTTAATTGACCCTAAATTTTTTCCAGTCTTACTTGGCCTAAGACCCTTTTAAACTAATATGATATGTTATTTGTAACTTTTCTTTCCATTTAAAGTACTTTAAATACATATGTAAGGATTATTTATAACCAAAAAGCTTCACAAATTTAAAATTGCTGGAAAATATTACATCTTCATGTAAGGCTCCACTTCATTGAAAAACCTGAATTTTTAGGCGCAGGCTCATATAAATTTGACTTATGAATAATTATGCCAAGTCTGATAAATCAAATGAGTACTCTATTGCTTTTAGTACATGATAAGTTATATATTAAGGCATTTAACAAGTATTTTTTTGCAATATTTAAATTTTTAAAGCCCCAAATGTTGATAGTTGAAATTTTTCAATTTTAACGTCAAAATTTTACACGCAAAGATGAGTATAGAACTAAACTTAATGTCTATAATATACATCCTATTGTCATGAAACTTTGTAAGTAGTGTTATAATACATTAAGCTTTGTTCATACCAAGTTTTTTTAAGATTTGTCTACTCTTTCTACCCTATTAGGTCCGAGACCACCATTGTCGTCCCTTGATTTTCGTTGTTCACAAATATAGTCCCTAGTGTTGACAATGGGTTACTTGCCATTAATTTTTATACCCCTTCCAAATTTATTTCTCCATGTTCACTGCCTCAAATTGCAAGAAGGGGGTTGAAATTACACTGTAAAAAAATTTGGGTCCAGAATTTTAAAGGAAAGTAGTGATTTGGTCCAGCTGAAAAAGGTTGAAAATGAGCACTTCGGAAGCTGTCAAAAGATTTCAAGACGCCCTAAACATAAAATTGGCCATATTTTGAGTTAGAGGCGATGAAGTTTTCTATAAATTTGATATAATTTGTCCCAAAAGTAGTACAACACACTGTAAAAGTTTCTTTGAGAAAGCGCAGGTGGGATTTTTTTTATTTTCATTTATGTTCTAAAAGAAATGCACTACGAATTAATTGTGTTCTCGGACCTAAGAGGTGAAATCTGTAAATATAGAATTTGTACTCTGGCAACTTCCCTAAATGATTTGATGGTGTCAACTTGTCAAATAGCATGAAACTAAAGGATTTAAACTTTTATTTTATAGAATTTCTGCCAAAACGACCAATTTTGACATTTTATGGTCAAAATAGGCATTTTATAACTTTTTCAATATTGATGCATAAATGGCATCCTGACTTTCTATCTGACAGGTTTTTATGTGTCAATATTTGTGTTTCTATGCCTTTACCTGCTTCTTTTACTTATTTATGAACTCTGAATCTACAGAAAAGAAGTTTATCTCAGATAAAATGTGCAAAATGTGTTGTATGAATGACCCTTGTCTAACGCCTTGTTTGGATGAAGGCAATAGTGGGGAGCTTGGTATATAAAATTTGATGTCCATATTAGAGACTTCACTAAATTTGTATCAAATGCACTTTACAATGTCTATTGTACCTGTTCCATTTCACATACTATATTTCTTTTCTTCTGTAGGATAGCAAGTGGTTTAAATATAAGCCTGTTGAGAATAAATTGCATGAAAGTTTTTCCCTAAAAAGGCAAAAATCTTTGTTTCAGCCCATACTGCTTGTAAGAAAAGTTATTTGCAAGAGTCTTTTTGTGCTCAGATTTGTTGTATCATGTCACATGAGTATAGAAATGATAAAAAAGACACACATTTTTATTTTTTATAGCCTCAATATGCATTTTTAAATGTAAATATGTGGCACTGCCTTAATTGACCCTAAATTTTTTCCAGTCTTACTTGGCCTAAGACCCTTTTAAACTAATATGATATGTTATTTGTAACTTTTCTTTCCATTTAAAGTACTTTAAATACATATGTAAGGATTATTTATAACCAAAAAGCTTCACAAATTTAAAATTGCTGGAAAATATTACATCTTCATGTAAGGCTCCACTTCATTGAAAAACCTGAATTTTTAGGCGCAGGCTCATATAAATTTGACTTATGAATAATTATGCCAAGTCTGATAAATCAAATGAGTACTCTATTGCTTTTAGTACATGATAAGTTATATATTAAGGCATTTAACAAGTATTTTTTTGCAATATTTAAATTTTTAAAGCCCCAAATGTTGATAGTTGAAATTTTTCAATTTTAACGTCAAAATTTTACACGCAAAGATGAGTATAGAACTAAACTTAATGTCTATAATATACATCCTATTGTCATGAAACTTTGTAAGTAGTGTTATAATACATTAAGCTTTGTTCATACCAAGTTTTTTTAAGATTTGTCTACTCTTTCTACCCTATTAGGTGAAATCTGTAAATATAGAATTTGTACTCTGGCAACTTCCCTAAATGATTTGATGGTGTCAACTTGTCAAATAGCATGAAACTAAAGGATTTAAACTTTTATTTTATAGAATTTCTGCCAAAACGACCAATTTTGACATTTTATGGTCAAAATAGGCATTTTATAACTTTTTCAATATTGATGCATAAATGGCATCCTGACTTTCTATCTGACAGGTTTTTATGTGTCAATATTTGTGTTTCTATGCCTTTACCTGCTTCTTTTACTTATTTATGAACTCTGAATCTACAGAAAAGAAGTTTATCTCAGATAAAATGTGCAAAATGTGTTGTATGAATGACCCTTGTCTAACGCCTTGTTTGGATGAAGGCAATAGTGGGGAGCTTGGTATATAAAATTTGATGTCCATATTAGAGACTTCACTAAATTTGTATCAAATGCACTTTACAATGTCTATTGTACCTGTTCCATTTCACATACTATATTTCTTTTCTTCTGTAGGATAGCAAGTGGTTTAAATATAAGCCTGTTGAGAATAAATTGCATGAAAGTTTTTCCCTAAAAAGGCAAAAATCTTTGTTTCAGCCCATACTGCTTGTAAGAAAAGTTATTTGCAAGAGTCTTTTTGTGCTCAGATTTGTTGTATCATGTCACATGAGTATAGAAATGATAAAAAAGACACACATTTTTATTTTTTATAGCCTCAATATGCATTTTTAAATGTAAATATGTGGCACTGCCTTAATTGACCCTAAATTTTTTCCAGTCTTACTTGGCCTAAGACCCTTTTAAACTAATATGATATGTTATTTGTAACTTTTCTTTCCATTTAAAGTACTTTAAATACATATGTAAGGATTATTTATAACCAAAAAGCTTCACAAATTTAAAATTGCTGGAAAATATTACATCTTCATGTAAGGCTCCACTTCATTGAAAAACCTGAATTTTTAGGCGCAGGCTCATATAAATTTGACTTATGAATAATTATGCCAAGTCTGATAAATCAAATGAGTACTCTATTGCTTTTAGTACATGATAAGTTATATATTAAGGCATTTAACAAGTATTTTTTTGCAATATTTAAATTTTTAAAGCCCCAAATGTTGATAGTTGAAATTTTTCAATTTTAACGTCAAAATTTTACACGCAAAGATGAGTATAGAACTAAACTTAATGTCTATAATATACATCCTATTGTCATGAAACTTTGTAAGTAGTGTTATAATACATTAAGCTTTGTTCATACCAAGTTTTTTTAAGATTTGTCTACTCTTTCTACCCTAAGAGGTGAAATCTGTAAATATAGAATTTGTACTCTGGCAACTTCCCTAAATGATTTGATGGTGTCAACTTGTCAAATAGCATGAAACTAAAGGATTTAAACTTTTATTTTATAGAATTTCTGCCAAAACGACCAATTTTGACATTTTATGGTCAAAATAGGCATTTTATAACTTTTTCAATATTGATGCATAAATGGCATCCTGACTTTCTATCTGACAGGTTTTTATGTGTCAATATTTGTGTTTCTATGCCTTTACCTGCTTCTTTTACTTATTTATGAACTCTGAATCTACAGAAAAGAAGTTTATCTCAGATAAAATGTGCAAAATGTGTTGTATGAATGACCCTTGTCTAACGCCTTGTTTGGATGAAGGCAATAGTGGGGAGCTTGGTATATAAAATTTGATGTCCATATTAGAGACTTCACTAAATTTGTATCAAATGCACTTTACAATGTCTATTGTACCTGTTCCATTTCACATACTATATTTCTTTTCTTCTGTAGGATAGCAAGTGGTTTAAATATAAGCCTGTTGAGAATAAATTGCATGAAAGTTTTTCCCTAAAAAGGCAAAAATCTTTGTTTCAGCCCATACTGCTTGTAAGAAAAGTTATTTGCAAGAGTCTTTTTGTGCTCAGATTTGTTGTATCATGTCACATGAGTATAGAAATGATAAAAAAGACACACATTTTTATTTTTTATAGCCTCAATATGCATTTTTAAATGTAAATATGTGGCACTGCCTTAATTGACCCTAAATTTTTTCCAGTCTTACTTGGCCTAAGACCCTTTTAAACTAATATGATATGTTATTTGTAACTTTTCTTTCCATTTAAAGTACTTTAAATACATATGTAAGGATTATTTATAACCAAAAAGCTTCACAAATTTAAAATTGCTGGAAAATATTACATCTTCATGTAAGGCTCCACTTCATTGAAAAACCTGAATTTTTAGGCGCAGGCTCATATAAATTTGACTTATGAATAATTATGCCAAGTCTGATAAATCAAATGAGTACTCTATTGCTTTTAGTACATGATAAGTTATATATTAAGGCATTTAACAAGTATTTTTTTGCAATATTTAAATTTTTAAAGCCCCAAATGTTGATAGTTGAAATTTTTCAATTTTAACGTCAAAATTTTACACGCAAAGATGAGTATAGAACTAAACTTAATGTCTATAATATACATCCTATTGTCATGAAACTTTGTAAGTAGTGTTATAATACATTAAGCTTTGTTCATACCAAGTTTTTTTAAGATTTGTCTACTCTTTCTACCCTATTAGGTGAAATCTGTAAATATAGAATTTGTACTCTGGCAACTTCCCTAAATGATTTGATGGTGTCAACTTGTCAAATAGCATGAAACTAAAGGATTTAAACTTTTATTTTATAGAATTTCTGCCAAAACGACCAATTTTGACATTTTATGGTCAAAATAGGCATTTTATAACTTTTTCAATATTGATGCATAAATGGCATCCTGACTTTCTATCTGACAGGTTTTTATGTGTCAATATTTGTGTTTCTATGCCTTTACCTGCTTCTTTTACTTATTTATGAACTCTGAATCTACAGAAAAGAAGTTTATCTCAGATAAAATGTGCAAAATGTGTTGTATGAATGACCCTTGTCTAACGCCTTGTTTGGATGAAGGCAATAGTGGGGAGCTTGGTATATAAAATTTGATGTCCATATTAGAGACTTCACTAAATTTGTATCAAATGCACTTTACAATGTCTATTGTACCTGTTCCATTTCACATACTATATTTCTTTTCTTCTGTAGGATAGCAAGTGGTTTAAATATAAGCCTGTTGAGAATAAATTGCATGAAAGTTTTTCCCTAAAAAGGCAAAAATCTTTGTTTCAGCCCATACTGCTTGTAAGAAAAGTTATTTGCAAGAGTCTTTTTGTGCTCAGATTTGTTGTATCATGTCACATGAGTATAGAAATGATAAAAAAGACACACATTTTTATTTTTTATAGCCTCAATATGCATTTTTAAATGTAAATATGTGGCACTGCCTTAATTGACCCTAAATTTTTTCCAGTCTTACTTGGCCTAAGACCCTTTTAAACTAATATGATATGTTATTTGTAACTTTTCTTTCCATTTAAAGTACTTTAAATACATATGTAAGGATTATTTATAACCAAAAAGCTTCACAAATTTAAAATTGCTGGAAAATATTACATCTTCATGTAAGGCTCCACTTCATTGAAAAACCTGAATTTTTAGGCGCAGGCTCATATAAATTTGACTTATGAATAATTATGCCAAGTCTGATAAATCAAATGAGTACTCTATTGCTTTTAGTACATGATAAGTTATATATTAAGGCATTTAACAAGTATTTTTTTGCAATATTTAAATTTTTAAAGCCCCAAATGTTGATAGTTGAAATTTTTCAATTTTAACGTCAAAATTTTACACGCAAAGATGAGTATAGAACTAAACTTAATGTCTATAATATACATCCTATTGTCATGAAACTTTGTAAGTAGTGTTATAATACATTAAGCTTTGTTCATACCAAGTTTTTTTAAGATTTGTCTACTCTTTCTACCCTAAGAGGTGAAATCTGTAAATATAGAATTTGTACTCTGGCAACTTCCCTAAATGATTTGATGGTGTCAACTTGTCAAATAGCATGAAACTAAAGGATTTAAACTTTTATTTTATAGAATTTCTGCCAAAACGACCAATTTTGACATTTTATGGTCAAAATAGGCATTTTATAACTTTTTCAATATTGATGCATAAATGGCATCCTGACTTTCTATCTGACAGGTTTTTATGTGTCAATATTTGTGTTTCTATGCCTTTACCTGCTTCTTTTACTTATTTATGAACTCTGAATCTACAGAAAAGAAGTTTATCTCAGATAAAATGTGCAAAATGTGTTGTATGAATGACCCTTGTCTAACGCCTTGTTTGGATGAAGGCAATAGTGGGGAGCTTGGTATATAAAATTTGATGTCCATATTAGAGACTTCACTAAATTTGTATCAAATGCACTTTACAATGTCTATTGTACCTGTTCCATTTCACATACTATATTTCTTTTCTTCTGTAGGATAGCAAGTGGTTTAAATATAAGCCTGTTGAGAATAAATTGCATGAAAGTTTTTCCCTAAAAAGGCAAAAATCTTTGTTTCAGCCCATACTGCTTGTAAGAAAAGTTATTTGCAAGAGTCTTTTTGTGCTCAGATTTGTTGTATCATGTCACATGAGTATAGAAATGATAAAAAAGACACACATTTTTATTTTTTATAGCCTCAATATGCATTTTTAAATGTAAATATGTGGCACTGCCTTAATTGACCCTAAATTTTTTCCAGTCTTACTTGGCCTAAGACCCTTTTAAACTAATATGATATGTTATTTGTAACTTTTCTTTCCATTTAAAGTACTTTAAATACATATGTAAGGATTATTTATAACCAAAAAGCTTCACAAATTTAAAATTGCTGGAAAATATTACATCTTCATGTAAGGCTCCACTTCATTGAAAAACCTGAATTTTTAGGCGCAGGCTCATATAAATTTGACTTATGAATAATTATGCCAAGTCTGATAAATCAAATGAGTACTCTATTGCTTTTAGTACATGATAAGTTATATATTAAGGCATTTAACAAGTATTTTTTTGCAATATTTAAATTTTTAAAGCCCCAAATGTTGATAGTTGAAATTTTTCAATTTTAACGTCAAAATTTTACACGCAAAGATGAGTATAGAACTAAACTTAATGTCTATAATATACATCCTATTGTCATGAAACTTTGTAAGTAGTGTTATAATACATTAAGCTTTGTTCATACCAAGTTTTTTTAAGATTTGTCTACTCTTTCTACCCTATTAGGTCCGAGACCACCATTGTCGTCCCTTGATTTTCGTTGTTCACAAATATAGTCCCTAGTGTTGACAATGGGTTACTTGCCATTAATTTTTATACCCCTTCCAAATTTATTTCTCCATGTTCACTGCCTCAAATTGCAAGAAGGGGGTTGAAATTACACTGTAAAAAAATTTGGGTCCAGAATTTTAAAGGAAAGTAGTGATTTGGTCCAGCTGAAAAAGGTTGAAAATGAGCACTTCGGAAGCTGTCAAAAGATTTCAAGACGCCCTAAACATAAAATTGGCCATATTTTGAGTTAGAGGCGATGAAGTTTTCTATAAATTTGATATAATTTGTCCCAAAAGTAGTACAACACACTGTAAAAGTTTCTTTGAGAAAGCGCAGGTGGGATTTTTTTTATTTTCATTTATGTTCTAAAAGAAATGCACTACGAATTAATTGTGTTCTCGGACCTAAGAGGTGAAATCTGTAAATATAGAATTTGTACTCTGGCAACTTCCCTAAATGATTTGATGGTGTCAACTTGTCAAATAGCATGAAACTAAAGGATTTAAACTTTTATTTTATAGAATTTCTGCCAAAACGACCAATTTTGACATTTTATGGTCAAAATAGGCATTTTATAACTTTTTCAATATTGATGCATAAATGGCATCCTGACTTTCTATCTGACAGGTTTTTATGTGTCAATATTTGTGTTTCTATGCCTTTACCTGCTTCTTTTACTTATTTATGAACTCTGAATCTACAGAAAAGAAGTTTATCTCAGATAAAATGTGCAAAATGTGTTGTATGAATGACCCTTGTCTAACGCCTTGTTTGGATGAAGGCAATAGTGGGGAGCTTGGTATATAAAATTTGATGTCCATATTAGAGACTTCACTAAATTTGTATCAAATGCACTTTACAATGTCTATTGTACCTGTTCCATTTCACATACTATATTTCTTTTCTTCTGTAGGATAGCAAGTGGTTTAAATATAAGCCTGTTGAGAATAAATTGCATGAAAGTTTTTCCCTAAAAAGGCAAAAATCTTTGTTTCAGCCCATACTGCTTGTAAGAAAAGTTATTTGCAAGAGTCTTTTTGTGCTCAGATTTGTTGTATCATGTCACATGAGTATAGAAATGATAAAAAAGACACACATTTTTATTTTTTATAGCCTCAATATGCATTTTTAAATGTAAATATGTGGCACTGCCTTAATTGACCCTAAATTTTTTCCAGTCTTACTTGGCCTAAGACCCTTTTAAACTAATATGATATGTTATTTGTAACTTTTCTTTCCATTTAAAGTACTTTAAATACATATGTAAGGATTATTTATAACCAAAAAGCTTCACAAATTTAAAATTGCTGGAAAATATTACATCTTCATGTAAGGCTCCACTTCATTGAAAAACCTGAATTTTTAGGCGCAGGCTCATATAAATTTGACTTATGAATAATTATGCCAAGTCTGATAAATCAAATGAGTACTCTATTGCTTTTAGTACATGATAAGTTATATATTAAGGCATTTAACAAGTATTTTTTTGCAATATTTAAATTTTTAAAGCCCCAAATGTTGATAGTTGAAATTTTTCAATTTTAACGTCAAAATTTTACACGCAAAGATGAGTATAGAACTAAACTTAATGTCTATAATATACATCCTATTGTCATGAAACTTTGTAAGTAGTGTTATAATACATTAAGCTTTGTTCATACCAAGTTTTTTTAAGATTTGTCTACTCTTTCTACCCTATTAGGTGAAATCTGTAAATATAGAATTTGTACTCTGGCAACTTCCCTAAATGATTTGATGGTGTCAACTTGTCAAATAGCATGAAACTAAAGGATTTAAACTTTTATTTTATAGAATTTCTGCCAAAACGACCAATTTTGACATTTTATGGTCAAAATAGGCATTTTATAACTTTTTCAATATTGATGCATAAATGGCATCCTGACTTTCTATCTGACAGGTTTTTATGTGTCAATATTTGTGTTTCTATGCCTTTACCTGCTTCTTTTACTTATTTATGAACTCTGAATCTACAGAAAAGAAGTTTATCTCAGATAAAATGTGCAAAATGTGTTGTATGAATGACCCTTGTCTAACGCCTTGTTTGGATGAAGGCAATAGTGGGGAGCTTGGTATATAAAATTTGATGTCCATATTAGAGACTTCACTAAATTTGTATCAAATGCACTTTACAATGTCTATTGTACCTGTTCCATTTCACATACTATATTTCTTTTCTTCTGTAGGATAGCAAGTGGTTTAAATATAAGCCTGTTGAGAATAAATTGCATGAAAGTTTTTCCCTAAAAAGGCAAAAATCTTTGTTTCAGCCCATACTGCTTGTAAGAAAAGTTATTTGCAAGAGTCTTTTTGTGCTCAGATTTGTTGTATCATGTCACATGAGTATAGAAATGATAAAAAAGACACACATTTTTATTTTTTATAGCCTCAATATGCATTTTTAAATGTAAATATGTGGCACTGCCTTAATTGACCCTAAATTTTTTCCAGTCTTACTTGGCCTAAGACCCTTTTAAACTAATATGATATGTTATTTGTAACTTTTCTTTCCATTTAAAGTACTTTAAATACATATGTAAGGATTATTTATAACCAAAAAGCTTCACAAATTTAAAATTGCTGGAAAATATTACATCTTCATGTAAGGCTCCACTTCATTGAAAAACCTGAATTTTTAGGCGCAGGCTCATATAAATTTGACTTATGAATAATTATGCCAAGTCTGATAAATCAAATGAGTACTCTATTGCTTTTAGTACATGATAAGTTATATATTAAGGCATTTAACAAGTATTTTTTTGCAATATTTAAATTTTTAAAGCCCCAAATGTTGATAGTTGAAATTTTTCAATTTTAACGTCAAAATTTTACACGCAAAGATGAGTATAGAACTAAACTTAATGTCTATAATATACATCCTATTGTCATGAAACTTTGTAAGTAGTGTTATAATACATTAAGCTTTGTTCATACCAAGTTTTTTTAAGATTTGTCTACTCTTTCTACCCTATTAGGTCCGAGACCACCATTGTCGTCCCTTGATTTTCGTTGTTCACAAATATAGTCCCTAGTGTTGACAATGGGTTACTTGCCATTAATTTTTATACCCCTTCCAAATTTATTTCTCCATGTTCACTGCCTCAAATTGCAAGAAGGGGGTTGAAATTACACTGTAAAAAAATTTGGGTCCAGAATTTTAAAGGAAAGTAGTGATTTGGTCCAGCTGAAAAAGGTTGAAAATGAGCACTTCGGAAGCTGTCAAAAGATTTCAAGACGCCCTAAACATAAAATTGGCCATATTTTGAGTTAGAGGCGATGAAGTTTTCTATAAATTTGATATAATTTGTCCCAAAAGTAGTACAACACACTGTAAAAGTTTCTTTGAGAAAGCGCAGGTGGGATTTTTTTTATTTTCATTTATGTTCTAAAAGAAATGCACTACGAATTAATTGTGTTCTCGGACCTAAGAGGTGAAATCTGTAAATATAGAATTTGTACTCTGGCAACTTCCCTAAATGATTTGATGGTGTCAACTTGTCAAATAGCATGAAACTAAAGGATTTAAACTTTTATTTTATAGAATTTCTGCCAAAACGACCAATTTTGACATTTTATGGTCAAAATAGGCATTTTATAACTTTTTCAATATTGATGCATAAATGGCATCCTGACTTTCTATCTGACAGGTTTTTATGTGTCAATATTTGTGTTTCTATGCCTTTACCTGCTTCTTTTACTTATTTATGAACTCTGAATCTACAGAAAAGAAGTTTATCTCAGATAAAATGTGCAAAATGTGTTGTATGAATGACCCTTGTCTAACGCCTTGTTTGGATGAAGGCAATAGTGGGGAGCTTGGTATATAAAATTTGATGTCCATATTAGAGACTTCACTAAATTTGTATCAAATGCACTTTACAATGTCTATTGTACCTGTTCCATTTCACATACTATATTTCTTTTCTTCTGTAGGATAGCAAGTGGTTTAAATATAAGCCTGTTGAGAATAAATTGCATGAAAGTTTTTCCCTAAAAAGGCAAAAATCTTTGTTTCAGCCCATACTGCTTGTAAGAAAAGTTATTTGCAAGAGTCTTTTTGTGCTCAGATTTGTTGTATCATGTCACATGAGTATAGAAATGATAAAAAAGACACACATTTTTATTTTTTATAGCCTCAATATGCATTTTTAAATGTAAATATGTGGCACTGCCTTAATTGACCCTAAATTTTTTCCAGTCTTACTTGGCCTAAGACCCTTTTAAACTAATATGATATGTTATTTGTAACTTTTCTTTCCATTTAAAGTACTTTAAATACATATGTAAGGATTATTTATAACCAAAAAGCTTCACAAATTTAAAATTGCTGGAAAATATTACATCTTCATGTAAGGCTCCACTTCATTGAAAAACCTGAATTTTTAGGCGCAGGCTCATATAAATTTGACTTATGAATAATTATGCCAAGTCTGATAAATCAAATGAGTACTCTATTGCTTTTAGTACATGATAAGTTATATATTAAGGCATTTAACAAGTATTTTTTTGCAATATTTAAATTTTTAAAGCCCCAAATGTTGATAGTTGAAATTTTTCAATTTTAACGTCAAAATTTTACACGCAAAGATGAGTATAGAACTAAACTTAATGTCTATAATATACATCCTATTGTCATGAAACTTTGTAAGTAGTGTTATAATACATTAAGCTTTGTTCATACCAAGTTTTTTTAAGATTTGTCTACTCTTTCTACCCTATTACTAATGGTCCGAGACCACCATTGTCGTCCCTTGATTTTCGTTGTTCACAAATATAGTCCCTAGTGTTGACAATGGGTTACTTGCCATTAATTTTTATACCCCTTCCAAATTTATTTCTCCATGTTCACTGCCTCAAATTGCAAGAAGGGGGTTGAAATTACACTGTAAAAAAATTTGGGTCCAGAATTTTAAAGGAAAGTAGTGATTTGGTCCAGCTGAAAAAGGTTGAAAATGAGCACTTCGGAAGCTGTCAAAAGATTTCAAGACGCCCTAAACATAAAATTGGCCATATTTTGAGTTAGAGGCGATGAAGTTTTCTATAAATTTGATATAATTTGTCCCAAAAGTAGTACAACACACTGTAAAAGTTTCTTTGAGAAAGCGCAGGTGGGATTTTTTTTATTTTCATTTATGTTCTAAAAGAAATGCACTACGAATTAATTGTGTTCTCGGACCTAAGAGGTGAAATCTGTAAATATAGAATTTGTACTCTGGCAACTTCCCTAAATGATTTGATGGTGTCAACTTGTCAAATAGCATGAAACTAAAGGATTTAAACTTTTATTTTATAGAATTTCTGCCAAAACGACCAATTTTGACATTTTATGGTCAAAATAGGCATTTTATAACTTTTTCAATATTGATGCATAAATGGCATCCTGACTTTCTATCTGACAGGTTTTTATGTGTCAATATTTGTGTTTCTATGCCTTTACCTGCTTCTTTTACTTATTTATGAACTCTGAATCTACAGAAAAGAAGTTTATCTCAGATAAAATGTGCAAAATGTGTTGTATGAATGACCCTTGTCTAACGCCTTGTTTGGATGAAGGCAATAGTGGGGAGCTTGGTATATAAAATTTGATGTCCATATTAGAGACTTCACTAAATTTGTATCAAATGCACTTTACAATGTCTATTGTACCTGTTCCATTTCACATACTATATTTCTTTTCTTCTGTAGGATAGCAAGTGGTTTAAATATAAGCCTGTTGAGAATAAATTGCATGAAAGTTTTTCCCTAAAAAGGCAAAAATCTTTGTTTCAGCCCATACTGCTTGTAAGAAAAGTTATTTGCAAGAGTCTTTTTGTGCTCAGATTTGTTGTATCATGTCACATGAGTATAGAAATGATAAAAAAGACACACATTTTTATTTTTTATAGCCTCAATATGCATTTTTAAATGTAAATATGTGGCACTGCCTTAATTGACCCTAAATTTTTTCCAGTCTTACTTGGCCTAAGACCCTTTTAAACTAATATGATATGTTATTTGTAACTTTTCTTTCCATTTAAAGTACTTTAAATACATATGTAAGGATTATTTATAACCAAAAAGCTTCACAAATTTAAAATTGCTGGAAAATATTACATCTTCATGTAAGGCTCCACTTCATTGAAAAACCTGAATTTTTAGGCGCAGGCTCATATAAATTTGACTTATGAATAATTATGCCAAGTCTGATAAATCAAATGAGTACTCTATTGCTTTTAGTACATGATAAGTTATATATTAAGGCATTTAACAAGTATTTTTTTGCAATATTTAAATTTTTAAAGCCCCAAATGTTGATAGTTGAAATTTTTCAATTTTAACGTCAAAATTTTACACGCAAAGATGAGTATAGAACTAAACTTAATGTCTATAATATACATCCTATTGTCATGAAACTTTGTAAGTAGTGTTATAATACATTAAGCTTTGTTCATACCAAGTTTTTTTAAGATTTGTCTACTCTTTCTACCCTATTAGGTGAAATCTGTAAATATAGAATTTGTACTCTGGCAACTTCCCTAAATGATTTGATGGTGTCAACTTGTCAAATAGCATGAAACTAAAGGATTTAAACTTTTATTTTATAGAATTTCTGCCAAAACGACCAATTTTGACATTTTATGGTCAAAATAGGCATTTTATAACTTTTTCAATATTGATGCATAAATGGCATCCTGACTTTCTATCTGACAGGTTTTTATGTGTCAATATTTGTGTTTCTATGCCTTTACCTGCTTCTTTTACTTATTTATGAACTCTGAATCTACAGAAAAGAAGTTTATCTCAGATAAAATGTGCAAAATGTGTTGTATGAATGACCCTTGTCTAACGCCTTGTTTGGATGAAGGCAATAGTGGGGAGCTTGGTATATAAAATTTGATGTCCATATTAGAGACTTCACTAAATTTGTATCAAATGCACTTTACAATGTCTATTGTACCTGTTCCATTTCACATACTATATTTCTTTTCTTCTGTAGGATAGCAAGTGGTTTAAATATAAGCCTGTTGAGAATAAATTGCATGAAAGTTTTTCCCTAAAAAGGCAAAAATCTTTGTTTCAGCCCATACTGCTTGTAAGAAAAGTTATTTGCAAGAGTCTTTTTGTGCTCAGATTTGTTGTATCATGTCACATGAGTATAGAAATGATAAAAAAGACACACATTTTTATTTTTTATAGCCTCAATATGCATTTTTAAATGTAAATATGTGGCACTGCCTTAATTGACCCTAAATTTTTTCCAGTCTTACTTGGCCTAAGACCCTTTTAAACTAATATGATATGTTATTTGTAACTTTTCTTTCCATTTAAAGTACTTTAAATACATATGTAAGGATTATTTATAACCAAAAAGCTTCACAAATTTAAAATTGCTGGAAAATATTACATCTTCATGTAAGGCTCCACTTCATTGAAAAACCTGAATTTTTAGGCGCAGGCTCATATAAATTTGACTTATGAATAATTATGCCAAGTCTGATAAATCAAATGAGTACTCTATTGCTTTTAGTACATGATAAGTTATATATTAAGGCATTTAACAAGTATTTTTTTGCAATATTTAAATTTTTAAAGCCCCAAATGTTGATAGTTGAAATTTTTCAATTTTAACGTCAAAATTTTACACGCAAAGATGAGTATAGAACTAAACTTAATGTCTATAATATACATCCTATTGTCATGAAACTTTGTAAGTAGTGTTATAATACATTAAGCTTTGTTCATACCAAGTTTTTTTAAGATTTGTCTACTCTTTCTACCCTATTAGGTCCGAGACCACCATTGTCGTCCCTTGATTTTCGTTGTTCACAAATATAGTCCCTAGTGTTGACAATGGGTTACTTGCCATTAATTTTTATACCCCTTCCAAATTTATTTCTCCATGTTCACTGCCTCAAATTGCAAGAAGGGGGTTGAAATTACACTGTAAAAAAATTTGGGTCCAGAATTTTAAAGGAAAGTAGTGATTTGGTCCAGCTGAAAAAGGTTGAAAATGAGCACTTCGGAAGCTGTCAAAAGATTTCAAGACGCCCTAAACATAAAATTGGCCATATTTTGAGTTAGAGGCGATGAAGTTTTCTATAAATTTGATATAATTTGTCCCAAAAGTAGTACAACACACTGTAAAAGTTTCTTTGAGAAAGCGCAGGTGGGATTTTTTTTATTTTCATTTATGTTCTAAAAGAAATGCACTACGAATTAATTGTGTTCTCGGACCTAAGAGGTGAAATCTGTAAATATAGAATTTGTACTCTGGCAACTTCCCTAAATAATTTGATGGTGTCAACTTGTCAAATAGCATGAAACTAAAGGATTTAAACTTTTATTTTATAGAATTTCTGCCAAAACGACCAATTTTGACATTTTATGGTCAAAATAGGCATTTTATAACTTTTTCAATATTGATGCATAAATGGCATCCTGACTTTCTATCTGACAGGTTTTTATGTGTCAATATTTGTGTTTCTATGCCTTTACCTGCTTCTTTTACTTATTTATGAACTCTGAATCTACAGAAAAGAAGTTTATCTCAGATAAAATGTGCAAAATGTGTTGTATGAATGACCCTTGTCTAACGCCTTGTTTGGATGAAGGCAATAGTGGGGAGCTTGGTATATAAAATTTGATGTCCATATTAGAGACTTCACTAAATTTGTATCAAATGCACTTTACAATGTCTATTGTACCTGTTCCATTTCACATACTATATTTCTTTTCTTCTGTAGGATAGCAAGTGGTTTAAATATAAGCCTGTTGAGAATAAATTGCATGAAAGTTTTTCCCTAAAAAGGCAAAAATCTTTGTTTCAGCCCATACTGCTTGTAAGAAAAGTTATTTGCAAGAGTCTTTTTGTGCTCAGATTTGTTGTATCATGTCACATGAGTATAGAAATGATAAAAAAGACACACATTTTTATTTTTTATAGCCTCAATATGCATTTTTAAATGTAAATATGTGGCACTGCCTTAATTGACCCTAAATTTTTTCCAGTCTTACTTGGCCTAAGACCCTTTTAAACTAATATGATATGTTATTTGTAACTTTTCTTTCCATTTAAAGTACTTTAAATACATATGTAAGGATTATTTATAACCAAAAAGCTTCACAAATTTAAAATTGCTGGAAAATATTACATCTTCATGTAAGGCTCCACTTCATTGAAAAACCTGAATTTTTAGGCGCAGGCTCATATAAATTTGACTTATGAATAATTATGCCAAGTCTGATAAATCAAATGAGTACTCTATTGCTTTTAGTACATGATAAGTTATATATTAAGGCATTTAACAAGTATTTTTTTGCAATATTTAAATTTTTAAAGCCCCAAATGTTGATAGTTGAAATTTTTCAATTTTAACGTCAAAATTTTACACGCAAAGATGAGTATAGAACTAAACTTAATGTCTATAATATACATCCTATTGTCATGAAACTTTGTAAGTAGTGTTATAATACATTAAGCTTTGTTCATACCAAGTTTTTTTAAGATTTGTCTACTCTTTCTACCCTATTACTAATGGTCCGAGACCACCATTGTCGTCCCTTGATTTTCGTTGTTCACAAATATAGTCCCTAGTGTTGACAATGGGTTACTTGCCATTAATTTTTATACCCCTTCCAAATTTATTTCTCCATGTTCACTGCCTCAAATTGCAAGAAGGGGGTTGAAATTACACTGTAAAAAAATTTGGGTCCAGAATTTTAAAGGAAAGTAGTGATTTGGTCCAGCTGAAAAAGGTTGAAAATGAGCACTTCGGAAGCTGTCAAAAGATTTCAAGACGCCCTAAACATAAAATTGGCCATATTTTGAGTTAGAGGCGATGAAGTTTTCTATAAATTTGATATAATTTGTCCCAAAAGTAGTACAACACACTGTAAAAGTTTCTTTGAGAAAGCGCAGGTGGGATTTTTTTTATTTTCATTTATGTTCTAAAAGAAATGCACTACGAATTAATTGTGTTCTCGGACCTAAGAGGTGAAATCTGTAAATATAGAATTTGTACTCTGGCAACTTCCCTAAATGATTTGATGGTGTCAACTTGTCAAATAGCATGAAACTAAAGGATTTAAACTTTTATTTTATAGAATTTCTGCCAAAACGACCAATTTTGACATTTTATGGTCAAAATAGGCATTTTATAACTTTTTCAATATTGATGCATAAATGGCATCCTGACTTTCTATCTGACAGGTTTTTATGTGTCAATATTTGTGTTTCTATGCCTTTACCTGCTTCTTTTACTTATTTATGAACTCTGAATCTACAGAAAAGAAGTTTATCTCAGATAAAATGTGCAAAATGTGTTGTATGAATGACCCTTGTCTAACGCCTTGTTTGGATGAAGGCAATAGTGGGGAGCTTGGTATATAAAATTTGATGTCCATATTAGAGACTTCACTAAATTTGTATCAAATGCACTTTACAATGTCTATTGTACCTGTTCCATTTCACATACTATATTTCTTTTCTTCTGTAGGATAGCAAGTGGTTTAAATATAAGCCTGTTGAGAATAAATTGCATGAAAGTTTTTCCCTAAAAAGGCAAAAATCTTTGTTTCAGCCCATACTGCTTGTAAGAAAAGTTATTTGCAAGAGTCTTTTTGTGCTCAGATTTGTTGTATCATGTCACATGAGTATAGAAATGATAAAAAAGACACACATTTTTATTTTTTATAGCCTCAATATGCATTTTTAAATGTAAATATGTGGCACTGCCTTAATTGACCCTAAATTTTTTCCAGTCTTACTTGGCCTAAGACCCTTTTAAACTAATATGATATGTTATTTGTAACTTTTCTTTCCATTTAAAGTACTTTAAATACATATGTAAGGATTATTTATAACCAAAAAGCTTCACAAATTTAAAATTGCTGGAAAATATTACATCTTCATGTAAGGCTCCACTTCATTGAAAAACCTGAATTTTTAGGCGCAGGCTCATATAAATTTGACTTATGAATAATTATGCCAAGTCTGATAAATCAAATGAGTACTCTATTGCTTTTAGTACATGATAAGTTATATATTAAGGCATTTAACAAGTATTTTTTTGCAATATTTAAATTTTTAAAGCCCCAAATGTTGATAGTTGAAATTTTTCAATTTTAACGTCAAAATTTTACACGCAAAGATGAGTATAGAACTAAACTTAATGTCTATAATATACATCCTATTGTCATGAAACTTTGTAAGTAGTGTTATAATACATTAAGCTTTGTTCATACCAAGTTTTTTTAAGATTTGTCTACTCTTTCTACCCTATTAGGTTGAGACCACCATTGTCGTCCCTTGATTTTCGTTGTTCACAAATATAGTCCCTAGTGTTGACAATGGGTTACTTGCCATTAATTTTTATACCCCTTCCAAATTTATTTCTCCATGTTCACTGCCTCAAATTGCAAGAAGGGGGTTGAAATTACACTGTAAAAAAATTTGGGTCCAGAATTTTAAAGGAAAGTAGTGATTTGGTCCAGCTGAAAAAGGTTGAAAATGAGCACTTCGGAAGCTGTCAAAAGATTTCAAGACGCCCTAAACATAAAATTGGCCATATTTTGAGTTAGAGGCGATGAAGTTTTCTATAAATTTGATATAATTTGTCCCAAAAGTAGTACAACACACTGTAAAAGTTTCTTTGAGAAAGCGCAGGTGGGATTTTTTTTATTTTCATTTATGTTCTAAAAGAAATGCACTACGAATTAATTGTGTTCTCGGACCTAAGAGGTGAAATCTGTAAATATAGAATTTGTACTCTGGCAACTTCCCTAAATGATTTGATGGTGTCAACTTGTCAAATAGCATGAAACTAAAGGATTTAAACTTTTATTTTATAGAATTTCTGCCAAAACGACCAATTTTGACATTTTATGGTCAAAATAGGCATTTTATAACTTTTTCAATATTGATGCATAAATGGCATCCTGACTTTCTATCTGACAGGTTTTTATGTGTCAATATTTGTGTTTCTATGCCTTTACCTGCTTCTTTTACTTATTTATGAACTCTGAATCTACAGAAAAGAAGTTTATCTCAGATAAAATGTGCAAAATGTGTTGTATGAATGACCCTTGTCTAACGCCTTGTTTGGATGAAGGCAATAGTGGGGAGCTTGGTATATAAAATTTGATGTCCATATTAGAGACTTCACTAAATTTGTATCAAATGCACTTTACAATGTCTATTGTACCTGTTCCATTTCACATACTATATTTCTTTTCTTCTGTAGGATAGCAAGTGGTTTAAATATAAGCCTGTTGAGAATAAATTGCATGAAAGTTTTTCCCTAAAAAGGCAAAAATCTTTGTTTCAGCCCATACTGCTTGTAAGAAAAGTTATTTGCAAGAGTCTTTTTGTGCTCAGATTTGTTGTATCATGTCACATGAGTATAGAAATGATAAAAAAGACACACATTTTTATTTTTTATAGCCTCAATATGCATTTTTAAATGTAAATATGTGGCACTGCCTTAATTGACCCTAAATTTTTTCCAGTCTTACTTGGCCTAAGACCCTTTTAAACTAATATGATATGTTATTTGTAACTTTTCTTTCCATTTAAAGTACTTTAAATACATATGTAAGGATTATTTATAACCAAAAAGCTTCACAAATTTAAAATTGCTGGAAAATATTACATCTTCATGTAAGGCTCCACTTCATTGAAAAACCTGAATTTTTAGGCGCAGGCTCATATAAATTTGACTTATGAATAATTATGCCAAGTCTGATAAATCAAATGAGTACTCTATTGCTTTTAGTACATGATAAGTTATATATTAAGGCATTTAACAAGTATTTTTTTGCAATATTTAAATTTTTAAAGCCCCAAATGTTGATAGTTGAAATTTTTCAATTTTAACGTCAAAATTTTACACGCAAAGATGAGTATAGAACTAAACTTAATGTCTATAATATACATCCTATTGTCATGAAACTTTGTAAGTAGTGTTATAATACATTAAGCTTTGTTCATACCAAGTTTTTTTAAGATTTGTCTACTCTTTCTACCCTATTAGGTGAAATCTGTAAATATAGAATTTGTACTCTGGCAACTTCCCTAAATGATTTGATGGTGTCAACTTGTCAAATAGCATGAAACTAAAGGATTTAAACTTTTATTTTATAGAATTTCTGCCAAAACGACCAATTTTGACATTTTATGGTCAAAATAGGCATTTTATAACTTTTTCAATATTGATGCATAAATGGCATCCTGACTTTCTATCTGACAGGTTTTTATGTGTCAATATTTGTGTTTCTATGCCTTTACCTGCTTCTTTTACTTATTTATGAACTCTGAATCTACAGAAAAGAAGTTTATCTCAGATAAAATGTGCAAACTGTGTTGTATGAATGACCCTTGTCTAACGCCTTGTTTGGATGAAGGCAATAGTGGGGAGCTTGGTATATAAAATTTGATGTCCATATTAGAGACTTCACTAAATTTGTATCAAATGCACTTTACAATGTCTATTGTACCTGTTCCATTTCACATACTATATTTCTTTTCTTCTGTAGGATAGCAAGTGGTTTAAATATAAGCCTGTTGAGAATAAATTGCATGAAAGTTTTTCCCTAAAAAGGCAAAAATCTTTGTTTCAGCCCATACTGCTTGTAAGAAAAGTTATTTGCAAGAGTCTTTTTGTGCTCAGATTTGTTGTATCATGTCACATGAGTATAGAAATGATAAAAAAGACACACATTTTTATTTTTTATAGCCTCAATATGCATTTTTAAATGTAAATATGTGGCACTGCCTTAATTGACCCTAAATTTTTTCCAGTCTTACTTGGCCTAAGACCCTTTTAAACTAATATGATATGTTATTTGTAACTTTTCTTTCCATTTAAAGTACTTTAAATACATATGTAAGGATTATTTATAACCAAAAAGCTTCACAAATTTAAAATTGCTGGAAAATATTACATCTTCATGTAAGGCTCCACTTCATTGAAAAACCTGAATTTTTAGGCGCAGGCTCATATAAATTTGACTTATGAATAATTATGCCAAGTCTGATAAATCAAATGAGTACTCTATTGCTTTTAGTACATGATAAGTTATATATTAAGGCATTTAACAAGTATTTTTTTGCAATATTTAAATTTTTAAAGCCCCAAATGTTGATAGTTGAAATTTTTCAATTTTAACGTCAAAATTTTACACGCAAAGATGAGTATAGAACTAAACTTAATGTCTATAATATACATCCTATTGTCATGAAACTTTGTAAGTAGTGTTATAATACATTAAGCTTTGTTCATACCAAGTTTTTTTAAGATTTGTCTACTCTTTCTACCCTAAGAGGTGAAATCTGTAAATATAGAATTTGTACTCTGGCAACTTCCCTAAATGATTTGATGGTGTCAACTTGTCAAATAGCATGAAACTAAAGGATTTAAACTTTTATTTTATAGAATTTCTGCCAAAACGACCAATTTTGACATTTTATGGTCAAAATAGGCATTTTATAACTTTTTCAATATTGATGCATAAATGGCATCCTGACTTTCTATCTGACAGGTTTTTATGTGTCAATATTTGTGTTTCTATGCCTTTACCTGCTTCTTTTACTTATTTATGAACTCTGAATCTACAGAAAAGAAGTTTATCTCAGATAAAATGTGCAAAATGTGTTGTATGAATGACCCTTGTCTAACGCCTTGTTTGGATGAAGGCAATAGTGGGGAGCTTGGTATATAAAATTTGATGTCCATATTAGAGACTTCACTAAATTTGTATCAAATGCACTTTACAATGTCTATTGTACCTGTTCCATTTCACATACTATATTTCTTTTCTTCTGTAGGATAGCAAGTGGTTTAAATATAAGCCTGTTGAGAATAAATTGCATGAAAGTTTTTCCCTAAAAAGGCAAAAATCTTTGTTTCAGCCCATACTGCTTGTAAGAAAAGTTATTTGCAAGAGTCTTTTTGTGCTCAGATTTGTTGTATCATGTCACATGAGTATAGAAATGATAAAAAAGACACACATTTTTATTTTTTATAGCCTCAATATGCATTTTTAAATGTAAATATGTGGCACTGCCTTAATTGACCCTAAATTTTTTCCAGTCTTACTTGGCCTAAGACCCTTTTAAACTAATATGATATGTTATTTGTAACTTTTCTTTCCATTTAAAGTACTTTAAATACATATGTAAGGATTATTTATAACCAAAAAGCTTCACAAATTTAAAATTGCTGGAAAATATTACATCTTCATGTAAGGCTCCACTTCATTGAAAAACCTGAATTTTTAGGCGCAGGCTCATATAAATTTGACTTATGAATAATTATGCCAAGTCTGATAAATCAAATGAGTACTCTATTGCTTTTAGTACATGATAAGTTATATATTAAGGCATTTAACAAGTATTTTTTTGCAATATTTAAATTTTTAAAGCCCCAAATGTTGATAGTTGAAATTTTTCAATTTTAACGTCAAAATTTTACACGCAAAGATGAGTATAGAACTAAACTTAATGTCTATAATATACATCCTATTGTCATGAAACTTTGTAAGTAGTGTTATAATACATTAAGCTTTGTTCATACCAAGTTTTTTTAAGATTTGTCTACTCTTTCTACCCTAAGAGGTGAAATCTGTAAATATAGAATTTGTACTCTGGCAACTTCCCTAAATGATTTGATGGTGTCAACTTGTCAAATAGCATGAAACTAAAGGATTTAAACTTTTATTTTATAGAATTTCTGCCAAAACGACCAATTTTGACATTTTATGGTCAAAATAGGCATTTTATAACTTTTTCAATATTGATGCATAAATGGCATCCTGACTTTCTATCTGACAGGTTTTTATGTGTCAATATTTGTGTTTCTATGCCTTTACCTGCTTCTTTTACTTATTTATGAACTCTGAATCTACAGAAAAGAAGTTTATCTCAGATAAAATGTGCAAAATGTGTTGTATGAATGACCCTTGTCTAACGCCTTGTTTGGATGAAGGCAATAGTGGGGAGCTTGGTATATAAAATTTGATGTCCATATTAGAGACTTCACTAAATTTGTATCAAATGCACTTTACAATGTCTATTGTACCTGTTCCATTTCACATACTATATTTCTTTTCTTCTGTAGGATAGCAAGTGGTTTAAATATAAGCCTGTTGAGAATAAATTGCATGAAAGTTTTTCCCTAAAAAGGCAAAAATCTTTGTTTCAGCCCATACTGCTTGTAAGAAAAGTTATTTGCAAGAGTCTTTTTGTGCTCAGATTTGTTGTATCATGTCACATGAGTATAGAAATGATAAAAAAGACACACATTTTTATTTTTTATAGCCTCAATATGCATTTTTAAATGTAAATATGTGGCACTGCCTTAATTGACCCTAAATTTTTTCCAGTCTTACTTGGCCTAAGACCCTTTTAAACTAATATGATATGTTATTTGTAACTTTTCTTTCCATTTAAAGTACTTTAAATACATATGTAAGGATTATTTATAACCAAAAAGCTTCACAAATTTAAAATTGCTGGAAAATATTACATCTTCATGTAAGGCTCCACTTCATTGAAAAACCTGAATTTTTAGGCGCAGGCTCATATAAATTTGACTTATGAATAATTATGCCAAGTCTGATAAATCAAATGAGTACTCTATTGCTTTTAGTACATGATAAGTTATATATTAAGGCATTTAACAAGTATTTTTTTGCAATATTTAAATTTTTAAAGCCCCAAATGTTGATAGTTGAAATTTTTCAATTTTAACGTCAAAATTTTACACGCAAAGATGAGTATAGAACTAAACTTAATGTCTATAATATACATCCTATTGTCATGAAACTTTGTAAGTAGTGTTATAATACATTAAGCTTTGTTCATACCAAGTTTTTTTAAGATTTGTCTACTCTTTCTACCCTAAGAGGTGAAATCTGTAAATATAGAATTTGTACTCTGGCAACTTCCCTAAATGATTTGATGGTGTCAACTTGTCAAATAGCATGAAACTAAAGGATTTAAACTTTTATTTTATAGAATTTCTGCCAAAACGACCAATTTTGACATTTTATGGTCAAAATAGGCATTTTATAACTTTTTCAATATTGATGCATAAATGGCATCCTGACTTTCTATCTGACAGGTTTTTATGTGTCAATATTTGTGTTTCTATGCCTTTACCTGCTTCTTTTACTTATTTATGAACTCTGAATCTACAGAAAAGAAGTTTATCTCAGATAAAATGTGCAAAATGTGTTGTATGAATGACCCTTGTCTAACGCCTTGTTTGGATGAAGGCAATAGTGGGGAGCTTGGTATATAAAATTTGATGTCCATATTAGAGACTTCACTAAATTTGTATCAAATGCACTTTACAATGTCTATTGTACCTGTTCCATTTCACATACTATATTTCTTTTCTTCTGTAGGATAGCAAGTGGTTTAAATATAAGCCTGTTGAGAATAAATTGCATGAAAGTTTTTCCCTAAAAAGGCAAAAATCTTTGTTTCAGCCCATACTGCTTGTAAGAAAAGTTATTTGCAAGAGTCTTTTTGTGCTCAGATTTGTTGTATCATGTCACATGAGTATAGAAATGATAAAAAAGACACACATTTTTATTTTTTATAGCCTCAATATGCATTTTTAAATGTAAATATGTGGCACTGCCTTAATTGACCCTAAATTTTTTCCAGTCTTACTTGGCCTAAGACCCTTTTAAACTAATATGATATGTTATTTGTAACTTTTCTTTCCATTTAAAGTACTTTAAATACATATGTAAGGATTATTTATAACCAAAAAGCTTCACAAATTTAAAATTGCTGGAAAATATTACATCTTCATGTAAGGCTCCACTTCATTGAAAAACCTGAATTTTTAGGCGCAGGCTCATATAAATTTGACTTATGAATAATTATGCCAAGTCTGATAAATCAAATGAGTACTCTATTGCTTTTAGTACATGATAAGTTATATATTAAGGCATTTAACAAGTATTTTTTTGCAATATTTAAATTTTTAAAGCCCCAAATGTTGATAGTTGAAATTTTTCAATTTTAACGTCAAAATTTTACACGCAAAGATGAGTATAGAACTAAACTTAATGTCTATAATATACATCCTATTGTCATGAAACTTTGTAAGTAGTGTTATAATACATTAAGCTTTGTTCATACCAAGTTTTTTTAAGATTTGTCTACTCTTTCTACCCTATTAGGTGAAATCTGTAAATATAGAATTTGTACTCTGGCAACTTCCCTAAATGATTTGATGGTGTCAACTTGTCAAATAGCATGAAACTAAAGGATTTAAACTTTTATTTTATAGAATTTCTGCCAAAACGACCAATTTTGACATTTTATGGTCAAAATAGGCATTTTATAACTTTTTCAATATTGATGCATAAATGGCATCCTGACTTTCTATCTGACAGGTTTTTATGTGTCAATATTTGTGTTTCTATGCCTTTACCTGCTTCTTTTACTTATTTATGAACTCTGAATCTACAGAAAAGAAGTTTATCTCAGATAAAATGTGCAAAATGTGTTGTATGAATGACCCTTGTCTAACGCCTTGTTTGGATGAAGGCAATAGTGGGGAGCTTGGTATATAAAATTTGATGTCCATATTAGAGACTTCACTAAATTTGTATCAAATGCACTTTACAATGTCTATTGTACCTGTTCCATTTCACATACTATATTTCTTTTCTTCTGTAGGATAGCAAGTGGTTTAAATATAAGCCTGTTGAGAATAAATTGCATGAAAGTTTTTCCCTAAAAAGGCAAAAATCTTTGTTTCAGCCCATACTGCTTGTAAGAAAAGTTATTTGCAAGAGTCTTTTTGTGCTCAGATTTGTTGTATCATGTCACATGAGTATAGAAATGATAAAAAAGACACACATTTTTATTTTTTATAGCCTCAATATGCATTTTTAAATGTAAATATGTGGCACTGCCTTAATTGACCCTAAATTTTTTCCAGTCTTACTTGGCCTAAGACCCTTTTAAACTAATATGATATGTTATTTGTAACTTTTCTTTCCATTTAAAGTACTTTAAATACATATGTAAGGATTATTTATAACCAAAAAGCTTCACAAATTTAAAATTGCTGGAAAATATTACATCTTCATGTAAGGCTCCACTTCATTGAAAAACCTGAATTTTTAGGCGCAGGCTCATATAAATTTGACTTATGAATAATTATGCCAAGTCTGATAAATCAAATGAGTACTCTATTGCTTTTAGTACATGATAAGTTATATATTAAGGCATTTAACAAGTATTTTTTTGCAATATTTAAATTTTTAAAGCCCCAAATGTTGATAGTTGAAATTTTTCAATTTTAACGTCAAAATTTTACACGCAAAGATGAGTATAGAACTAAACTTAATGTCTATAATATACATCCTATTGTCATGAAACTTTGTAAGTAGTGTTATAATACATTAAGCTTGGTTCATACCAAGTTTTTTTAAGATTTGTCTACTCTTTCTACCCTATTAGGTGAAATCTGTAAATATAGAATTTGTACTCTGGCAACTTCCCTAAATGATTTGATGGTGTCAACTTGTCAAATAGCATGAAACTAAAGGATTTAAACTTTTATTTTATAGAATTTCTGCCAAAACGACCAATTTTGACATTTTATGGTCAAAATAGGCATTTTATAACTTTTTCAATATTGATGCATAAATGGCATCCTGACTTTCTATCTGACAGGTTTTTATGTGTCAATATTTGTGTTTCTATGCCTTTACCTGCTTCTTTTACTTATTTATGAACTCTGAATCTACAGAAAAGAAGTTTATCTCAGATAAAATGTGCAAAATGTGTTGTATGAATGACCCTTGTCTAACGCCTTGTTTGGATGAAGGCAATAGTGGGGAGCTTGGTATATAAAATTTGATGTCCATATTAGAGACTTCACTAAATTTGTATCAAATGCACTTTACAATGTCTATTGTACCTGTTCCATTTCACATACTATATTTCTTTTCTTCTGTAGGATAGCAAGTGGTTTAAATATAAGCCTGTTGAGAATAAATTGCATGAAAGTTTTTCCCTAAAAAGGCAAAAATCTTTGTTTCAGCCCATACTGCTTGTAAGAAAAGTTATTTGCAAGAGTCTTTTTGTGCTCAGATTTGTTGTATCATGTCACATGAGTATAGAAATGATAAAAAAGACACACATTTTTATTTTTTATAGCCTCAATATGCATTTTTAAATGTAAATATGTGGCACTGCCTTAATTGACCCTAAATTTTTTCCAGTCTTACTTGGCCTAAGACCCTTTTAAACTAATATGATATGTTATTTGTAACTTTTCTTTCCATTTAAAGTACTTTAAATACATATGTAAGGATTATTTATAACCAAAAAGCTTCACAAATTTAAAATTGCTGGAAAATATTACATCTTCATGTAAGGCTCCACTTCATTGAAAAACCTGAATTTTTAGGCGCAGGCTCATATAAATTTGACTTATGAATAATTATGCCAAGTCTGATAAATCAAATGAGTACTCTATTGCTTTTAGTACATGATAAGTTATATATTAAGGCATTTAACAAGTATTTTTTTGCAATATTTAAATTTTTAAAGCCCCAAATGTTGATAGTTGAAATTTTTCAATTTTAACGTCAAAATTTTACACGCAAAGATGAGTATAGAACTAAACTTAATGTCTATAATATACATCCTATTGTCATGAAACTTTGTAAGTAGTGTTATAATACATTAAGCTTTGTTCATACCAAGTTTTTTTAAGATTTGTCTACTCTTTCTACCCTAAGAGGTGAAATCTGTAAATATAGAATTTGTACTCTGGCAACTTCCCTAAATGATTTGATGGTGTCAACTTGTCAAATAGCATGAAACTAAAGGATTTAAACTTTTATTTTATAGAATTTCTGCCAAAACGACCAATTTTGACATTTTATGGTCAAAATAGGCATTTTATAACTTTTTCAATATTGATGCATAAATGGCATCCTGACTTTCTATCTGACAGGTTTTTATGTGTCAATATTTGTGTTTCTATGCCTTTACCTGCTTCTTTTACTTATTTATGAACTCTGAATCTACAGAAAAGAAGTTTATCTCAGATAAAATGTGCAAAATGTGTTGTATGAATGACCCTTGTCTAACGCCTTGTTTGGATGAAGGCAATAGTGGGGAGCTTGGTATATAAAATTTGATGTCCATATTAGAGACTTCACTAAATTTGTATCAAATGCACTTTACAATGTCTATTGTACCTGTTCCATTTCACATACTATATTTCTTTTCTTCTGTAGGATAGCAAGTGGTTTAAATATAAGCCTGTTGAGAATAAATTGCATGAAAGTTTTTCCCTAAAAAGGCAAAAATCTTTGTTTCAGCCCATACTGCTTGTAAGAAAAGTTATTTGCAAGAGTCTTTTTGTGCTCAGATTTGTTGTATCATGTCACATGAGTATAGAAATGATAAAAAAGACACACATTTTTATTTTTTATAGCCTCAATATGCATTTTTAAATGTAAATATGTGGCACTGCCTTAATTGACCCTAAATTTTTTCCAGTCTTACTTGGCCTAAGACCCTTTTAAACTAATATGATATGTTATTTGTAACTTTTCTTTCCATTTAAAGTACTTTAAATACATATGTAAGGATTATTTATAACCAAAAAGCTTCACAAATTTAAAATTGCTGGAAAATATTACATCTTCATGTAAGGCTCCACTTCATTGAAAAACCTGAATTTTTAGGCGCAGGCTCATATAAATTTGACTTATGAATAATTATGCCAAGTCTGATAAATCAAATGAGTACTCTATTGCTTTTAGTACATGATAAGTTATATATTAAGGCATTTAACAAGTATTTTTTTGCAATATTTAAATTTTTAAAGCCCCAAATGTTGATAGTTGAAATTTTTCAATTTTAACGTCAAAATTTTACACGCAAAGATGAGTATAGAACTAAACTTAATGTCTATAATATACATCCTATTGTCATGAAACTTTGTAAGTAGTGTTATAATACATTAAGCTTTGTTCATACCAAGTTTTTTTAAGATTTGTCTACTCTTTCTACCCTATTAGGTGAAATCTGTAAATATAGAATTTGTACTCTGGCAACTTCCCTAAATGATTTGATGGTGTCAACTTGTCAAATAGCATGAAACTAAAGGATTTAAACTTTTATTTTATAGAATTTCTGCCAAAACGACCAATTTTGACATTTTATGGTCAAAATAGGCATTTTATAACTTTTTCAATATTGATGCATAAATGGCATCCTGACTTTCTATCTGACAGGTTTTTATGTGTCAATATTTGTGTTTCTATGCCTTTACCTGCTTCTTTTACTTATTTATGAACTCTGAATCTACAGAAAAGAAGTTTATCTCAGATAAAATGTGCAAAATGTGTTGTATGAATGACCCTTGTCTAACGCCTTGTTTGGATGAAGGCAATAGTGGGGAGCTTGGTATATAAAATTTGATGTCCATATTAGAGACTTCACTAAATTTGTATCAAATGCACTTTACAATGTCTATTGTACCTGTTCCATTTCACATACTATATTTCTTTTCTTCTGTAGGATAGCAAGTGGTTTAAATATAAGCCTGTTGAGAATAAATTGCATGAAAGTTTTTCCCTAAAAAGGCAAAAATCTTTGTTTCAGCCCATACTGCTTGTAAGAAAAGTTATTTGCAAGAGTCTTTTTGTGCTCAGATTTGTTGTATCATGTCACATGAGTATAGAAATGATAAAAAAGACACACATTTTTATTTTTTATAGCCTCAATATGCATTTTTAAATGTAAATATGTGGCACTGCCTTAATTGACCCTAAATTTTTTCCAGTCTTACTTGGCCTAAGACCCTTTTAAACTAATATGATATGTTATTTGTAACTTTTCTTTCCATTTAAAGTACTTTAAATACATATGTAAGGATTATTTATAACCAAAAAGCTTCACAAATTTAAAATTGCTGGAAAATATTACATCTTCATGTAAGGCTCCACTTCATTGAAAAACCTGAATTTTTAGGCGCAGGCTCATATAAATTTGACTTATGAATAATTATGCCAAGTCTGATAAATCAAATGAGTACTCTATTGCTTTTAGTACATGATAAGTTATATATTAAGGCATTTAACAAGTATTTTTTTGCAATATTTAAATTTTTAAAGCCCCAAATGTTGATAGTTGAAATTTTTCAATTTTAACGTCAAAATTTTACACGCAAAGATGAGTATAGAACTAAACTTAATGTCTATAATATACATCCTATTGTCATGAAACTTTGTAAGTAGTGTTATAATACATTAAGCTTTGTTCATACCAAGTTTTTTTAAGATTTGTCTACTCTTTCTACCCTATTAGGTGAAATCTGTAAATATAGAATTTGTACTCTGGCAACTTCCCTAAATGATTTGATGGTGTCAACTTGTCAAATAGCATGAAACTAAAGGATTTAAACTTTTATTTTATAGAATTTCTGCCAAAACGACCAATTTTGACATTTTATGGTCAAAATAGGCATTTTATAACTTTTTCAATATTGATGCATAAATGGCATCCTGACTTTCTATCTGACAGGTTTTTATGTGTCAATATTTGTGTTTCTATGCCTTTACCTGCTTCTTTTACTTATTTATGAACTCTGAATCTACAGAAAAGAAGTTTATCTCAGATAAAATGTGCAAAATGTGTTGTATGAATGACCCTTGTCTAACGCCTTGTTTGGATGAAGGCAATAGTGGGGAGCTTGGTATATAAAATTTGATGTCCATATTAGAGACTTCACTAAATTTGTATCAAATGCACTTTACAATGTCTATTGTACCTGTTCCATTTCACATACTATATTTCTTTTCTTCTGTAGGATAGCAAGTGGTTTAAATATAAGCCTGTTGAGAATAAATTGCATGAAAGTTTTTCCCTAAAAAGGCAAAAATCTTTGTTTCAGCCCATACTGCTTGTAAGAAAAGTTATTTGCAAGAGTCTTTTTGTGCTCAGATTTGTTGTATCATGTCACATGAGTATAGAAATGATAAAAAAGACACACATTTTTATTTTTTATAGCCTCAATATGCATTTTTAAATGTAAATATGTGGCACTGCCTTAATTGACCCTAAATTTTTTCCAGTCTTACTTGGCCTAAGACCCTTTTAAACTAATATGATATGTTATTTGTAACTTTTCTTTCCATTTAAAGTACTTTAAATACATATGTAAGGATTATTTATAACCAAAAAGCTTCACAAATTTAAAATTGCTGGAAAATATTACATCTTCATGTAAGGCTCCACTTCATTGAAAAACCTGAATTTTTAGGCGCAGGCTCATATAAATTTGACTTATGAATAATTATGCCAAGTCTGATAAATCAAATGAGTACTCTATTGCTTTTAGTACATGATAAGTTATATATTAAGGCATTTAACAAGTATTTTTTTGCAATATTTAAATTTTTAAAGCCCCAAATGTTGATAGTTGAAATTTTTCAATTTTAACGTCAAAATTTTACACGCAAAGATGAGTATAGAACTAAACTTAATGTCTATAATATACATCCTATTGTCATGAAACTTTGTAAGTAGTGTTATAATACATTAAGCTTTGTTCATACCAAGTTTTTTTAAGATTTGTCTACTCTTTCTACCCTATTAGGTCCGAGACCACCATTGTCGTCCCTTGATTTTCGTTGTTCACAAATATAGTCCCTAGTGTTGACAATGGGTTACTTGCCATTAATTTTTATACCCCTTCCAAATTTATTTCTCCATGTTCACTGCCTCAAATTGCAAGAAGGGGGTTGAAATTACACTGTAAAAAAATTTGGGTCCAGAATTTTAAAGGAAAGTAGTGATTTGGTCCAGCTGAAAAAGGTTGAAAATGAGCACTTCGGAAGCTGTCAAAAGATTTCAAGACGCCCTAAACATAAAATTGGCCATATTTTGAGTTAGAGGCGATGAAGTTTTCTATAAATTTGATATAATTTGTCCCAAAAGTAGTACAACACACTGTAAAAGTTTCTTTGAGAAAGCGCAGGTGGGATTTTTTTTATTTTCATTTATGTTCTAAAAGAAATGCACTACGAATTAATTGTGTTCTCGGACCTAAGAGGTGAAATCTGTAAATATAGAATTTGTACTCTGGCAACTTCCCTAAATGATTTGATGGTGTCAACTTGTCAAATAGCATGAAACTAAAGGATTTAAACTTTTATTTTATAGAATTTCTGCCAAAACGACCAATTTTGACATTTTATGGTCAAAATAGGCATTTTATAACTTTTTCAATATTGATGCATAAATGGCATCCTGACTTTCTATCTGACAGGTTTTTATGTGTCAATATTTGTGTTTCTATGCCTTTACCTGCTTCTTTTACTTATTTATGAACTCTGAATCTACAGAAAAGAAGTTTATCTCAGATAAAATGTGCAAAATGTGTTGTATGAATGACCCTTGTCTAACGCCTTGTTTGGATGAAGGCAATAGTGGGGAGCTTGGTATATAAAATTTGATGTCCATATTAGAGACTTCACTAAATTTGTATCAAATGCACTTTACAATGTCTATTGTACCTGTTCCATTTCACATACTATATTTCTTTTCTTCTGTAGGATAGCAAGTGGTTTAAATATAAGCCTGTTGAGAATAAATTGCATGAAAGTTTTTCCCTAAAAAGGCAAAAATCTTTGTTTCAGCCCATACTGCTTGTAAGAAAAGTTATTTGCAAGAGTCTTTTTGTGCTCAGATTTGTTGTATCATGTCACATGAGTATAGAAATGATAAAAAAGACACACATTTTTATTTTTTATAGCCTCAATATGCATTTTTAAATGTAAATATGTGGCACTGCCTTAATTGACCCTAAATTTTTTCCAGTCTTACTTGGCCTAAGACCCTTTTAAACTAATATGATATGTTATTTGTAACTTTTCTTTCCATTTAAAGTACTTTAAATACATATGTAAGGATTATTTATAACCAAAAAGCTTCACAAATTTAAAATTGCTGGAAAATATTACATCTTCATGTAAGGCTCCACTTCATTGAAAAACCTGAATTTTTAGGCGCAGGCTCATATAAATTTGACTTATGAATAATTATGCCAAGTCTGATAAATCAAATGAGTACTCTATTGCTTTTAGTACATGATAAGTTATATATTAAGGCATTTAACAAGTATTTTTTTGCAATATTTAAATTTTTAAAGCCCCAAATGTTGATAGTTGAAATTTTTCAATTTTAACGTCAAAATTTTACACGCAAAGATGAGTATAGAACTAAACTTAATGTCTATAATATACATCCTATTGTCATGAAACTTTGTAAGTAGTGTTATAATACATTAAGCTTTGTTCATACCAAGTTTTTTTAAGATTTGTCTACTCTTTCTACCCTATTAGGTCCGAGACCACCATTGTCGTCCCTTGATTTTCGTTGTTCACAAATATAGTCCCTAGTGTTGACAATGGGTTACTTGCCATTAATTTTTATACCCCTTCCAAATTTATTTCTCCATGTTCACTGCCTCAAATTGCAAGAAGGGGGTTGAAATTACACTGTAAAAAAATTTGGGTCCAGAATTTTAAAGGAAAGTAGTGATTTGGTCCAGCTGAAAAAGGTTGAAAATGAGCACTTCGGAAGCTGTCAAAAGATTTCAAGACGCCCTAAACATAAAATTGGCCATATTTTGAGTTAGAGGCGATGAAGTTTTCTATAAATTTGATATAATTTGTCCCAAAAGTAGTACAACACACTGTAAAAGTTTCTTTGAGAAAGCGCAGGTGGGATTTTTTTTATTTTCATTTATGTTCTAAAAGAAATGCACTACGAATTAATTGTGTTCTCGGACCTAAGAGGTGAAATCTGTAAATATAGAATTTGTACTCTGGCAACTTCCCTAAATGATTTGATGGTGTCAACTTGTCAAATAGCATAAAAACTAAAGGATTTAAACTTTTATTTTATAGAATTTCTGCCAAAACGACCAATTTTGACATTTTATGGTCAAAATAGGCATTTTATAACTTTTTCAATATTGATGCATAAATGGCATCCTGACTTTCTATCTGACAGGTTTTTATGTGTCAATATTTGTGTTTCTATGCCTTTACCTGCTTCTTTTACTTATTTATGAACTCTGAATCTACAGAAAAGAAGTTTATCTCAGATAAAATGTGCAAAATGTGTTGTATGAATGACCCTTGTCTAACGCCTTGTTTGGATGAAGGCAATAGTGGGGAGCTTGGTATATAAAATTTGATGTCCATATTAGAGACTTCACTAAATTTGTATCAAATGCACTTTACAATGTCTATTGTACCTGTTCCATTTCACATACTATATTTCTTTTCTTCTGTAGGATAGCAAGTGGTTTAAATATAAGCCTGTTGAGAATAAATTGCATGAAAGTTTTTCCCTAAAAAGGCAAAAATCTTTGTTTCAGCCCATACTGCTTGTAAGAAAAGTTATTTGCAAGAGTCTTTTTGTGCTCAGATTTGTTGTATCATGTCACATGAGTATAGAAATGATAAAAAAGACACACATTTTTATTTTTTATAGCCTCAATATGCATTTTTAAATGTAAATATGTGGCACTGCCTTAATTGACCCTAAATTTTTTCCAGTCTTACTTGGCCTAAGACCCTTTTAAACTAATATGATATGTTATTTGTAACTTTTCTTTCCATTTAAAGTACTTTAAATACATATGTAAGGATTATTTATAACCAAAAAGCTTCACAAATTTAAAATTGCTGGAAAATATTACATCTTCATGTAAGGCTCCACTTCATTGAAAAACCTGAATTTTTAGGCGCAGGCTCATATAAATTTGACTTATGAATAATTATGCCAAGTCTGATAAATCAAATGAGTACTCTATTGCTTTTAGTACATGATAAGTTATATATTAAGGCATTTAACAAGTATTTTTTTGCAATATTTAAATTTTTAAAGCCCCAAATGTTGATAGTTGAAATTTTTCAATTTTAACGTCAAAATTTTACACGCAAAGATGAGTATAGAACTAAACTTAATGTCTATAATATACATCCTATTGTCATGAAACTTTGTAAGTAGTGTTATAATACATTAAGCTTTGTTCATACCAAGTTTTTTTAAGATTTGTCTACTCTTTCTACCCTATTAGGTGAAATCTGTAAATATAGAATTTGTACTCTGGCAACTTCCCTAAATGATTTGATGGTGTCAACTTGTCAAATAGCATGAAACTAAAGGATTTAAACTTTTATTTTATAGAATTTCTGCCAAAACGACCAATTTTGACATTTTATGGTCAAAATAGGCATTTTATAACTTTTTCAATATTGATGCATAAATGGCATCCTGACTTTCTATCTGACAGGTTTTTATGTGTCAATATTTGTGTTTCTATGCCTTTACCTGCTTCTTTTACTTATTTATGAACTCTGAATCTACAGAAAAGAAGTTTATCTCAGATAAAATGTGCAAAATGTGTTGTATGAATGACCCTTGTCTAACGCCTTGTTTGGATGAAGGCAATAGTGGGGAGCTTGGTATATAAAATTTGATGTCCATATTAGAGACTTCACTAAATTTGTATCAAATGCACTTTACAATGTCTATTGTACCTGTTCCATTTCACATACTATATTTCTTTTCTTCTGTAGGATAGCAAGTGGTTTAAATATAAGCCTGTTGAGAATAAATTGCATGAAAGTTTTTCCCTAAAAAGGCAAAAATCTTTGTTTCAGCCCATACTGCTTGTAAGAAAAGTTATTTGCAAGAGTCTTTTTGTGCTCAGATTTGTTGTATCATGTCACATGAGTATAGAAATGATAAAAAAGACACACATTTTTATTTTTTATAGCCTCAATATGCATTTTTAAATGTAAATATGTGGCACTGCCTTAATTGACCCTAAATTTTTTCCAGTCTTACTTGGCCTAAGACCCTTTTAAACTAATATGATATGTTATTTGTAACTTTTCTTTCCATTTAAAGTACTTTAAATACATATGTAAGGATTATTTATAACCAAAAAGCTTCACAAATTTAAAATTGCTGGAAAATATTACATCTTCATGTAAGGCTCCACTTCATTGAAAAACCTGAATTTTTAGGCGCAGGCTCATATAAATTTGACTTATGAATAATTATGCCAAGTCTGATAAATCAAATGAGTACTCTATTGCTTTTAGTACATGATAAGTTATATATTAAGGCATTTAACAAGTATTTTTTTGCAATATTTAAATTTTTAAAGCCCCAAATGTTGATAGTTGAAATTTTTCAATTTTAACGTCAAAATTTTACACGCAAAGATGAGTATAGAACTAAACTTAATGTCTATAATATACATCCTATTGTCATGAAACTTTGTAAGTAGTGTTATAATACATTAAGCTTTGTTCATACCAAGTTTTTTTAAGATTTGTCTACTCTTTCTACCCTATTAGGTCCGAGACCACCATTGTCGTCCCTTGATTTTCGTTGTTCACAAATATAGTCCCTAGTGTTGACAATGGGTTACTTGCCATTAATTTTTATACCCCTTCCAAATTTATTTCTCCATGTTCACTGCCTCAAATTGCAAGAAGGGGGTTGAAATTACACTGTAAAAAAATTTGGGTCCAGAATTTTAAAGGAAAGTAGTGATTTGGTCCAGCTGAAAAAGGTTGAAAATGAGCACTTCGGAAGCTGTCAAAAGATTTCAAGACGCCCTAAACATAAAATTGGCCATATTTTGAGTTAGAGGCGATGAAGTTTTCTATAAATTTGATATAATTTGTCCCAAAAGTAGTACAACACACTGTAAAAGTTTCTTTGAGAAAGCGCAGGTGGGATTTTTTTTATTTTCATTTATGTTCTAAAAGAAATGCACTACGAATTAATTGTGTTCTCGGACCTAAGAGGTGAAATCTGTAAATATAGAATTTGTACTCTGGCAACTTCCCTAAATGATTTGATGGTGTCAACTTGTCAAATAGCATGAAACTAAAGGATTTAAACTTTTATTTTATAGAATTTCTGCCAAAACGACCAATTTTGACATTTTATGGTCAAAATAGGCATTTTATAACTTTTTCAATATTGATGCATAAATGGCATCCTGACTTTCTATCTGACAGGTTTTTATGTGTCAATATTTGTGTTTCTATGCCTTTACCTGCTTCTTTTACTTATTTATGAACTCTGAATCTACAGAAAAGAAGTTTATCTCAGATAAAATGTGCAAAATGTGTTGTATGAATGACCCTTGTCTAACGCCTTGTTTGGATGAAGGCAATAGTGGGGAGCTTGGTATATAAAATTTGATGTCCATATTAGAGACTTCACTAAATTTGTATCAAATGCACTTTACAATGTCTATTGTACCTGTTCCATTTCACATACTATATTTCTTTTCTTCTGTAGGATAGCAAGTGGTTTAAATATAAGCCTGTTGAGAATAAATTGCATGAAAGTTTTTCCCTAAAAAGGCAAAAATCTTTGTTTCAGCCCATACTGCTTGTAAGAAAAGTTATTTGCAAGAGTCTTTTTGTGCTCAGATTTGTTGTATCATGTCACATGAGTATAGAAATGATAAAAAAGACACACATTTTTATTTTTTATAGCCTCAATATGCATTTTTAAATGTAAATATGTGGCACTGCCTTAATTGACCCTAAATTTTTTCCAGTCTTACTTGGCCTAAGACCCTTTTAAACTAATATGATATGTTATTTGTAACTTTTCTTTCCATTTAAAGTACTTTAAATACATATGTAAGGATTATTTATAACCAAAAAGCTTCACAAATTTAAAATTGCTGGAAAATATTACATCTTCATGTAAGGCTCCACTTCATTGAAAAACCTGAATTTTTAGGCGCAGGCTCATATAAATTTGACTTATGAATAATTATGCCAAGTCTGATAAATCAAATGAGTACTCTATTGCTTTTAGTACATGATAAGTTATATATTAAGGCATTTAACAAGTATTTTTTTGCAATATTTAAATTTTTAAAGCCCCAAATGTTGATAGTTGAAATTTTTCAATTTTAACGTCAAAATTTTACACGCAAAGATGAGTATAGAACTAAACTTAATGTCTATAATATACATCCTATTGTCATGAAACTTTGTAAGTAGTGTTATAATGCATTAAGCTTTGTTCATACCAAGTTTTTTTAAGATTTGTCTACTCTTTCTACCCTATTAGGTCCGAGACCACCATTGTCGTCCCTTGATTTTCGTTGTTCACAAATATAGTCCCTAGTGTTGACAATGGGTTACTTGCCATTAATTTTTATACCCCTTCCAAATTTATTTCTCCATGTTCACTGCCTCAAATTGCAAGAAGGGGGTTGAAATTACACTGTAAAAAAATTTGGGTCCAGAATTTTAAAGGAAAGTAGTGATTTGGTCCAGCTGAAAAAGGTTGAAAATGAGCACTTCGGAAGCTGTCAAAAGATTTCAAGACGCCCTAAACATAAAATTGGCCATATTTTGAGTTAGAGGCGATGAAGTTTTCTATAAATTTGATATAATTTGTCCCAAAAGTAGTACAACACACTGTAAAAGTTTCTTTGAGAAAGCGCAGGTGGGATTTTTTTTATTTTCATTTATGTTCTAAAAGAAATGCACTACGAATTAATTGTGTTCTCGGACCCGCTGCTGTATGCCCTGAGGTAATCGGTGCCCTGAGGTAATCGTGGTAATGCGTCATTGATTAAATACGCACGAAAATATAGTTCTTATTTAGATAGATCTTAATACCAAATTTAAATGTGACAAAATACCAAAGATGTCAACAAACTTCCCAAATGATTTTATTATTTGTATTCACCGATCATTCATTTCGTATGTACGTGTAGGTTGGGGATGGCTGGTAAAATTATAAACTTTTTTTTTTTATAAAAGTTCAATTAATGATCTAAAGTATTCATTCATGACAGGGTTACCTGAGGTAACCCAAACAATAACAGCAAATAAAACCTATTTAACTCAAGTTAATTCAGATCACCTTTACATATACATCACATAAACAATATAACTTCAATGAATTCCTACATTAAAAATGAAGAAGTTGGTTTATTACACCATAAATGCATATACTAGCAAAGTATCTACTAAGTATTCTGTCATGACAAGGTTACCTCAGGTAACCCATAAAATAGCAACAAGTATTATCCATTCATATCAAGTTAACTTAAGTCGCCTTTCTGATATATCACATAAACAATACACATCTATGAAGTCCTAAATTCAAATCAAAGAAATTGTTCGATTACAACATAAATGTTTACACTAGCAAACTATCTAAAAAGCATTCTTCATGTCATGGGTACCTGAGGTAACCCCAGACATAATTACAAATATAACCCACTTAACTGAAGTTAACTGAGGTCACCTTTACATGTACATCACATAAACAATACAACTTTCATGAAGTCCTACATTTGAAATAAAGAAGTTTGTTTATTACAATTAATGGGAACACTAGCAAAGTATCTACGAAAAATTCATTCATTACAGGGTTACCTGAGACAGGGTTACCTCAGGTAACCTAATAATAACAACAAATACAACCCATTTAATTCAAGTTTACTCAGGTAACATATATCTATACATCGCATAAACAATACAAATCTATGAAGTCCTACATTTTAAATTAAGAAATTGTGTAACATCAATGCATATACCAGCAAAGTATCTACGAAGTATTCTTTCATAACAGGGTTAAGGTAACCCCAAAAGTAACAGTAAATATAATCAATTCAAATAAAGTTAACTTAAGTCGCCTTTCCTAAATATCATATAAACAATACACATCTATAAAATTCAAATTTATAAAACAGTAAACGGTTTATTACAACTTAAATGTATATTCTGGAAAACTATCTACAAAGTATTCTTACATGACAGGATAACCTCAGGTAACCATAACAATAACAACAAAGATAACCTTTCTATTTCAAGTTAACTCATGTCACCTTTAAATATATATAAATCAAATAAACAATACAAATCTATGAAGTCCTACATTTTTAAATTAAGAAATTGGGTAATTAAAATACAAATGTATATACTAGCAAAGTATCTACTAATATTTTTTTTCATAACAGGGTTACCTGAGGTAACCCAAACAATAACAGCAATTACAACCTATTTAACTCAAGTTAATTCAGATCACCTTTACATATACATCACATAAACAATATAACTTCAATGAATTCCTATATTGAAAATGAAGAAGTTGGTTTATAACAGCATAAATGCATATACTAGCAAAGTATCTACAATGTATTCTGCCATGACAGGGTTACCTCAGGTAACCAATAAAATCGTAACAAGTATAATCCATTCGAGTTAAGACAAATCGCATTTTCTAAATATCACATGAATAATACACTTCTATGAAGTCCTACATGTAAAATAAAGAAATTGTTTGATTACAACATAAATGTTTACACTAAAAAACTATCTAATAAGCATTCTCTCATAACAAAAGTACCTGAGGTAACCCCAAATATAACTACAAATATAACCCACTTAACTGAAGTTAACTGAGATCACCTTTACATGTACATCACATAAACAATACAACTTCAATGAAGTCCTACATTGAAAATGATTAAATTGGTTCATTACAATTAATGTTAACACTAGCAAAGTATCTACGAAGTAATTATTCATGACAGGGTTACCTCAGGTAACTCCAATAATAACAACAAATACAACCCCTTTAACTCAAGTTAACTCAGATAACATTTACATATACATCGCATAAACAATACAAATCTATGAAGTCCTACATTTTAAATTAAGAAATTGTGTAATTACAGCATCAATACCAGCAAAGTATCTACGAAGTATTCTTTCATAACAGGGTTACCTCAGGTTACTCCAAAAAAAACAATAGATATAATCAATTCAAATGAAGTTAACTTAAGTCGCCTTTCCTAAATATCATATATACAATACACATCTATAAAGTCCAAAATTAAAAAGTAAATGATTTATTACAACTTAAATGTATATTCTGGAAAACTTTCTACGAAGTATTCTTACATGAAAGGGTTACATTAGGTAACCATAACAATAACAAGAAATATAACCCTTTTTACTCAAGTTGCCTCAGGTCACCTTTAATAAAATATATATCACATAAACACTACAAATCTATGCAGTCCTACATTTCAAATTAAAAAATTGTGGAATTACAATATGAATGTATACACTAGCAAAGTATCTACTAAGAATTCTTTCATAGCAGGGTTACCTGAGGTAACCAAAACAATAACAGCAAATACAACCTATTTAATTCAAGTTAATTCAGATCACCTTTACATATACATCACATAAACAATATAACTTCAATGAATTTCTACATTAAAAATGAAGAAGTTGGTTTATTACACCATAAATGCATATACTAACAAAGTATCTAGTAAATATTCTGTTATGACAGGGTTACCTCAGGTAACCCATAAAATAGCAACAAGTATTATCCATTCATATCAAGTTAACTTAAGTCGCCTTTCCGATATATCACATAAACAATACACATCTATGAAGTTCTACATTTGAAATAAAGAAATTGTCTGATTACAACATAAATGTTTACACTAGCAAACTATCTAAAAAGCATTCTTCATAACATGGGTACCTGAGGTAACCCCAGACATAATTACAAATATAACCCACTTAACTGAAGTTAACTGAGGTCACCTTTACATGTGCATCACATAAACAATACAACTTTCATGAAGTTCTACATTTAAAATAAAGAAGTTTGTTTATTACAATTAATGTAAACACTAGCAAAGTGTCTACGAAGGATTCATTCATTACAGGGTTACCTCAGGTAACCATACCAGTAACAACAAGGATAACCCATCTAACTCAAGTTAACTCAGGTCACCTTTAAATATATATACATCACATTAACAATACAAATCCATGAAGTCCTACATTTCAAATTAAAAAATTGTGTAATTAAAATATCAATGTATACACTAGCAAAGTATCTACTAAGAATTCTTTCATAGCAGGGTTACCTGAGGTAACCAATACAATAACAACAAAAACAACCTATTTAACTCAAGTTATTTCAGATCACTTTTACATATACATCACATAAACAATATAACTTCAATTAATTCCTACATTAAAAATAAAGAAGTTGGTTTTTTTCACCATAAATGCATATACTAGCAAAGTATCTACTAAGTATTCGTCAGGACAGGGTTACCTCAGGTAACCCATAAAATAGCAACAAGTATTATCCATTCGTATCAAGTTAACTTAAGTCGCCTTTCCGATATATCACATAAACAATACACATCTATGAAGTCCTACATTTAAAACAATGAAATTGTTCGATTACAACATAAATGTTTAAACTAGGAAACCAGCTAAAAAGCATTCCTCATAACATGGGTACCTGAGGTAACCCCAGACATAATAACAAATATAACCCACTTAACTGAAGTTAACTGAGGTCACCTTTAAATGTACATCACATAAACAATACAACTTTCATGAAGTCCTACATTTTAAATAAAGAAGTTTGTTTATTACAATTAATGTAAACACTAGCAAAGTATCTACGAAGAACTCATTCATTACAGGGTTACCTCAGGTAACCCAATAATAACAACAAATACAACCCATTTAACTCAAGTTAACTCAGGTAACATATATCTATACATCGCATAAACAATACAAATGTATGAAGTCCTACATTTTAAATTAAGAAATTGTGTATAATTACAACATCAATGCATATACCAGCAAAGTATCTACGAAGTATTCTTTCATAACAGGGTTACCTCAGGTAACCCCAAAAATAACAGTAAATATAATCAATTAAAATCAAGTTAACTTAAGTCGCCTTTCCTAAATATCATATAAACAATACACATCTATAAAGTTCAAATTTATAAAAAAGTAAATGGTTGATTACAACTTAAATGTATATTCTGGAAAACTATCTACGAAGTATTCTTACATCACAGGATAACCTCGGGTAACCATAACAATGACAACAAAGATAACCTTTTTATTTCAAGTTAACTCAGGCACCTTTAAATATATATGCTTCAAATAAACAATACCAATCTATGAAGTCCTACATTTTTAAATTAAGAAATTGTGTAATTAAAAAACAAATGTATACACTAGCAAAGTATCTACTAATATTTTTTTTCATAACAGGGTTACCTGAGGTAACCCAAACAATAACAGCAATTACAACCTATTTAACTCAAGTTAATTCAGATCACCTTTACATATACATCACATAAACAATATAACTGCAACGAATTCCTACATTGAAAATGAAGAAGTTGGTTTATTTCAGCATAAATACATATACTAGCAAAGCATCTACTAAGTATTCTGTCATGACAGGGTTACATCAGGTAACCCATAAAATAGCTACAAGTATAATCCATTTAAATCAAGTTAAGATAGATTGCATTTTCTAAATATCACATAAACAATTTACATCTGTGAAGTCCTACATGTAAAACAAAGAAATTGTTTGATTACAACATAAATGTTTACACTAGCAAACTATCTAATAAGCATTCTTTCATAACAGGGGTACCTGAGATAACCACAAATATAATTACAAATATAACCCACTTAACTGAAGTTAATAATATATTGAGATCACCTTTACATGTATATCCAATAAACAATATAACTTCAATGAAGACCTACATTCAAAATGAATAAGTTGGTTTATTACAATTAATGTAAAGACTAGCAAAGTATCTACGAAGTTTCATTCATGACAGGGTTACCTCAGGTAACCCCAATTATAACACCAAATACAACCCATTTAATTCAAGTGAACTCAGGTAACATTTACATATAATCGCATAAACAATACAAATCTATGAAGTCCTACATTTTAAATTAAGAAATTGTGTAATTACAGCACAAATGCATATACCAGCAAAGTATCTACGAAGTATTCTTTCATAACAGGATTACCTCAGGTAACCCCAAAAATAGCAACAAATATAATCAATTCAAATCAAATTAACATAAGGTTGCAGTCTTGTTATTGACTGCTCCATAGGCTTACATGCAAAACAGCTGATCTTCATGTTCATATCATGTATGTACCAAAGTGAAATTGTGATTTAATTGAAAAAAAGGGGGTCTTGCCACGAAGAATAAAAAGTTACGCAATCCTGAAGTCAACTCATTTTTTTTTCTACTTTCTGTTTGCTATTTTTACTATACCTCACCACTTCAAGTAAACATGATATCCTTCCACTTTCCTGGAATGATATCCCCAAAAGATGCAAGATTTTTTTAAAAGTCTATATTTATGTTTCCATTCACCATAAACCTATAAACAAACAGAAAAAAATGAGTTCAGAAAAAAATTCAGTCTACCAAATTATCTGTAAATCTCATTCTAGTCTATCTTTATGAATAACCTGACAATGCCCAGTTGTACAGTGGTTCCCTGGGGTAACATGACCATGCACAGTAGTACAATGATTCCTTTAAGTTACCTACCATGCACAGTAGTACAATGGTTCCCTGAAGTATCCTGACCATGCACGTTAGTGCAATGGTTCCCTGAGGTAACCCGACCATGCACAGTAGTTCAATGGTTCCCTGAGGTAACCTCACAATACACAGCAGTACAATGGTTCCCTGAGGTACCATGACAATGCACAGAAGAACAATGATTTCCTGAGGAGACTTGACCATGCACAATAGTACAATGGTTCCCTGCAGAGTAGTACAATGGTTTCCTGAGGTTACCTGACCATGCCCATTTGTACAGTGGTTCCCTGAGATAACATGACCATGCACAGTAGTACAATGATTCCCTGAGGTAACCTGACAATGCACAGTAGAACAATGATATCTTGAGTAAACCTACCATGCACAGTAGTTCAATGATTACCTGAGGTAACCTGACCATGCACAGTGGTACCATGGTTCCCTAAGGTAACATGGCCATGCACAAAGTACAATGGTTCCCTGAGGTAACCTGACTGTGCACAGTAGTACAACGGTTCCCTGAGGTAACCTGACCATGCACAAAGTACAATGGTTCCCTGAGGTAACCTGACCATGTACAGTAGTACAATGGTTCCCTGAGGTAACCTGACCATGTACAGTTGTACAGTGGTTCCCTGAGTAACCTAACAATGCACAATATTACAATGGTTTCCTGAGGTAACCTGATCATGCACAATATTACAATGATTCCCTGATTAAACCTACCATGCACAGTATTGCAATGGTTTCCTGAGGTAACCTGAACATGCACAGTAGTACAATGGTTCCCTGAGGAAACCTGACAATGCACAGTAGTAAAATGATTTCCTGAGGTAACATGACAATGCACAGTAGTACAATGGTTCCCTGAGGTAAAATAACCATGCACAGTAGTACAATGGTTTCCTGAGGAAAACTGACAATGCAGAGTAGTACAATGATTCCTTGAGGTAACTTACCATGCACAGTTGTACAATGGTTCCCCGACGTAACCTGACCATGTACAGTAGTACAATGGTTCCCTGAGGTAACCTGACTATGCACAGTAGTACAATGGTTCCCTGAGGTGAACTCACAATACTCAACAGTACAATGGTTCCCTGAGGTACCATGACCATGTACAGTAGAACAATGATTCCCTGAGGAGACTTGACCATGCACAATAGTACAAAGGTTCCCTGCACAGTAGTACAATGGTTCCCTGAGGTAACCTGATCATGCCCAATATTACAATGATTCCCTGATTAAACCTACCATGCACAGTATTGCAATGGTTTCCTGAGGTAACCTGAACATGCACAGTAATACAATGGTTCCCTGAGGAAACCTGACAATGCACAGTAGTACAATGATTCCCTGAGGTAACATGACCATGCACAGTAGAAGAATGATTTCCTGAGGAGACTTGACCATGCACTATAGTACAATGGTTCCCTGCAGAGTAGTACAATGGTTTCCTGAGGTTACCTGACCATGCCCATTTGTACAGTGGTTCCCTGAGATAACATGACCATGCACAGTAGTACAATGGTTCTCTGAGGTAAACTCACAATACACAGCAGTACAATGGTTCCCTGAGGTACCATGACCATGCACAGTAGAACAACGATTCCCTGAGGAGACTTGACAATGCACAATAGTACAATGGTTCCCTGCACAGTAGTACAATGGTTTCCTGGGGTTACCTGACAATGCCCAATTGAACAGTGGTTCCCTGGGGGTAACACGACCATGCACAGTAGTACAATGATTACCTGAGGTTACCTACCATGCGCAGTAGTACAATGGTTCCCTGAAGTAACCTGACCATGCACAGTAGTGCAATGGTTCCCTGAGGTAACCTGACAATGCACAGTAGTTCAATGGTTCCCTGAGGTAACCTCACAATACACAGCAGTACAATGGTTCACTGAGGTACCATGACAATGCACAGCATAACAATGATTTCCTGAGGAGACTTGACCATGCACAATAGTACAATGGTTCCCTGCAGAGTAGTACAATGGTTCCCTGAGGTTACCTGACCATGCCCATTTGTACAGTGGTTCCCTGAGATAACATGGCCATGCACATTAGTACAATGGTTCTCTGAGGTAACCTGACAAAGCACAGTAGAACATTGATATCCTGAGTAAACCTTCCATGCACAGTAGTACAATGGTTACCGGAGGTAACCTGACCATGCACAGTGGTACCATGGTTCCCTAAGGTAACATGGTCATGCACAAAGTACAATGGTTCCCTGAGGTAACCTGACTATGCACAGTAGTACAATGGTTCCCTGAGGTAACCTGACAATGCACAGTAGTACAATGGTTTACTGAGGTAACCTGACCATGCACAAAGTACAATGATTCCCTGAGGTAATCTGACCATGCACAGTAGTACAGTGGTTCCCTGAGGTAACCTGACCATGCACAGTAGTACAATGGTTCCCTGAAGTAACATGACCATGCACAGTAGTATAATGGTTCCCTGAGGAAACCTACCATGCAGAGTAGTACAATGATTCCCTGAAGTACTCTGACCATGCACAGTAGTACAATGGTTCCCTGAAGAAACCTGACCATGCACAGTAGTGCAATGGTTCCCTGAGGTAACCTGACCATGCACAGTAGTACAATGGTTCCCTGAGGTAACCTGACCATGCACAGTAGTACAATGGTTCCCTGAAGTAACCCAACCATGCACAGTAGTACCATGGTTCCCTGAGGTAACCTCACCATGCACAGTAGTACAATGGTTCCCTGAGGTAACCTGGTCATGTATAGTAATTTACATATGACCTGAGGTAACCTTGTCATGTACAGTAATTTACAGATCACCTGAGGTAACCTGGTCATGTACAGTGATTTACAGATGACCTGAGGTAGCCTGTCCGTGAAAAAAAGAACATAGATATAATCTGGACTAAGCTGATGAAGGGAGTTATGAACATTCATTTGTGGTAACCTGAGGTTTCCAGAAAAAAAGTTTATCTGTGGTAACATGCAGCTGGTACAATGACCATGAAGTTGTGACCTTAGGTAACCTCACCATATTCTAACATACAGAGGTATTCTGAGGTTTAGTAGTTAAGAGATGACATTAGTTAACATGTGCACTTGGGCATGTATAGAAATGCAGAAGTGCCCTGAGGAAAACTAAAAAAATAGTGTTTTGTAAAGTTTATACAAACCGTGGTAATACGAGTATGTGCAGTAATACAGAGTAACCTCATCAAGTACAGCAATACAGAGGTGATATTAGGTAACCTCACAATGTTCAATCATACAGAGGTGACCTGAGGTAACCTCACCATGTGAGCAATCATAGATATGATCTGAGATACAGGCAAGACACAGTTATTTAGAGATGAACTAAGGTTATCTGACCATGTACAAAAGTACACTGGAGATGTGAGGTTTTTTCTTGAAAATATCCAACATCTGTACAAATAAAATTAATTAAGACAATTAACATTTTAAAAAAGCAGTTATATACTATATAATTACCTGTGCTTGTTACTACGTTACTTTCAAAGTAATGTCAAATGAAAAAAATATAGATTACTGTTCGTACTGTAATGTTTCTCTTTTTTAATACTGGTGAATAAAATCCTTACAGTGTGTACTGGCTGGTCATCATCGCGTATGATGCGATTTTGATACGCATACACAGCTAATGAATAGTATGCATGAATATAGATAAGATCAGCACGTGAAGTCATAGACTGAAAGTTGTAGATTTGTAGATGCCGTTTATAGAATACAAAATTAGATCACAAACATAGTTATTAAAATTGAGAAAGGACATGGTGAATATGTCAAAGCGACAACCATCCGACCATAGAGCAAACAACAGCCGAAGGCAACAAATGGGTCTCCAATGTAGCGAGAATTCCCGCACCCGTAGGTGTCCTTCAGCTGGCCCCTAAAAATATGCATAATAGTACAGTGATAATGGATGTCAAACAAACTCCGAATTATACACAAGAAACTAAAATTAAAAATCATACAAGACTAACAAAGGCCAGAGGCTCCTGACTTGGGACAGGCGCAAAATTGCGGCGGGGTTACATATGTTAATGAGATCTCAACCCTCCCACTATACCTCTAGCCAATGTAGAAAAGTAAAAGCATAACAATACGCTCATTAAAATTCAGTTCAAGAGAAGTCCGAGTCCGATGTCAAAAGATGTATCAAAAGAAAATAAATAAAATGACAATAATACATAAATGACAACAGACTACTAGCAGTTAACTGACATGCCAGCTCCAGACCTCAATTAAACTGATTGAAAGATTATGTGTTCATCATATGAATATCAGGCACAATCCCTCCCGTTAGGGGTTTAGTATCATACTATCATAAAATATATGAGAAGAACATAACCCGTGTCATGCCAACAACTGTTTTTTAGAAATAAATGTGTTTAGTTCCAGTGCAAAGACCCTATCAGAGAATCAATATTAAAGCCAAAATATGCAATCTTTGATGACCTGACAAAAGTATCGTAACTATATCCCTTTTTAATAAGTCTATTTAAAGGTTTTGTTAGTTTCTGAGAAGAATACTGACATTTTTGTGCTTTACAAAAAATATTTCCATAAAAATTGGATGTGAAATACCTGAACGTATAAGATGTCTGCATGTTGAGTTATATTTAAGAATTATTTCCTTATACCGGTGATAAAATTTAGTAAATGTTTTGACCAGTTTGTAATATCGAAAACCCTGGTGTAATAATTTTTCAGTAATACATAAATTTCTCTCGCTAAAATCTAATACGTTGTTACATACACGAGCGAATCGTACAAGTTGAGATACATAAACACCATAAGATGGTGACAAGGGTACGTCACCATCTAAAAACGGATAATTAACAATAGGAAATAAAAAATCATCTCTTTTATCATAAATTTTTGTATTCAGCTTCCCGTTTATGATATAGATATCAAGATCGAGGAATGGGCAGTGGTCATTGTTAGCATTACATGTGTAGCTTTATTTAAAGTAAGTTCTACAGTATAAATTTCTTTAGTATACATACGGAAGTCGTCATTATTGAGAGCCAATATATCATCCAAATATCTAAAAGTATTGTTAAATATTAGTATCAAATGTTGTTTTGATGGGTCTTTGCTAATTTTAGTCATAAATTGTAACTCATAACAATACAAAAACAGGTCCGCAATAAGTGGTGCACAGTTAGTCCCTATTGGAATTCCAATAACTTGACGATATACGGAATCTCCAAAGCGAACAAAAATGTTATCAAGTAAAAATTCAAGCGCATAAGTAGTATCAAAGCATGTTCAATAGACATAGTTCTTTGTTTATTGCTTCTAAAAAATTATCAAAAAGAGTTTGAACATATGTACTCGCATTCCGACTTTTTAAATGCCCAGTTAATTAGGGATGTGAATTTTTCTTAATAAGAATATGAGGCAAAGTGGTATATAGGGTAGAAAAATCAAAACTTTGAACAGATTCAAAATCACCAATATATGCATGCAATTTATCAAGTACTTCCAACGAGTATTTGACACTCCAAAAGTAATTAATTCCACTATTTTCAAAGGCCTTATTTCAACAATTTATTATCTGGTTTTTTATTGTACCAAGTGTACTAGTAAGTAAAACAGACAATTTAGTAGTTGAACAATGGACAGTGGCGGGTCCAGGGGTGTTCTGGGGATAGGAACCCTTTTTTTGGAACCCTCTCCTTGTGTCCTGGATTGGAACCCCCCCCCCTTTTTTTTAAATGGATGGATCCGCCACTGCCCCTCATGCAGTCGGACAAGATGGACTGATTTTCAAAAACCTATCTATTAAATGTTATCATTTTCTACTTACAATGTATGTTACTTTAAAAGAAGTAACCAAAATCAATATATGCGTTATCTGTCCATATGTAAGTGTCATATATTACCAAACTCAATGATAGTCAAAGTTTCAACAGGACATTCACGAAACTTAGGCAGCAATCATTTCATTTTCAGAGGGGGGTCTGTGGATTTTTTTTAAAAGTTTGTTTCTAATTGTTTGAGAAACAAATAATTTGTTTTTGACCCTGAGGAAACAAAAATGTTTGTTTCACCCTCAGCTGCCACTATATGTAATGCTAAAATTGAAATGAAAGAAAAAAATGTTTTCGACTGGTCTCCAAAAAATATTGTCTTTTGCCGAAGGAAAAAAATCCATAGCCCCCCCCTCCCCCCGGAAAATCAAATGTTTGCTGCCTTAGGCATGCGTGGATAACTGTTATTCTTTAATAGTTAGTTTAAATAATTGTATACATTTATTTACATAAATCTTTATGAAACCAGTTTTTGACAACTATTATTATAAAAGTTTAAATCGCCATTCAAAAAGGGTTTTCTTTTTAATTATTTTAAGTCATTTACGTTTCACTAAATAAATATCTGTTCACGTTGCAAAGATCACAAATTAACCAAATATCTGGGTTTTTTTCGTGAATTATTTGTCGTAACTTATTGTCAAAAGTTGTATGTGTTCCTGTTTTCTCCTATTTTTCGCACATATACTGTCAGTCGAAATAGAAAGTACAATGATGTATTTTTAGTTTATTCTATTTTTAGATCATGTTATTACTACGCATAATGGGGACTATTGCCACGATTACCTGAGGGCACCGATTACCTCAGGGCATACAGCAGCGGACCTAACTGCCACCTGCGTATAGAACACACATTAATGGAGAAATATTCATTTTTAATCAAGATTAACAATAATCTACAAAATATTTCCAAAGAGTACATCTTCATTTATTAATTTAATGATTTTAACATCAGCAACATATTCTCAATAACATTGTTCTCATTTGTTATAATTTGCTACCATTTATATAAAATAGTTACTAAAAGTTTTCATAAATGACCTTACCAATCATTACTGATATTTTCAAAGAGATCACAGTCAATCAATTTATGTTTTCACTATATATAGCTAGTATCATACATGTAATAACAAGTTTCGCCTTAATCATAGTCATTCTTATGTATTCAAAAATATCACAGATATATAGACATCTACATATATATAGATTTCTGGAGAACAAGTATCAACCATAAACAAGTTCTTTGTCCATATCTGAGCTTTGTTTACTGTATTGGTCCTGGTTAGAAACTAAAGATAGTTGTTGCTCACACCATCTAAAAAAAAAGTAGTGAATTCAAGGTTTTGCTTTTTTCTATTCTTAATCTTTACAATTAAGTTTAAATATAGTCCAGCTCTAAGCTATGTTTGATGTAAGTGTCATGGCAATGATAAATAAATTTGAGTCGTATGACGATTTTTTTTTCAGTAATTTTCTCATTAATAAAATTGAGAAAGGAAATATGGGGAATGTGTCAAAGCAACAACAACCCAACCATAGAGCAGAAACCAGCAGAAGGCCACCAATGGGTATTCAATGTAGCGAGAAACTCCCGCACCTGTAGGCGTCCTTCAGCTGTCCCCTTAAAAAATATGTATACTAGTACAGTGAAAATGGACATAATACTAAACTCTGAATACCCTATTTATTATAAATATTACGGCCACAAATAATCAAGCACAGGTTTTTATGTCATTTAAAAAAAAAAGGAACACAGGCACTTTTTCCTACCTGGATTATATAAAAATATGCGAAGATTAATTCAATGGGTTGTTTAAAAATAAAGTAAGAGAACGAAAGCTAAAAATTTTGAAATTTTACCATTTATAAAGGGGCATAACTCTGGAACAGTTAAAGTGACGCCAACAAAATTCAAACTTGATCTGTGTTTTTGGTAATAAGCAATTTATATAAGTTTCATAACATTTGTTTTAAGCAAACTCAAGTTTGAGAACGAAAACCAAATTTGGAATGTACAGACAGACAAGGGTAAAACTTAATGTCCCCTCTAACACAGCTTGGGCATAAAATGGTTCAAAAGACAGAAATCAAGCAAATGGTGGATCGTCTTGGATGTCATATAGTTTGATTTAATTTTTTTGTTTGCTGTATACAAAACACATAACATTTTCCTGAAACAAGAAGTACTGACATCATAAAACCAAATATCTTTCACATGTTCCCTTAGTTTCTGCTTCATATCATATAGACATTTAGTTTCTGTTTCATATCATATAGACATAATTATTACCTTTTACATGCATAGATATCAACTGGTGACATTCCACAGATCGCTGTATGTTCAATCATTAATATTCCTGAAATTAACATAGAAATGATCATTCATGAAACATTTGTTAGAACTTTTAATCTTTGCACGTGTTTTTAATACATCTGTCATTCCTTTCCTTTTACTGTGCACTCTAAACAATTAAATACCAGCTTGAACAGGAATGTGAAATTTGCATTTAAGCTCTGAACAAAATAACTTAAAAACCTGAACAAATCTTTTATGTTATAAAGAACTTTAAAACTTCAACATACTAAGATAAAATAAATTATGTGGCTGACAGGTATTTGTATAACCTCCCAATTTAATAAAGTGATTTGAAGTAAAAACAAATCTTGAAATCAATAACAGAGATGCACAGAAATAACTACAATGAAAATAAATATCAATTCAGTTATTTGAATAAAAAGTACTGCACATAAAATTGCATTTTTTACATCAAACTTTTCGAATTTTTGAAATTTTCTGCATCATTCATAACTATTTTATTTCAATAAGACAAATCTTTTTAGTAATTCTGCATTCAATAAAGGCAACAGTAGTATAACGCTGTTCAAAACTTGTAAATCTATGGACAAAAAACAAAATCGGGGTAACAAACCAAAACTGAGGGAAACACATTAAATATTAGAGGAGAACAATGACACAACATTAAAATGTAACACACAAAGAAACGGACTAAGCATTAGACAAAATCCGATGAGAATAACAAATATAACATCAAAACCAAGTACATGAATTTGGGATAGAAAAGTACTGTGATATGTCTTATAGTAATGTGAACTCACACTAAAATAGTCAAAAGTGACTCAGATATGTTCTTTACAAACTTGACAATAAATCTATTAAGATAAATCAGATTAAGGTGGTACCTAACACTACAGGGAGATCACTCTGTAATATCACCTAAACCTTTTCATTATGTTGTGTTGTTAAGTGAATATTAAACTCATAAGAAACCTCAAATTAAAAAAAATCATGCAAATGTTTTTTATAACTAAATGGATAGTTTTCATTATACAACTTATGTACATATACTTTTTTCTTAGGAAAATTCTTTAATTTGTCCATATTTAGAAGAAGTTTACTTATTTTTAATTGCTTGCTTCCAGGAAGCAATTCGCCGACATATTTTCCGTATGCATAGTGACCTGAGCGTAACCCTCCTCGTAAAAATCCGGTGATCGCAATATGCATGGGTCTGTCATTAAAATAAACAATCATCTGATTGTACATGTTAAACACATGCTAAATATCCATGCTTTTTGGTATGTGTTTACAATAAGGTGACAATCGGTAAACTTCGGCTTTAAAACAGGGCATTTAATGAGCAGCCATATTTTTTATATCATAAAAGACAGAGAGAAAAAAAATGACGATTATACGATATATTTGCGTACAAAATGACAAAATCGTGCACAGAGTTCTAAGTTTATCATATATACATGCATTGGTTCAAGAATTGAGTAAACATTATTTTTCACCTCTCACTGGTTTCATATGACTTTAAGCTTCTCAATGATCAAAATTAAAGTTTGTCAAACTGCTATATGACCAGTGTAATTTTTCTGATAAAATGGTTGGTTCAAATTTTCTGAAATTTTTATATTTTGTCAAAAGATCAAAGTAAATACTTTGTCAAAATTTTATGAAAATTAAACGAGCCAAATTAATTTTTGTGAAGGTGTTGGGCACCACCTTAAATGAATACTTACCCATGTATATTCTAGACAAACTATAGGACAAATCTCTAGCAGCAAAACTCAAAACATCCAAATTTCCTTGATTTTTTGTAACAAACTGCAATACTGATTTCAAAGCCATCTGTAACTTTTCTGCTTCTTTTGATAACTCTTGAGGTGTTCCAGATAGTTTATTGTCCACATCATTTTTTAAAGATATCAATGCCTGACCATTTGATTTACTGATACATCTTAACACATCTAAAGACAGAATATTTGTTGTTCCTTCCCATATAGTCAATACCTGGGTAAATAAAAAGGAAACAAGTTGTAGTAGTAAATTAACTGATTTTAATATTGAAGGCCAGACACATGTTTAGTTCTTTGGTCAAGTTGTTGTCTCTTTCCCATATTCCCCATTTCCATTCTCTATTTTTTTTTCAAAAAAGTTAAAACTGCCAAATATAGTTGAAGAGCATTGTAAATGCATTTGGCTTATAATAGTCACATTGTTAATATCAATCAAAATTCTCAAGGATTTTTCAGATATTTTCTCCTAATGAATTCGGGATTATGACATTTCAATTAATGCCTTATGGTGTTAAGTCAACTTTTAGACAACTGAATGTTCAATGTTTATCTTTGTTAAAAACAGTTGTAAAAATACTCTTGAAAGTACACTGAACATATCAATTGACTACAGGCAAAATATACTGCATTAAAATGTTCACAAAACTGACTGAAAGGCTGAACATATCTGAAATGTATAACTAAATTTATTGTTTACCTGTCATACAAAATTTTAAGCTTAGAATCTACCATGCCTCCAGGTGAGGAATTTTCCAACTGTGTTGAAAACCCATTGGTGGACTTCGGCTGTTTTCTGCTTTGGTCGAGTTGTTGTTTCTTTGACACATTCCTCATTTACATTTTACATTTTATTTGGTATTTTATTATCTGGTCTTTTCAAAACAAACATTTCATTTCTAGGTATATTGAGTCTTACCTGAGCGTCTCGAAGAAAATTTGGTAACCCAGTCTCCTCTATATAACCTTGACCTCCAAAACTTTCCAAACCTTCTGAACTTACTGACATAGCCTGAAATAAATTAGAAATCAAAATAATTAAAAACATTAAATTAGAAAATATAAGATTGTCTTGATGTGAGGATCACATGTATTAATCAAGAGTTGATATATATGTGGAAAAGATAACAGACCTTTATTCAGGTATAGATTGAATTAGTACATTTATTTTATAACACAAATTACCTGTGTTAAATGGCAAGTTAGTCTACTAAAAAAATTGAAACCGTTTGCTATCATAAAACAAATAATACATCAATTTTCAGGGATTTGTCAATTTGAAAATAGGTTTTTGCTACTTCTTCAATAAGCATGCAGCATTAACAAGTAAGAAAATGGTTGGACCCTAGTCAGAAGAAGGTGTCAAGGTACAGTGACATAAGTTTTCCAACTGCCACCTTATGAACTAGCTTTTTAAATATCTGGCTCGATGTATTAGTCTGGTACAATGAACTCACCATAGATATTAGAATTAAAATTTTGTATGCCAGATGAGTGTTATGTCTCAAAAGACTCATCAGTGATGCTCAAAACATATAAATGGAAAATGTGTCTCTTTGGGCCAGGTGAGCTAAAGATTAGTGTAGGATAACTTACTTTTGTTAAAGTATAAAACATACAGACCTTTCCAAATACAACAGTATTTTTTTGTCACCTGATTATAACACTTTCAACAAGAATGTGTCCATATTATACAGATGCCCTATCAGCACTATCATTTTCTATGTTCAGTGGACTCAAAATGAGGTAGAATCTCTAATTTGGCATTAAAATTAGAAAGATCCTATCATAGGGAACTATGTACAAATTTCATATTGATTGGACTACAACTTCATCAATCAAAGTGCTTTTAAGCACTGAAGGTAAAGATTGCTTCAATTTAACAGGGGAAGTAAAATCAAATATTGCATTGGTTGTAGTTGATTTAACAGCAATTCTATAAACAAAGGAAGATAACTCCAATTTTTAAAGATGACTTTAACAATGACATCATTTATATTTTTAGAACAGATATTAGATTCCTGCACCTTGCAAAAGTTATGTTATTTTCTTGACAAATGTAACATAATTTTGTGCCTTGAATATCTTAACATGTATTACATCGATAAATTTCTGGAAATATTCATGCATAGGATGTATAGAATGTTATAATCAATGCACTATATTTTGTGGATCAAAAAGGTAGAGATAATATAAAAAAAAGAAGATGTGGTATGATTGCCAATGAGACAACGTCACAAGTGACCAAAATGACACAGAAATTAACAACTATAGGTCACCGGACGACCTTCAACAATAAGCAAAGTCTATACCCCATAGTCAGCTATAAAAGGCCCGAAATGTTAAACAATTCAGACGAGAAAACTAACAGCCTTATTTATGTAGCCTTGAGATAAGCCTTGAGATAAGCCTTGGAAGATTTAGATATCAAGTCAGTCCCATAAGGTTTTGGTTGCATTTCATGCAATTTTACCAAAAACTACCTCGACCAAAAAATTTAACATTAAACGAGACAAACAAACAAATCAACGGACGCACATACCAGAAAACATCATGCCCATAAATGGGACATAAAAATACCAAAGTAAACTCAAAACAAGAAATATGACGAGTGGGAGTATCTTAGACTCACCTACATATACTAAAAAAACAACATATGAATACATGCGGTAAGTCCATCAGTTTGGAGATACAGATGTGGACACACAAAGATAATGAGCACAGACCTTTAAGTACACAACAAATCTAGATAGGCAAAAATTATAGTAGGTTTACCTGAAACATACCTGTTTACCTGTGTATAACTTGATGAGAGGTGTGAGTAATCTTAGTAAGTGTAATTCATCTTCAGTTGCTTTTCCACTCTCTTGTTTACTTAACAGTAACACAGCTTGGAAAACAAATAAGGTGGCAGCTCTCACTTCAGTCTGGTAATAAAAAATTGTACCTCTTAATCATCAGTCAACTACTTCATAGAAAAAAAAAATATTTTTGGTGAATGAATGAAAGAAATGAACAATATTTATATTTTCTATCCTTTCTTTTCTTTACTAATTTAAATCGTTATTAAATCTAGTAGGAAACATATATGATCTCTTTCATGCAGACTTCTATATTCCCTAAAGATTGTACAAACAATTGTCTACTGTTGAAGATTGCAAGTTGACTCTTTTGCTTTATTTTTATTCATTGATATATATAAGTACATCTGAACCAGTGGACCTCTACGACATATTTTACCCATCTGATCACCATGAGTGATGGTGATACAAGGCTGTAAACACATTCTGTATATATAATTTGTCTTAATAACAGCCTAACTATGTTAGATCCGCCACAAATTTTTGCTCTTCCCAGGCAATCAGAACTCATGCTACTTATAATTAGACATCGAGGCACCAAATTGCCTTGCACTATGTCCAGAGCCCTAGACCATTTGACCACCTTGTCTTAACTTAAATCGATATTTCGGTGGCCAGTTGATACATTTCCTCTTTATTTTTTTCTCTAAAATTGAGAATGGAAATGGGGAATGTGTCAAAGAGACAACAACCAGACCATAGAACAGATAACAGCATCTTAACACAGTACATGATATATATGGCATACAAATGGAATATTAAAGATCAGCTGAATAATACTGGTATATAAATTTCATATCTTCTTTCAAAAATCGAATGGTTGATTACTTTAGATTTTTTTGGCTTAGATATACCGGTAATGTTACAATCTAATATCAAACTGACCATCAGGATCTTGTAATTCAGTGGTTGTCGTTTGTTTATGTGTAACATATTTGTTTTTGGTTCCTTTTTTTTATACAAATAAGGCTGTTAGGTTTCTACTTTGAATTGTTTTAGCTGACTATATGGTATGGGCTTTGCTCATTGTTGATGGCCGTACGGTGACCTCTAGTTGTTAATGTCTGTGTCATTTTGGTCTCTTGTGAACAGATATCTCATTGGCTATCATACCACATCTTCTTTTTTATTCATTCACGGAATAATTACCTCCAATCGGGCCAGTGTTTGGACATGTAGAGGATAATTGTACAGTCGATTACCAAAAGCTTCTCTCTTTAAACTGTAGTCTTTAGATAATATTAATAATCTAAAAATATACCGCTATATGTTAACAGTAGCTATATTAATCTAAAAATCTATGATCATATTTTTGCACCCTCGTGGAGGTCCTCAATCACATGGTACAAAAAAATCCTTCACTGTTTTTATTTTTAATTTCAACTAGGTAAAGAAACTTTCCCACTAGTATCCTTTCAAAAGTCCATTAAACTGCCTCCCCAGTACAGGTATATAATATGATTACCATAATTCAAAAATTAACAGGCTATTATTTGAACTTTGTATATTTTCTTGTGCTTGAAATTCTTAATAAATTCCGTGTTTATTTAAGAATTGAATGCTTCTTTTTGTAACTTCATTGGGGTGTAAAAGCGTTGACCGAAGTACATTTTGTATGAAGCACGGTCAACGCTTTTAGAACCCTATGAAGTTACAAAAAGAAGCATTTAATTCTTATAATTACATTTTTTAAGCAATGAGCATAAAAACACGAATTTTATTATTGTTTTATTTAATTCACCTGTTCACTTTATTGTGGGTCCACATGTTATCATGAACAAAAAGTTTTATTGAGCAATGCAATTGCTTATGGAATAACACATGATGTGCAGTTAGCCAATCAGAATAAAGTATCATAATATAACATACATCTAATGTAATTATTTGGAATTATAAAGTTTTGAGCGGTTTATAACACTTTTCATACAATGTGTTTTGTATAGAGAGTGTTGTGCACGGCACAGTACATTCTATTGAAAATGTACTATTTTCTTTGTAATAGAAAGTGTTGTGCGCAGCACAGAACATTAAAGGATGTAATCTTCTGACTTTTCAGTCTCGTTGAAATCTCGTTCTTGAATTATTTCCAAAACATGTGATACAAGTGGAAAATATCAATGATTTTAAAAATATTATAATGAAACATAACTCTGTCAAAAAATTGTGTATTTACAATAAATGGTTTTTGAGTAGTCCAGTTTTCAAATTTTACGACCAATCAAGTCAGTATTTTTAGCCAAAATTTTGAGAAAATGGGTTAGGGATACAAAAAATGATTTTACAAGAATCATGTACATCCCATATCATTTTGGTGTTTTCAAAATTCTTAGATATGTATTTTTTCTATCATTTATAACAAAAAAGTTGAAATAATATGCATTTTGTTCTTAAAACAGAGAAAAATCACAAAAATACAAAATTGACAGCATGGTAAATTTTACACAAAAAAGCGTCATAATATGATAAAACTTTCTTATATTAACACCTACCTATAGTTTTTTTTAGTAAAATTTATTCAGATTGGTCCACTTCATCTTTATAGAAAGTATGAAAAAAAGTTTAATTGTGGAACTGTGATTTTTTTCACGATAATAGCCCAAAAATAGGTAAAAATCGATGAAAAACGGAAAAATCTTCAAAATTGGGCATTTTCAAAGAGCCGTAGCAAAAAAAGAAGTGCACCACCATATAATTTTTTCTTCACCAATTATGTTGTTACAGTCTTATAAACCCAAAAATCAGGCTAAGAAAAAAAGTTTAATTCTAGAAATTTTTGGCTCCTCAGAGGTGTACATCCTTAAGTACAGACTAAACATGGAATTTATCAAAAAATTTCCAGAACAAGAATTTATGCAAATTCCATAATTAAAAATAATTCCAAGTTCAAATAATACCCTGTTAATTATAATATTTTTATTAATGTGACAATGTTACAGTACAGTCATGTATTAGGTTCACATTAATAAAAACTTGCATTCATAATTTCGGAATGGATTTTTCTTTATCAAATTGTGGGCTAAATGTCATTATTTGATTTCACATTTTTTTCTAGTGGATTTGCATTTATGAATACACACATTAATTTCAGAATGTATAGTGTATAACTTCATCAAAAGGGATGTTCCTATTACCAATTAAGGTTAGCAAATGAAATTTAAAAAAAAGTTAATTAGACTATGTAGACAGCTCCTATGATTCTGTGACCAGGTGAGCTGAAATAAATTTAGACTCACTTTCTCATACTTGAACATGCGGCAACAGCATTGTGTATTCTTGTCAATGTTAACATACTGGAAATTCCTGCCACACCTTTGCCTAGGTCTGAAATCTACAAAGTCAAACGTCCAAAAATAAATCATTACATAATGATGAAATGCATACCATTTGGCCTTTTTTGTTAGAACTGTGAACAAAGATTTCCTACAATTTTATAAACCTAAAAATAAAGTGGCACATTAACTTCAATAAACAGCTGCACCCAAAGGGCATGATACAAAATGTACACACATTACATGCATATTGAAATTGTTGAAAGATTTAAAGGGCCTATCATATAACTATTGAAAAATTTACATTGAACTGCGAAAAACTGACCAGAGGTTGTTATTGATGATATACTATGGATTCATTTATTTTCCGTGGATATTAATTTTAGTGGATTAAAGTAAATTGTAGTTAATGGTTTTGTTAAAATCTGAATACAAACCTTTGGTAGATTAGTCAAACATTCAAATTTGTGGTTTTACATATACATGTACCAACAAATTTAGAAATCTAATTAGTGCTCTCTAGATGAATAAGCAAATCATCTGGCATCTTTATGTATTATCCAGAGCTAATTCTCTATGATAAATTAACAAATTTTATTGACTAGGCATTAAGGCCATTTTGTAGCCAGCGTAATGCTTAAAGAAGCTGAATATAATAACTGAATTATTTGATCATTAAGCAAGCAACCGTCAAACAAATAAACTAAGATTTAATTTAACTTACTTTTGAATGGATGAAAGGATTTTACTATTTTTTACACTTCAGGCATAAAATTAACACTCACGCAGCGATCAAGCATAAAAAATGAGTGAGTGCAAAGATTTAATTTTAATTAGATTGCTGAATATTCAACATCTTCAACATCAATACTTAGCGAAAATATTGTGATCTTCATTATATTATTAGACTTATATGTCATATTGTCAAGCTAGCAGCTTATCGTTATAGTGGATTTAACCAACAACTTTTTGCAAGCAATTTGTAACTTTCAAGCTATAAAAATAACAGAAATAATATCCTTACAATGAGTCAAACATGAATCCTCTCTGGTATGATTTCATCAAAGCGCAAAAATAAATCCCTGCAAAATTGGTTGGATAAGAATAAAGACAGGAAAAATATAGGTTATTGTACAGTAGATGATATGTAAAAAAAGAAATAATATCTGTCAGCACAAATACCTGAAAAGAAATATCTGTAAAAGAACTAAACGTAATCTTTCACAATCTCTTTAATTGTGGCATAGAGTGACTTTTAAACATTCTGCTATCTGTCTTTTCACCTGTATAAAAAATTCCCAATGTTTTAAATTTTACATACTAATAAGGAAAAACATCAAAAGTTCAATGTAGGATAAAAACCTTAATTCACATATTTTGTTCACTGACCCCCACACCCCTTCTCTAAACTTAATTTGGGAAAAATATATGTAAAACCGATTTTGGATTGATAAAACTTGCAGCACTTTTAACCCCCACCCCAAAACTATTTGATTTAAGTTTTTTAGCCTACATCGATCTTTGATGTCGTCCCTAACTTAGGAGAAAAAGTTGAATATACAATGAGTCATCATGTAAATGATCCATCAGACTCCAGTCATTATGATCAGTTTGATAACTTTTTTATCTTTTCCACAAAAATAGAATTTGGACTATTAAGAGGATAATTTTATCTTCAATAATGAATTGTGCTATGATTTTCTGATTATTGGCTTAATTCGTGCATGTTACAACAAGTATGAAAATGCCATTGATTGTTGATTGTCTGATTACAATTTAGTGCTTAACTGAGAAAGATATTTATTTTTTTAGATCAGCAATTGACAGAAAATAACAGCTTTTTATTTGGGAAATGGTATTTTCTGTCTTTTTTAAACTTTTGGTACTTTATTTCTTTGCATTAACAAATAAATTGCTTTAAAACAAGCCAGCCTTCCAAGACTCTAGAGTAATTGTGCAATGTCATTACCAACAATTGATAAGAATGATAATATTAGGAAATGAGTTGATCTTTAATCTGATAATGATATTATACTTCAATGGCACTTTTCAACTTGGTGTATATACAAAATTAAAGTTGACCATTTTAAAGGTGAGTCCAGGGACTTTTCAATTTTGGCCATGGTGAGTCCAACAGTAAAGCTGTATTTTATTGCAATATAATTTATTATTTTAGTCTCTATGACCTATATAGAGCAATGCAATTGAAACTTTTGCTATAAATTGATGACAAGTGTGTTCAGCTTATACAATTTTTTTCAACTTTGATGCAGTTTTGAAAAAAAGGCCATTCCAGACTGATTTGCATGAGTCCTGGACTCATGGACTCACCTTAGTGAGAACCATGCATTTTCGTAATAAACTCACTTTCTCATATTAGAGATAGCCATGAGCGCAGTATGTATCCTAGATATTGTTAACATATTGGAAATTTCAGCAACACCTCTTCCTAACTCTGATACCTAAAATATCAAATATATACAGACGAGGAAAAACAGCAATAGAGATAAGAACTGATTATAAGAGGGAGGTAAGGGATGAAATTCTAATAACAATGTTTAACACCATACTTAAAACTTTTCATCTCAATGTTTGATGTAATTCTATTCTCCACTTTATTATTAACTCAAAGTTATGGAGAATTGAAGGCAATGTTTTTCATCAATGTGACTCTATTCATGTCTCAAATATTTCTTGAAGAGAAAAAAAAATGGTTCACCACTAATTTTGTTTTACGGTAATTCTTCGAATTAATGTTACCATTATCTTCAAGTACTGAATAAAAAATTTCTTCCATAAAACATGCTTACTCTAACTGCTGAAGTTCCATCCAATAATAATTCAGCTGTGGGTAGTTGTCTAGTTCCCAATTTGTCCTTCAATTTTATTATCTGAATGTTGTTTAAACTGCCATCGTTTTTCTTAGTTTCCAAATAAAATAATGATAGTCCTTTGGTACCCTGTTGAAAACAATAAAATCAAAGCGCTGTAAGCACTGAAGGCAGTTAACCAAAAACAAAGGCAAACGTAACTATGAAAACTGTGGCAATGTTGCTTCAACATTAAACATTCATTGGCACTCACACCACATCTTTCTATATCTATAGTACATTTATGTTTATCTAATGAATTAATCATTAAGGCAAATGATTTGTATGTTATCAAGGTTTCAAAAGCAAAGCATATATCAATGTATATTTTTTATGGTGAGTCCGCAGTGGTACAAGTTCAGAATGATTGCAGTTAAAATACTTGGTAGTTAACGTTGGTTTTAGTTGACTGCTAGTAGTACAAGTTGACTTAGTACGAACATGTAATAGTATGAATGGACTGGTTTTCCTGGTGAGAAAACTGAGTTTGTGTTCTACAGTAAAAAAGTTATGAGACATGAATCAGACAATTGTTCACTACTACAGGGATCAAAGGTGAGGTCTGACTGACCTGCCCATAGTAAATATAAATGATTTGTTATTTTGTCCTATACATAAATATATATAATTTAGGGGTGGGGATCTCAACCGTTCCCAAGTTCTCAAACAGGAGGGGTGGGGTGACCACAGGGATTTCCCCTATATTTCACTTGATTTGTTATATTGTCCCATACATGAGTATATATGGTGTAGGGGTGAGGATTTTCAAAATTTTTAAGTTCTCAAACAGGAGGGTGTACAATGACCCCAGGGACTCCCCCATCTTTCATTTGAATTGTTATATTGTCCCATACATGAGTATATATGGTGTAGGGGTGGGGATCTCAACGGTTTTCAAATTCTCATACAGGTGGGTGTGGGGTAACCCAAAGTACTCCCCCCTACTATATTTCATCTTATTTGTTATATTGTCCCATACATGAATATATATGGTTTAGGGGTGGGGATCTTGACCGTTTTTAAATTCTAAAACTGCAGGGGTGGGGTGACCCGTGACTCTCCCTATATTTCATTTGATTTTTCATATTGTCACAAACATGAATATACATAGTTATGGGTGGGGATCTCGATCGTTTCAAAGTTCTCAAAAAGGAGGGGGTGGGGTAACTCCAGGGACTCCCCTTATATTTGATTTGATTTATTATATTGTCCTATACTTGAATATATGCAGGGGCAGATTCAGGCAGGGGTGTGCGCCCCACTCCCCCCCCCCCCCCCCCTAAAATTTGCAAAGCATGGGTTGTTCTCAGCTTAATAAAGAATATTGTTCGATAATTTTACCTCAAAATGGTTTTAGCACCTTTAGGGGTGGGGATCTCGACTGTTTCCAAGTTATCATCAGGAGGGGGTAGAGTTCCACAAAGAACACCACCTATCTATCATATGATTTGCTTACATTCAGGTATTATTAATATAGTTGCATTATTTGTGAAAATAAAGTAAGAAGCTGCCAGCTGCTTTAATTGACCCTTCAAAATTGAGAAAAAATACCCCTTCATAATTGCAGTAATAATTATGTTTACACTTTAAAAGCATCTCACATGCATTATCATCATTTATCACTGATAAAGAAAATGTATACTGTCACCATGAACATATATATTGTTAGATATACTGTTCCCAGCTGTCACATTGTATTGGATTTTGACATTAAAATTTGTCAAAAAGTAATTTTGAGTTTCTGTATAAAATATTTTCTGCCTTTTCTTTCTTTTAAATATATATCTTTTGGTTAACAATTCTAGTGTTTATATTCCTTTACCATTCATAGATGTATTTTTTCACCTGCTTAAATTTTTTTGTAGTTGATCCCCAAAACACGGAATTACCCTTATCCGCCTCCAGAATCGGATCCGATATTGTAAAATTTTCTTCACAGCAGCCATTCTTATTGTATTTAGAATGTTAATTTTGTCAATCAGATACAATTTAACTCGAATTTACACATTATTTGTCGGCGATTTTCTGTATAAAGCTAGCGGTTGAACAAAATGAACATTGCTGTCATGAATAATAATGATAAAAATAAGTTTTTAGATTGTTTATTTGCATGGAGACTGGTGAAAAGGTTTGAAGTTATTTCTTATTTTCTTTCAAGTGGTAGGTGACTACATCGGGCGTAGGTAGAAACTAACTGTCCAAGTCGAAATTCCACTTGCAAAAATGGAAGGTCGCGGACCTTGGACCACCGCTGATTTGCACCCCTGCCTCCAAATTGAAAAGATACGAAAATTGCGTCTTCTAATTTGAAATTGCCGCCAACAGCATGAACAGTTGAACTTATATAATAGACTACTGACGTAGTTGTACTATGTATTGATGACAAACAGTATCCCTACAACTTTTGCCATTTGGGAAATCTAAACTACTTGTCTGTAGAGATTTTCAGCAATTAAATATTTCATACAATTGTTCTTTGACATTTTAGCCAAAAGCACATGTAATAATAAACTACACAAGGATTCCTAATCAACACTACTTCCTATGTGTAACTTCAAAACTTTTGGGTGATTCAAAGATCATTTAACGTTTTTCTGGTCATATTTTTTATATTCAAGAATACAAAGTATTTAAAACAAGAATGTGTCCTCAGTACACGGATGCCCCACTCGCACTATTATTTTACATGTTCAATGGACCGTGAAATTGGGTAAAAAATCTAATTTGGCATTAAATTAGAAAAATCTAACCATAGGGAACATGTGTACTAAGTTTCAAGTTGATTGGACTTCAACTTCATCAAAAACTACCTTGACCAAAAACTTTAACCTGAAACTCACACTTTCATTTTCTATGTTCAGTGGACTGTGAAATTGGGGTCAACAATTTAACTTGACTGTAAAATTAGAAAAATCATATCATAAGGAACATGTGTACTAAGTTTCAAGTTGATTGGACTTCAGCTTCATCAGAAACTACCTTGACCAAAAACTTTAACCTGAAACTCACACTTTCATTTTCTATGTTCAGTGGACCGTGAAATTGGGGTCAAAAGTTTAATTTGGCTATAAAATTAGAAAGATCTTATCATAAGGAACATGTATACTAAGTTTGAAGTTGATTGGACTTCAGCTTCATCAAAAACTACCTTGACCAAAAACTTTAACCTGAAGCGGGACAGACGGACGAACGGACGAACGAACGAACGGACAGACGGATGGACGCACAGACCAGAAAACATAATGCCCCTCTACTATCGTAGGTGGGGCCTAAAAAGATACGGAAATACCGTAACGTTTCCGATTTTGGTTCTGTTGTTAGGGATTTTACTTGTGACGTTATTTAAGTTATGACGTCATGTTCAATGTAAACAAAGAAAGGCAATGCATCAGGTAGGCCTAAAGTTTATTCATACCAAAGACAAAGAATGATTAAAAATGAAATATTGGTATTGTGTTCCTTGAGTTCCTATATTTTACTAGACTTATCAAAGTCTCACGACAACAAGACCGGAAGAAGGAAGTAGAGTTTTGTGTTCTGCGCAGATCCGGAAATTAAAAAACACGACAAAAAAAAATTGAACGATTTTGAGCTCATTAGTACAATGAAAAATTCAGGAAATTTTCCAGATTTTTTTTTTTTTTTTTTTTTTTATTGAATTTTTCTACTGTAATAGGGGACTTCGTCCCCTTAATAACAATGGCAAGTATTTCAGCATTTATTGGGTAGAACATAAATCTAGGGTGCTTGCATAATGCAGCTTAACTGCATAAAAATATCAATTTACACCTGATAAATATATATGAACTGTTCATTGGTATAAAAAAGAATATGTGGTATTATTGCCAATTAGAAAACTTTTCACAAAAATTGAAATGACACATTAACTAACGACAATAGGGCAATGTGTGGCCTTCAACAATGAGCAAAGCACATACCACAGTCAGCTATAGGTCACTGTATATTCTTCCACAATGAACAAAACTCATACTGCATATATTGTTCCCTTGTTAATAACAGGGATGTTAGTGCTGATTTTTTCCTAACATTTGGCTTGTTTCAGAAATTGTAAATTGAAGCATGGTTGTCTTATGTTATATCTTAATACTTCTTGTCATTCAACAAAATGTTTTAAAATGAATTTGGTTTAAACAGTATATCTTTTGATAGCCTCCGTTATTTTTGTTCATATCTTTAGACTATGTAAAGCTTGACTCTATTTGATTACATTTACATCATTTTGATCTTGTAGATGTCTGTTAAAGCTTTGTTGCATTGAGTTGCTGTTTCATTGATGTATACCCCACATCACTTTTATTCATATGTAATTTGTTTTGCACTACCATTTATATTTTATATATTTTGTTCACACTTATATCTAGCATTTTGTGGGTCAGAATATAGATTCTGACAGCATCTTTATCAACAATTATTCATTTAAAATGCATTTTTCAGTCCAACCCCCCCCCCCCCCCCCCCTTTCCTCAGAAAATAAAATGGTCATCTTCATAGTATACAATATACATTTTTGACCTACTTCTGTGACATTATTCTGTTTATCAACTACACGAGCTAATGTGAACGCCATATCTGAATCTGTGGCTGACGAGAACCATTTGTAACCATGTAATCTGTAACTTCCATCATCCTGTTCAACAGCAACTGTTTCTGTACCACTAGCTGAATGAAAAACAATTATTGAACAGAACTTGAAGGATATATAGCTGAGAAGATTCTTCTGTAGCATATAAATAAATTCAAAAACACAAATTTCACAAGACAGATCCAATTTTAGAGGTTAAACAACTTTGGAGAATGGATATATACCATAAGTAAATAAGGATTCAAAATAAGTAAGCTCTAATAACATGAATAAAGTCCTTAAAGATGCAAAGAACAAGATTTGGTTACCATAATTATTTCTTGCTCATGAAAAAGTAGACATATTTAAAGAAAATTCTTTTATATTACCAAATCATCTCTCTTTATAAAGTAAGATTATTGTTTTTGTTTTTTTTTATTTGTCAAGACTGTTCTCAAATAATATGCTTTTTTTACACGAAAAGATGAGTAAAAAAACCCTTAGTTTTATGCATTTCTAATATTCTAATCTTGTTAATTTTGTATTACTTCATTTAATTCTAAATGATTTATCAGTAATCAATCCTGTGTAACCTAATGTCCGGGATAACCTTAATAAGTTTTCAGATCCAAGGCAACTTGAAATCCAACTTTTGGCATCTGAAATTTGTATGGTTTTCCTGTCTGCTCTAAAGTTGTCTCCCCTTACCTACATCAGAACCTCCTTTCTTTTCAGTCATCCATTGGCCAGATGTCCAAAATTCTTCAGGATTCCTTGAAGTTAAGTTTTGAAAAGCCTTCAGTAATTGACTTGTTGGATTTTCTATTCTCTACAAAAAATATCATAAATTATTATACAGAGAAAGCATAAAAACATAAATTGTGGCTTACAGTAATATACAGTCAATGATTGTAAATCGCATAAAGATTTTCAATCAATACATTTCGTCTGCTAAAATAGAACAATTTTAGTGTAAAACCAAATATATATGTAACACTCCCAAATGTGTCCTTCCCCCCAAACATGTCCGATTCCCCCAAACGTGTCTTTTCTCCCTAAAAATGTCTGAAATGTACAATATTCCCAAAACGTGTCCAATATTTAACACCATAACGTCTCACGTCTTTTAGCGTTAATACATGTATCTCCTAAATAAAATCGCTGATAACGTTTACGGCTATTCTATGATGGGAACACAGGTGACAAAGTTTTCATTTATTAGCTTTTATTAGTTAATTAAATGTAGGTTTTTGATGAATATCATAATTCCAAATTCAATCTGTAATTGTTAATCAACTTTTAACTGAAATTGCTGTTGTTCAGTTGCAAGTATTTCATACTCATTTAGAGCGAACCTACAAATAATTATAGAGTGGAATTAATCAGTAACTTTGTAAATTATTTTGTACTTATAAACTCTGATAATGCTTTTCATATTTATCCGAATATTGCATGGCTGGCGTTAAGCAGCATTTTTTTCTCACTTTTGTTAATAGTTCTCCATCTGAATTTGTGTGTATTTCAAAAACTCATCAAATCATAAAATGGTTATACAGTTTTTTCATAAATTTTAAGTTTCCAGCATCACTAAAGATACACGATCAAGAGACATAACGTCCAGTGCCAAATAGTTCATGCATTGGTTTTATAGATTCTTTTTATTAATATGAATGTTATGTGATCAACGCCGGTTATTAGTGATTACCGTAATTGCAAGTTTAATTTGTACTGTATAAATTCGTTTTCTAGACTGTTGATAGCATATTGTTGCAAGTACTCTATGCATATTTAGAGAGAAATGGTTTTACATTTGCTGTATAAATTAACTTTAGACTGCTGATGGCATATTTCCAGTTGCAAGTATTTCATGCATATTTATAGAGAACATAGGTTACAATTAAGTTTTTAATTTTTTACATTTGTACTGTATGAATTTACTTTAGACTGTTGATTGTCCAGTTGCCGGTGTTGCACGATATTTAGAAAGAACATACAAATTTTAATGTGCAGAGAAAGGGACACTTTGACCCGTTAACTGTACAGTGTAACTAAACATTTTTGCTTAAAATTTACATACGACATAGCCGAAATGACGCCCCCACTTTTACCCAGTTTTTTTTCTGCCGGTTTAAAAAAGAACTAACGTACCTTATCTATATTTTTAATGAAATGGTAAAATTAGTTTACGTTAATGAATTAGCAATAACCAAATAACGCTTGATATGGACACGTTTTTTGGGATTGGACACGTTCTGGGATTAGTTAGGAAATGGACATGTTTGGGTGTTTATACAATCACACGCTTTGGCGATGTTTTTAATTAGACATGTTTTGCATTTCAGTGACGTCAATTAGGACACGTTTGGGGGAATCGGACACGTTTGGGGGGGAAGGACACGTTTCTGAGTGTTACATATATACAGCTATTTTTTTTTTTTTCTACTCTTAAACATGTATTAGTAAAAGGTATGACCATCTCACACCACATGACAGAAGATTCTGGTGCCAGAATAATTTATTTGTTCCACTTTAAAACTAAATGCTCAAAGGAAAAGATTGCAGGAAAAAAGAAAATATATACGGTGATTTTTTTTAATTTTAACTGTTTTCCATATATTTAAATATTTATAACATGACCCCTTCAAATCACAAATCTGTGATACAAGAACATGATCAATTTGGAAACTTAATGCATAAGTAAAAAGTACTTACCCTTATAATTGTTGCAGCGCCATCTGTCATAGCCAATGGACAACTATAAAGTCCAGAGGATGAGGCAAATATGTACAGCTTAGACATCTGATGTAAACGTCTGAAAAACAAATTACAGTTATCATTTAATAAAAGTGTTCAATACACTAATAGGCTATTTCTAATAAAATTCTTCAGGGATTCACTTAAGAACAAAAGATAGCAATTTTGTGACATGATTGATATACATGTACTGTCTAAAATTAAACTACAGTGTTACTCTATTGTTTCACATATTCTTGTTAAGGAGGCTCGCAGGTACAAAAAAATCAGCAAAAAATTAAACATTTGTTTTTTCATTACACTATTAGTTAGTACTTTATAACATGGTACAAAAATCACACAGACAAATCAATATGGTTTGGCCACAGATGACTTTAAAAATGTTTATTTATATCATTGAAAAAGCTCCAAATTATCTCCCTTTGGTGCAAAAATTGCATACTTTTTAAGTTTAAATTGAAATATCTTTTTTAAATCATCTGTGACCTATCTTTTTTATTATTGTTTTCAAACTAGCTATACATAAACTAAATAATTGTAAAATTTAAGCGGTGGTTTCAGTAATTAAGTTCTTTTTTTATTTCATTATTACCAATATTTCTCCTATTAGTTCAACAGAAAAAAGGACCTTTACAAAAATGTATGCTTCTGTCGGAGGCAGATTGTTAGTTTAAATGAACGGTGACCCCATATTTTTATTTTATCTTTTTATTAGGTATAAGATAAAGTTTAATCATAGAAAAAAATAGCAAAATCCTATATTAGAAAAAAAGTTGATTTAGACCCACAAGCCCCCTTAAATTTAAATAATTGTAAAATAAGGGATAATAAAACTTTAAAATTTGATAGTACATGTAAATTAGTATTCTACATTTTCATGATTGGCTTTGTCATGTTTGTTACTGATCATGCTGATTGCAAGTGTACTGGCTACACCTTAGTAAATTATTGTTGTATTTGCAACCATCAAATCATTAACTGATGGAGGCAAAATTTTAAACACAATAATTTTAATTCCATTCTGATGCAACTGTTATTGAACAACATGAATAATGGTATTAGAACTGACACCACAAACATGAACAATGGTATTAGAACTGACACCACAAACATAAATAATGGTATTAGAACTGACACCACAAACATGAATAATGGTATTAGAACTGACACCTCAAACATGAATAATGGTATTAGAACTGACACCACAAACATAAATAATGGTATTAGAACTAACACCACAAACATGAATAATGGTATTAGAACTGACACCACAAACATAAATAATGGTATTAGAACTGACACCACAAACATAAATAATGGTATTAGAACTGACACCACAAACATGAATAATGGTACTAGAAGTGACACCACAAACATGAATAATGGTATTAGAACTGACACCACAAACATGAATAATGGTATTAGAACTGACACCACAAAATGTTTAATAAATACATAACATCTAACCTCCATTCTTCGTTTGGGTTTTCATATCCTAAAGAAATAAGACCTTCTTCTGCTGAAATATTGTGCATTTTCTTCCATGCTTCACAGGTAACCAGTTGATCTACTCTGTTACCCCATGCATCAAATGTCTGTACATATGGTTTCTCTTTTTCACATTGAAAACCAAGGTCATCAATTTCTGTTGAAATTCTCTCACTAAATCTGAGTAGATCATCTTCTACTGTTTGGTAATGCTAAAAAAGTATGAATGTAAAATAAGTACTACATTCTGTATAACTATACCCAGAATATTACAATTACATTTTCTCTGACAGGCATGTCATGCATGTGATTGAATTCAAAATTCAAATTGTTTATCATGTTTATCAAACTTTTAATTAATCAAAATGTTTAAATTCTTTTAGTTTTTTTTTAATGCCTGGCTTCCAAATAAGTTATTTTCTTTCTCCAAAAATAATGGTAAAGATAATTATTTGAGACCTATGACAAATCACGATAAGAATATTTTGACTAATCAGGTTAAGGATATTTTGACGAATAACAATAAGGATATACTGATGAATCATAGTAAAAAAAAATTAAACATTAGACACCTGACGGTAGAGGGCTACAAAAATACTACCTTCATGATTATGGTTTCTGCACAAATGCAAAAATAGGTAAAATTTGCTTTCAAGGGCAATAATTTTTGTAAGATGTTTAACTTATAAAACAATTTCACATTCTAACTAATATATCTTTCTTTATATCATCATGATTGTAGTTTTTGCAAACAACTTGATAAATTCATATACATTTTTATTAGCTACCAACATCATGAACATGACTAATCGACATAATTCAGAATTTTTTTTAAATGGACATTTTAAAATTTTTAGGGACAACTACTCGGTTTGTCCAATTTCACTGAAAACTTTTATTTAAACCAGCTGCCAAAAAAAATATGTTGCAATAATCATTGATAATAGACCACTTTCGAGTTCATCCATCACCGGAAAAAACTCGTCAATTATACGCGCCTTTATGACGTCATTTACCAGATAGAGGGGGTCGCCTGTATCCCTGCGTTCATCAAGCGTCTTAGTGATCGTCATTGTGCAGGATAAACTAGAAATAATGGTTGTTCTGTAGGTACTTAATGACAATTCCCTAATGACAGCAATGCTGATTGTCAATTTTAAGAATTCAATTTGCTGAATAATTCGTACAATATAGAAATATAGTTTTCCAACCACTCGATCAACATTGGAATGGAAGTGACGAAGCCCCTAAACGCACAAATGTCGTTTACTAAAACCAGAGTTTTTGACGGAAATGCATCGAACTCGAAAGTTATCTATTGCATGTATTGGGCCCAGTGCTAGTGGTTTCAGCTTTTCATGCAATTATGATAATGTTACTTATCAGAAGTTTTTATTTAACGCTTTAAAGTATAGTAGCCAACAGATGCAAAAAACTAAACTGGCCAGCAAAGCTTAGGAAGCTACAATTTTATTTTATTTATTTAATTTTTTTTTGGAGGGGGGATAGGTTAGGATGAAAAATTTGCTCTTGGACTTTTTTTAGCATATCCAACTATAGCAGTCATCACGTGACTTTGATGACGTCACACATCACCTGTATTAAGCCCAAGTAAAATGTATAGAAATGCACAGGAGCTTTCAAGAATCGATAAAATAAAGTACTTTAAGTTCATGATACAAAAAGTGTGGGAATATATAGTAATTCCTCATATATTAAGAAATATATTTATGCCTTTTGAAAAAGTTTAAATTTTGGTCTTCTCCCTTCCAAATGCTTTTGAAAATTTGTCTTGCTGCCTCGATAAGTTCACACTGTTAATCATCCAACTCCGATAAATATTGGATTTTCTGTTGTGTTAACCCTAAAATTGCGATTTAAACAAAACAGATGGAATAATTGTCTTTTTACTATATTCATAAATATTTGAAATATCGTATATGCAATAGCTTAATTTTTTATCATGTCCCTTCCAAATTGATTTGAAAATCAGTCATTTTCAGAAAATCTGGTATTTTTTTCAAGATGGCAATCTCATTGACAGCATGGGATGACTTGGTAAAAATATATTTTGTAAGATTGTTACATTGAAGTCATTTTCAGAAAATCTGGTATTTTTTTCAAGATGGCGACCTCATTGACAGCATGGGATGACTTGGTAAAAATATATTTTGTAAGATTGTTACATTGAAAATCAAATAACCGTTGGATGCTCGCGTTTTCAGTCATTGTCTTACCTTAGAGCAGCATAGAATCAAACATTGGTTACTTTTGATAAAGCTGTTACATGCTGTTTATTTTATGAAATTTTGAAAAAAAATGGCGACCAAATAATTTTCAAACGTGGACGATGTTCGACACTTATTTTGTACATGCACATAATTCAATCTAATTTCACTGTTTACATTGCAATTAAATATGACATGTTATAGTCACTATAATGATAGCCAAGGGCATAGCTAGATAAAGGAGATACTAATTAAGTCATAAAATCAACGTGATCAAAGATCGAAAACAAACATGGCAACTAATCACGATGTAAGTTTTGACAATACGTAAATAATAAATAATAATAATACCAATGTACGTGACTGTAGATTAATTAGTGTTCTCGATGAAATTTATTACGATATTATTTTATATTTATAAAAAAAGACCTCGAATGGATATTAAATTACCAAGGTGAAATAAATATATTGTTTAATTTTCTTTAAATCATTCATCGGGTAACCAGTAAATTTTACATAATCCAAATTAAACCAGTAACATGCAGAGTTATCGAACGTAATTATGACTGGAATAGTTGCATATGGGTAATTTGTCCTGCCTTTTTATTTTTCAATCTATATGGTGATGCCTTTATCTTTTAGTTTAACTTGACTTTTTTACATAAATTGTCATCCTGCTTTTTATTTTATTGCAAATTGTCTTATCCAAATCCAGGTCCGTTCGCGCCCATTCACGTTCACACCCACTCATGTTCGCGCCCAATTTTAACTTTATAATCAAGTAGTATTCTTATAAGTATTATTGTTTTCATTGTCTCAAAATAAAGTGATACAGCATTTTTTTTGGTGTTGAATAAATCTTAATCATGTTTTGGATAGTGTATTGTTAAAAAAAAATAATATTCATTTCTAAATAAAGTGGGATTCTGTCAACGTTTTATTTTGTGTTTAATAACTCATAACTCATGTTTTGGTTAGTGTATTACTATAACTTTGACTTGTTTCAAAATGCAGTGAGATTCTGACTACGTTTTTTTTTTTGTGTGTTGATTTAATTTTATCATATTTTGGCAGAGACATATATGTATATCATGTATATATGTCTCTGATTTTGGTTATAATATTGTATTGCTATATTTTATTGTTTCATTGTTTCAGATCAAAGGGACCAAGCTGTTAAAAACAATTATCTTTTGTGTTTTTCATTTAAAATCTTCAATCTTTTACTCATACCAAGCTATAAATACATTCTGTATTTACACGTAACCAATTAAAAACAACAAGGATGATTTTCCAATTATTCAACTGGAATTTGAATTAAAATTGGGCGCGAACGTGTAGAGAGCGAACAGACCTTGGGTGCAAACGTGCGAGGTGCGAACGTGTAGGGTGCGAAAGTATATTGGGCGCGAACGGACCTGATACCGTCTTATCCTGTCTATTTTTTCTAGCCAAAACTGGGTTACTACTGTCCCACCCTTTTTAGCCACGCCCACTCTCCCCCTATAAACTCAAATGGTAGCTCCCTTAAATATGTGCTAGTACAACTTATACCTGTTTTGGTATATTCTTCTCAAGGATTTTCAACAAAGTTTGGTCCTGTTTCAGAAAATTTCCCAACTTAGGTTTTGGCTGTGTAAAGTGGCCTAAACGAGCACTAGAGAATGGAACAGTGTGTTCAAATTCATTATCATTTAATGTAGTTGCTTTTGTGTAAGCTGTTCGTGTCAAAATTCTTGTCACTCTTGTCGTTCGTTGTGTTGGAAACTTCTTCAAGAAGTTCTGCATTTTCTCTTTTATTTATTTACATTTTGAGTTACTTCCCTTACAATTAACTGCTATATTCAAACTGCTGATCCCGAGCCAGAACCCAGAAACTGGGTGCATAAAAAATACATAAAAATACATATCGTAATAGCAAGGATTTCTATAGTAAAACTAAACAAATACTTGTTAATAATTAACAAAAAAGGTAAATATGCTACACAGTCTTGAAACTAAGCCCTTCAGAGTGAAAATATCTTCTCTCAATTTTAAAATGGTTAAGTAGAGATATAAATCTGTCATCCACTACTGATTAGGGGACAGATAATATTACATTAAACAAATGTTTAAAATGTGTAAATTTTTGATAAACCATCAAGTAAAGAAATTACGAAGTAAATAGTAAATATTTTGATTTAGTTTTACAGCTTCACATTACCTCATCAGATATTAAAAAAAAAGAAGCACAAGTTTTTAATAATGTATTATTTTTTCATAGTTTTTTATGTTATATCTAAGCATTGAATCTTTAATATATGGTAAATTTCAACGTCTTAATTAAGTTCATTAATACAGATACATGAAAGGTGTTGTTACTTAAATACTATGAGCGCTCTGAACCACACCCTCTTATTGCATGTATTGATTGTATTGATCGTCATAAGATGGTTAGATGAAGAAAAAAAATATGTAAAAACAATTGGGTATAATCCTCTTGTAGGGGATAAACCCCATTGATACTAAATGACACCTCACTATTTTTATGGTAGGGGTGTTGCATTCACTGAGGTTCAGTACCTATAGTCAGAGACCGATCCCGAACTTTTTAAAGAGGGATGACTGACCTAATAGAAGGCCCGCTCCAGTCCAGCTTCAGTGATTCCCTATGTAATCAACCAAGTTTTTCCCATGAAAAAGGAGGAGGGCAACCCCAGGGCCCACAGGTCCCCCTGGGTCCGCCTTTGATAGTTATATTAATATTTAAGAACGAATGACCAATAAACTTATACACAAATCAGGTGACAAAATTCCCAGGTCTTTGGGGAACTTCTTTGGAAGGTGAACTTTCAAATTACATAATTGGTTTAATAATATTGACCATTAATAATTTGAGATTCCGAATAGCATATCATTATATATGATATGAAGATCCTACATACCCCAAATCAATATATATTTATCAAACGTTAATGCATTTTTCATAGTATGTAATAAAAAGAGGGTCATTCTTATATAAAACCTTACAAAAAAGGGGGAGACAGTGTATTTACTACTAACCTATTTATGCAACAATTACCACTTCTGGATCACAATAACATAACATGTGGTTCCTGTCAACTAACTAATTTTAATTGGAGTAACAGATCAATTTGAAATTATGGTGTTTTTGTAAGTGGTGCAGATGATAAGTCTAACATCATTTTGATGTGATTTCTCGGGCTTAGATGTTGGATTGTACATAGAACAACAAATGATTTTTATGCAATAGTTTCTTATTCACAGGATCAGCATGTCTGTTGAATTTGAAGCCATTGTGTAGACTTTTCCAACAAGATGCCAGCATTCTTATGGATACGAACTGTGTGTCTGTTCTTGCTGGCCATTTTTTTTCATATGAGTCGGACTTCATTCAGACACTTGAAAAAAAAGCAAAGAAGCCATATCATTTAAGTTCATTAACAATCCAAACTTTTCTGATTGGGTTCCATTAATATTCCCTCCAAAAGTAGAGATTAGGAAATAATTCATGGCTGCCTCTGTCTAAATTTTATACTTTTACCTCGAATTTGACATAAGCGGTCATTTTAGTACCAAAACCTATGACAAACGAGACGATTTTAAATTTCAAAATTATTATTAAGTTCCCCAACCTTAGTAGGCTAGCAATATACCTACACCATCTGTACATAGGATGTACATCTCCCAACTCATTCTATATATTAGAGCTTGCAGCTGCTACCCATACTTTATATATGATGTAAGGAATATGACAGTTGCATGGTCCCATTCAAATTCGCTTGATATGTTTTAAAAGCTTTTGATTTGTCATTTGATTAGCCGAGGACTTTTTGGTTGAATTTTTCCATGGAAATTGGCAATCCCAAGTAACAAATAAATTAGAATATCTTTATTCCTAATAAAAGGGCTCATAAAGAGCATATAAATAAATATAAATCAACACAAATTACAAAATTCATACAATATATCCACTAAACAATTAACACATGCAATCTAATATACAAAGTCATACTGATTGTTAATAACTAGATATGGTTTAGAACGAATCAAGGATTTGCACTTTACCAATCCTTGAACGAATATACTTAATTATAGCCACACTCTTTCACATTTGTCTGACATCAATACCAATACGAATCATAGTTTGCATTCTAAAAAAAAATATCTCCAATAGTAAAAGTAATGGTCCACATTGTGTAATAACCACAGGTTGGTTTATCTGCTTCATGTTTGAAATGTACACTTGAATCCGTTTTTCGTATAACAATAAGAATAAGAATAAGAATATTTATTATTCCAATCAAGGGCCCTTGATGGGCAGCATAACATGTACACATAAAACAATACATCATGATTTGTAACAGAAAAACATTTTTATAATAAAATCTTGATTACCTAAAACCCCACCCTGAAAACTTTACATAAAAGTAAGTCTAAAATGAATGCATATTCCTTTAAATTTTGTCGAAGAGGTATAAACCAGTGTTCTGCATCCAGATGGTAACCTATTTCTGGAAGATTTTTTACCCAATAGTAATCCCAAGGAATTATATACAGTAATATTTAGAACATAAATCATTTAGCTTGGTCAAACCAGAGACATATATTGTATTATATGTCAAACCTATATAAAATAAACGAATATCGATCGAAAAGAGACTTTTGTTTTCAATGATGTAAAAAATACGATTTTGAGCGACAATATGCCTTTAAATGCCTGTCTTAATTTGCAACAAAACAAGATATTAAAACTGTGTTGGTATGATACATGTGATACACACAATGCAATTATCTCCGCATTAACAATAAAATGTTTTCAATTTCACTCAGTAGGTTAAGAATTTGTTATAAATGTTTTTTTGTATATATATCTATATATTTCTCTTGCTTATTTTGATCTTATATATATACTGTCTTTGTATTTATTCTGTGAATACTGTCTGTTGTAGTCGCATGCAAGAACTTATATATTGCATATTATGTATTTTACAGTAAACAATTGCCGAATAAAAACTTACTTATATATACATTGGCAATCATACCTCATCTTCTGTTTTTATATATTACTTTTGAAGACGGTTTGAACTATGTTGATCTATATATGTTCTGTATTACACTATTTATAATTTTAGCGATGATAGTTTTGTCAAATCTGTACTTCTCTTTTGATTGAAATTCATCCACAATTGTAAAAATATATTTGTTCAGGTAATTTGGCTAAGAGTCGTAAACTATATCATGTATATGGTTTCCATGCATTCACCATGTGTTTCCGGATTCAAGGCTTGAATTTCAGTTAAAATCAATATTGCATGTTGAACATATTGATAAAATAGAGAAAAGTCTAAACTTAATCAAGAATCTCAGGCCATCTATTGCAGGCTTTTCCTACAGTTTTTTTTTACCTGATATTTCAATAAGTAATTTATAATTTATCAAAATCAAAGTTAGATACAGGAAAAGTACAAAATGTCCAGATTCTTTTTTATTAACTACATGTTTGAGTCATGAATAAAAATGAATAACATTACAAAACGGAAGACAGTGTTACTCGGAACATAGATTCGACACAGATTGCATTTTGCTATTTCTATAAATAAGTTATAACTTTTAGCGATTTATCAGGCATGCTAGAGGCAAATGTTTGATTTAGAATATGTCAATGATATTTACAACTTTTCAAAACCAATCAATCTAATTAAAATATTTATCTCTGATTACGTTATACTACATATGAGCGATTACGTTATACTACATATGAGCGATTACGTTTTACTACATATGAGCTCATATGTAGTATAACGTAATCAGAGATCTATATTTTAATTAGATTGAAAACCAATATATCAATTAAAGTCGTCCCTTCAGTAAGGTGCATTCACTAAATTAAAAGTACAAGTCCTCGAAATTGTTTTAGTTAACAAGTGGTCCTGCTACCCATGTTATAACTGTCGTACTAAAAATAATCCATTAGCTGTACTAAACGAAGCCGAACTTTTTCGTAAATATAAACTTGTACATAAAACGTTGGTAACTGAAAGACTAATCACAAACAGCGACGAAAACTCAAGGGGATTGAAATATATTAAGATTAGTTAAATACGAGAGTAAATATGTTTTTTTTATAAACGCAAAATAGAATTCAAGGTATAAACTTATATGCATAAAACTTGAGAGAAAAGATGAAAAACTTTTAAATGCCACTTTCATTAGTAAATGTAGTTATCTCTTACATTCTAGCTATTCTACATTTAGTCGCGAAGAAATTGAAATCCGATGAAAAAACGAAAAGTAGCTTTCAATTTAATTAGAATGGTCTGTGTTGAGGAATTTTCCCTATCAGCATCGATCTTGGAATCGATTGACTAAAGATTATTATGGAAATTGATTTACAATCACGATCTATCGTCTGCCAGTGCTGTGATTGACAGACGAACATAATATCGTTTCAAGAAATATTGATCAAAGACTTGTTATTGGCCATGTGCTATTTCCAAAATGAAACAAATTACAGAACAAAATCCCTCATCTAATAATATTTATTAAGTTGTAAGATCAATTAAAAATCTCTGGTGTTAAATGGTTAATTCGTCACTCCCTATCGGCTTTCGATCTCTATGTTTATAAACAGTGACACACTAAATAAGTTTTAATTTTAGATTACATATCCTAACATCGATAAGAAGAATAGAAAAACCTCATCAACAAAGAGAAAAATCAATTGTATAAGAACTGTCTCTTACAATCGATCAGAAACATCAAAAGAAGCCATTAGACAACACGAAGTCGACGCCTCAAGATGACATCGAACATTGTCAATTGTGCATTGCAACGTTTTGTTATATGTCTTTGTAAAGATCTTCGTAAGAACAATGTTTAATCTTAAAAAGATATGCTTGATGCAGAATGTACTAGTATTCATTGTCGACTTAAAATGTATGGTATGATGCTGAAATATGAGAAGGAATTATATGTATTGAGTTTGTTTGATAAATACAGGCGAGGTTGTTGAGACATTTTTATTTGCATGCAGCTTGCCTGACAAAACAAAAAGCATTGTCAACTAAGCAAGAGGCAAATGGATCCAATTTCATACGTATATAGGCTCTACTGAACATATGAACATATGTGGATTAATTATTATTTATTTTTTTATCAATAGGAAATACAACTTCATCTAGAATTTCAGAATGCTATAAGAATTTGAAGAATCTTCAATTATTGTTATACTAACGTAGAACCTTTGATTTTAAAACTTACCGAAATGAAATGGAATATATGCCATGTTTGCTATAAATTAATAGCAATTATATATAGATGATGCCACTTAATTTACCTATCTCTATTATTCATCAACATACCGCACATCTGTGACAATGTGATTTGCCTTTGGATATCTACAAAAATGTATTGTCAATATGATGAAGACTTAAAATTTTGCTTTATTTAGATGAGTTTCTAGGAATTATTGACGGTCAACAGTCGATTCATCAGTCAATATAATATCCACGGAAGCTTGCATGTGTTGGAGCAATTTCACTTGCAATTTAGATAATTATCATTCATCCAAAAAATTGATTTAATACAACGGGGATGTAAATATATATGGAAACTATACGGAATCTATTTCAATTTTGAAATTGACATCAATTTAACAAAACAAAAACATACAACAACGAGTTCTGCCGGGACTAATATACCAACGATCAATAATTGTATACGCAAGAGCATTTATAATTGAATTTTAGAAAACAGTTTATTACAGTAGAGATTTCTTGCAATGTTGCAACGGTCATTAATTTACTAATCCGATGAAATAGACCTGCGTTGTGACATTACAGCTTACAGTGCAAGGTTTTAAATTTATAAGTTAATGTCTGTTAGTTCAGCGTTTTACACAGGCTTTACAACATAAGACGGCTAAGGATCGAATAGAATTCACTTTGAATTTCATATTCAGATGAGCTGAAAAGTAATACTTTGACAATTAAGCCATATTTACAATTAGAAATAAGCATGCAACGAGAATAAAGTTAAAATACAATCCTTTCATTAGAGGACTCTCGTTTAGAGACAAGTGAAGCTAACAGGATTCGCTTTCAAAATAATGTTTACACAACAGGATCCACTTCCAAAGATAAATTTGTCTTAACAGGATACAATTTGTGTAAACAGGATACAATTGAAGAGATGAATATGTTTTAACAGGATACACTTCAAGATACAAAAATACAATTCCCGAGATAAATTTGTTTAAACAGGATACAATTCCCGAGATAAATTTGTTTAAACAGGATATACTCGAGAGATAAATTTGTTTAAACAGGATATACTCGAGAGATAAATTTATTCTAACTGGATACACTTCCAGAGAAATACTCGTTGTACGGAAATCAGTTATAAATAAAGGCAAAACATAGAATCTATGAGTAGGTGAAACAAACAAGTATGACTTCAAATGGTTATACAGACCATCAGAAAGTGACTATTGTAATACTGGGTGCTCCCGGTGTAGGAAAGTCATCGATAGTAAAACAATTTGTACACCATACGTTTACAGAGGATTATGAACCTTCAGATGATAAATCTTTTTATTTCCCGTCAGTTGTCATCAACGAACACGTGTACGACTTAAAAATAGTGGACTGTCCATATATCCCGTACTTTCCGTCTAATTCCTTACAAGAATGGTCGGATTTTCGGGGTTTCAATCTTCGCATCGCCACAGCTTATGTCTTGGTCTATGATATAACTTCAGAGGAAAGCTTCAGTTATATGAAAGCTTTAAGAGAACAGATTCTGGATAGTCGAGACATGCACGATGTTCCGTTAATCATTGTCGGAAACAAATATGACTTAGCAGACGACCGAGGAGTCTCGAGGCGGGATGTAATAAATATGGTGAAAAAACATCGAAAATGTATACATGTTGAATGTTCGGCAAAGTATAACTGGCATATAATATTTCTGTTCAAAGAATTAATGAAAGCAATAGATCATATTGATTATGGTCACAAACCGACAGCAGTGCGTGTTCAGGATGCTTTGCGAAGAAACAGGTGCTCGGTAATGTGAGGGTTTCGTGTTCGCCAAATGGATTGCGTGTTGGTCTGTGCTATAAAAAGTAAACATTTCAGTCATGCGTATTCAGCTGCTTCTTGTAATCAAAGAAACTCTAGACACAGGTAAAAGACGTTTATTGTTCTTCAATAATAAAATAACGAAGTTACTTTTCATACTTATTGATTTTTTAAAAACTTTATCACCATAAAATGATCTAACATTAAGGTCTGGGTTTTATCCGCGGTGATCTATTTTAAATAGGGTTTACCGATGGAAATCGGTTTATTAATTTGGGGTAGCACGGCCGGCTTGCGGTTCCATCTGTTTGCGTTGAATAAAAAAGAGCCTTTCAGCAAATAAGCTTTTTGGACAAGAACACACCCGTTGTCGTGCTAAGTGTATAAAAAGTAAAACAACAAAAATACCAAACTCCGAGGAAAATTTAAAACGGAAAGTCCGTAGTCAAATGGCAAAATCAAACGCTCTTACTCAAACATATCAAACGAATGGATAACAACTGTCATATTCCTGACCTTGTACAGGCATTTTCTTATATAGACAATTGGGAAAATATATTCCACACGTAGTTTTAAGTATTGGGAAACGGGGCATATCCGATAAGTGCACACATGTTACAACTCATTAAATGTTGATGTGCTGACGAAATATGAAATAAGTCTGTTTGGTATAGTATTAGAGAAATTATTGACGATATTATATGTTTCAATCAGCATAATTGAAAAAAATTACGGTATCGGCAAAGAGAATGTATGCATGGCATATCCGTGAAGTACCCACGCGTTACTTATCAGCACTGCCAAGCTGCCGACCAAATGTGAAATCAGAAGTAGTTTCCGAGAAGGTATTATGAAAATCTTTTGGAAAAACGTATAAACGGACAAAGTGGTTCCATTAAAAGAAATCACAGAGATGATTTATATATTTTAATATGTTATAATAACAAAATTTCAAGGTTCTGTATTGACGTTCTTTACTTTTGCATGTCGTATGAATTTTGTTAGTTTACACTTATTGTATCTGCTTAAATATGCGAAAGGGATAAAACACTATAGTTTCTTGTACTACTTTAATAAGTAATCACACTTATACATTCAGTATTCTCCGAAATTTGTTCCTTCCTTGGTTGCGATATGACACGTACTTTATGTCGTTTCTGAGAAATTAATTGTGAAATTAAGTGTTCGAAGTTACAAAGGAGACAAGCCAAACTCATAAGTCTAAGAGAAACTGACAACGGCATGGTAAAAAAAGGGACTGAGCAACAGTGATCTCAGGTGCTATGGAAGGGCTAGCAGATCCTGCTCCACATGTTTAGTCCGTCTTTGGTAGTCCTCTAAGTACCTTGATGAGTTTTATCTATAGTGATTAGACACACAATAGCGGATTGGAACCGTTTAACCAATGGTTTGCATATTTAATTTGTTATTTCTCATGACAAAAGAGGTTATTTTCGAAATTGATGACTTTCACGTATGTCGATCTAGCGTTGTTGTCTTCAACTGCTGAGGAAATTACTCTTGGTGTTGATTCCGCAGTTATACTTTTTGAAAATATTAAATAAACTTTAAGCTTGTAAAAATCAAGCAAATATAGATTTCACTTAAGTAGTAAACAAAATAATGTTTTTTAGTAATTATAGCAAGTATAGTTTTAGTTTGTAAATTACAATTAGTAATTAATTTGTTTTCTCTCTGTCTGTGTCGCAATCCACCAACTCCTGTGCATGTTAAAAGTTATTTCATAATTTCATCATTTTTTTTAAAATATCAAATATCAAAAGTATCAACGCATTATCTATCAGCTCTTGGAATGTTAATGAAATGTTTAAAAGAATAAGTGGTAACAGAGATTATAATCAAGATTGCAATGTTATTTCTCGCATTATGACTGCAGATATTGTTTGTTTTTGAGAAACACATATCTCCATTTTCCAAAGAGATTTTAAATTATGACGAGAATCTATGGGTGCCTAATTTTACCTCGACTTCCATAGTTTACTGTCAATTGAAAAATGTCATCGCGTCAAAATATTTTTGGAAGACAATCGAACAGAAGCGATGCACCAGAAGCAAAAGCTGATCTATTCAACTCTCCCAGTTTTGAGTCAAAGTCTCATGAAATTACTCACAAAAAAAAACTTAAACTTGCATGCCTAGTAATATCATTCTTTAGTTTCGTCAAATAGTGCTAGCTCTGTGAAACGCCTTCCAAACTATCCTGAAATCTAACAACATTAAAAAGAAAAAAATACGTGGCGAGAGGCAATAATTATTAAATATCAATTAATTAAAAAAAAAAAAAAAAAAATGAATCTTGATGGTTTCGCTTTTCCGATATAAAAGATTATTCGGGTAATGGGGTGCAGGGGCGGATCCAGCCATTTTAAAAAGGGGAGTTCCTAACCGAGGACAAAAAGGGGGGTCCAACTACATGTCCCCTTTCAAATGCATTGATCGTCCCTTGGGTGGATCCGCACCTTGGGTGGTGGTGGGTTGATAAACTTTGGTATAAACCCGGTGGACTGATTTATTTGTCATGTGGACAGTAATTACGGTGCTTGGTATAGGAAAAAAACATATTGTTTTAATGGTTATAATGCACTATAGTTTTAAACCAATAAGTGTTTCAGAGCAAAACCAAGTAGAACAGCAAATCACCGAAGTGTATTTACTTCACATATATACCTTTAAAACCTTAGTAAAATAAATGATTATGTTAGAAGCGACCGTTAAACAAAGATTTCCGTCACTTTTTTTCTTCATTTTTGTCTATAGGTTGCTGTATCGTTTGCGTACATACAACGTCCTTTTATTAACTATGATCAGTCAAACTTTAGAGCTATTTTCCTATTGCTTGTAGTTCAAAGGTTTGGTTGGTTTGCTTGCTTTGTGTGTATAAATGTTGGCTTAAGCATTGTAATTAAGATTGCCATCAGCTTGTATTATGGATTAGGGTTGGATGCTTGAAACAGTTACATTTATACAAATAAAGCAGCGAAGCCAATTAAACCTTTAAACTACATGCATTAGGAAAATAGCTCTAAATCTTTGCATTGTTTGAAATTCGTCTGATTTGTTATCCAGGATCGGCCAGGATCCTACATATATATAGGTTCCACATAAAAATCTATCTTAAAGTAATATATACAATCATTGGCTTTTTGTCGAGCTTTCGACTTTAGTCGAAAAAGCGAGACATAGCGATCCCACATTCTGTCGGCGTCGGCGGCGACAGCGTCACAAATATTCACTCTGTGGTTAAAGTTTTTGAAATTTTAATAACTTTTACTATCCTAGATTTGTACCAAACTTGGACAGAAGCTTGTTTATGATCATAAGATAGTATCCAAAAGGAAATTTTGTCAAAATTTTGTACCTGTTTATCTGTATTATTCTTATAAATAAACTTAATTTTTCTTCCAGTTAATATTACATACAGTCTGCAGTTTTAAAAACATTTATTAGATTCATAAACTATCCTGGAGATTTATCAAACTTGGACAGAAGCTTCTTACAATCAAAAGATAGTATGGAGAGGAATATATTTATTGATTTTTTACCTTATTTTAGTTGAGTCTGCGATAAACAGCAAACGTAGGCGAGACACTGGGTTCCGCGAAACCCTTACACATTTTTGTATTGACTTATTGGTCGGCTTTATGCATTGGTCCGTCGCAAGTCAAAGCCAGCTACCATGTTACGGCCTTCAGCAACATTATTTTTTTGCATCACTTTCTGAAGGTTTGGTTTTATACGTGAAGTATTCTTATATACTAAATGGGCATTTTCTAGCGTGGAATCAAACTGGTATAACACAACGATCGATATACTAATATTGCCGGTTTATACACGTCAGCTAAATGTCGATTTTCAGATAACATAAATGCAAGCGGGCAATTAACGTATTAGAACTTTCTAATCATAAAATTGAATTTAGATATCAGCACAGATAACATGATAACAAAATTACAAGCGCATATGTATCACAAATGCAAAGAACTGAAGACAAGAATAAAAATTTTGAATTACAATGCAAAGAACTGAAGACAAGAATAAAAATTTTGAATTACAAGTTGCTATTCTCAGACGTCCAACTGTCGACTTGCACTGTTGCAAATTAAGAAATGTAAATAAATTAGAAACACATCTCCATTAATCCCAATCGAGAGTGTACACGGATTCCACGGTACCCTCTCAGCTCACGAGGGGTGTTCGAAGAACATAGGGATCTACGTAAATATGCATACATATTTCATTTCTTGATTCTTAAGTTGCTTAGACCATTTTTCTTTATTCTTTTTGTTCTTGTCTCTAGATCTGTTCTACAAACCCAACCCAGACCCTCTATTACATATTAGATGTGTAAAAAGGGCCTTTTAAATTGAAATTATGTCTTGTAACACAAACTAAACCAAAATTTGGTACTTAATATGAGTGACAACAGGATATGAATTTTTCAAGCAAACAAAAGAATATTTGAACCGTATCAGCATACCCAAGATTTTCAAAAGTTTGACTTATCAGACTGTTTATCTAATAGTTGGCAATGTTTTTGAACTACTTTCAAGCTATTATTAGTGTTATTAGATGGACACCTTGTTTTTTTGTCTTTTTGCTAATTTTGAGTGTGTGCTTAGTAATGGTTTAATGAGTCAAGCCTGTTATTTAGTTACTTCTTTTGTTGCGTTGATGTGCTGTTACACCACTGTTCCAAATAAGGGGGAGGATTGAGTTTTCATAAACATGCTTAACCATTCTTTATGTTCCTGTCCCAAAGTCCTAACATAACAGTTAATTGACCAATCAAATATTGCATTGTCGATAAATTGATTCAATTTCAATTCTGGACAATGGGAGATAACTCCAATTTTAACAGATGACTTTCTTGACAGGTGTAACATTGTTTTGTGACTTGAATATCTGAGCTTATATTACAATGATAAATTTCCGAAAATGTTCATGGATAAGATGTATAGAATTTTATGATCAATGTTCTATATTTTGTGTATCAAAAAGGTACTGAAAATTAAGAAATTGTTGGGTGCATTTATTTTCACGATTTTGTCATTTTAGACTAGAATGCAATTTTAATTTTTGCGATTAATATATAATAGGTAAAAAATCCTGTTTAATTCATATTAATGTTATTTAAATGCAAGTTTAAATTATTGCGATTATAACTCAGTCAAATTTTTCGCATTAATAAAATCATCGCAATAATTTCTGAATTAACAGTAGTGATTACTTGTTAGAAGATATAGATATCAAATCAGTAACAGGATTTTTATTGCATTTTATACAATCTTTACCCAAAAAACTGTTCATGCAGAAAAAACCCACTCATCTAAAAAAAATGTGTAGAATCTTGATATGTGAGCTGCCTTGATTGAACCAAAAGAATACAGACAGCATACCAATATTAGTGAAATGTGCCAAATCTGACACAACTACATACCAAATGTCATTGGTTTACCATAAATGATTTTGCTTCAACTAACTTAATCACAATAATTAGCATTTAAACTAAGTGTTATAGACTCTGTGTGAGGCGCCTAGACCAAATCTAAATGAAATGAAATGAGCCAATGCTCATACAGCTGCATACCAAATATCATTGAATTTCCATCAAAGGTTCCCCTTCAAAACAAAATCACAAGCTTAACAAATTGTTTACATCAAGCCAATGATGCAACCACTGCAGGAAACAGCCAGTCTTGTCCTTTCATGTTGTTGAGGGAAAAACAAACTTATATAGGCGAGATAGACAATCAATGAGGTATGAGGTCACTGGAAGGGATGTATGCTTAAGGGGGCTCGTGGGTCTAAATCAATTTTTTTATTTAATATAAGATTTCGCTATATTTTTCTATAAATGAACTTTATCTTATTCTTAATAGAAAAATGAAATAAAAAATTGGGGTCACCGTTCATTTACGCTCACAATCTGCCTTCGAAAGAAGCATACATTTTTGTTAATGTCCTTTTTTTCTGTTGAACTAATAGGAGAAATAGCGGTAATATCGAAAAAAACTAGAGGGTCCAAGGACCCTGTGTCGCTCACCTGATATTTTTATTTACAATTGATGCATGATAAATGCAACTGTTGTACTGTCGTTTAGTTTCAGAGATATAATACTGAAAAGTGCGTTTGAAACCTATGTTTTATTTCAGCCGTGTGGGCAGGCAGGGTCATCATACACAGTGGTCCCTGGATATCCTAGTGGTGATTTAAACCAAGTTTGTTTAAATTTGACAGTTGTTTCAGGGGAGAATTTTGTAAAATTTATCTAACAAGAAATGCAAAGTAATGAGAAAGTTGTGAAGTTGTTTTGTTGTTGCGCAAGATAATAACCAAAAACAGCAACATTTCCTTAAAATTACCAATTCAGGGGCAGCAACCTATCAACGGGTTGTCCGATTCATCTCAAAGTTTCAGGGCAGATAGATCTTGACCTGATAAACAAGTTTACCCCATGTCAGATTTGCTCTAAATGCTTTGGTTTTTGAGTGATAAGCCAAAAACTGCATTTTACCCCTATGTTCTATTTTTAGCCATGGCGGCCATCTTGGTTGGTTGGCCAGGTCACCGGACACAAATTTTAAACTAGATACCCGAATGATGATTGTGGCCAAGTTTGGTTTAATTTGGCCTATTAGTTTCAGAGGAGAAGATTTTTGTAAAAGATAACTAAGATTTACGAAAAATGGTTAAAAATTGACTATAAAGGGCAATAACTCCTAAAGGGGTCAACAGACCATTTTGGTCATGTTGACTTATTTGTAGATCTTACTTTGCTGAACATTTTTGCTGTTTACAGTTTATCTCTATCTATAATAATATTCAAGATAATAACCAAAAACAGCAAAATTTCCTTAAAATTACCAATTCAGGGGCAGCAACCTATCAACGGGTTGTCCGATTCATCTCAAAATTTCAGGGCAGATAGATCTTGACCTGATAAACAATTTTACCAAAGGTCAGATTTGCTCTAAATGGTTTGGTTTTTGAGTGATAAGCCAAAAACTGCATTTTATTCCTATGTTCTATTTTTAGCCATGGCGGCCATCTTGGTTGGTTGGCCGGGTCACCAGACACAATTTTTAAACTAGATACCTGAATGAAGATTGTGGCCAAGTTTGGTTTAATTTGGTCGGGTAGTTTCAGAGAAGAAAATTTTTTTAAAAGATAACTAAGATTTACGGAAAATGGTTAAAAATTGACTATAAGAGCAATAACTCCTAAAGTGGTCAGCTGACCATTTTGGTCATGTTGACTTATTTGTAGATCTTACTTTGCTGAACATTATTGCTGTTTACAGTTTATCTCTATCTATAATAATATTCAAGATAATAACCAAAAACAGCAAAATTTCCTTAAAATTACCATTTCAGGGGCAGCAACCCAACAACGGAATGTCCGATTCATCTGAAAATTTCAGGGCAGATAGATCTTGACCTGATAAACAATTTTACACCCTGTCAGATTTGCTCTTAATGCTTTGGTTTTTGAGTTATAAGCCAAAAACTGCATTTTACCCCTATGTTCTATTTTTAGCCATGGCGGCCATCTTGGTTAGTTGGCCAGGTCACCGGACACATTTTTTAAACTAGATACCCTAATGATGATTGTGGACAAGTTTGGTTTAATTTGGCCCAGCAGTTTCAGAGGAGAAGATTTTTGTAAAAGTTAACAACGACGACGGACGACGACGGACGACGGCGACGGACGACGGACGCAAAGTGATGGGAAAAGCTCACTTGGCCCTTCGGGCCAGGTGAGCTAAAAATATAGGTCACCGTTGAGTTAAAAAAGATATTTCAATTTTAATGCCAAACAAGAGTGCACACACTGAAATGTCTCGCCTTCTTTACTAATCATTGATATTATGTTGATAGTCCTAAGTATAAAGCTTTATTACAACTGTCACATAAACGTTACATTAACCAAGATAACTAAACAAAGACCAATGAACCATGAAAATGAGGTCAAGGTCAGATGAACCATGCCAGGCTGACATGTACTTCTAACAATGCTTCCATAAAACAAATATAGTTGACCTAATACTTATAGTTTAAGAAAAATAGACCAAAACACAAAAACTTAACACTGAGCAATGAACCGTGAAAATGAGGTCAAGGTCAAATAAAACCTGCGCGACTAATATTTAAATCATAAAATATTTCCATACACTAAATATAGTTGACCTATGGCGTATAGTATCAGATAAAAAGACCAAAACTGAAAAAACTTAACTTTGACCACTGAACCATGAAAATGAGGTCAAGGTCAAATGACATCTGTCCGCTAGACATGTTCACCTTACAATCATTCCATACAACAAATATAGTAGACCTATTGCATTAAGTATGAGAAAAACAGACCAAAACACAAAAACTTAACTATAACCACTGAACCATGAAAATGAGGTCAAGGTCAGATGACACCTGCCAGTTGGACATGTACACCTTACAGTCCTTCCATACACCGAATATACTAGCCCTATTGCTTATAGTATCTGAGATATGGACTTGACCACCAAAACTTAACCTTGTTCACTGAGCCATGAAATGAGGTCGAGGTCAAGTGAAAACTGTCTGACGGGCATGAGGACCTTGCAAGGTACGAACATACCAAATATAGATATCCTATTACTTATAATAAGAGAGAATTCAACATTACAAAAAATCTGAACTTTTTTTTCAAGTGGTCACTGAACCATGAAAATGAGGTCAAGGACATTGGACAAGTGACTGACGGAAACTTCGTAACATGAGGCATCTATATACAAAGTATGAAGCATCCAGGTCTTCCACCTTCTAAATTATAAAGCTTTTAAGAAGTGAGCTAACACCGCCGCCGCCGGATCACTATCCCTATGTCGAGCTTTCTGCAACAAAAGTTGCAGGCTCGACAAAAATGGCATTTTTGCACCAAAGGGAGATAATTTGGAGCTTTTTCAATGATATCTACATTTTAAAAGTCACCTGGGGTCAACACCAATTGATTTTTTGGAAGAATTTTGTACCATATGATAAAGTAACAACTACTAAAGGTAATTAAAAAAATTTGTAATGAAAAATAAATGTTTAATTTTTTTCTGAAAATCTTATACCCGCGAGCCTCCTTAATGAGCAATGCAGACCATCAGACATATTATTGTGTGCTTTTCTCTTATGACAAATGAGGGGGGGGCAAGGAGGGTCCCAATAACAGCAAAACAGCAAATTGATTTGGCTTATAACAGATAACAAGGAATTAAAATGGACAAAAACAGATAACAGTAAATGAAACATTAAAATAAGTCGGGTCCTTGACAAAATCCAGTATTTCTTATTACGGGTATAATCCTTTGTAATAAATTCCATTTTCTATGAATATGGTTTTTAGAATTATGTATCTAGATATGTATTTGGTATATTCTTGTCTGTCAGTCGTCAATATGTCGGACATTAACTCAAACACTCTTTAACCAATTTAGATAAAACTTTGGGAAATTATTTACATCTATTGACATGAGCTCCCTATAGTTTGTTTTTTTTATAAATTTTAGATTTCAAGTTTCTTCAAGTAATGGGGTTTTTATTCAATAAAAATGTTGGGTGTTTTTTTTTTTCAGTTTTCTGATATCTCAAAAATCCTTTCACGAATTTGCAAAGAATTTTGGTGAATTGTTTACTATATCTATTGACATGAGCTCCCTTTCAATTTTTATAAATTTTAGATTTTAAGGTTCCGAGTTTAGGGGTTTTATTAATTAACTAGAGGCTCTCAAGAGCCTGTGTCGCTCACCTTGGTCTATGTGAATATTAAACAAAGGACACAGATGGATTCAAGACAAAATTGTGGTTTGGTGATGGTGATGTGTTTGTAGATCTTACTTTACTGAACATTCTTGCTGTTTACAATTATCTCTATCTATAATGAACTTGGCCCAGTAGTTACAGTGGAAAATGTTAGTAAAATTTTACAAATTTTGTGAAAATTGTTAAAAAATGACTATATAAAGGGCAATAACTCCTTAGGGGGTTAATTGACCATTTTGGTCATGTTGACTTCTTTTTAGGTCTTACTTTGCTGAACATTATTGCTGTTTACAGTTTATCTCTATCTATAATAATGTTCAAGATAATAACCAAAAACAGCAAAATTTCCTTAAAATTACCAATTCAGAGGCAGCAACCCAACAAAGGGTTGTCTGGTTGGTCTGTAAATTTCAGGGCAGATAGATCTTGACCTGAATATCAATTTTGCAACATGTCAGATTTGCTCTAAATGCTTTGGTTTTTAAGTTATAACCCAAAAACTGCATTTTACCGCTATGTTCTATTTTTAGCCATGGCGGGCATCTTGGTTGGTAGGCCGAGTCACCGGACACATTTTTTAAACTAGATATCCCAAAGATGATTGTGGCCAAGTTTGGATTAATTTGGCCCAGTAGTTTCAGAGAAGAAGATTTTTGTAAAAGATTACTAAGATTTACGAAACATGGTTAAAAATTGACTATAAAGGGCAATAACTCCTAAAGGGGTCAACTGACAATTTCGGTCATGCTGACTTATTTGAAAATCTTACTTTGCTGAACATTATTGCTGTTTAAAGTTTATCTCTATCTATAATAATGTTCAAGATAATAACCAAAAACAGCAAAATTTCCTTAAAATTACCAATTCAGGGGCAGCAACCTATCAACGGGTTGTCCGATTCATCTGAAAATTTCAGGGCAGATAGATCTTGACCTGATAAACAATTTTACACCCTGTCAGATTTGCTCTAAATACTTTGGTTTTTGAGTTCTAATCCAAAAACTGCATTTTGCCCCTATGTTCTATTTTTAGACGTGGCGGCCATCTTGGTTAGTTGGCCGGGTCACCGGACACATTTTTTAAACTAAATACCTCAATGATGATTGTGGCCAAGTTTGGTTTAATTTGGCCCAGTAGTTTCAGAGGAGATGATTTTTGTACAAGTTAACGACGCCGGACGACGCCGGACGCCGGACGCAAAGTGATGGAAAAAGCTCACTTGGCCCTTTGGGCCAGGTGGGCTAAAAAGGGGGGATTTTCTAGTTTTCGGACATTTACACAAAAACGTTTTCAGCAGTTCTCCTGGAACTTTGCTGAATTTTTAATTTCTACTGTTGTAAGCGCCCTTTCGATTTTTATTAATTTTCGATTTTATGTTATTCAGTTAAGGGGTTTATTCATTAAAAAAGATGGTATTCTCCAGTTTTCGGACAATAACTCAAAAATGTTTTCAGCAGTTCTCATGAAACTTTGATGTATTGTTTATATACATAATATATATTGACTGATTTTTATAAATATCTGATATGGCATTGAGAAGTTATCGAATATTTCAAAAATATGACGGGCGTATCATGCGCTCATGGCGTAGCTGTTAATTTGTTATAGAATACTTTTTTCAGCATTTATTTTTGTACAGTTATTGAAACTCACACATGCTTGTAATTAAATAGTGTGTAATAAAATTAAGAATGGAAATGAGGAATATGTCAAAGAGACAAAAATAATATCTTGTAAAAATTCAAGGGCAGTTACGGTATCAAAGTAGGCTTAATTGACATAGTTCTTGTGTTTGTTGCTACTTAAAAATGACCTAAAAGAGTTTGAATATATATATTCACATTCCGACTTTTTTAAATGCCCATTTAATGAGGTGTGGGATTTTTTCTGAATAAGACTATGAGGAAAAGTTGTCATGATGATATAGGGTAGAAAAATCAAAAGCACCAATTATAAGCATGCAATTTGTCAAGTACCTCGAACCAATTTTGACACTCCAAAAGTAATTTATTTCACTATTTTCAAAGGCCTTATTTGAACAATTTTTTATCAGGTTTTTGATTGTACTGCTTTGAAAAGAGCTGAGTCTATGTAAAAGGTTAACTGGTTGTAAGGACCTAGATATATATATATATATTCACATTCTGACTTTTTTATATGCCCATTTAATGAGGTGTGTGAACAACAGAAAGTATCCAAAAGCATATACCAACTAAGCTAATAGGAAATAAAACCCACCTACCATGGATAGACTCAAAATTGAAAAAACTGATAAATAAGAAAAACAAATTTTATAAAAAGAAAAAACATGATAGCAAACATACTAAAAAATTTAAACAAATTAAAACACAATTACAGAAAGAGATGAGAAATGCCTATTGGAATTATATCGAAAACATGATTTTTGACATTGAAATACAAGAGCCTGAAAATTCGAGATTTAACAAACAACCTAAAAAACTCTTTTCATACATAAAAGGCCAAAACAATGAAAACACTGGTATTGCACCTCTTAGGAGTGAAGGTCTACTTCATACAGATCCCTTGAAAAAAGCTAACATATTGAATGAACAATTTAAATCAGCTTTTACATCTGAGACCAATACAGTTATCCCTGACAAAGGTCCATCAACACATCCAATAATGGACGACATAGACATAAACAGAGAAGGCATCTATAAATTAATTAAAAATATAAACCCAAAAAAGGCAACAGGACCTGATAACATCACTGGAATAGTGCTTAAAGAAAACATCAACACATGCACAGACATACTCACTCTAATTTTTGCAAAATCAATGCAAACAGGAAAAGTACCTCACGATTGGAACCACGCAAATGTAACACCTGTTTTCAAAAAAGGAGACAAACATCATCCTGGTAACTATCGTCCAATTTCACTTACATGTATTTCATGCAAATTACTAGAGCACATAATTGCAAGCAACATTATGAAACACCTTGAATCCAACAACATACTTTATGACTTGCAACACGGCTTCAGGGCAAATAGATCATGCGAATCCCAAATAATATCACTAATTCACCAACTATGTTCAAATAACGACAAAAATATACAAACCGATCTTATCATCATGGATTTCGCAAAAGCCTTTGACAAAGTTCCACACAACCGTTTACTATATAAACTTAAATTTTTCGGTGTATCAGATCAAGCCGCAAACTGGATAAAATCTTTCCTTTCAAACCGTACACAAACAGTTATGCTAGAAAACCATTCCTCTGATAACATACCAGTTACATCAGGTGTTCCTCAGGGCACTGTATTAGGTCCAATACTATTTTTGATATATATCAATGACTTACCTGACTACTTACATCATAGTCAAATCAGGCTCTTTGCTGACGATAGCATCATTTACCGACAGATAAAATCACCATCAGATTGCCTTAAACTCCAGGAAGACCTAGAAGGAGCAATCAAATGGGAACAAGACTGGCTAATGCAGTTCCACCCTGATAAATGCAACATACTTAGAGTGACCACAAAGAAAACACCTATCCATTTTTATTACAACATGCACGGTCACATTCTTGAGTCAGTTGAAAATGCAAAATATTTAGGTATAACCATTTCATCAAATTTAAAATGGAACAAACACATTCAGAACATGACATCTAAAGCAAATAAGACCCTTGGATTCATCAGAAGAAACTTAAAAATAAACTCAGTAACCATCAAAGACCGAGCATACCAAGCCCTTATTAGACCAAAACTTGAATACTGCTGCACTGTCTGGGACCCCTACACAACAGAGAACATTAACTCCATAGAAAAAGTTCAAAGACGTGCAGCGAGATATGTATGCTCAAACTACAAATATACTGAAAGTGTAACAAACATGATTAACACACTCCACTGGCCAACATTACAAGAAAGGAGACTCAAAAGCAGATTAAATATGTTCCATAGAATAACAAACAACAAAATTGCCATACCACATACTGACATATTAATTAAAAGCCAATCAAACACCAGGTCTAGCCACGAACAAACATACCGACAAATTCGATGCAGCAAAGACAGTTACAAATTTTCATTTTTCTGCCAAACTATAAAAGACTGGAACAAATTACCAGAACCAATAGCCTGCAGCACCACTACTGAGTGCTTCAAGGAGAAACTCACTAGAGAGATGCTCCTTGACACTTACAAACACCTACATGTATAATATGTATCTTGTTTTTATCTTATACCAAAAATTAAAAAATAAAAATTGAAAAATATTACTTACATATACATTTGTATCATAAAAATTGAAAAATTATTAAGAAACCAAAAATATATATTTTTAATCATTAACAATATTGTTAAACCAGGCATGCGCCGGAAAGTAATCATCAACCAGTTGATGTTTTTCTGTATATAAAGAAGAAGAAGAAGATATAGTCCTTAATTGAAATCCTTGTCAGAAATTCCTGGCCATATGTTTCCCTTTTTGTCATATTAAGAATTGTTCTAATTTGATATGTTCGTACGGGATAATTCTAAATAAATGTTAAAAAAAATGGAATATATTACAAAGGACAATCATCAGATATACTGGAATTTTTCTGGATATATGTTAATGGAATCCTTCTCCGGATACGGGACCAACATATTAGTAGTGGTAGACTCTATTGTCAAATGATCTTCAATTTCTACCGAATTTTGGCTGTCAAAAAAATGCTAACATTCCAATTTTCAATAACAGTTAACAGCCCAATAACAGCTAACAAAGAATAAGACAATAACAGCTAACAGCAAATATATTTTCAGAATAACAGATAACAAAGAATTAAAATGTCCCATAACAGCATAACAGCTAAACCCCTTGCCCCCCCCTCACAAATGGTTTATATGTCTGTGTATGCTTCAAACTGGATTATCAGACTCGCACTTCTCTTGAACTGAATTTTATTGTGCGTATTGTTATACGTTTACTTTTCTACATTGGTTAGAGGTATAGGGGGAGGGTTGAGATCTCACAAACATGTTTAACCCCGCCGCATTTTTGCGCCTGTCCCAAGTCAGGAGCCTCTGGCCTTTGTTAGTCTTGTATTATTTTAATTTTAGTCGCTTGTGTACAATTTGGAAATTAGTATGGCGTTCATTATCACTGGACTAGTATATATTTGTTTGGGGGCCAGCTGAAGGACGCCTCCGGGTGCGGGAATTTCTCGCTACATTGAAGACCTGTTGGTGACCCTCTGCTGTTGTTTTTTATTTGGTCGGGTTGTTGTCTCTTTGACACATTTCCCATTTCCATTCTCAATTTTATTAGTACAAAATTGTGTGAAAGTACCAAAATCGTCTCTCTGGACCAAGTGTTGTTGTTCGCTGTAGTATAATATTTGCTTGTGGGCTTGGAGATGTTGCTTTGTGTGGTCCAAGATCAAGTTTGAGTACATATTTCGTACTAAGAATACATATGGTAATTTAAAGACAACAGTCTGATACACAGAATCTTCTAATGATAAAGCTATTGTGTTCAAGGAAAGGATTTCCTTTCTCCGTTTAGCTCTAAATTAAATTACTTTATATTAACAGTTTATGTTATAGTCCCTGGCGATTGAAATGAATACTGTTGATTTATTTATTTTCCTGGAAACTGACTTTTATGGATTGGGTAAAACTTATGTTTTAGAGGTAATTTGATTTCAAGGATAGCTCACATTCTGTTCACATGTCCTCTTGTGCACTTCGATTATAGGTGTCTGACACAGAATAAATGTAGTCGATTATAGGTGTCTGACACAGAATAAATGTAGTCGATTATAGGTGTCTGACACAGAATAAATGTAGTCGATTATAGGTGTCTGACACAGAATAAATGTAGTCGATTATAGGTGTCTGACACAGAATAAATGTAGTCGATTATAGGTGTCTGACACAGAATAAATGTAGTCGATTATAGGTGTCTGACACAGAATAAATGTCTGACACAGAATAAATGTAGTCAAAGAACTTGAAATTTGTTATATGGAACCTTGTGGTACAATTTCACACAAGTTCGAGTCCAGAAACTACAAAAAATGCTTGTTTTTGGCCCCTAATTCCTAAACGGTTGGTGCAATAACCCCTAAATTCAATCCCAGTGATCCCTTTGTGGTATGGAACCTTGATGTACAATTTTAGAGAGATTCATATAATTAAACAATTAAGTTATTGTCTAGAAACTAGAAACATGCTTGTTTTTGGTCCATTTTTTGCCCCCTTATTCCTTCATGTTTGGCTCCCATCCTTATTGTCATGAAAGTACAAAAAATGCTTGTTTTTGGCCCCTAATTCTTAAACTGTTGGTACCATAACTCCTAAAATCAATCCCAACCTGCATTTGAGGTATTGAACTTTCTTGTAAAATTTCACTTTAACTAAAGTTACTGTCTGAAATCAGATTTGTCTTTCGACACATATCATAATGATTTCACAGACCATCACTACCTTGCCTTCATGGCCAGACAAAAACTTATAAACACATTTTTTTCATATTTTTATTGAGGTAAATTTCCTCATAATGTTGTTTTACAATGATTTAGCAAGGTAAAACACATCTCAACTTGTACATGTTTATACAATGAATAAGCATGGCCAAACACATTATAACTTGTACATGTATATACAATAAAAAGTTATTACTTTATTCTTTTCAAAAATCATCACTTCAACTGATGTTATATGTATCAAAATGTTCAGGACCAATGTGAGGAAATCCTTAATAGTTTGGATAGAAATAAACAAATGTTTGAAGAATTTCTATTCATACTTAAGGTTGTACCCAACACTTTCACTAAAATTAATTTGGCTCGTTCAATTTTCATTAAATTTTGACAAAGTATTTACTTTGACCCTTTAACAAAAATATAAAAATTTCAAAAATTTTGAACCAACCATTTTATCAGAAAAATTACACTGGTTATATAGCAGTTTGACAAACATCAATTTTGATAATTGAGAAGCTTAATATTCCTTTTACAACACATTGTAATTAAAACGTTTAGCTGACTTTACAGAGTTATCTCCCTGTAGTGTTAGGTACCACCTTAAGTTAATACACAACTGTAAAGTTTACCTTAAACTTCTTATAATAATACAAGTAACAGATAGTATAATAAAATGTTAACAAAGAAATGTACAGCCCACAATCAACAAATACCATGCAATCTACTACATTGTTCTGTCTTTAATGGACTCCAGTTTGTATTGAAATTAATTGGGTGCAATTTGTGTTAAAATACAATTAAGAAAAGTCAATTTTAAATGATGAAACTTACATTTGAATTTTTTTGGAAGACATGTTTTTACAACCAATCCTTAAATCCTTTAACAAACATAGTATGGTACCACTGTAACATTATACATAAATTTCTCAATCTATGAAGAAAGATTTATTATTAACAAAAAAGGTTCTAAATGCATCTACAGAGATTGTTTTGACAATTTACCATTAATATTGTAAAGTTTAAGTGAAACAGTATAAAAAATGAAAAAAAAGTTTTAATACTGGTCTGAACGGTTTGTTATCATAAAACACATTTAAAGAATAATTGAATATTTCTCAATGTTACTTACATCTAAAATAAATTAAAGCACTCATATATCCTAATGTATTCGTAATATAATCAACCACTTATCCTTCATTGAAAATTCCAAGTTTTGATGGTCACTGTGTCAACTTTATAACTGTATTGTAATGATACTTTAATAAGATGGCAAACTTGATGCAGATATGAGATGACTTGTACACTGTACCTTACATGAACTATACAAAATACAGATATCAGATGACTTGTACACTGTACCTTACATGAACTATACAAAATACCGATATCAGATGACTTGTACACTGTACCTTACATGAACTATACAAAATACCGATATCAGATGACTTGTACACTGTGCCTTACATGAACTATACAAAATACCGATATCAGATGACTTGTACACTGTGCCTTACATGAACTATACAAAATACAGATATCTGATGACTTTCTATAATGCTCTGGCCCTGAATACTTATAAATACACATGATGTACACAATATATGTACAGGCGCTGAAGACTTATAAATACACATGATGTACACAACATAGACATGACATGACCCCTTAATGTGGAGAAGCACTTGTTCATAGCAGTTACAACAAATGCCTTTGTCTGGTTTCAGTCAATACTTTCCACAATGGAAGCCTATAACATGTATAAGCAGATACCAAAACAATCTGCAATTACATTGGCTTCAAACATATGAAAGAAGCCTATTAGCAGATATCAAAATAATCTGCGATAATATTGGCTTCAAACAGAAGTCCTTATACGTTTAACTGTCACTATCCAGTGTGTATCACCGCTCGTCAAACAACGGCGTAGAATCTCCAGTAGGCATTGGACTATTTCTGTGAACAGCTGGGCTAGCCCTAGGAGTTGACTTACTAGGTCTACCTTTAGCCCACATTTCTGCAGCTTTGGCCCAGTCTGTTCCAGCTGTGGGTCCCATGGCTCTCTGTGATGGTGGATGTGATGGTGTTCGTGGTGTGGCCCTTGGTGTGTGTCCAGGCCAAGCTGGTGTGTGTGGCTGTCTGGGGGTGGGGTTGTATGATGGGGTAGGGTGTCCAGCTGGTGTTGTGATGTGATGAGAGGGAGTCATCATTGGGGTCATCATAGGGGTGGCTCCAAGACCCTGAAATAAAAATAAACTTCATATGAAAATTATTTACATGTTAATTGGAAATCTTGTAACCTGGAACATTTAAATGTCATGAATAAACGATAAGGGTATTCTACCAAATGCAAATAAATCTAAGGATTTTTAAAATATGGATGGATTTTTTTTTTTATTCTTTAACTATTTTAAACACAATTCTTTTTTTAATGACATGAAAAGCATATATTTGATATATGGCATGGGGTTATAAGAAATATCTGAATTCAAAGAAATCAGTTATATAGTCGTACCTGAAAAAAAAATCACCCTTACAATCAGACAAAACATACCTTATAAGGGAGGTAACTTTTAACTTGAAGTTTAAAATGCAAACATGTACTAAAAGATGCTATTAAAACAGACAATACATTTTTGCTGAACAGTGGGGATCTTTATGACAGATATGACTGTAGTTAAAAAAAATTATATGATGAGGCTGGGAAATTATAACATGTGAAGGATTAAAAAAAAAAAAGTTTTCTTCTACATTCAAAAATGTATTTTAAAAAAACCCAAGATTTCATTGCATTCATGAAAATCTTGTTAATTGTTAAAGTTTGCATTTGTATTAAATAGTTCAAACTTACAAAGCCTCCACTGAACCCAGCCACAGGAGGGAACTGTTGTGGTGTGGCTCCAGGTGTCATTCTAGCCACTCTAGGGGTGGCCACTCGTGGTGTGGCTCCAGCCACCTGTGCCAGGGTGTTATAGATATTATTAGGTAACCCAGCAGCTGCTCTCTGTATGGTGGCAGCATCCACACCTGAAATAAGACAAATATTGGATTTATATGATGTCAATTATACTTAAAATGCATGGTATTCTGCCTTATGGCTGTACCTAAGAAACATACATGGGACCCAGGGAAGGCACTACCAATTCTCAACTATGGAAGGGTGTGTTTTTGCATGGTGGAAATGTAGGTGAAATTTTAATTTGTTTCTATAGATGGGGACCCCAGGGAACAGCATTTACAAAATGCAGATACACTATACCAAATACAGTAAAACTGTTCTTTCGTAAAATAAAAATTACATAGCATTGCTATTTGTCTTTGATACTATAAACAAAAGCAGACCATGGCGGTTGTCAAGATAACTTTTAAATCTAAAGGCATGAAGCCCAAATTGGCAATTACAAGCCAATTAAATGGATTTACAGACCCAAAAGCCTTGGGCATTAGACATGTGGTAAAGCATGAAGACTGCCATGAAGCATAAAAATATCAATGAAGGGTGACATAAAAGCTTCTTACTTTTTCAGAACAGTTTTCTCAAAGGAACAGACATTTTAATAATTTAACAGCAAGACGTATACTGATTCCACAAAATGTTACCATGGTTACATGGCTCATCTACATTATGCAAACCTGATACAGCAGATCTGCTCCAAAGATAAATTGTGTGCACTCATTTTCATTCAAACTTATAAAATTCTGTATTTAATTCTGAAAAAGTCTTAAATGCATAATATTATTCATTAACTTAATATACTAACCTTGTAAATTAATACTGGGTGTAGCATATGTTGATGATGCCATGCCTGGAGTTCTACTTGCAGGAGTACCTAAATGATAGTTGGAAATCATAAGTAACTGATTCATTGTTATCTAGCATGTCAACTGACAAATATTTCACATATTTATAGAAAGAAACTAATCAAAAATAAAATTCCTAAGGGTTCATCGAAACTCAGTGTCTTGGCTACTTTTGATGTTATCTTCAGTGTGATTAAGATTGCTGTCTTGATTTTGTGACAAGTTGCAGGATCACCAAAAATGTCTACTGGTGATTTCAACCATTTGATTTTTGAACATCTTGTCTTGCTGATCAGTTTTAGCCATGGCAGCCATGTTGGTTGGCAGGCGTGGCCATCCAACAAATTTTCAAACTTAGGTACCAAAATGATGATTGTGGCAAAATTTGCTTAAATTTGGCCCAGTAGTTTTACAGAAAAAAGTTTTTGTAAATGTTAACAGACGATGATAACGACAACAGCAGACGACAGACTGCCCGTGATGAGAAAATATCACTTGGACCTCTGGCCAAGGTGAGCTAAAATTTGCTAACAATTTTAAAAATAGACAGAATTGGGCCTTACAATCTCTTTCTCTGTGCATACCTGGTATTGGATCTCTGAAGTGTTCTTTAAACCATCTCATCATAGAATTAAGTGAATGGAACATTTGGTTCCTGTATCTGATTCCCTCGGATGAGAGTGTGGCATATTCATGTCTTGGTTTTGTTCTTGGCATGTACGATACCAGAAACTTTCCTGGGTACTGCTTAGACAAACTGCAAAAGTAGGGAATCCTGAAAAATAAAGAAGAAAAATCTTACTCCTTTTCATGTTTATAAATATTTCTAACAGAGTACAGATGAACCCAAATGGTTTGTACTTAAACGTAAAATAACAAAAATTCCAAGGAAAATTAAATGGAAAGTCCCTTATCAAATGGAAAAATCAAATGCTCAAACACATCTAACAAGTGGAAAACAACTGTCATATTCTTGACTTGGTATGGGCGTTTCCTTATGTAGAAAATGGTGATTAAAAACCTGGTTTTATAGCTAGCTAAACATCTTTCTTGTATGACATACAATAAAATGATAAAATAGTTGTTTTCAACTGATTTGTATAGTTAGTTCTAATGTTGTGATACTACACTGCTGTCCTAGGTTAGGGGAGTGTTGAGCACTTAAATCATTCTGAATGTGCATGTCCCAAATCACGAGCCAGTAGTTTAGTGGTTGTTCTTGGTTCATGTCTGTCATATTTGTTTTTCGTAAATTATTCTGTTATAAATGATGCAGTTGGTTTTTTCTTGATTTGTTTCATATTTTCATGTCTGGCCATTTATCACCCTCTATAAGATATAGTTTTTTTCTTTGTTGAAGGCTGTATGGATTTATATCATTGCTTGCATCCATTTCATTTAAACTTTGGTGGAAAGTATCATTGGCAATCATACAGCATCTCCTTATTTCCATAATACTATCAAACGTTTTTGATTTAACAATTATTAAACACTAACTTTGATGGTGCCTTCTTTTTCTCTTCATGTAATACTTTGTCCAGCAGTTCTCTTTTACCATTCTCTGCCATTCTGTAGTATTTAAAGTTTAAAATATCTCGTGCATAGGCTGCCATTGGCTGAATGAATCGGGCCAATATTTCATCCAAATCTTCAAATTCCTACAAAAATTAACAATAAAATTTACATATACCAACACAAGTACTAATATGTTTTTAATATAAACATGAATTCAACTGATATTGCTTATTTTACTAGTTGTATTTTCACAATATGATCTTGTTTCCTGACATTTTACTTCTATTACTTAGTGAGATGTAGAACAGACAATACAACCAATAAAGAATTTATTTTGAGAGGACGATGGAGCTGATAAAATAGATGATAAAATATAAATGTCTATTCTATATGATATTCCAAGGTCGGTCATGGAAATTTTAGGGTGGAGGTACTTCACCTATAAATAGCCTGCGGTGGTCCCTGTTTTGTGATATAATGGCATGAATGTAACTACAAACAATTTATAGATTTCATAAACTATACCATTGAATTGCATACCTCTCCTCCTATCCATAATGATGATCCCAGACTGAAAGCATTCTCTTTGCCTTCTTCTTTGATATCAATATGTTGTATAATGTCGTCTGCTATCTTCCATGAAACAGTCAAATGATCAGCTCCCTATAATATAAATCAAATATTTATAATGTTGATATTAGTACTTCATGAAAGATATAAAATTCATGGTTACATGTAATGTATGCACATGAAATTTATAACAAAAATTAGTAACCAATGAATAATAATGCTTAAACAAAACTTAAGTTTATTCCTGGCTGATCATACCTAATCTTCTATATTATTTACTTCTTTAATTTGCTACTTATTTGCCAAAAAAAAAGGCTTTAAAAGGGTGCCACATGTAAAGCAGTATCTGCTTACACTTCTGGAGCATCTGAGATAACCCCCAGTTTTTAATGGGGTTCTTGTTGATTAGTCTTCAGTTTTCTATGAAGTGTGTTGTGTACTATTGTTTGTCTTTTTTCTTTTTCAGCCAATACACAAAGCAAACAATAATCCACATTTTTTAAGCCATGGCCTTGTCAGTTTGATGTCAATCTATGAGTTTGTATGTCCCTCAGGTATTTTAGCCTCATCCTTTAAAGTATGAGCCACTCTGTGAATTAGTTGAGGTATTTTTTATTTCAAGTGAAGCAAGCCCAAAAATTCTAAATTATATACCAACCTTACTACTTGGTCTGATGATTGCCTCCCCTTGGTCCATGTTTGCCAAGATTTTCTCACATTCTTTATAACCAATATTGTGGAAGGAAGGATGAGCAATGACACGCTTAACATATGCTGAAATAGACAAACAATCCAGTTTTATGTAATGAGAGTTTTGATCAAGGTAACAATTAGCTATATCTGTCATGTTTGTAGGCAGGAGGGGGGGGGGGGGGGGGGGGGGGGGTGGGATCAGGCATATTTTTTAACTGGATATTTCTTTGATGATTGTGGCTGTGTAGTTTCTATGGAGATGCTCTCTGTAAAAGTTAATGAACAGAGGATGATGACGACAGTAAAAGACAAATGCCAAACAATGACACAAGTTAATCAGCTTGAACCAAGTGTGACTGGGAGTAAATGGGCAGATAGACACGTGCGTCACTCTATACCCTGCCCTCCTTCCTAGGTCATCCTTTCTTCAGCATTTTGACAATTCATAAAGTAGCTTATAAAATGTTGATTCCTTCTCTATGTGTTGCCCCTTTTATTCTGTACTTTGACCTTTCCAATGTGTAAAACATGATATAAAAGTTTGTTTTTTTACAAATTTAATTATATATAAGACATGAGGTGCTGAAAGACAATTTGTGGAATGTCAGATTAAGGTTGTTATTTTGTTGGAACTTATCAGAGCTGAGGAATTAATGATAATTATCATCAGGAATTCAGGATGACACCGTCACATACCCCCTCTAAAATCAACTGATTTGTACTTCAATCATCGACTTTTTTCTCAAAAAACAGGAAAAGTGTCAAATTTTAAAGCTTCACTAAGAAATCTTTCTCTAAATCTTACATTGTCTAGCTTGCTGTTTTTTCTTTGTTTCTTCCTTTGTTTTATCAGCTGTTTCTCGATCTGCATCATAGTATAGATCTTTCTGAGGCCTAAATATAACAAATATGTATTGTCATTTAAATATTCAATTATAGCAAACAATACTTAGTGAAAAGAGAAAAAAAAGTGATATATTTGTTAAAGAAAATATTCAAATTAGACATTTTTCATGACAATTAATTTTCAGGTTACTTTTCTACTTGGTCATGAAAAATTAAATTAATTGGTGTACAATATATAAATGCAATAGATAAATGAATCTTGTAAATTCAGAATTTATTGTCTGCATCTATTTCAATTGTTGAGTTTAAATTATTGATATTTAAAAAAAATCCAGGTACAAATAATTCTATCAAATTTAAGTTTCATTTTTGAGACACACCCATCTCATTGCAATTTTTTGCAATAAAAAAATATTGCATTATTTTCCAAGTTTGCACTCCTTACCTCCACTGGTTTTCCTTGTCCAACAGATCAGATGATTTACACGTCATATCCACCTGGAACCTGTCTATATCAATCTTAGTTATTCTACAGTGAATAGTCATACCAATCTAGAAAGAAATCAATACATTTTCTGTTATCTAGAATCACATCAGCAGTTAAATTTCATACATTTAAATAACCTTATTGTTTTACTGTAATTAAATTGAAAGAAATGGAGAATGAGTCCATGGGGCACAGATGACCCCCCCCCCCCCCCAACCATTTGTTTGAGGCAAACTAAAGCTAGAGAACAGAGACCCATTTTGGGACAGAGGGACAAGAATAACAATTTAAGCTTTGTATACACTGACATAAAATGTGAAAATAAAGATTTCAAACAGAAAACATGGCAAACAAATATTTATGACAAAGCATTGATAAGTTTTTTTCCCATGCTGAAGGGGGAGCTTAAATTAGGTAATAAATGTTCAATTAAAAATATTAAAAAGAAAATATCTTTGTAAAATGAAACGCCTTCGACAACTTAAACTAAGAAAATCTCCATTTATTGAATACTGATCTGTTGACTTTGTTTCTAAACTAACCTGTACTCTGTCAGCAGGGTTCTTTACTTTTTTGTCACTGATATTTTTGGTATGAACAAAACCATTGACAGAATTATCTAGTCGACACTTCACACCGACCGCTGAACCAGGACAACTTCCTGCATCAAAATGACTCCATACCTAAAACATGGAATAAATAAATGTAAAGAATTGGGGAATAAATACCTGTAAAAAATTGGGAATAAATAATTATAGAATAACTAATCGAAGAATTCAAATAGAGAAAATTATTCAACGAGTGACCAAACAACACATTAATTCACGAATGCGTGTAGCGCATGAGTTAATTATCAGTGTTGTTTGGTCACGAGTTGAATATTTTTCGATATTTGAATTCTTTAATTAGTTATTCTTTTTATTACATTGGCAAATGGCTTTTTTTAAAGAAATTAATGCAAAACATGTAAGTAACTATATCTTTTTTCTACACATTCACAACTTGTTTAGATCTGCCATTATCAACGTCTTGACAACGCCTATTGTTGTATGAAGTCAGAGAGTGAAATAACCAGGTTTATTTCACATGTGAAATTATCGGTTTTTATTTAACTGGGAATCAATGTAATTCATTACAATCAATGTAATAATTGTAAATAATTGCAAAGAGATGTTTGTATTTGCCTAAATGAGTGCGGATTGCTATATCTGGTTCTATTGTCTAGTGGGATCAAAAGGTTATGTGTAGGGACTGCAACAATTTCATAAATAATTTTGTAAAAGAAAACAAGTCTGTAACGTAAATGCCTAATTTCGAGTGGGTACCAATTTAGGTCTGTCATCATTTCAGTAACTGAGCTGGTTTTAAGGAAGCGGTTGAATGAGAAGCGTGCTGCTCTAATCTGAACTTTTTCGATTTGTGTAATTTGCTGTTTTTGATGTGGATCCCAGATTGTTGAGCAGTACTCTAATTTTGGTCGGACAAGAGCTTTAAAAGCTAAAGGATTTTTCCTTATATCTATCTCAAATGAATACTGAAATACCAAAATTAGATAAAAAATACTTTAAAATACAACATAACAATGTACCTCACTAAGTTCTGGAAAATCATTTCTGTTACAGAAAGGACACTGCCATAACCCTGTCTCCTCATCTCTGACTGGATTAGCCTGGTCTAACTGCTCCCCACGAGGTCGTCTGTAGGCAATACCTGCAACTCTAGCTAGCACTAATTTACCTACAGAAAAAGTTTTAAGTTTTAACAGGAAGTTTAAAATTTATGATATTTCAAGTCCTGTGTAAATTTTTACACACTTATATTTCAATAACTAGTTGGATAACAGGATAACACAATGAACAACTTGTTAATACAATTAAATTCACCAAAAATGGATGCATTGAAATGAAAAATAAAAGCTAGCTCTCTGATAGAATTTTTATCTTTGTAACATGTTAAGAGTAATATTTTGGCAAAAGAAGATTGATAGATTTTTAATCGATGTAAATATTTCAGAAATTCTTACCAACGTAAAATGTTTCTGGTGTTTCTTTTGTAATCATATTGAATATTTCTTCATTCAAGGGAGATCGATATGGTGTTCTCAGATCTTTGTACCGATGATTTAATTCTGCCCTTGTGTCATAGAGTGTGATGTGTTTATCCCCATAACCCTGAAAGTAAAAAATAAAACATTTATGATAAATAAATAATTATTTTCTTTTACCCTTTAACTTACAGGAGCAGAATGTTGCAACACCACATTTTATGTTATAGGTAATCTTTTTGCCTGATTCAATACATAAGCAACACAATTATACTTTTGTTCATTTTTAGTTGATGGTTTGGTGTTTAATGACCAGTGGCAAATATCCAATGCATATTAGGATGAACAATTGTTGATGCGATATGAATCTGAACCCTGCTTAATACTTTGCCAACAGGCATAGTCAGAAAGAATATAGTCAAGCTCTAAACCTAAAGAGTATAGAAAAGTTGTGAAAAAATTTAACAGAGATTATCAAATCAATATCAACAACAACGAATTGATTATTGTACACAGGTATTCTAGTGGTACCAAACACCTTTATTAAAATTAATTTGGCTGGTTTAATTTTCATAAAAATCTGACAAAATATCTACGTTGACAAAAATATAAAAATTTCAAAAAACTTGAACTACCCACTTTAACTAAAATTTCATTGGATATGAAGCCCTTTGACAAACACTTATTTTGATCATAAAGAAGCTTAATATTTCCTCCACAATATAACGTGATTTAAACATTCAACTGATTTTTACAGAGTTATGTACCACCTTAAAGCAGAATTTGTTGACCACCGGACCATACCTGTCTTTCCAATTCTTCAGCAAAGGCATCCAAATCGAGATCTTTGAGTCTTTCAGGACTTTCTAGAATTTCTTCCAGAGCTCCAGCAGGATTAGCTCCTTCAGCCGTGTCATCATACTCTAGAGCATCTACAGCCATCTTACGTGCCCATTCATATGTCTCAGGATGTACACGAGATCCGTCTAACACTTCAATATAACTGTCTGTACTGTTAAATATAGGATTGTAGGATTATATATAGCTGTTAGTTGCTGAATTTATATTACTTTGGCAAAGATCTAAATATTCAAAAATTAAAAAAATGATTTGGAAGTAAATATTCTTTGAAATCAGACCAGGGTATTAAGTGCAGTAAAACTGATCTATAGCAAACATGCCAAAGCAAGAAACCTGTTTGAAAAAGAATCGCCTCAAAATTCCACTATATTAACAACTGATACATCAATTTCCCCCAATTTTCCCTCAAGTTAACTCAACCATCAGTCCTAAAGATTTGTGGTTAAGGCCAGTCACACTGCCTTCATTTTAAAGGAACATTGAATGAGTCTTAATAAAGTTATTGACTTATAGTCTGATTTCATTTACTTTTTTTAAATCATCAAGACCACCATCTTGATTATGGCCCTATTACTTTAAATTTTATAAGGGTCTTAGAACTTTAAGTTGTAAAATAAAGCTAGAATATTATGCCATTTTCTATAAGGAATTACAAAAATGAACATTTTTGTAAATAAACTTACGAATCTGAGAACTTAAGAGTATCTATCTTGATAAATCCAGCACAGTTAATGAATACTTTAGGTCCTATATGACAATGTGTGACAAGCTGTGTTCTGTTCTCTAGCTTCTGATTCGTCTGTTTTAATATCTGCAGTTAAAAAAAAACATGTTATCATCACAAATAAGTAAAATAATCTGAAATATGAACTATCATACATATATAACATGTCAAGTATTTTTTATCTAAAACTTCATTCATGAATACAGTGAATTTTCAGACATTGAAACATTCTTCAAATTATGTGACTATAAACGATTTAATGTCACTTCATCACAAAGATGTATAAAAAGTTTCAGAACTGAATAATGAACTACTGTGAATTCATTTATTTTGGTGGGTACCAATGTTTGTTAATTGAGGAAAACTTGCATGTTTGTGGATATCTAATTTTGTGTTTTTTTGGCAAGGTCTATATACATGCTTTTAGAAAATGTGTTGAACACTTAAATTCATGGTTCCCCTGTTCACATTAAATCCACAGTGTTTTGCTGTAAAGCAGCAAACATTTGAAAAGAAAACAAAAATACCAAAAGTAAATGTAGGGTTCTGCAAACATGATAGACGCAATGTTATCGAGTACAAACCCTGAGGAGATTGCTCCCTTTTCTTGGTCCCAGTCCACAGACAAACTGTAAGAGTAGAGATGTATGTGGATAGTCCAGCGCTCTGTTCACATCTACACCCACTTCATTCACACGGTTCACAAACTCAAGGGTCAAGGCATTCTGTAGTTCATCCTTTGTTACACAGTCCTATACATAAATAAAAAAAAAAGAATATTAATTCTCCACCATAAGTCTTTTTCTAAGTTGATGTTCTCCTCTTTCAAATATAAACACATACAATTCATTGTCAATTCAAAAATTTCTGCCGGCATTTATAATTGTGAATGTTAAAAAAATGGACAAAAATATTAAGATTAATTTTTGTGATTTCAAGAAATACATAATTAAATAATCCTATTAAAATACAATATGACTACCGGTTCTCTTGTATGTATGTCATTTATTGTGCAATCACCAAAATCACCATATGCTCACAAATTACCTGGAACCTGCCAAATACCTATTAAAAATAGGCACTTTAGTTTAAATATATTTATTCATAGTGGATTGGGAAACAAGTAATTACAACTTATATTAATCCCTTTCCACTTTGCTGGTGCCAGACGTGCCTTGTAGAGGCATAAGCCTGCTCTTTTTTTTTCTTCGAAAAATAGGCAATACAGTAGTTTTAAAATTCTCGATCAACGATTACACATGAAAGAGAAATTGATTAAGCTAAAGACCAAGAAGTTATGAACTAACCTGCATTGGATGGTACTTGAGACATAATATATCCTCATCAGGGTTACATAGCTGTGCAAACTCTATCAAAGGGTCCTGTAAACGTCTGGCTATGGAGACAGCATGTCGTAATACTACTGGGTACTCTCTGAAATCACTCTACAAACAAAACAGTAATTCAAAGTATTTTCAAAAGAAAGAACACTTAAAATATGTTTTATTTTTATTGAATATAACATTGTTTTTAATTTTTCAAACATTTCTAATACTTGAAAAATAACTGCCATATTAAAGTTTCTTGGGGGAACTGGCAATACATTTTTATTTCCATTCAAAGAAATGTCAAATGAATTACTAAATATATGTGTATATATCAAATATCATTTGCACAAAAAAATTAATTCTGAATTAGCTTTAGGGAAGCCTTTGTGACAGGATAATTAAGATACCTATTCAATACCAGATTGTACAAATTACTTAAGCTTTCTGTTGTTTGCAAAGATAACACAAGGGCTCCATCAAATGGAATTGAAAACGCTTTGTCAGTTACTTATCCAAATATCATTCAACAAATCACTATAGGAAGAGAAGGTCAAAAATTTCTGCATGAGGCTTTTTCAAAGTTTGTGACATCTACAATTTCATCTAAATCTCTGGCAACAAAAACTTGCCCCAAAGACATGAAAGTTATCGAGACCCCTGTAAGGCTAACATGTCAATAAACCTTAACCAAAATAATTTACCTTTCCTTTATTGCTATTCTCATAAATCATAGCTACTTCATTATCAACCAGTTCCACATTGATGGGAGCTATGGCCTGTTCCTGACACAAATCATCTATTATTTTCTTTATATCTTCTATAATCGACAAAGCATCCCTGCAAGATAAACATTAGTTATTTAAAGATTTCATTTGTCTTGATATTTATATTTCTCTAATTCTATGGAAATTTATCCCTTTCCGAACCCATTGTATAAAAAAATTTAATTAACGTGTGGTTGCTGGTGATCTCAAAAGATGATTAAATGATTTTAAGGGTCATAACCTCTTTAGCTAATTGAATGAATCAAAATATGTCAACAGATGTTAATGAAATTGACAACTTCGTGGAATGTAAAGGGCACTCGAAGGGGATTTTCGCTTAACAAAAAAAGAAAATTTATTTTTTAATCATTAGAGAAACAGATTCTTACATAGTTACTCATGGATTATCGGATTTATCCAATCTCGATAGTTAAATTAAAATTTTAAAGTCCTCACAGATGCTCAGACTTTAAAATTGATAATATAACCAACTCGATTGGATAAATCTGATAATCCACGAGGCTCGGACTTTAAAATTGATAATTTAACTATCTTGATTGGATAAATCTGATAATCCACTGGTATCAATGTAAGAATCTATATTTATCCGTTGATGCGAGACATTCAACAATAAATCTTCAAGTGTATGTCTTTCATCAACAAAATTCTTTAATTATGCATGTTTATATTCCTTTAAGGGGGCGATGCTGTTTTGATCAGTTATTCAACAAAAAGTTTCTCAGAGTGATTTTATTTAGAAATGAATCTACAGTTGAAAACTGCATGTTTACTTCTGTATACATTTATTTTTGGTGTCAATTAGTTGCATATAACTTCACAACATAATTAATTCATATTATTCAAAGAATTCACACTGAATTTTAAACTCAAAATTAAACTGAATCAAAATTCTTCTTGGACACCTTAAATAATTGATTTCAATAAACAGATTATCATCTCAATGAATTTGATTTTCACGCTTGAGCCGGTACAAGTTGGGATGACCAATGATAATCTGTTTATTCCTTTTTTGGCTATGAAGCATTGATGATTACATTGACAATGGCATGTGCACCTTTTGTTTCTAGCGAGAATTTTTCATATCACTCTAATGTGCTGAGAAAGGAAATTATCAGTCAGTAAGATCAAAAGAATACTTTGTAAAATAGTGATAAATGATCTTTATAACTACTGACCTTGATTCTGCAGTGACTGCTACAACATGTGGTTTCTTATCTGCAATAAATTCTTTCAGTCTCTTCAAATCATTTGCCTATAAACAGAAACATATTCACATTACGTACAATGAGTGAATATAATTGAAAGTGATATTTCAAGAGACAAAACATTTACAAAACCTTACAATTAACAAGAGGCTAACACCAAAAATGTATGGTCATATTCAAGTAATTAACTCCCTAATTTTGAATCCTAATAAACACTCTGATTACAATCCCAACCAAATCTTTTTTTTTTAAATTTGCCATTTTAATAAAAATGCCCAACCTGCAAACAGTTCCAAATTAAAATGTGTGCTAAAGAAAAGTAAAAATTCCATAATCATTATTATTTATGCCTTACAGAAATAACTATGGGTTATGAACCAAAATTCATTGTTTCTATAAAAAAAAACAAATTCCATAAAAGAATAAATATTTTAAAAAGGTATATTCTTACTTTTCCTTCCCTATCTACTGCTCTCCAGGCACGATTGCTCTTTATCAAACTAACAAGTTTAATGAAATCTGTGACTTGTCCTTCTCCATCAATTAAAGCACCAAAAGAAGCAGTATCAACATCTCTATCGCTGTAAGGAATTAAAAAGCTTTCAGACAGCAGCATAATTTAAATCAGCTTTTTAGGAAAATTTTGTATGACAATTGTTTTTTTTTTAAATAACAAAATTCATTGTCATTGTATCCTGACTGAAAATGTAGGAAAAATAAGCTCCTTGGAAATGAGATGAGCAAATGCTTAGGGCTATTCCAGAAAAAAAATGTGTGGGGGGGTTGGGGGGTTGGAAGGCAGTTTTTGTCAGCACCCGCCACCCAGACAATTGTAATTGAAAATTATAGTGCATTATAGTGTGAAAAGTTGCTCTGATACCCATCACCCATGTATTATTAATATAATGTGCCTTCCAACCCCCCCATACATTTTTTTCTGGAATAGCCCTTATACAATTGCATACCAAATACCATTGACCTACTGCTAGTTATTCCCCCTTAAACTAACTAATTCAAACCTTAATATGTAAATAAGCAAAATGAATCATGACTGTAGAGGTGATGCCAAACAGTCTTCATGTCAATTAGATGATCCAATAAATAACTTTCGAATTAATAGCATTTCCAATAAAAATTTTGGTTTCAGTGAACATCATTCATGTCTTTTGGGGCATCGTTACTTCCATTCCCATGTTGAACGAGTGGTTGGAAAACTATGATGCGATATTTTTTTCAAATAATTCAGTAAATTAAATTTTTGAATGGTGTCATTAGAGAATTGTGATTAAGTACCTACAGAACAAACATTATTTCTGGTTTATCCTGCACAATGATGATCACTAAGATGCTTGATGAATGTTAATAGTGCAGGGATACAGACGATCCCCTCTATCTAGTAAATGATGTCATAAAGGCGTGTATATTTGAAGAGTTTTTTCCAGTGAAGGGCAAAATCGAAAGTCGTCTATTCCTATACAATGGCTACATATCATCGACATACCAAAAATGATTCCCCTCAAAACTGACTAAATCACAAATTAAAACATAGATTATGCCTTCCCTGCCTGAAACAGCATACCTAAGTCTTTTTTTTTACTTTGAAAAACTATAATAAAAGAAAGTAACTCAAATAAACAAATTAAATAGCATTGTATAAAATGTAATCTTACTTCTTACTGGTCAGTCGAGAAACCTATGCCTAGCACACAGATGCCATCTTATATAATATAAATGTTATCTTACTGGTCAGTAGAGAAACCTATGCCTAGCACACGGATGCCATCTTATATAATATAAATGTTATCTTACTGGTCAGTAGAGAAACCTATGCCTAGCACACGGATGCCATCTTATATAATATAAATGTTATCTTACTGGTCAGTAGAGAAACCTATGCCTAGCACACAGATGCCATCTTATATAATATAAATGTTATCTTACTGGTCAGTAGAGAAACCTATGCCTAGCACACGGATGCCATCTTTTTCATCATAGTCATTATCTTCATATAACTGTTGATCAGCTTGGTATGGGGCAACCTTTAACCAATTGTATAACTTTCTACAACAGGCCTACAATAAGAGAAAATGTAAGTAAATTAAGGAACATGACATACATGTAGATATTTGAAACTGCTGTTATTTATTTCAAAGCCATTTAATCATACGAAAAGCAATCATAAATATTGAATTACCTTCCTTCACAAAATGGTGACACATTTTTTAAAGAATGAAAGCGCTGGTTTATGAAGTCATATTTGGGATACATGGAACATCCCTATGCAGGATTCTCTTGCTAGTTGAAGACCCATTGGTGGCCTTCTGTTCTAGTCTGCTCTTTGGTCGGTTGTTGTCTCTTTGACATTTTCCCCATTTTCATTCCTAATTTTATTATAGGTGATTGTCAAATATTGTTTTGTATTATGAAATTGAAGTGGCATTCTAAATTTGTCCCTTAAGGTTACTTAATTTACAAAGGGCCTTTAAAAAGAAAGGTTGTTTTTAAAATTCCAAAATGCAAGGGAGTTTTGTTCTAATTTATTTTTTTCATTTCTGTGGGTGGTGGGGGTTAAATAAAAAGTGACGTCCCTGGTGGGAACATAATGTTTTCTGGAACAGCCCTAGCCATCTCTCACCCAGGTTATATTCTGTATAGCCAAACATTAACATACCTTTACAATGCCTTCTTTAGATTCTCCCAACATTTTAGCTCTCAGTTCTTTCTCCATTTGAGGATATAAGATCTTTGTTAAAGCTCTCTCTAGAGCCTCACTTCTCTGAGAGTTCCATTGCTGTACCAAGTGACTGAACTCATCCTGTAATACAAAAACTGGCATGTGATTTTGATCAGAATAAAACAATAACTTATCTAAGAAGTCACATTAAAAAAAATCATTTCACAAGTGACCACACAACACAGTATCAAATACATGAATTGGCATAGCCCATCAGTTAACTGAATTGAACATTTTTTTATATTCATAATCTTGGAATGTTTAATCTTTTGACACTGTCAGCGCAATTTTTCATAGATATAAAATAGAAAATTCAAGGAACTAATATTTTTTTTAATTCCTAATTTGCCTTCATGTAACATCAATGACAATGTATTGACATTAGCTACTGTCACATGACTGTATGACATCAGTTAGTCTTCTCATTTGAATTGTTTTACAATTTTCATTTCAGAGACTTTTATAGGCTAGCTGACTATGCAGTATGGGTTTTGCTCTTTGTTGAAGGAAGTACAGTAACCAATAGTGTTAAAATTTATGTCATTTGATCTCTGGTAGAGAGTTTTCTCATTGGCAATTACACATCTTTCTTATTTTTATATCATTGGTTTGAAAATATTGGTTATTTTTTTTCCAAGGAAATCATTGCAACCTATGTAATAATGTGATTTCTTCTTTTGCAACACTGTTAGCTGTCTAAAATTGTTGATTTCATTAGCCATGCTAAAATTTGCAGATTCTTCAAAAATGCAAAAACAAATTGTAGTTCTTCAAAGTGGTGCTCTTTTCCCCGAAAAAGGTTGTGAATCTTTAATAATCAATTGTCAGTTATAAGTGAATTAATTCCAGTCCTAATTGGTAGAAAGAATATAAAACCTGCTATTTTCAATATACCTATTTTTATTTTGCTTACATCCTGTATATCTGGACAAATATGAAAGTAACAAGACTACCTTAAATTCATTTATTATTGCGATTTTGTCATTTTAGACTTAAAGTCATATGAAACGAGTGACTGGTGAAAAATAATGTTATTCCAATTCTTGAACCAATGCATACAAACATCATAAACTTAGTCTTCTGTGCACAATTTTATCATTTTTTTCGCATAAAATTCGTATTATCGTCAATTTTTTTTCAATCGTTCAGTGTTGTTGTGAAAATATTGCAGGTAATTAAAGTTCGTGTTTTGAAGCCGAAGTTTAACGATTGTCACCTGTTCGTCAACAATCAGCAAACAAGAATGTGTCCATAGTACACGGATGCCCCACTAGCACTATCATTTTCTATGTTTAGTGGACTGTGAAATTGGGGTCAAAACTATAATTTGGAATTATAATTAGAAAGATCATATCATAGGGAAGATGTGTACTAAGTTTCAAGTTGATGGAACTTTAACTTCATCAAAAACTACCTTGACCAAAATCTTTAACTTGAACTTCACACTATCATTTTCTATGTTCAGTGGACCATGAAATTGGGGTCAAAACTATAATTTGGCATTAAAATTAGAAATATCATATCATGGGGAACATGTGTACTAAGTTTCAAGTTGATTTGACTTCAACTTCTTCAAAAACTACCTTGACCAAAAACTTAAACCTGACGGAACGGACGGACGGAGGCACAGACCAGAAAACATAATGCCCCTCTACTTACGTAGGTGGGGCATAAAAAGCATGGACATTGAGCACGTGTTTAACATGTACAATCAGATAAAAGTTTATTTTAAGGACATCCATGCGTATTGCGATCACCAGATTTTTACGAGATGGGTCACAATGAGGTTACTTTACATATGGAAAATATGTCGGGGAATTGCTTCCTGGAAGCAATTAAAATAAAGTAAACTTTTTCTAAATATCGAGGGGTAAATGCATCAACCTCTTAACTCAAAATTTTGCAGTTTTGAGATTATATGATTTTTTAAAGACAAAAGTATGATATAATATTCCCGAAATTTTTTAGAGCAATTGGTCATAAAACAAATTTTTAATTGACATGTTCATCAATCTATTATAAGTTTGATAACGAAAGTATGCCAACATGAACGACTGATCTCGTATTACTATAAGAATGAACGATTTATTCTTAAAATTAAATAGCTTGCACCAAGCGCCTCAACAAAATATCTAACTATAAGGTGTGTTGCATTCCTATTAACAAACAATGTATGAAAATGCATATGCCTCAACACTGTAACAAGTACTACCTTCATATTGCAATTGACATTTTGATTTATTTATTTCAACACCTAAAACCATTTCCCCCACAACATCAGATAATGTATTGCAGCTGTTAAAGAAATGTGAATATCAGCAGGTTATCAAACAAGCAAGGTCAATTAAGTGTTACTGGCATGACCTCATATTAGATAATATAAACATCAATTGAGATTAAACCAAGTAATTGTTTTGATTGATGATGGGTTTAGAAATGGAATTTTGATATTCAGCAAAAAAGCTGCAAATTAAAAAAAAAGGTTTGTATATTTTGTTTAAAAATAATGCATACTAAGATAGATAATTAATTTTTAATTCAATTATACTTTAATAACCTTTACATTTTAATTTACGTTTTTAAATTGAAATTATAACATAACATAATTATTTACCGTACAATTTATTAAACCTAGCTGTTTCTTAAAGAAAAATATTTAAAAAGATAATAAATTAAAGATGTTTGTATCTTTGTAAATTTCATTAGTAACAATAAGCGCATGTTTTTTGTTTTGTTTTTGCAGTCGCATCTATATTATTTGAGACAAGAGAAAAAAGAAAAAGAAAAAAATGTATGCCTACAGATATTATTTGGTAAGTTTATACGGAAAAAGTAGTATATTGAAAAATGAATCAATTTTTTAATGAAACATACAAATTAAGTATATATTTTTTAAATGCAAAAAATAAATCGTAACATATGACTTTTTAAAAGATAAATAAGCTGCATAAGTATGTAAGAAAATATATATCTATTTACTATTTTAAGCATTTCAAATACAAAACACTTGTACACGCTTATTTCATATATACAAAAATTATGTAACATTTAATATAATAATACTAGATTATATATGTTTTAAGGAAAAATGTTTGAAAGAAAATATCTGCATTACATTTCGTATCTGTTGTAGATATAAAAAAAGAATATGGCAGACATATAGTGGTCCCCAGATGATAACTTGGAGGAAACTTTGATACGGAATAAACTATCCAACAGGCCGATGTCACTGTAAACCCTGATATGGAATAAACTATCCAACAGGCTGATGTCACTGTAAATCCTGATACGGAATCAACTATCCAACAGGCTGATGTCACTGTAAACCCAGATACGAAATCAACTATCCAACAGGCTGATGTCACTGTAAACCCTGATACGAAATCAACTATCCAACAGGCTGATGTCACTGTAAACCCTGCTACGGAATCAACTATCCAACAGGCTGATATCACTGTAAACCCTAATACGGAATCAACTATCCAACGAGCTGATGTCACTGTAAACCCTGATACGGAATCAACTATTCAACAGGCTAATGTCACTGTAAAGCCTGATACAGAATCAACTATCCAACAGGCTGATGTCACTGTAAATGCTGATACGGAATCAACTATTCAACAGGCTAATGTCACTGTAAAGCCTGATACAGAATCAACTATCCAACAGGCTGATGTCACTGTAAATGCTGATACGGAATCAACTATCCAACATGCTGATATCACTGTAAACCCTAATACGGAATCAACTATCCAACGGACTGATGTCACTGTAAACCCTGATACGGAATCAACTATTCAACAGGCTAATGTCACTGTAAACCCTGATACAGAATCAACTATTAAACAGTCTGATGTCAACGAGAGTGAAAGAACAGACGAGAAAAGGTCGTCCCGTTAATGTAATGGAGATACTGAAGAGATATGCTGCTAAAAAGAAAGATTTACTGAATCTTTGTAAAACTGGTGTTATTCCAAGAGAGTACCACAGCCTCTACAAAGGATTAAAATCTGACGACAAAACACCAAATATACTCCCAGATCCGGATGTTGAGGAGGATGAAATTGACTCCGAAAAAGAATAATGATTAAGACTGGAAACTGCATCAGTTGTCTTCCAAACAAATACAATCTAACAATCTTGGTTTATCAGTTATATTAATACAACTTAAGGGATATTAGGAAGAAGAACAATTGCGACATTTATAACATTAACTGATATAGTGAATTATGCATTTCATTTTCCATTCACGTAACCTTAGGAAACTCATTGATTGTTGCTGTGTTATATTTGATTGTGATCAAGTACATGGAATTATTTTAGTCTAATTGTCACTTATATCAAATAAAGGAAACATAAGAAAGTTTTTAATTTTGGAATAAAATGAATATTCTAAAGGGACAGTTTAAATAAGTCTTTATTCCTCCATTATTATTTCAATTTTGAAATTACTATATTTTGTTTTATTAACAACATTCGATCTTTCTTTATTGGAATTTTTGTCTTTTCTTCTTTAAGATTCAGTGCACTACTTCAAACAATACATTAATAAATTCAATTTCTTTATGTGTATATAATTTCATCATGTGTTTCAGAAAATAATAATATTTATTATAAAAATAAAAAGGATCCTTTACCATAAATTCTTTAAAATAATGTAACCTTTTAAAACAAAAAAAAAAAACAAAAAATGATTGGAAAATAATTCGTCAAAAAAAAATAAAGTTGTTTATGAATAATTATATATTATTTTTAATTCACTTTCTGTGATTACTTTGTGTATAGTTTTCCCTGTATTTATATCATCTTTTTAATTATATCAAGTGTTATTTTGAATTTATTCACAGTATATAATTCAAAACAAATAAAAAATAATTAGTTATATTAATTCGTTTTTCAAATTCAACAATCTCTTATCACTTGCAAATGCAATGATGCTTACCAAACAACATTTAGAATTTGATATACCACACAAGCTTAAATATGTTATCACTAGTAATGACCTTGTGACACAAACATCTGTATTACTGTTTAATCATTATGGAATGCATATATCCGTTAAACGTTTCAAGTGCAATTATATCTTTTATCTGACAACCAATTAGCATCAAATTATAAAAGGATAGTAACTATGTCTATTTTAGCAATCTATGTTAATTTGATACATTTCTGTAGTAAAATAGAATTTACATTTACAGTCAAACTTTGAATGTCGGTTTCTGAAAAGTCACAACTTTCTAGATACGAGTTTGTTGCATTAACCCATCGATATGAACAAATTAAAGAATTTTCTTCAGAAAAAAAGATATGTACATAAGTTTTATAATGAAAACTATCCATTGAGTTATAAAAAAACATATGCATTTTTTTTTTAATTTCAGGTTTCTTATGATTTTAAATGCGATTTTAATTTTTACAGTTTTGAGAAAAATCCTGTTTAATTTTATTTCAAAATGCGAGTTTAATTTCTTGTGTTTACAACTCTGTCGAGTTTTTCGCAATAATAAAACCTCACAATTCTTCTTAATTAACAGTATTCAACAGGTTCAAGAGCACTTTTCATTTTAACCTTTGTTAGTCATGTATGTTTTTTAAATTTTGGTTCATTTATATGTTTTGGAGTTTTGTGTGACTTCCATTTTCGCTGAACTATTACACAATTTTGTACAGGGACCAGCTGATGCCTGCCCCCAGGTGCTGGATTTTCTTCATGTGTTGAAGACCCATTGGTGACCTTGGTTTGTTTTTCTGCTCTTTGATCTGGATGTTTTCTCTTTGGCACATTTCCTGTTCTTATTCTTGAGTTTCATTACAAGAATTATCATATGTTTATCTCAATAAAAAGCATATCTTACCCTGTAGTAAAGTTGTCTAATTTCTTCAAAGTATGTCTGTCGACCTTCAACTTGTTCATCTATGTACATCTCTATTGTTAATAAATTATCATCTTCTGCCTGATTAAGAATACAAAAACTAGTTCAATATCAAAATTGTCTGCTTTAATAACCAAAAACATTTGTGCCATAATGAATAATTGAGTTATGTTTGGTCTTAGTAAAAAAAAAGCTTCAATGGTAAATATGAATTTCTGTTAGAAATCAATAGCTGATGATAACAACTATTTTCTTTCATGCAAACATTTAATTAATTAAATTAATGTAATTAATTACATTCAAACAAAGCAATTGAATAGACTCTGCTTATATAAGTCCTTCCCTATACAAGTAAAATAGAATAATGAATGGTGATTATGTAAAACATTAATTTATATATGTACATCATTTTGTCTCCCAGCGAGTCACAAGTGACTGATTAATATACCTGTGTCAGCTTCAAGAACTGGTCATCTTTCAGATCTCTGATTGGTTTATTCTTTAAGTACTTCATGCTATATGTTGGTTTTTCTTCATCAATTTCCTGTTAAAAAAAATATAATTACGTGTACTTGCTATGGAAATATTTAATTTAACATTTATTAGTTTTTACTTATTTTCAGTTGATGATGGTTGGAAAAACAATTGAAAATTGGGTGCAATAAAAATAATTCAAAATTTGGTACAAACACAAACCATTAAAAAATTTAGTACAATAAAAACAATAGAAAATTTGGTACAATAAAAACAAAGAAAATTTGGTATAATACAAACAATTGAAAATTTGGTACAATAAAAACAATTAAAAGTTTGGTACAATAACAAAACAATAGAAAATATGGTATGATAAACTCATTTCAAAATTTTGTACAAAACAACTTTACCTTAATGCCTTTCCTTGTTGGTGTAACTTTAATCTTGGCTCGTTCAAAATATGTCTGTCTCACACTTTGTCTGACTAGTGGATCATGGGCAATCTGCATGGCAACCATATGTCTAGCACCTAACATCACATCTTCTTCTGTCGGAAACTGACTGAAAATATTAAAATAACATTATTCAATATATTTTATATAATTAAAATTATCAATATCAGCCCTTTGCTTGCCTATTAAATTGGGAACTTTGCAACATTTGTGGTATGGCCTTTTCCAATGAAATATTCCTATATATGGTGTTCCGAATGATCATATTTCAATTTTCTTAAAGACTGAGAGAGTGTGTTACTCTATCATGTCTATGTAACACTTTTGACGAAATACAACACATTTAAAAAAAATGAAAATAAAATTATTCTTTTTACAAATCCTTTTAGTTTTAAACAATTTCAATTTCCATTGGATTATGAATGATTTATTTCTTTTTAATAAACTAAATTTCTCCTTGATATTAAATTCACATCTTCACAAATATATATCTTGAGATTATTATATAATGAAATACATACTTGCTGATAAAATCTTTTGCTAATTCTAAAGGTTCTATTGGGAATTGTTCCACCTCGTTTCTTTGATAATTATCCCGGATGTTTTCTCCAAACTGTTCTGGGGTAAGACCAAACTTCATAGCTATTTCATCTAAAACAACAATGGAAAAACTTCAAAATGGGTAATTTTTAATCAATAAAATATGTCTACAGTTTATATTCATGATATTATGCAATTATTGTCTTTTGATGAGGTAAATTATGTGGTAATATTGACTTTTTAAAAAGTGCTATTCAGTGAGGCAACACATATTTACCAAAACAAAAGACAGTAATTGTTTTGTTTCATATATTTCAAGAGCAAATATGTTTTTAATGGCCCAAACTAATCAATTGCATGATAAACATTTCACTATGATTATTATACTGGTCAAGAGAATGATGTCAGACTGAGAGACAGAGTCAAAATTGTAATAAAATCTATTTGTTTTTAGTTTTTTCAAGTCGATGTAGAATTTTTAGATATAGAATCAATGCATCATATTCTTTCTTTTATTTACAACTTATCTAAATATAATGAAGGGATTGTCATTTTTTGTACTTTCTTTTATATCTGGGGTGTCGACACATATAATGCTTTCTACATATTTTATTTTTCATGTTTCTTTAGCATTTTGTTGCTCGTCCCTTAAAAATTGACAACAATTCATACAATTCCTGACCTAATTTATTTCTGGTACAGATGGTATAACCATTCTTTCTTGAAGCTTGTTTCATTGAATCATGAATATCGTCATCTTTTTTCTCATGTTCTTCTCCTTCTTGACTTTCTGATGTTTCTTTGGCTTTTTTCTTTTCTGCATTCCTCATTTTAGGTAGATCTGTGCCGTAATATAACAGGAAGTGCTGGTATACATCTCTCAACTCTTCTAAAGTCTGAACCTGTCTCACTCTGAAATTCAAAATGAAACACCATTTAATGTAAAAATGTTCAAGTTTGACAATAATTAGTTTTTTCAATCACATTTAAAGATTTTACTTTATAGTCATATAGTTAGTAATTAGTGGTCATTTTTAACTGGTTGATAGCAATTTTCTCTGTTATTTCTATTCTTATCATTGCACTCAGTTGCATCCAAATCCAATGCACAATTCTCAAAAGTAACTGGGTTAACATAATTTGTAAGAAAATTCTGTTCTTAAATATAATTGTTAATCACTGCTGCCTTCAAACATGTGTTGACATAATTATTCATATATTGGAATCCTCTTACATCAAGAAGTCAACTTACTATTGAATAATAACAGCTATACAAAACTTTTCTTGCTTTGTAAACAACAACCCCCCCCCCCTCCATTTTTATAGCCAAGTACATGGTATATTTTGTTTTCTAATTGTTGAAGGCTGTACAGTGACCCTTTATTGTTTGAATTCTCATCCTTTGATGGGGGATAGTTGTCTCATTTGTCAAATTACTACCAAAGTTGAAAATGGTAGATATGCCCTTCCTTAATACAATGTTAATCTGTTTAACTGAAGTATCTTGTGTTCTGATAGTACATTTTGATCTTTGATAATTACCTATCAACATCTTCATCTGTTAGAGGCCTCACATTGGAAGCTAGGACCTGGTCAGGGTCAGAGTTCATATCAAACTGATAATTCTGCATCTTCTCAAATAATACAATGAGATTCTCTTTTCTTGATCTTAACTGGGTCCACTACAATATAAAAGAAATCAAGATTAGACCCAAGTTTCTGTTAATCATCATTAACTTCAATTTTACATTACGCCAAGTGTTAACTGGGGGTATATAAATTTTTAAATACTTGTAACTTTTCTGTCAGGCAGTATAATCCATTGTGTTTGGTGTGCAGAATATATAAATATGTAGTTTGAATTTGAAGGTATAAGGACACCTACTTTTTCAAATTCCCTGCAACATACAGTTTAGGGACCCTTCAAAGATTTGTTGTATCTCTATTTTTAAGACTTTGCTGCATACCAGTACATCCAGCACAGTCAAAAAGATGTTCCCTAATCATGGGTCCTACTACCAGTGGGTAATTCCAGGTTATTGTGGATTCATTATTAGTCGTTGGATACAAATTTTCGTGGGTTTCGTGGGTACAGGTGAACCATAATTTAAATGTTCAACAAATTACAAAAAGGGTTTGTTTTAAGAGGTCAGCAATCAAGTATCCCTGAAAATGCAAGTTTTCCTCAATCCACGAAAAATTGATATCCACAAAAATAAATGAATTCACAGTAATATGTTTCGATACCTAAATCACTTTTTGTTTATAACAGCCACTGAAATCATGCTATACTAAGTTGAATAAGTAATATGTTTTTTTTTATATGAAAATTAAAAAAATAGTTTTTACTAACAGATCAAATTCATTGTAACTTCACATTCATAGTTTCTTATGCTGAGTTTCACCACATTTGTAAAATGAATTAAAGTAAAATTTCATTCAAAATCACTGTCAAATGAGACCATAGTTTTAGTGGTCTTATAATTGGTGTGATATTTCTTGAGCATATGAGTGGTGAGTTAATATTCATACACTTAATTACAATGTACTGTAGAAACATTAATTTTTGGGGGGTTAAAACTTCATGGTTTTGTCTCTCTTTAAGATTTCATGAGAATTTAATTTCGTGGTTTCCTTAAATGTAAGTGGTATTTTATGGAGGTTCAATTTTCGTGGGGGTTTAATTTCGTTGATATATTATTTCCACGAAATTAACTAAAATTAAATCCTCCACGAAAATTTCTGCTTTTTCAGTATATAAAATATAAGGTCAGGGTCAGAAAAATATCAACTTTTTTTGTATAAGACAGAGAAACTAGGTAAGGACAATGTTTAACAAGCTTATCCATAGTTTGGTGGGAAGTATTGAATATTAGAATACTTATAATTCCTACCTTTTCATCCCAGTGCCAAACTTTCCATAAATCATTGATGTGTAAATCTGGTTCAACATATTCTTTTCTGTAGAAGGCAATGAATGGAACCTACAATTAAAACAAAATATATTTTACGTGCACATGTTGCATAATGATGGTCTTTAAAAAATATCCACTATTCAGTTATGGACTACTGTAAACCAACTTATTTTCGCGGATACTTTATTTCACGTTTTACGATTTCTAGTCCACTTCGCGGCTATTTAATTTTGCGATTTTCTTATCTACTTGATGTAGTTTGATAAGTAAAGATCCAAGTTATACATATTTGCAATGATTTATATTCGTGTTATTTTTCTACTCGCGAATGTCGCGAAAATAAATCGCTCGCGAAAATAAGTTGGTTTACAGTATCATCGTGTCCTCAAGACCATATTTGCAAATATTGTTAAGGGAAAGCCGAAAATTCAGTCCTTGAAATTCATTATTAAACAAAAAAATAATATTCAAGTAAGTCTGTTTATAAGATAATGAGTCATTTGGTCTAAAACTGCATTTTTTCTTCTCTGGAGTATACCAAAACAAAATGCTATAACTGATAAGCAACATTAAGAACCGAGATATTCTTTATCCTCATTTTCTTTAAGGAACAAATTCATTTCACTAATTTTTCAAATTGAATCTTTTCATTTAAATTTGTGAACATTCTACATACTTTGTTTATAAAGTTTAAGTATAAAAACCCTATCATGCTAATGAACTAGTGATAATTGTGTGTCATATTACCCAATAGAGCCATTTTATATAATATTTTACCTCAAACTGTTGGTTTCTCATGAAGTTAATAGCTTCCCTGATTTTATTGACTGTACTGTGATTTCTACCATGGTTATCTTGTTCCATAAAACCCTGGTTATAAAAAGTCAAATATAACATGTTAATTCTTTTAAAATGCATGAAATGTATACATATGTATTAGCATTTCATAGAGAAAACCTAATACTTCCCCATGCAGGAGTTTTCAAGAAAATTGTCAAAAAAATAGGTCATTTGTACAAACTTTCAAAACAGGAAGAAAAGCTTGGCTCCCAAAGATCTGCTTCTTTATAGAGAGAATAAATAAATTATTCATATTTTCTGTACTTCCCTTGCATCCTTAGACATCAATTTTCATTTTTTTTCCCTTCCATAATCACCACATTTGCAATCCTTACTTACCAACATTTTTTTTAAATATCACAATAAATCATGCTCAAGGCACTTGAAGCCTTTTTAAAGATCGAAACCACTGTATGTTCTACCTTGTTTTTTCCCTTGGCAAAAAATCTAAAATTTTGAAAATTAGCCAATCAACTAAATCCTATTAAATCTGCCCATCACATTTTTTTACTGCCAACCTTGTATATTTTATACTGTTTTGTCCAATAGTCAGTGGTTTACAATAGAATGTATCACCATTCCAGGTTATGTACCTGTTGCGTGACTGTAGTTGTGACAAATGCCTGTTTATATATCCATTCTGCCTCCTCCTCCAGCTCCCCTTCCTCTGTTGGTTTGACTGGAATCTGTCGTAACTGAAATCTTTCAGGAATGTCAGCACTTCTTATCTCCTGATCTTTATCTGTGAAAAATCCTCTTTCTAACTCAGTGGGTTCATAAACCTGTAATAAAGATATAAATTTATACAGTTGATTTATTATTTCCTGGGATACCAATATTTGTGGATTTTTGGGGTGAACCAAACATTCAATCAATTAACGAAGTTTAAATTTCCAATATGCATGAATCCAGAATATTACAAAATCACAACAAAACCTGTCAAACCCCGGTATGTTTTTGTTTTTCTGGAATAATCCTTATTTAAATGTTTAAACGTATAAATGTTTTAAATTACCTTAGCCGTATTTGGCACAACTTTTTGGAATTTTGGATCCTCAATGCTCTTCAACTTTGTACTTGTTTGGCTTTATAAATATTTTGATATGAGCGTCACTGATGAGTCTTATGTAGACGAAACGCGCGTCTGGCGTACAAAATTATAATCCTGGTACCTTTGATAACTAATTAAACAATGACAAAACTTCAAAGTCAGGTAAAATAAAAATTCAAGGTATCATCAAACAGGAAATGACTCTCCTGGAGATTGATCTTTTTTTTTTATTATTGAAGATGAATAATATGTATCTGAGGTTAGGAAAGACAGATCATTGTATTATAAAATGAATGGGAGGATAATAAATCAAGTATACTGCTTTAGAATGAGCCTAGAAACAAATAGAGGTCCTCATGTTTGCAAATTAAAACTATCAATCTTTGAACAATTCAGTATTTTAATTTGTTTAATACTTTTTAATACTATGGGTTTTGTCAGGTGTTTGTTGGGATTTTGTGTAATGTATTGATACAACAAATCTCTCTTTTTCTATTACTTACATCATATATACCCATTTTTGATCTTTTCTTCCTTCTATCTTTCTTTCTTTTTCCTTCCATGTCTTCATCATCTTCATCAGCATACTACAATAATGCAACAGAATGGTACAAATCTTATTACAGGAAATATTTATGTATATATAGTGATGTATAGCAAGTAATATAACAGTTTATACTAAGCTGATTTCTGCTTCTCCTGACCAGTTGATTTTTTTTAGTGTGGTAAAGGGTTAACGTGCAACATGTTTTGCCATTTTTATTTCACATGCAGCCGTGAAAAAGGTTTATTATTCACTGTTTGTCATGAAATCAGTAAAAAGAAGAATGTGCAAGACATTTTTAATTGTTCATTCATCATGAAATGGCAATGTTATTTCGAGTTCTTCCGTGCAGATACCCCCCTTTACGTCCCTCTTTTTTTAATTAATCAATATGTGACAAGCCTTCTAATCCTTTAAATTTAAAAGTTTTACTCTCTAGAGAAAATTATCTTATCTAACTCAAATTCAATGCAGCAGTAGAAATCAAATTGGTTTTAAATTCCTTAAACCTTCCTTTGATCTTTCTATGTGATTAATATCTTTAACCTTGCCTAGGAAATTACATGTAGCTATAAATAGATAGCATATGGCATTAACTTGAAAAGCTTTCTAGATGTCTCCTATCTATTGTCATTGATGAAAATTAGACAAGAATCTTCTATCTTGTTTTCTAAACCTATATGTATAATTGAAATATTGACAAAGGGAGATAATTTAGTTAACAAAAGTATATTTTCTGAAATTGTCTCTTTCTCTTATACCTCATCTTCAAAATCTTCCTCTTCTTCAGGTCCAAAGTCTTCGAATTCACCAGGGTCAAAGTCCACACCAAAAATCTCTTGGGCCTCTTGTAGAGCACTGTAGAAAAAAAATATTTTAATCACATTATTCTTTGAAATAGTTAATAGAAACTTTAAAACATTTTAAAGAATTTCTAATTTTAAAGCAGTTTGTAAATTATATAAATATATTAAAATCATCTATTTCTGAAGTTTTCAATTTGACATAAAATTGAAACCACAACTTTTAGTACTCATGGCAAGCATAATTCAGCAAATATGATTAATTCAATAAAGACACAATTTTCCTTTGCATATAAATTCTAAGAAAAGGAATGACTGACCTTTAACAAGAATCCAAATAACACTGATTACTTACGAATCTGAATGAATGATGTGTTTTTTCTTCTTTTTCTGGCCATGAATAGGTTCACCATCCTCATCAACAATAAAACCTGCCATTTCTAAATTGCAAGAATGCATCAGTGTATTCATATAGTAAATTTAATGTTGCTATTAAACATAGCGAAATAAATATGATACAAATATCAAAAAGTGAATTAGTAAATATAATATATATCAGTTTCTCCATTGAAACTTTGCTGTTATACCAATTAATATTTCATGTAACAGCAGACAAGCTATACGAACCTGTAGTTATGATCTTTCTTACCCTTTTGTTTAATTTAAGGTTGTTGTCTCATTATCACTCACATCTCCTTATTCATACATTGCATAGAAGCTTTTCTGTCTCATTGGCACTCCCACCACATCTCCTTATTCATACTGCATAGAAGCTTTTCTGTCTCATTGGCACTCCCACCACATCTCCTTATTCATACATTGCATACGAGCTTTTCTGTCTCATTGGCACTCCCACCACATCTCCTTATTCATACATTGCATACGAGCTTTTCTGTCTCATTGGCACTCCCACCACATCTCCTTATTTATATAATGTGTTGTAGCTTTGCTGCCTCATTAACATTTTTTTAAACACCTTCATTAAAATGCTGATTTATTGAATTGATTTTATCCTCTTAAGGTGGTACCCAACACATTCACTGAAATTTATTTGGCTCGTTTAATTGTCATAAAATTTTGACAAATGATTTACTTTGACCCTATGACAAAAATATAAAAATTTCCAAAAATTTGAACCAATCATTTTATCAGAAAAATTACACTGGTTATATAGCAGTTTGACAAACACTAATTTTGATCATTGAGAAGCTTAGTATTCCTTTAACAACACAACGTAATTAAAACGTTTAGCTGATTTTACAGAGTTATCTCCCTGTAGTGTTAGGAACCACCTTAAATAATCAAATTTTGTTTAACTTCCAATTATTTTATATTTTGAGTGTGATTTTGCTGTTCTTTTTATCCACTGATAGTTTTAAGTAGATGAAACGCATGCCTGGTGTTACAAATTATTAGCCTGGGATCTTGGTTGTGTTTCTACATACCATCTTCTTCTTCCTCCGACTCCACCAAGTTTTGATAATCGGTCTCAGCAGGCTGTGATGGCTCCTCCCCTTCACCAACATCAGAATCAAACCCTAGTTGTTCAGCGACAGCTTCCCTGCCTTTATCGCCTTCTTCTTCACCTCTGTCACTGTCTTCATCCTCTGATAAAACTCGGATACGTTTATGTTTTGGCTGAAATAAAATTTACATAATTTGGTGAAGTCTTTCTTGCAAAAAATACCTTAAAGAAGGGACCCTCCAAATTAATAATGAAATACATGTTATACAAAATGACTGAAATACAGGTTAACATATGCTTTGCTTATAATGATCTAATAACATATCTTTCTTCTTTTTTTGTTTAAAGACCTTTATGTATTATTGTGTAAAAAAGTTTTGAACCAGACTATCCTCATATAATCAATATTGGGTGACTTTTAGCTACCACATACAATTAATTCTGGAAAAGTCTTAAATCTTAAATAAATATATGTCATTTCTTTTGACTTTGATACCCAGATTTTCCTCTATAAGATAGTAATCCTACCTTTCTTTTGACTTTGATACCCAGATTTTCCTCTATAAGATCGTAATCTTCATCTTCTAGTCGATCATCTATATCTGAGTCCTCGTGTTTCCTCTTCCCTCCTTCATCTCCACTTTCTTCTTCAGCTTCTTCCTCTACATCGTCCTTAATAAAATCTTTCATTTCTTCTTGAATCTGAGCATCTACAAGATTTAATAAAAAGTACATTTTATGTCTTAAATAAAATCTTTCATTTCTTCTTAAATCTGAGCATCTAATAGATTGAACAGTGCATTTAATGCATACATGAGGCTATTAAAGTCATAAGAAACCTCAAATTAAAAAAAAATGATGCATATGTTTTTCATAACTAAATGGATAGTTTTCATTATCAATGAACTTATGTACATATACTTTTTTCTGAGGAAAATCCTTTAATTTGTCCACATTAAGAAGAAGTATTCTTATTTTTAATTGCTTCCAGGAAGCAATTCGCTGTCATATTTTCTGTATGCATAGTGACCTGTCAGAGGGTAACCCTCCTCGTAAAAATCAGGTGGTCGCAATACGCATGAATCTGTCATTAAAATAAACAATTCACTGATTGTACATGTTAAACACGTGCTCAATACCCATGCTTTTTGTTATTTGTTTACTATAAGGTGACAATCGGTAAACTTTGGCTTCAAAACACGGCATTTAATGAGCAGCCATATTTGTTAAATCATAACAGACAGAGAGAAAAAATTGACGATTATACGTTATATTTGCGTAAAAAATGAGAAAATCGTGCACAGAGGACTAAGTTTATGATATATACATCATGTACATGCATTGGTAAAAGAATTGGATAAACATTTTTTTTCACCACTCACTCGTTTCATATGACTTTAAATAAAATGAAGAAGATAAAGAAATAAAGAAATAAAATAATAAAAAATACTGTGCATTCATTATTATTCACTAGAAACCAATTTTAATGGATTTCGTGGGTATGCATGATATAGGTGAACAACAAACATGACAAATAAACAAGTTCAACAAATGAAAAGTTTTCTATAGGCTCTTATGCAGACTTCTGCAAAACCATGAAATTAAATATTGAAGTTTTTCTCAATCCATGAAAATTGATGCCAAAGAAAAGAAAAGAATCCTCAGTATCTCTTTACTTTCTGTAGTGCAATATTGTTTTGAGACTCATATCATGCATATAAAAGTGTATGCAATACTTTTTATTTTTTTGAATTCTTTGTGATTAGAACTGAAAGTATTAGCAGGAGAATGTAAACTTCCTTTTTTCCTTCTTTTCTTTAAATCTCTTACCATCCTCATCTTCGTCCTCTTCTTCATCAGAATCATCATCATCTATAATTCTTTGTTTTTTCTTCTTTTTCACCTTTTTCTTTTTCCTTCCCTCTACAGCATCTGAGTCGTCTTCCCCTGATTCTACAACTTTCTCTCCCTCCGATGACAAACTTGACTCTTCCTCTACCTCCGCCTCTTCCTCAAGGAAGTCCATATTCTATATTTTCTGTGAACACACAAAAATTTGGTAGTTGTTACAAATTTGTACACAAAACTGTCAGCAATCTAACAATGAAACTTCCATGACTTCTTTAAAACGGTCAATAATACCTCAACAGATGCATCCTGACACCTTAATTTCAGAAATTAAAGTGATGTTTTTAATTGTTACTAAAATTAGGCCAGGATAGGTTTTGAAAAAATGAAAACTAGCATTTTATTTACTTATTTCAGGTTACTGTATATTCTTCATTCAAAATCATGTAGGACAGGAAAAGGATATCTGAGGATTTTTTTTTCTTAAAAAAACCCCCACATTCATCATTTGAACTGTACTTACTTTCCAGAGTGAGACCGTTATTATCTGACTAACACTTGATATGACAGAATATCATTTGAAATTTAAATATTAGCACATTTTACTAATTAAGTGACTTTTAAACATTGATTATTGAATAATAGTATATTATAAGGTTTTTATAACTTAAAAATGATATATAAAAAGCAGGTAAGTTCTTAAAGATCAATATAAATATAGTGATTACATTCAACATGGAGACAAAGGATAACGCATATATGGACCATAATTTGCTATTGGGCTCCGTTTCCTATAACTATAGAAAAGTGATAAAATTTGAATTACTGTAAGAAAAGTTGTAACTACATCTAAAGATGCCATTATTTTTATTAACATACAAGTGTATGCTACTCTTCCCTAGAAAAAAAATTGAAATATACGAATTTCAAAGATTCTACAACCATATTTTTGTGTCGTTTCTCGCGTTACTTTTTGCTTCCGAAGAGCATAATGCTGACTGATTTATAGATAATCGTCACCGGCAAATTCGTAACTTTTGCTTTCAAATAACAAAGAACATCGACCAATAAGAATAGTGAAAAGAAAATGCCGAGAACTATAAGTATTTATGTAGCAGATGTAAGAACAGTGGCGTGATTTTTGTGTCCGATTTCGTAACGCAAATTTTAGATGATGTAATCTGCTTTGTTGTAATAGAATTCTTAATCAAAGCGCGAAAGCGCTGTAAAGGCAGTTAATTACAGGTTGTGTGTATTTCTAGTCCAGTTATATCATTATCTTCCATAGAACAGAGGTGGTTTGTAGTATTTAAGATTTAGAGTTCTCTTGTACCTAGTTCACCTATATCTATAGTCTACTGTTTACAGTATATTTTCTGTACCTCGCCATGAAATGCATTTTTAAGACATAAGAACTTTTCCTTTTTAATGTAAATGAAACTATTTTTAATTATTGATTATATACACATATTCAATTACTCCTATTCTATGAAAAATAATTCACAAAGATTGACTAGTCTCCGTTCTGTGTGTATTGCTAGAACATCAAGTAACATAATAGTTAATGTACATAGTAACATGTCAACTCTTTTGAAGACAGAACTTTTTTAAAATTCTCCCTCCAAGCAAAATTATTTTTCAGTATAAACATGATAAAGTTATCTACCTGTATTAATGACCTAGAGACTCTCAAGAGCCTGTGTCGCTCACCTTGGACGGTCTATGTGCATATTAAACAACGGACACATATAAAATGACAAAATTGTGTTTTTGATGATGGGGATGTGTTTGTAGATCTTTCTTTACTGAACATTCTTGGTGCTACAATTATCTCTATCTATAATAAACATGGCCCAGTATTTACAGTTGAAAATATTTTTTAAAAATTAACAAAAAATACAAAAATTTATGAAAATTGTTAAAAATTGACTATAAAGGGCAATAACTCTTTAAGGGGTCAACTTAAAAATTTTGGTCATATTGACTTATTTGTAGATCTTACTTTGCAGAACATTATTGCTGTTTACAGTTTATCTCTATCTATAATAATATTTAAGATAATAACCAAACTCTGCAAAATTTCCTTCAAATTACTAATTTGGGGGCAGCAATCCATCAACGGGTTGTCAGATTTGTCTGAAAATGCCTGGGCAGATAGATCTTCACTGAAGAGACAATTTCACCCTATGTCAGATTTGCTCTAAATGCTTTGGTTTCAGAGTTATAAGCCAAAATCTACATTTTACCTGTATGTTCTATTTTTGGCCATAGTGGCCATCTCGGTTGGTTGACCGGGTCTAACCACACATTTTTAAAATTAGATACCGCAATGATGATTTTGGCTAAGTTTGGTTAAATTTGGCACAGTAGTTTCAGAGAAGATTTTTTGTAAAAGTTTATGGACGACGAAACCAAGTGATGAGTCAGGTCAGGTGAGCTAAAAAGGAGTTTTTAATCAAGGTAACAATGACATCTGGTGGCCATAAAAGCTGTCTCATTAGCATTTTAACCACTTCCCATATTTGCTTTTAAGACAATAGAAGAAAATTATTCAATGCAAAAATAAAACTTACTTGTAAATATGAAATTCTCTTTACAGTATGAGTTTTTCTCATTGTTGGAGATTGTACAGTAGTACAGTCCTGTAACTGCTTATACCCATTTCTTATCCCCTTTAGTTTGATAAACTCACAGAATATCATATATTTACATTGTGCCACATCTCCTTATTTTTATATGCATTACAATAACATGAACAATTGTAATTCAAATCTATATATCAAAGCAAAATGAATTTCACTACTTTCATTCATGCATCCTTTGGAAAAATATAAGTTCTAAAATGACACAATATATGTTTATTTATATAAAAATAATATTTAGTTTTCGACTGTTAACAGGTATAAACAAGAATGTGTCCCCAGTACACGAATGCCCCACTCGCACTATCATTTTCCATGTTCAGTGGACCGTGACATTGGGGTAAAAACTCTAATTTGGCATTAAAATTAAAAAGATCATATCATAGGGAACATGTGTACCAAGTTTGAAGTCGATTGGACTTCAACTTCATCAAAAACTACATTGACCAAAAACTTTAACCTGAAGAGGGACAGACGGACGGACGAACAGACGCACAGACCAGAAAACATAATGCCCCCCTACTATCGTAGGTGGGGCATAAAAATGCACAGCTGTGTCATGATTTGTGAAATCTGTGCTGAAAACAAAGCATTTATGGTGTTTGAGTAATTCCATCTGTGAAGCTCAACATTAGCTCGTCAGTTGGTGGTGGACAGTTATAAATCTTTCCTGCAGGATGAATGTACATCTGTTCAGGAAAACCAATATCACAAATCAAAACTTTCCTCTAGATTTCTCCTACAATATTCATCCAGTTTAGTTCTTTTGGTTTAACGGGACACCGTCCTGATTTTTAATTTTGTAAACCATTCAGTCTCTTGCTTACAAATGGTGCATGAAAATAGGATGGGAATGCATGGCAGTAGACAAGTCTCTATAAAGTGGTCATGTGCCCTGAAAAAAGTTTTATAACATTAGCTTTTTTGAAACTTGTGAAAGACTTGTGCAACACACATACCTAAATAACTATAACATAGGTGGAGAGCATCATTCATGTCAATGTTTTGTTCCTGTTTACATTGTCATTGATATTTTTCAAGAAAGCCCGAGGCATAGCTCATGAATTCTTGTCATTACAACCGAAATTTACATAATTACTGCTAAAATAATTATCAGTATAATATATCTCTTGTAGAAAAACCATACAATTGTAGTATTAACCAAAAAATGTCAAACAGATGATATTGAATCGTAATCCCAAAAGTTATGACGTCTAGAATTCACCCCCCTTTTTATTCTAAAACGATAATTGCGGTTGCAAACAGACTTTGGTTTACTTGCATGGCGATTATATAAATAACAGTATATATTTCTTAAAGAAAATAAAGTTTTACCATGAATAGTTTCCTGAACGTAGTCGTTTTCAGTAAAATGTGCCTTGCAAACAACAGCTGATTGATATGGGTTCTACGATTGCATCGCACATGACAATCTACGTTTGAGCCATGGCGTTGATCCAACTTTTCCTTCTTATTAAGTCATTTAGAAATGCAAGTCCTCCTCTTAAATGACACTCAGGTACACACCAACAAGGACTAGACATCGTTAATTGTGTGATTGTTTTCAGTGCAAAAACGGAAGTTAAGGACGGAACTGACTGGTCTCACTAATAAGAGACAAGAAGAATTTTAGAGACAAACAGCGACAAGAAGTTTAATTTAGTGACGAAGTGACAATAACTAACAAGGGACAAGCGAATCGTAATTCTCTCACGAGGCTATTCTCATTTGATGTGATAGGGTGAAGCTACACCTATCAAATATGTCCCTATGAAAAAGAAGAATTTCACTGTTAGAAAGGAAATGATATTGCATGGTTTTGATTCAATAAATTCTTTAAAAGGAAATTGAAATTTTTTTGTTTTGATGGCCAATTTTTGGCGTGTGCATAATATATATATTTTTTTTATATCTAATAAAAACTATTCCCTTTCTTCTTAATAAAAACATATTTTTATCTATCAATGTACAGTAATATAAAAAATGTTTTATAACCGCCCCTATAATAAAAAATAATGCATGTTTTTTTTAATATCTATGGGGAATAAGTTGTTGCAATGACATTTATTTTATTTATGTATAGTCGCTATATAGTCTTCTTGACGCTTCTTCTCGCTAAATTAATTATATTGTCGCTTCTTATCGCTATTTTAATTTTATTGTCGCTTCTTATCACTTTTTGACGCTTCTTGTCTTAAATTAGTGGAACCCTATTCAGGAACGATAATTTCATATTTTACATAACTGAGACCGAAATAACTATAACGTCATACGGCTTCACGTACAGAAATACTTTAAATTGTATCTTATGCAATATAATTCACGGTCAGTCGACATTTAATTATAATATCATGTTATATCAACGAGTGAAATGATTTTAAAATATCTTTAGATCGCAAATAGTACTCGAAATTGAACGGACCTCTTTCCACACGGAATTCGAATAATGATAGTTTGTAATCAGATTGACTGCTTATAATGCAAAAGACACATTAATAAACATATTTTTAAAACGAACAATACACACTGATCGTTTCTTTATTTCCCAAAGTAAATGAAAGGAACAAAAACCAATACATACCACAAAAAGTAGAGGAGAAATTTAAACATTTCCGGATCTATTTCTTGCAAAATGACCCCCAGCAAAGATTTGCGTAAGGAAAGATGAACCTCATGACTTGAAAGTCAGGCCTTAAAGCACTGCCTTTAAAAACAATATGCAAATATGAACTCTCGCGAGATGTTCAAACAGGTAAATCAGAGATGATTTACATTCTTGTTTTGATCTTCGTAATAATTAAGTAAGAAAATGACGTTATCGTTATGCGTTACATTTCACACGAAACAGAAGTCCAGTTATTTATTAAAATTGTTTTTGTCCATAAGTTCTAATCATTTCCGGTCATACGTGAAACATGTGACTAACATGTGATCACGCCCTTACAGCCGGACATACGATATACTAGTTCTAAACATTGTTTTTGTTTCCAACGGGATGTTAGCAAACATAATCTGTAGACTTGTTTCGACTTGTTTAAAAAAGGAAAATACAATTTTCAAAGAGATTGCGCCGGGGGGTCTATTATTATTCCTATGTGCATAATGTTACATACAATCTTGTGTGAAAATAAATGCCCAATGACTTGACAAAATCGATTTCAAATTTGACCGACGTTTAAACACACTACGTTTCCCAATAACGATGTAAAGGGTCCTTGGAAAATTCAATCGAAATTACGTCTCTTATCATGGTGCCGATGTTCGTTGGATTGATTTTGCTTCAGCAGTAAATATTACTGGATACTTCAGGTGAATAAAGATAATTAAATGAAAAATGCATGTTAATATACCGTTACACTAGGAATGTACAAAGTTGGTAACTTTGTCACAATTTTTAATTATTTTTTTTTATTCATGTTCTGCAAACGCTTTTCAGAAACGCAATAAACTTGTCAAAGAAAAAGTAAACTTTTACCAGGCATGACTTGAAAGGAAGTACTTTATTGATTTTAGCCCACTAAAGTAGGTTAAAATGTGGAAACCATGTAGATGGTGTACAGGTCACAAATATCACATGGTGCCTATTTTAAAGATTTTAATTCCAAGTTAAAAGTTTTTTTCTTTACTGGATTGAAAGAATTTTACATTGCCAATGATTTGGAATAAATTTTATATAACTGGAATTTCAAAACCAAATATAAATATATTTTTTTGGCCAAAACATCAAGATACAACGATTATGGTATCCTGTATCAATGAAGAAAATATGGAAAATTCTGAATAAATTGTACTAATTGTTTTCAAAACAAGCACATATTTAGGAGTTTTATAATACTGTTACATTTAAGATGGATTTTAAGAAAAAGTATACTGTTCAGATTATTTTAAGCAGATTTTGCAATAAAATAAAACTAAAAAAATGCTTTCGGTTTCTTATGGTTTCCTGTCACGTTTAAAAAAAACTTTAATATATCATTGAAAATAGATTTTAAATATTAACATGAAGCAAGTAACACTAGTAATGGTGTTTATTTATGCCTTTTGAATTATATTGTGCAAAATAAAGAAAATAAAGATTGGTTTCCTGTTTGGTTTCCTGTCACGTAAACGGTGAATCAAAATGTATTAATTTTTTCTCGAAAAACTCAATTGTTCCATTCATACTATTCTAACACCAACACAACCCACAAAATAAAAGTTAAAATTTTAGAACTTATAAAAAAGGATACAAAAAGAAACCAAAGGCCGAATACCAAATTATGGTCCATATACCATTTGATAGGGTTGCCATGTTTCATATATATACACACTTATTGACAATATATTTATAACGATCTTTATGAAATTATCTGCTTGCTGTAAATCATTTTTAAGTTATCAAATACACTTATAATATATATATTATCATTTATCATGTTTATTAATCAATGTTTAAAAGTCACCAATATGTGCTAATATTAAAATTTTAAGTGTTATTCGGATAATAATGTTACCCAAATTACCCTGCCTTTTTTTCAATGGTCTATTCTTCTGACATGAACATAATTATTATTAAATTTATATAACAGTACACATTCAAATTTCAAATATTTTCAGTACATGACATTTTTAAAAGAAAAAAAAACAGAAAAATTTACTTGATGACACATGTAAAAACATTAAAATATATGACTAGGACATATTGCATTTTGTAGTTTTGTTGCATCAAAATGCCATATATATTTATATGTCATTCGTGTCATTACTTAAGTCTAAAAAAACATTTGTTCGATGTTTTTTTTGTTTTAAATGAGCTTTGACTGACCAATTTTGCCACATGGCATGTCAGTCTATGATAAATACAGATTTATCAGTCGAATGTTCAATTTAAAACGTGTGTATGTTCTGGCATTTGATTTGGTATACTATTTTGTTTGCCCTGTTTTATATTTGTTTCGAAGATACTTTCAAGACGTTTTAGAAAGTTAAGCTGACTAAATCTTATTCTAAAACAATGTTATTTCGATATGTTTTAAGAGTTATGTTTGGATTTTTAGTTAAAAGGGTTTAAATATACCTAAAAATGCGTTTCTTGAAAATAAAAAAGCTTCGACGGGAAGTAAAGAAATGTAACTGCGAAGTGATTAATTTCGTGATTTCGATTGGTCGTAATAAAAAACTGGAAGTGCGACTTAATACCAACTAATAAAAAACATGTTTTTATACAACGCTGTACCAAATCAAAGAAGCTTTTTTTTAAGCCGGCATCTCACGACACAATAAATAAAAATTCTTTGAGCTTTTATAACCAACAAACACAATATACATCCATAATACTGATATTAAGGTGGCTCGGGACTATTCGACTGCGCATAATTTCACGCATGAATTACAAAAGTATTTGTCGTAAATTCGATATAATTTTTTTAAATATTTTGATTGATTAGAAAGGTTAAATCATTGTAGTTATGTGACTAAAAGAATATTTTCGTTATTATCCGTATTTGTTAAAGGGTCAAAATGACATTTCTTCCATTTTCACCATTTTCCCGCCAAAATTTGGGTTTTAAGGCAAAATCATTTTTTTTCCTTATCGGTGACCTATGTTTTTTATTGGCTCATTCTTTGAAGCTATATTCCAGCTTTTCATATTACAGTTTTGGACAAATTGTCATAGAACGTTTTTTTGATATTCCGATAAAAATATGTCAACACCTGTATTTTCCCTATCATTTCATTGAAAATGGTCTCTTTTACATACCTGTTTAAAAGTAAAATTTTGAGCTTAAATGGTCCGTGACCCCCTATTTTTTTCCGACCAATTTGATTCATTTTCTTTAAAGAATGAAATAACCCAAAAAATCCGGCACTTCTGATAGAAACTTCGAATAGGCCCGAGTTAGTATATTGACGTTTAAAATAAAAATGATTGAATTTGTAATAAAAATGATACTGATATTAAGTTAGTATATTCATTTGACGTTTAAAATAAAAATGATTGAATTTGTTTCTACCTCGCCAAGAGGTAGTATATATATATATTGATATATGTTCAACAGTATGATAACGATGATAGGTCACCGCGCATTTCCTAAAGCTACAGGTTGTGACAAAATGACAATTTTTTTATTGGCTATACAGGAAAAGACACTGATCGTTATGTGATTAGAAGCTTAACTAAATGATCGAAAATCCCAACTGACCGTCAACGCCATGGCTAAAAAATAAAAAGACTGGCAAACAGAAAAATAATAGTATACAAGACACAACATAAAAAACTAAATACTAAGTAAAATAAGGGTCTTAATGGGGACACCTTCATGACGAATATCGGTAAACATTTGTGCCAAATGAACCACTTGAACGGTTATTTTAGGTGCATGACGATAAAATGTTCACTTTCTTTGTCTTTTAGACGATAGAAAAGACAGTTTTTGACGAATCACGTTATTTTCCCCAAAAAGATCATTAATTGGAGACCTCTGACGAATCAGGATTAGTAAATTTTAACCAAACAGTAGCCGAAAATTAACGTTTGACGCCTGACGTTAAAGGGCATTCCTACCCTTTTAAATACTACATGTATATCAATACTACTTGTATGCATGAACAACATGCTAAAAGATGCATTACACATGTTAAAGCAGCAACATAAACACATGAGCACAGCGAATTCAAATAAAACAAAAACCACACTAGTCTAAGCAAATAACAATGAATAAAGCACCAACAAAATATGAACATCACTACTATGTTTCAAGGCTGTAACATATCACATAAAATAAATACTATAAGCACATTAATTGCAATGCTATGCGTTTATTAAGATGTTTCAGTTCTTAAGTGGTTTGGCACTCACTGAATCTGATTCTGAAGAGGTACGTTACACGGCCAGTATACGATTATGAATATGTATTGGTTTTTCTTTATTTACTGTTCTAAATACCTTTATCGCCTTGGTTCTTATGCATTTTACTTTTAGAAATGGCATTTGTGATTTCAAAAGTAAATAATAACATATATTCTGTTGAAATCCTCGTAAATGAAGCGTCGGTGCTCTTTCCTGTACTTTTTCAATTTTAGTATAGTGTTGCAGAAATACCAGAGCAATGAGCAATCAGGTTCAATGTTAATGCTAATTGCTAAACGGCTTGACATTATTCGGGATTTGCCTTCATTTGAATGAAATAGCCATAATCTGTTGAATTGTAACCATTGAGTGAAGGACAAAAACAACAATTACACAACAAAATAAAAAAAAAAAACCAACACAAACAAATGCAACCCCCCCCCCCCCCCCCCCAAAAAAAAAAAAAACCCAACCATGCACAAAATAAATTGCATATAACATATGAAACAAGCAACACGAAAATCAACATTATTAAAGCAAAAACCATATACTAGGAACATCAAACACAGCACAAAAAAACCTGATGTTAATATGTAATTCTTTATATTCAATATATTATATAATTCATTTATTGGACAGGTCAACTGCATGCAACTCCGTATTATAAACAAGTTGTATATGAACAAAATTACCTCATACTAAAAAATCAAGATCTTATTTCTGAAATGATTTATCAATATTATGAATATTATGAATCAACAAAAAAATGTATCACAATATAATGACTATAATAAAATGTATAATGAGAAATCACCTCGATCATTACGTAAATCTGGACAGAGACCCGCCTTTTTTTGTTTTGTTTGAAGGGCAGGTGTCCTTCATTTCCGTATTGTTTATTGTTTTTTTTTCCCCCTTTTCCCTATTCTTTATATTTAAAAAGCCCATTATTCTCTATTCTTTATTTTTTTAAAACCTTTTGTTCTAGCTCATTCCATAGATTCCCCCCTTTAATCTGCTCTTTTTGTCCATTATATTTATTCTATTCTGTAAACACCACAAAGACCCTCGATCTGAAGTGCTGACCATATAGAACAAAACGCCCAACCTTGCGTATTTGGTAATTATTCATATAGCATGTATAGCCTAACTGACTTACGATAGCATACCTTTTTAGTACAAATGTATATTTAACATTTTAAGCCGGGTATTTCTTAACGCGGAAGTAGAATACTATAGTATCTCAATTCTACATATATACATTTTGAAAGCATTTATTTGGCGATATCAAATAAATATATCATGCAGACATACACACAAGTAGGGTAGATGTGAGTTTTATCATTTATTAAATGATAATACATGTTTTATTTACACTTAAAACTGATTCATGTGACTTGTCAACAATCGATTGAAAATGGACGACAACGTTTATTTTTGTTGTGAATATGCTAGGTCAAGTATAGGCAGTTGTAAGGCATGCCCAAAAGCTATTTCAAAGAACGCTGTTAAAATCGGATTTACTCCCGATTTCGATCACTGTGGAACGATCTGGTTTCATTTTAGTTGCTTCTTCAAGAAATGTTTTTTTCGTAAACAATTAAAAGATGACACTGAAACGGAGTCAGTCTTTGTTGGCTTCAAGGATTTGAAAGAAACCGACCAAGAAAGAATAAGAAAGGCACGTGAAAAGCTCGTGTTATCATTGACAACGGGAAAGGCGGAAGCAAAGAAAGGAAAACGAACTGCAGACGATGACCAATCAGAATGGAAGCCACCTACGAAGAAAATTAAGAAGTCAAGAACTACGACACACTTGGAAAAAGAATTAACCGTTGGGGAACACACTTATCTAATACAGGATCTTTTACACATTAATATCAGTAGATGGAAAGATATTGTCCTTGTTGGTATAAGAGAATACTACAGACCCACAACTGGTGGAAAACTAAGGCCCGGTAAGAAGGGAATATCACTCACGGTCGATCAATACCGTACACTAATCGATCAGAAACTTTCTATTTCCAGAGCAATCGAACAAATCAAAGAAGATTTAGAAAGAAAAGAAGCAATTAAACAGAAGAAACAGAAACAGAAAAAGAAACAGAATAAGAAAGGCAAACAAGGTGATCATATTAACTTATCTTTAGATGTGAATTTTAAAAAGATAATGATAAACAAATGGTCTAGATAACCGTTGTAGATATTATATGTAAAAACGGCTGTCATTTGGTAAACCGGGAAAAATTATCTTGAAAGAATAAGTAACTGTGGTCAACATGGTCAAATATTGCGATTAGACCGTGAAAGATTTGGTATATGCTCGCGAATAAACGCATGCAACGTCAATACATATATAAATTCAATCAATTATAATGTATTATTGAAAAATTAATGAGTCTGTCTAAATGATTAGTAACATAAGTAGAAACATCAAGGCTTAAAGGGGCATTATCTGTCAAATTCATGTTCACCAATTTCACCCAAATTCTCATATTTGATTTATAACATACTAAAAAGTATATCAAAATTATAAAAAGTATAAAATAAACAATTTACAATGCATGGGCTCGATTATTTGAACTAGTATTTCTGTGTATTTAAGCCAAGACGACATTGTTAGTTTGTTTTCAACTTTTCAGTTTAAATATTCCTTTGGTATATCTTTTGCCTCTCTGTTTGTCTCAAAATTATTTACATAGGCTGTCATGTATAAAAGTAAACGTTTTCCTGCATATTTGTGTATATGATTACAAAATAAGTAATGAAAATAATACGGACTTTTCCCTATTAAATGTAATCACATGAATCGTATTTCATTTCATTTAATCGGTAATTTGATATAACTGTAATCCTATTGTAATATGTATACGTATACAGTACTAGTTATATTAATTGTAGACTCTGGGCAACGAATGTGTACATTACAATTGAACTGAAATGCGCTATGTGAATATATTTTACAGAAGCTGCTAAAACAGATTTTGACATTTCCGAAAACAGAAGAATCATTGTAAAATCCGAATTCATTTCCGGGAGTCAACAAGTGGTAGTAGAAATCCGGGAGTACAGCACACCAACAGAACAGTCTGGAGAGATACCATTACCAACAGATAAGGGGATTAACCTCACTGAAGAACAATGGAATACATTATTATCATTACATTTAACCGTCATCCGAGACTTGGCAGATAACTTTGGTTACTAGTATTCGGAAGATTCCGCTGCTGAACTAAGTGCTTTGAAGATAAGAGGGACTCATTTTGTGGAACATTGTTTTCTTTAAAGACGACTTTGATGATTGTGTCTAAATACAGGACAATTCTGATCATTTATTTTATTTTCTATAATAAATATAAAATGTTTTCAGTTCTTTCTTTTCATACAATATGATAACAAGGTTACATCTCATATTCCTATAACACCCTATAACTGGTTTAAATTATAAGCCTGGTACCTTTGATAACTATTTACACCACCAAGTATCACCAGCCCAGTAGTCAGCTTTACGGTGTTGACATGAATATCAATTATATGGTCATTTTTTTTTTAAATTTACTGTTTGCAAAAGTATAAAATATTCTAAGGATTTTATTTTATCCTAGGCATAGATAACCTAAGCCGTTTATGGCACAAATTGTTGAAATTTTTGGTCATCAATGCTAACTATTTTGATCTGAGCGTTACTGACGAGTCTTATGTAGATGAAATGCGCGTCTGGCGTATTAAAGTATAGGCCTGGTACCTTGGATAACTGTTATAACCCCTGATTTATCAACATCAAGTTATATGTAAAATGTGGTAGGTGATTTGTTGACTATTAAATATGGATGCCAGACTTGACATCCGGACCAAAACAATAGACAATAACATTAATGAAGCTTGATGGTTGCAACTAGTTAAAACTTGTCATCCACATCAATAAAATAGACAACAACACTATTGAAGCTTGAGGGTTGCAACTAGTTAAAACTTTTCATCTGCACCAATACAATAGACAATAGCACTATTCAAGCTTAAGGGTTGCAACTAGTTTAAACTTGTCATCCGCACCAATACAATAGACAATAATACTATTGAAGCTTGAGGGCTGCAACTAGTAAAAAACTTGAACAGTTCTGTTCTTTTTATAGTCTGCATGTGACACCCTCTGCTTCGGCAGTAAACCATGTTGGTCTTCAATGAATAGAATAAACAAGTAAGAACATTTCAAACGAGTAAATATAACGGCCTGATTTATGTAAACATCAATTAATAATAATAGAAAAACAAATATGATTTACTGCCACAAACAATATCCATGGTTACATAATGGGTACCTGATTTTGGCCAGGAACATTTCAACATGGCGGAGTGAAACATCTTAGTTGGGGAAAAACTATAAAAGTCAGTTGAAAACGACTTAACTTATCAACTCATTATAAATACCAGTATTGAAGTTTTATATTAACGTCAGACGCACGTTTCGTTTACAAATGACTCATCAGCGACGTTCGAATCAAAAATGTTAAAAAGGTCAAATAAAGTACGAAGTTGAAGAGCATTGAGGACCAAAAATTCCTAAAAGTTTTTCCAAATACGGCTATGGTAATCTATTCCTGAGATAAAAAAGCCTTAGTATTTCAAAAATTCAAAGTTTTGTAAACAGTTAATTTATAATTATTACCATATCAATGATAATTCATCTCACACAAAAATGATGACTACTGAGCTGGTGATATACTCGGGGAGTAAAGACTCCACCAGCAGCGGCATCGACCCAGTGGTTGTATATGACCGTAACTCATCATAGATAAAATGTAAAAGTAATAAATTGTTTGCTTGAAAGCACTTGACAAAAAGGTACTTTTACTATTTTTTCAAAAGTGTGTCACCTACCCCCACTTGTCAGTCTTCTATGAGGGTGTGGTGTGGGTGCACATAATAGAAAATGGGCACATTGTTAAAGTACAAATGAAATCATGAATAGAACAAAACAGTCAGCAACAAATAAGAATAGAGAATAAGGTGATTCTGATAATTGAAGAATAGAGAATGATGGACAAAAAGAACAAAGAAAAATGGTCTTAAAAAACAGAAAAGGACAAATCCAGACCTTTGCCTTTGACACATGTGTAATAGATAACTAACGTACGATGTATTTGAATAGTTCTTTTATAAAGCGATAGTGGGCACTAGTTTCAACCGCTTCATATGCATTATTAAGAATTTATCTGGTGATATTATAGATATATCACACATACAATATAACTCGGGTAGATACGCATATTAATGTTATCATTTTAATTATAATACATGTTTGTTTACACTCAATACTGAGTCATGTGACATGTTATCAATTGATTGAAAGGTTTATTTTTGTTGCAAATATGCTAGGGGAAGTATAGCATGTATATATAGGTAAAAAACACTGAAACATCATCAGTACTAGTTGGCTCCAAAGATTTGAAAGATACCCACCAAGTGAGGACCAGAGGAGAACGCGACAAGCTTGTGATGGCATCGAAAATGGATAAACCAGAAGAAACAAAGAAAGGAGAACGAATTGCAGACGATGATGAGTCAGAACAGAAGCCACATACGGAGAAACCGAAAACACCAAAACAATCCGAACAGGAATTACATGAAGCTGAAAAACAAGCTTACCAATTAGCAGATCCGAAAAACGAAGAATCAGGTTTGGCGTCACTTAGTAACCCAAAAGATACTAGGTTTCACACGGAATGTGCGCCCCCGATATATAATGTTGACAAACACACGTATAAAATAGATCATCTTTTACACATTTATATCAGTGAACAGAACGACATTATCCTTGTTGGTATAAAATATTTCTTTGCAAACGCACCGAGTAGAATCCTTAAACCAGGGAAGAAAGGAATATACCTCACGGTTGATCAATATCGTACACTTATCGATATGAAAGGTTCTATTTCAAAAGCAATCGAACAAATAAAAAAAGACACAGACGGAAAAGGTTGGATTGAAATGGAGGAAACGAAACTGACGGAGAAAGACAAACCAGGTGCTCATACTAATATTAAGTTATTTTAGATATGACTAAACGGTATTGATAATCAAAGGGGTATATTGATGATATAGATATCACATGTAAAGGTCATAGTTATATATTTGACTATTGATAATCAAGGGGGTAGATTGATGATATAGATATCACATGTAAAGGTCATAATTATATATTTATGCTTTCTCATGGTTGAAAATAAACTTAACATTTCATAAAAAATAAAAAGTCGTTTAGCAGAGAATAAAAGCGCCAAATTTTGCTTAAATGTTGATGAAAGGTTTATTGAAAATATACTAAAATTGTTTGACACTGCATGATATGACGTTTTGCTAGTGCAGAAAGCTTGACTAAAAGATGGGGATGTGCATTCATGCATTGTTTCCATTGGCGTCCTTCGGCATAGGCGTGTCGGACGAAATAAGGCTAAATGATGATATTTCTGTCTAGTCAATATTGATAAGTAGTTATTACAAACCTTATTCTGTTATTTTATGACAATCTCCATACTGAAAATAAGAAAAATGATAAAAACAATGACAAGCTCGTCAACTTTTATAACAATATTTGGAATTTCATTTGACCATTTTTTATACGATGGTTACCATGTTGTATACAAAATAGGTAATGAAAATAAAACTGTATGCTTTTTCACAGGTAATTGTATTTCATTCAGGTAATTTAACTATGGGAACTGGAAAATATTCAATAATAATTCAATTGACATGATTATACGTAAGAAATATGTAAGTGTAGACGCTGGTCAAAAACATCTGAAGTGTTGAATATTAATTAACATAGATGTACGTATATATTTTACAGTTGCTGCTAAACCATGCTTCGTCATTTCCAAAGAGAAAAAAGCCATGGTTGAATCCAAATTCATTTTCGAAAGGCAACAAGTGGTAGTAGACATCCGTGATTACAGCAAGCCATCGGAATTATCTAGAGCGAAACTAATACGCATAGATTACATGGATAAGGCGGTCGTCCTTACTGTAGAACAATGGAATACATTATTATCATTGCATTCAACCGTCATCAAAGACTTGGCAGATAACTTTGGTTGTTCGGAAGATTTCGCTGATGAACTAAGTGCTTAGTAGAACAGTGGCTCATTTTGAGGAAAGTTGTTTTCTAAGAATACGACTTTGATGAAAACGTATAAACACAGGACAGTTCGGATATTTTTTTAAAATTTTCTATTATAAATATATAACTTTTCAGTTCTCTCCTTTCGCGATAAGTACTAAAACTACCCGCATTTTTTCTACAGTCAAACATGACAATCTGCAAGAGATTTATAGAATGGAGGTTTACAAAAACTTGATTCTACTGCTTTGGAACCGATAAAAATTTGTAAAAGATAATTCGAACACAGGAGTACGTCCGAAAAAGACATAGCTAGCATGACCCCTATTTTAGCTTAAAGTCAAATACGATATGATATTTTACACATTATCAGAAAAATATGACAAAAACGTTATATTGTACTGTCCTTATGTATCTTGTCATCAACTTGAAACATTTAACATCTTTAAGCAACGACTTAATATTTGGACCAGATATAGCCCTTTCCAACATGACTTACTTTCTTGTTGGCAGTTGGTAAAAATAGTTAAAAAAATAATGCATATTTATCTTGTACAAATGTGTTTTAAACATTTCTTTGCGTAAACATTGATTTCACGTGACATTTTTTAAATTTTAATGTTATAACAGGAAGTGATGTGATATTGTTATAGCTATTTTGATCAATTGAAGGCGAGGAAAACTATCCTAGTCAATTAACATCGTAGTAGAACGCACCTTACACGTGCAGGTTTTAAACTCACAAAACTTAGCCAAAACATTTCTTACAAACAACTCAACTGGCTAGAAAATTTAAACAAAACTTTACTTTACTAACTAAAGAGATGATTTCGGCTTCCCAATTGTGAATTCCATTTCTATGAGGCTTCATTCCAGCAGCGCCTGCTTACGGAGCATATATCTCCTAATTGAAACGATATTTCTGGGTTCGTATTTCCTATCATGATTTACTTGATAGAGGATTGCTGCTCACAAGGAAGCTATTAAACCAAGAGTTCCAAATGGTGAAGTTAAACTCATCCCTTCGTAAATTTTACGGTCGCCATCACGAGTTGGTTGACCGTTATGGAATAACCGTTTCACAGATGATATCGGATATGTTCATTATGTCGCAACAACAATACCCTCCCTTTTTACGAATTTGACCTACCAAATTAAACTATTAACCGGATTTTTAATAATATAAGCAACACAACGGGTGCCACTTGAAGAGCAGGATCTGCTTAGCTTTCCGGAGCACCTGCGATTACCCCCAGTAGAATCGCACGTTTAGGTTATTCCACAGTCCATAGATAAATAAAATTCAAAAATAATAAAGTAATGAATGAGATTGTTAAATTTTATATATGCATTTTTGTGCTTCTTTGTAAAATATTCGTGTGTTTTTATGGTTATTTTAATACTTGAGGAATTTGTACAGTCTGTCAGTATTGATTTTGATATTCTCGTATTTTTGTCTTTCATTTTTGCTTATGCGCTTTGTCTATATGCCTTCCGATGCATGTTTGTTGCTTGTCTTTCACTTATGCTATATGCTTTGTCTATTTGCATTTTGTATGTTTCTTTGTGACATACATGACTTGGCTCTGTAAATATACATCCCATCATTGTGTTATTATACTATGGTAAATTTGTGTATTCTTGTCTTGATAATACGCGTTGTCTATATGTGTTTCTTTGTTACAGGTGTTTTAGTGACTAAATATTTTTGACATTTTTACCTATCATGTATTTTTGTTTTGTTCACGCATCGTTGTCAATAAAATCTAATTTGATGCGACTGTCAAAGTGAGAGGTTTAGCTAGCTATTAAACCAGGTTCAATCCACCATTTTCTACACAATAAAATGCCTGTACCAAGTAAGGAATATGATAGTTGTCATCTAATCATTTGATGTGTTTGATCTTCTGATTTTGCTATTTGATAAGGAACTTTTGAATTTCCCTCAAGTTCAGTATTTTGGTGTTTTTACTTTTTAAATGGAATTTAGAATCAAATTAGAAGGTATGAGTGTAATATTATTCTGTCTTTTCGAAATGACATAAACATGTGGTGCACACTTTAAAATACGCCGGTTATTTAGTGGGTAAAATATTTTAATGTTATTTCGAATAAATAGAACATATATCACAGTCATCCCTCAAATGTCTTACGTGGTGACAAGGTTTTTAAAGACATCAATTGATTAAATTAATCAAATGATCGTAATTTATGTCATTAAATTAATATAAAAATATTGAAATCATTTTATTCTATGAAAATCAACTTATCTTATGTGAATTATATATTATTCAAATGTAATTGCGTTTCCTGTAAAAATAAGAATACTCAATAAATAAAGGTTTATAAGTACCATGTATAACTAATTACACCACTGGGTCGATGCCACTGTCGGTGGACTTTCCCGAAGGTTATCACCAGCCCAGTAGTCAGCACTTCGCAATTGACATGAAGATCAATTATACGGTCATTTTTATGAATTTACTGTTTGCAAAAGTATGAACTATTCGAAATACTATGATTTTTTTTAACAACTTACTAATTTTATTCACCAAATATTGCTTGTTACATTATCATTAAGGATTTTCTTATCCAAAGCAGATATTACTTTAAGCCGTATTTGGCACAACTTGTTTTTAATTTTGAGTCCTGAATGCACTTCAACTTTATACTTGTTTGGCTTTCTAACTATATTGATCTGCGTCTTATGTAGACGAAACGCGTGCCTGGTATATCAAATTGTAAGCCTGATACCTTCGATAACTTTTACAGGTTGAAAGAGAAATAAGAAGAAATGGAATTATTTTTTTATTCACTTAAACTTGCATACCAAGACCTTGTTAATAGATATATTCCGCATCAGTTTCAAAAATATTACATGATGTACTTGTCGTATAGATTGTACTAGGTACTGACGATGTTCATAATCTAAATTACGATTAATGGTGTTCTTTTTTTGTTATCAATATAATGGAATTCTATGCGACTTTGATACAAGTTAGTGATTTAACTAGCTACAAAAAACAGGTTTAATCCAACATTGTCTACATAGAGAAATGCCTGGACAATATCATGAATACAACAGTTGTTTTCCATTCTTTTGATGTTTTTGAGCTTTTGACTTTCCGTTTTGAATTTTCATTGGACATGTTGGTGTTCGGTATTATTTTTATTCTATCTTTATTGAATACAATTAACATAAAGTCTTTTAAATGTCCGTGTTTTTTCTTTTTTTTTCTTTTAGTTCAAACTAGTTTTGAAACCCGAGAAAATATAAATAAAAGTATAAACATTCTTTACCCTATTTGCAATAGTTATCGTCATTAAACATCACATACCTTGCATGATGACTTGCTGCCATTTATACAAAAGCCGTTAGGTATTCATCATATTCGAACGGAACTTTATTCATTATCCTTTTCAAAACTTCATTCTCTGTTCAATTTATGTTTAGAAACCACTGTTACAAACCCCCATTCAAACCAATACAAACTTACAGCTATCATTTCGGATATTGCAAGTCACAGACTTTTCAAACAAATTCGCATGGGAAAAGATGACAAACTTTCCTTTGCCAACAAAGGTCTCGATGACATCAACTCAGGCAATATCCTTCACCATTACTTAGTTCAGTCGAAAATACCTCCTTATTTTAAAGATCAGTCAGTACCAATAATTTCTTATACCTATACCAAACCAATTGCAACTAAAATTTTCATTTACAAACACGTTTTGCAGGATCTCAACATTCACGACTTCAAGTCTAAACCTCCTGATTGCACATATGCTAGTTCCCATTCACATATAATCCGGCTTGCCACGTTATTACCGGAGACCTCAACATTGTCAAAAACACTTCCCTGCGAAATTTGTTATCCAAAGGTCCAACATATGGTGAGCTTTAATCCATCTGGAAATACTATTTCAAAATACTGATAAATTTAGTCGAGGATTATGCCACACGAGAAAGACGACAAAAATACTGATTTATGAATGTAGAGGTCGTTGATACAAATCCTAATTTAGAAACTAAAAAGGGTCTATCAAAACCCAAGCTACGTCAATTTTGAAAGACTTCATGTTGCAAAACACTTGTTCTACCCCCATCACACATATGTTATTGTCCCCAAATTGAAAGAGTTGGTATTATTTTGTTTCAATAAAAACATTGGTGAACGAAGATACAAGTATCTTGTCTTGGGGAGGGAAAAAAATCCTACTTTGTAAAGAATCACTCTGATTCAAATAAAAAATTCTCTGAAACTGACATTATCAAGATGCTTGATTTTCTTGATTGACAACATCTTTGTTACGTTTGGAGGACGTGTAATTCAACAGACTGTCGGAATTCCAATGGAAATCAATTGTGCCCTTCTTCTTTCCGACTTGTTTCTTTATTATTTTGAGGCTGAATTCATTCAGGAACTTCTTAAGAAGAAAGAAAAGAAGTTAGCAATATCCTTTAACTTTACTTTCCGATACATTGTATATAGATGATGTTCGCTCACTAAATAATAACAAAAATGGTAACTATGTTGAACGCATCTACCTTATCGAACTAGACATAAAGGATACAATAAAACCAGCTAAGTCTCCTCTTATCTTAAATTACATTTAGAAATGGACAATTAGGGACGATTGAAAACAAAACTTTACCACAAAAGAGATGATTTAAGCTACCCAATTGTGAACTTTCCATTTCTATGTAGCATCATTCCAGCAGCGCCTGCATACGGAGTACATGTATATGTCTCTGAATTAATACGATATCCCGGACTTGTATTTCCTATCATGATTTTCTTGATGTAGGGTTGCTGCTCACAAAGAAGCTATTAAACCAAGAGTTCCAAGAGTTGAAAAAGTTAAAAGCATTCCTTCGCATCACAAGTTGATTAACGTTTATGAAATAACCGTTTCACAGATGATATCGGATATGTTCCTTATGTCGTAACTACAAACCCCTTCTATTTTCACGAATATGACCTACCGAATTAGAATATTTACTGGATTTGTAATAACATGAGCAGCACGACGGCTGCCACATATGGAGCAGGATCTGCTTACATTCCCGACACCCCTGATATAACACCAAGCTTTGGTGAGGTTCTTGTTGGTTAATCATTAGTTCTCTATGGTGTGTCTTGTGTACTATTACTAGTCTGTTTGTCTTTTTCGTTTTTAGCCATACCATTGTCAGTTTGTTTTTGATCTGTGATTTTGACTGTCCATCTGGTATATTTTGCCCCTTTTTTTCTTAAACTTTGTATACAGGAATCTGTTTAGTCTGATATAGTATGTTAATATCCTGTAAATTTTTGAATATGTTTCAGCAAAAAAAAACCCACTTTTTAACAGCAACCCAATATAAGCCATAAAAGATTAATAAAGTTGAGAATGGAAATGGGGAATGTGTCAAAGAGACAACAACCCGACCAAATAAAAAACAACAGCAGAGGGTCACCAACAGGTCTTCAATGTAGCGAGAAACTCCCGCACCCGGAGGCGTCCTTCAGCTGGCCCCTAAACAAATATATACTAGTCCAGTGATAATGAACGCCATACTAATTTCCAAATTGTACACAAGAAACTAAAATTAAAATAATACAAGACTAACAAAGGCCAGAGGCTCCTGACTTGGGACAGGCGCAAAAATGCGGCGGGGTTAAACATGTTTGTGAGATCTCAACCCTCCCCCTATACCTCTAACCAATGTAGTAAAGTAAACGCATAACAATACGCACATTAAAATTCAGTTCAAGAGAAATCCGAGTCTGATGTCAGAAGATGTAACCAAAGAAAATAAACAAAATGACAATAATACATAAATAACAACAGACTACTAGCAGTTAACTGACATGCCAGCTCCAGACTTCAATTAAACTGACTGAAAGATTATGATTTCATCATATGAACATCAGGCACAATCCTTCCCGTTAGGGGTTTAGTATCATATCATCATAACATATATGAGAAGAACATAACCCGTGTCATGCCAACAACTGTTTTTAGAATAAATGTGTTTAGTTCCAATGCAAAGACCTTATCAGTGACTCAATATTAACGCCAAAATATGCAATCTTTAATGACTTGACAACAGTATCGTAATTATATCCCTTCTTAATAAGTCTATTCAAAGGTTTTGTAAGTTTCTGAGGTGAATACTGACACCTTTGTGCTTTATAAAGAATATTACCATAAAAAATTGGATGTGAAATACCTGAACGTATTAGAAGTCTGCATGTTGAGCTATATTTACGAATGATGTCTTTATACCGATGATAAAATTTAGTAAATGTTTTGACTAGTTTGTGATATCGAAAACCCTGGTGTAATAATTTTTCAGTAATACATAAATTTCTCTCGTTAAAATCGAAAACATTGTTACATACACGAGCGAATCGTACAAGTTGAGATATATAAACACCGTAAGATGGTGACAAGGGAACGTCACCATCTAAAAACGGATAATTAACGATAGGAAATGAAAAATCATCCCTTTTATCATAAATTTTAGTATTCAGCTTTCCATTAGTGTTATAGATATCAAGATCGAGAAAAGCCTTTCTTACATATGATTGCTGATGCGGACCGGGTAGTGGGTTTTTATCGTGGGTTGTAAGTTTTCGCCTTTTATTTTGCGGATAGAAAAACTTAAAAATGCACATGCTAGAAATTGATAAGAGTTTTAATTCGCCCACATTTTGCGTATACCTTATTCAATGAAAATAGAGATATTTTCTACCCGCGAAAAAATAATCCACTATATTCAGTGCATGATGTTATAGTATTTTAATCTCCTGGAAAAAAATATCATTTTTATAGCAATCCGACATACGCCAACACAAATAAATAAGTATAAATAAATATAATTGGTGATAATAAATCAACTCTAATTTGAATTTTTGAATCCTAATGACCGTTCACCACCGTTTAGAAATAGGGTTTGAATTATTTTGTGATATCAGCAGGTCAAGAGCATACGTTTAAATAAGTTTTTTTGTCCATTTTGTATATCTAGTATTAAATATAAAGTGACAAAACCATACAGTGTAGGATAATTGTTGTTCCCAAAACATTTGGTGGAAAATAACTGAAAGGGCACTTTGTTGCCTGTTCGTAATTAGTCACAATACTATGCTGTCTGTTCGTAATAAATCACAACACTGTGTCGTCTGTTCTTTATTAATCACAAAACTTTGTTGTCTGCTCGTAATTGATCAAAACACTTTGTTGTCTGTCTGAATTAATCACAAAACTTTGTTGTCTGCTCGTTATTGATCAAAACACTTTGTTGTCTGTCTGAATTAATCACAGCACTCTGTTGTCTGTTCGTAATTGATCAAAACACTTTGTTGTCTGTCTGAATTAATCACAGCACTCTGTTGTCTGTTCGTTATTAATCATAAAACTTTGTTATGTTCGTTATAAATCACAAAACTTTGTTGTCTGCTCGTAATTGATCAAAACACTTTGTTGTCTGTCTGAATTAATCACAGCACTCTGTTGTCTGTTCGTTATTAATCATAAAACTTTGTTGACTGTTCGTTATTATTCATAACACATTGTTGTCTGTTCGTTATTTATCATAACACATTGTTGTCTGTTCGTTATTTATCATAACACATTGTTTTCTGTTCGTTATTACTCAAAATACTTTGTCGTCTGTTCGTAATTATTCCCAACACTGTGTTGTCTGTTCGTTATTAATCACAACACTCTGTTGTTTGTTCGTTATTAATTATAACACTTTGTTGTGTTCGTTATAAATCACAACACTTTGTTGTCTGTTCGCAATTAATCACATCACTGTGATGTCTGTACGTTATTTCCCACAACTCTTGTTTAAAGGGTACTTTTAACAGAAATTGTGAAATAATTATAGATTATTACATGGCATTTTCCATATTGGCCGTGGTATCAGCCCTAGACTCCCACATCAAGCCAGATGGCTTTAGCCCGAGGGCTTGACATGATTTGTGGGCTGATACTACGGCCAATATGGAAAATGATATTTAATAATCTATTGATCACATATTTTCAAGTTGGTGAAAAAAGAAAACTTACATCTAAATATGTTTATTTTTTCAACAAAAATTAAAGAAACATTAGAAACAAAATAATTAACAATAAGCATATTATTTATCATAGTTATAAATATTAAGTGTTACATTTCAAATTAATGCTGAGGGAGAATACACGTATCGCATTTTGGAAATCTATTCTGCTTGAACCTCCGATTTTCATTCCTTGTATGACTTGTATGAATTTACTTGAAACGTTATTTGATACTAGTACTCGTGTTTACAAATAGTTTTTGATTGATAGGTTTGTACCGGAAGTTAAATTCGGGAGCTCGATATGGATTTCGAGGGCTGATGTCGATATTGGCCCCGAGGGGTAATAACCAACCTTGACTTCTGGCTATAATGGGCCATGCAAAAACGTACCTATAAATACAAAATGTGTGATAATAAAAAATAGTTTTTGATTGACAGGTTTGTACCGGAAGTCAAATTCGGGGGCTCGATATGGATTTCGAGGGCTGATATCGATATTGCCCGGAGGGCTAATAACTTGACTTCTGGCTATAATTGGCCATGCAAAAACGTACATATTCGTACAAAAGAGGGACGTCTAACTCATAAATCGAAAATAAACTGACAACGCCATGGTTAAAGATGAAAAGGACAAACAGACAAACAATTGTACACATGACATAACATAGAAAACTAAAGAATAAACAACACCAACCCAAACAAAAAAACAATTTGGGATGATAATTGATAAAAGTGACAGGCGTTTTCTAAAGATGTACAAACATCTCCTACACCACATTGTGCAAATACTGTTACAATATGAATATTAATATTTTCTCTTTTGTTATTAACACTACGTGTAGATATACAATTGAAGTAATTAATCACACCGCTTTGTTGAAATATTAGTTTAAGGTTAACAATGTGGAGCTTGTTATGATATTCCTCCAATTACTGCTAATATCATGTGATTATATGTCATAGACGTGACAAAAAAAAAGAGAGACGGGAATTGAATTTTCATTTTCGAAAAAGATATTCATACTAATAGACGTCATATCTTCAAATACTGTTACAATATGGTAGGCTTAATTTTTATTTTAATTTTTTGTAAGTAAAGGTAAAGAGACAATCCTAAATCGCATGTAAGGGCATTTGATGCTTGAAGTCGGGTTCACATGTTCATACAATCAGCAAACATCAACTATTCACCTATAACTCGAATAAATATTTTGAAATGGTGACATGGATAACTGGTAAGTTAAAGGAAGATGGTTAATCTAGATATTACTAAAAAACAACTACGTTTTATTCTTAGCTATAAAAAAATAAAACAACTCCGAGGAAAATTTAAAACGGAAAGTCCGAAATCAAACTGCAAAATCAAAAGCGCAAACACATCAAACGAATGAATAACAACTGACATATTCCCGACTTGGTACAGACACTTTCTTGTGTAATAAACTGTTGATTAAACCTGGTTTTATAGCTACCTAAATATCTCACTTGTATGCCAGTCGCATAAAATTTAGAAATTTTGACAACGATGTTAATGATGTTTGAACAAAACAAACAGATATAATAGGTAAAAATGACAGAAAAAAAGGGTTACAGCAGTCAACATATCGTCACGTAAACTCGTCTTTGTTAAATGTAAACATGCGTAAGTAACTAAGTGTCCAACAACTTCCCCTGACAAAGTCGCGGTGGGTTTGATTGGATATTCTTTGAAAGGCCCATTTGAACCCATTTTCAATTATCTATACATCTATCAAATTTTTACTTTGAGCTTTAGCGGTCAAGTTTAATCAAGACAAACACTATTTCGGACGCAATTAATCAATGAAATAACATCATTTATTAATGGCTATCGATAATCAGTTGATTTGGTGGTCAAATTATACTATCTTCATTAATTATGAATAAAACGCCATTATTTCTATTAAAAAATAAGTTTAAATTAATTGCATAGATTAATTTAATTTTGTTTTTCTTTGGTCTCATTTTTAGGAAAGATTTAGAAAAAAACCAGATATCGTCTACTTTAAAAGATCCATAAGACAAAGTCTTTATTTTCTTTTTTCTCTCTCTTTCAAGAAGCATGAATTCGCCTTTTCAGAATCGAAAGGACTATGGGTAATTTAATTGTTAGTACACCAAAATAAAAATAACGTTACGGCATTGGTTGAATTTGCATTGTTTAGAACGTTTCAAACCAATCACAACCTTTTTGGATACGTTTTTGAAAATACTACCCAGAATGCATTAGAATCTGAATAGGCGAATTCATCATCATGGATTTCTTGATTTTATATGAAGATATAAGATATATCCTGCATATGATTCTAGTTTCTTTAAATGCATGTTCTAAAATACAAAAAGCCCCATTTATTCCATATTGATAGAACTTTATTTGACTTGTTATATGAATTAGATTTTGAATAAAACAGCATGTTCACTCGCAGAAAAAGTATATTTACTAGGGAAAAGATCGCGTGCTTTTACATGTATAATAAGTTTTAAAATTGTTTGATGTACAATTGTTTTTTGTAAGTAATGGTTATTATATACATTTTCTTTCTAGGAATACGGAATACAAAAAATTACTCTCCCTTGTTTCGGTAAATATGTCGTTTGATTGACAATGACAAATTAACTTGGTGAAGTAATTATGTAAGGAAAAATCCAAGTTTCACATATTCGAGACGATTTATTTTCGCGATATTTTTACTCGCGAGAGAAAAGTAGTTGGTTAACAGTAATTAATTTTCTTGTTAATAAATCGGTGATTTGTTTATAATGATGTTAATCTTCAAACTGTTTCATGAAAGTAAAACAGCGGCAAATAAGAATGACGCAGGCTGCTATGGAATGATAGACTAACTGTGAAATTAAATCAACATATGTAAGCATCTAGTAATGTGCTGTATGAAGATTGTAATTCATTAAAATATATTTGTTCATGGTTGGAAAAGTTCATAATATAGACACTATTTTTTTAATATCTTTGAAAAGGTTTCGATATGACATAATTATAATTTTAGTTGTTTCCCTCCGTTTCTATTTTGGGGTGGTAAATGGTTGATTTTCCTATATAACAAACCACATTAAAACATGACACAAAAGGGAAGACACATCTGCTCAAACTGTTGCATTTTCGTCAAAAGCATTTGTTTAAGTGAACATCGTTCGTGCGTTTAATCTACCATTTTCTACATTTGAAAATGGCTGTACCAAGTCAGGAATATGACAGTTCTTGTCCATTTCGAGGAAAATGATCTCATAATAATACATGTTCTGTGTAATTTCTGTCATGGAATATTTTTTTAACATATATCTTATGTTTTTCTACTGCCATTGTATGTATGTATGTACGAAGATCTCTCCGTGAACGGAGCACCCCTCGATTGCTGCGAGGGTACAGTGGAATCCGTGTACACTCCCTATCAGGATTAATGGAGATGTGTCACTAACTTATATACAACCCACCACCAGGACAATCCCCAACCCAACACAGAGGGAGTGTTAGGAGACACAGGGAAGTCTGTTATTATGGTGGAGGAAGCTGAAGAACTCGGAGAAAACCACCGGGCTTCTCGGCGGGAACAGACAAACCGAAGAGATTTCAGAAGATTGATCTCCAGGTCAAGCTGGGAAAAACTTTGACCTACCGAGGCCCCCGAAGTATCCAAGCTAGTTTAAACTCCGGTCTGGATACCAGAGATGTGTGTGAGAGGGTGAAAATCACCCTTCTGATGTACTGAAATTTTTGGCATCCCGAGTGAGGATCGAACTCGGGACCTTCAGCACTGTAGCCATCGGTCTTAACCACTAAACCACGAACTCATTTTCAATCATCTTGTATATTGATTAGTATAACAAATGATCCTATTAAAATTTATTCCTTTTGGAATAGATATTACATAATATTGTTTCCATTACATATAGATATTACCATGATGACATACTACTTTTTCTTTCGGAATATATATTACATAAAAAAACCATTCGGAACATATAAAACACTGTTCTTTTCATAAGCCAGGCTGACAGTTTGAAAATGGTTACAAATGTAAAAATAAAAATATTTTATGGGTCGGAATTGATATTATATAATACCTTTTTTAAATTAAGAAGAGGAATAGCATTTATGAATATTTCCCTGTATTAAAAATCCAAATAACTGCAATGCGTTTGCATGTAAATTGTGCATCAATTTAGTACTGATTTGTATATTATGTTACTTAAGCAGTTTACATGTAATTTCTGATTACTTTCATTTAAAGTTGTCAAAATGATGACAATCAAAATATTATACCAGTCATACGGTAAAATTTCCATCAGAATACTTATTCTTAAGATACTTTATTATGTAATAAAACTTTTTATTGGAATACATTTTATGTGATAAAATTCCGAGGCATCGGTCCTTTCAGTATGCTTATGAAATATATATATCACATAACATTAATTCCAATTGGAATTTTTGGTACATAATAAATTATCTTTGGAATAAATATTATGTTAGAACTTCTATTCTGTGACAATTGTTCATAATACCATCCGACTTCAATTTCTTAACCAGAATAATGAAGTGTTTTATCCAGGTGTATCAAAATGTTATTTAGTTTTGTTGCCTATTGAAGAATAAATACTATCGTTTCCCCTAACGCGCGCACGTTTATCATCAGTGTTGGTCGGTCATCAGTTGCACTCTTTTGATATTTTCCGATTATCTATTTTTTATATTACACTGACTATTTCTGTCACTGGAAAAACTCTATTTGGACAAATCTATGTATTAGAAAAAAGTAAAACTGACAAATATGCTGAATTCTGAGAAAAATTCTAAACGGAAAGTCTTTAATGAACTGGAAAAATCAAAGGCTCAAACAAATTAAACGAATGAATAACATATTCCTTACTTGGCACAGGTGTTTTTTTAATGTAGAAAACGGGGGATTAAAACTGGTTTCATAGCTAACTAAACCAACCAATTCGAAATGTGAAGATTTTAAAACAAATTTAAGAAAGTTTATCGGCCGATTTTATATCTTTCTATTCAAATTTTCATCGATTTTGATTGAATTTAATCAGTAATCATTCATTTTATAAAAAATAAATAAATAAAAAAAAAAAATTCCTGTCTAGTTCAACGAGCCAAAGTTGTGTGCAAATTTTACCAAAATCGATTACGTAGCCCATTTACTGAATTACATATGAATTGTAGGTGACTGTAACATGGTGAATATTCAGTTCTTTAGGCAAACCTCACCATTGTTTCAAAAATACGAACAGTAACATCTATCGAATTTGCAGCTCACAGTTTCACTTTATCTGCTAAAATTTCTTCATAAATGCAAAAATAGGTAAAACACTGTCCTAAAATAAAAGTCTAATCGTTTTGAACGTCAGACGCGCTTTGGTCCTCAATGCTCTTCAACTTCGTACTTTATTTGGCCTTTTTACCTTTTCGGATTCGAGCGTCACTGATGAGTCTTTTGTAGACGAAACGCGCGTATGTACAAAATTTAGTCCTGGTATCTATGATGAGTTATTTTCGTTTACAAAATATTAACATTCAAGGACAATATCCCCTTTAAAGAAAGAGCCGTAACAAAAATTCCACATTTTAACAACAACACAGAATACTCAAATATCACGAATCTTTTTTTAATTTTTTTTCCCATATCACTATATGTTTTTTCTCTGTATCAAGTCGGCGGAACTGTAATAAATAAAAAAAAAATGATCGATTTAATCTAAGATATTGCCTAGTATTTTCAAATTGTATGTATGTTTGTTATAATTTTTTTGGTATGAATTCTTGATTCACATACAGGGACAAATTGTATAAAAAGTATAAGGTTTGTTTAAAAATATCCGGGAAAAAAACCATGTGCGTGTATACAATATTTTGCAAAAAGGAAAAATAAAATACTGAACTCCGATGCAAATTCTAAACGGTAAGTCCCTACGGAAATGAAAAAATCAAAAGCTTGAACGCATCAAACGAATAGGTAACAACTGTTAGATTCCTGACGTTATACAATAATATACACAACTATCATAAATCCCTTTAAAAAAAAAATTATTTAGTCACTAAACATATATATATTTTCTGTATCAAATTTTAACTGCAAAAAAAAACCAACAACAACATAATGTTAAATTTAATCAAAGAAATTGCTCAACATTTGGAAAAGGTATACATATACTTTTTCTTAATTGTCTCACTGAAAAGCTTGCTATTATATTTTTGGTAACATCAAACATTTTAGTAAGACAATTAAGAAAAATATATACCTTTTCTAAATGTTAAGCAAATAAGACAAACAGACAAATAAAAGTACACAAGACACAACATAGAAGTGTACTTTAAGGAATAGAATAACATTTGCTTTCACGATACTTTGGATTAAGTATAAGATATCTAGAGCAAACGCCACTAATTGATTGAATAAGCAAATAACCTTCAGGTCAATTCCAATCACAAATGTTATCCTTAATTATAATCATTATAATAGTGTTATATTTCAAGAGAGCGTGAGATGCTTATTACTAGTTTATCCTTTTGGAAATAGCATGATAGATTCTCATACAATTCAATTCTTTATTACTTTAAGCATACGATTATTCAAAAATAGATTGAGTAGAAGTATATGTATTAAATAATATGAAATGACTGATCATTTCTGATAAAAGGCTCAAAGGTTAAGGTGATGGATTAATTTCCACACATTAGTTTTATTTACAAATGGTATACAGAAGACGCATGTAACAGGTTGATAAACACTGGTAAGTTTATTGTCGGTATAATCAAACAAACAAGTTTTTGAGCAACATTTAGGATAATATTTACAGTTACTAAACGTTAATGTTTAATCGATTTTTAGTTTTGGAAACCAGCCCATCACTTTATGTTGTTTTCACGTAAAATGCATGGTGAGAAAAAATATCGTCGTTTAAGTGTCACAACATTAGGAAAAGCCTACAAGGGAATGCATCACTCGATCGATTGATTGTATGATTGTTAGTGTTTTAACGCCACTTTTAAGCGCCAAATGTTGGTCAATTTCGGAGCGGCCAGTTTTCATTGATGGAGGAAGCCGGAGTGCCCGGAGAAAAGCACCGATCTTCGATAGGAAAACTAACAATTCTAATCAATTAAGATGGGATCGAGTGCTGCATCACTTGACTAACAAAAATTCTATTTTAATGAGAGAAAAAGAAAAACTTGCTAATGCAAAAAATGAAAAATTCTGTGTTGATCTAAATTTGAGACGATGAATATATTTCGACAGGTATGCGTATGACTCATAGATTTTGTAACATGTCTGCTAAGTTTTTTGCTGGTGAATTAAAAACAAATACTAGTACTTTTTTTTTATCAAACATGTCGTTTGTTTTCTCCCATATGTGCGTGTGAATTCACATTATTATAAGACGTGTAACGGTACTTTTCTATCCCAAATTCATGTTTTTAGTTTTGATGTTATATTAATTTTGTTATTCTCATAGGATTTTGTCTAATGCTGAGTTCAGTTCTGTGTGTGTTGTTACATTTTAATATTGTGTCGTCATTCTCCTCTTATATTTCATGCGTTTCCCTCGGTCTTGGTTTGTGACTCTGATTTGTTTTTTTCTATCGATTTATGAGTTTTGAACATGGGTATACTACTGTTGCCTTTATTTATAACGATAAAATTATTCATTTCCTTCGGTTTTTCCTGGATTATGTTTTTAATGACTAATAAATTAATTCTAAGTATACACATAGTATAAATTTATGCAACATTCATTTACCGATGAACGTCCAACAGGACATTTCCATTATTCACGTATTATAAAATATCGACATATCGTATCGGACAGATCTGTATAAAATAATGATAAGCCCTAACCTCAATCAAAATTAAATTAAAATTAAATGCATTTTAAAATAAAATTAAATGCATTTTAAAACATCTTCATCGGGACAAACCTGAATTAATATATCCTTTCCGTGTTAGTGAATAGTATAAATGCTCTTTTAAGAAGACAAATCATAATAACAAACTAAAATTGAGGAAATAACATAAAACAGAAATGTTCGAGAACTAGTGCGATGACAAGGTATTAGGGTTCATAATGCATACATAGCATTGCAACTCCATACTCAATGAGAACAACGAAAATAATAGAACATAGTCGATAAAATTACAGACTTGACGACTATATGGTAAAAATCAAAGACTGCGAACACGTGTTGCGTGAACAGTTTAAGCAAATTTAAAAAAAAAAAACACATTCAAAATGCCTATCCCAGTAGAATTGTTGTATTGTTCTTGTCGCATTATCGTTCACTGTCCATTTTAGTCTTTCAATTACAAGTATGCCCCTTCTCCTGTTCCCTATGTACATTTTTGTCCACTTACAATGAGGTGGGGGAATCAAGAAGGAGTTTTAGTCTACGGTTATTTATTATTTAAATCCTATCAATAACATACCTGAAAGATAATTTAATATTTAGTTAGATAACTTTTAAATTGTTTTACATTGCTGTGGAAGACAACTAATGTGATAGGTTCAATTAAAAGAACTCACGGGATTTATTCTGCTTTTTTAATTGTTGATGATATATTTTTTTCATGTTTATTTATTCAATGATAATTTCAAATTAATTAAATTATTACATTTCAATATTCAAATTTATATATTAAAAAAATATTTGTACAAACATACACTTTCTTGAATAGGGTTTACTGATAACTGAAATACTGCATTGAAAGCACCGATCGCTCTTGAGATCTGCCTGACATAATGAGTTTCGCGTATAATGTTGTTGATTATATATGTTCTCGTCATGAACATGCATAACCAGGCGTTAACCCACCAAAATTCAATCAATCTTCTAGGCATCAAGATTCTGATTTTTACTGATCATTAATATTATCATGATACTGATTTGTACTTGGCATTAAGATTTCGGTTTGTACTTGCCATTGAAATTCTGGTTTGTATTCTGCTAAAACATTCCGGTTTGTACTTGGCATTGAAATTCTGGTTTGTACTCAGCTAAAAGATTCTGGTTTGAACTTGACATTTAGATTCCGGATGTACTTGGTATAATGATCATTATGATTTTAGAATAAAACGCGTCCACCGTTCATACAAAATTTACTTCGGTCAACGCTTTTACACCCCAATGAAATTACAAAAAGAAGCATTCAATACTTAAATATAACAATGTTTCTTATCAAATTCTTGTTTTGTAGATCTGTAATGAGACAATCCTGATATTCATTAATCAATGAATCATGAATGAGACAGAAGTAAGCACAACTACAGTGACTGCTACAGCTTTGTATATGTCATTCTCTACAGTAACACTAGTCTTAAATCTTCTAGCAATAATCATCTTAATTAAAAACAAAACATTACGAAAGCAAAAGTTCACGTGCCTCACATTGTGTCTCAGTATTGGTAACATCATAGCTAGTGCAACTGGTATTTCTACAGGAACTATTATATTACTGAAATTATGGAATATCCATATTCCCTACATATGTCTTGTCGTGATATCAGTTTTGTCTGCATCTCATATATTTTCTCTATTGCAAATCTTTTTTATCTGTATTGAACGATACCTAGCCACCCGTTCTACACGACAAACTATCACGTGGTCCAAAAGACATACTATCTCTTATATAGCCTCGTTTTCATTGATTACTGCATACAGCGGTTTAATTGGCGGTTTATATGGAAATCCGAATGCGACAACTTGCAAACTTGATATCCTTTTCAACGATAACTTCTGGATACACCAACTCTCCGTGTCAACATGCAGACTCGGTATATATGTATTAATTGTTGTTTTTTATGGCTTGATTTTCTTCCGATTAAAGAAGAGAATGACTGCGGTTTTCCATATAGATACATCAGCTAAACCGGCTCAATCTGGATCCCGTTCAGATCCGGCTCAATCTGGATCACGTTCAGATCAGCATCTATCAGTTCGTTCATATGGCCAGGATCACATTGAAGGAAAATCCAGCTTTCCGAAGGAGCAAAGAAAAAAGTATTGCAAACAACGAAACGCAACAACGTCAAACAGACACCAAGATTCAACCAGTCACACGGATCAATTCAGAAGATCGATAAATACGCTTGGAATAATAATTTTTGTAGTAACAGTCAGTGTATTACCTTCTGTAATCCTTAACATTGTATCGGCTAGTAATTCTAACATCGATCTCACGAATCTTACACAGTTTTCTAACTTATTAGCTTTGATTGATCCACTTGCAGAACCTTTTATATACGTTCAGCGCTTAAGAGAATACCGAAAGGCAATCGTGTGCAAATGTTAAATACTTTTATATACATCCAGCGTTTAAGAGAGTACCGAAAGGCAATCGTGTGCAAATGTTAAATACTTTTATATACTTTCAGCGTTTCAGAGAGTACCTAAAGGCAATCGTGTGCAAATGTTAAATACTTGTATATACGTCCAGCGTTCAATAGAGCACCGAAAGGCTATCATGTTTAAATGTTAAATACTTTTATGTACGTCCAGCGTTTAATAGAGTACCGAAAGGCAATCATGTCCAAACGTTAAATATTTTTATATACGTCAAGCGTTTAAGATAATACAGAAAGGCAATCGTGTGCAAATGTTAAATACTAGTAACACAGGGAAAGACAATTCCGTACATTTTATCATCAATCTCAATAGTCGAAAGTCGGCACCCGTAGGAGTCAAGCGAAACTGGGTAACATTGTTCGTGCTAAGTTTCGCCAGTAACATTAAATTAGAAAACAATGCAACACAGATGGAAACATTAAATGAAAACCCTGTCGGTTCGCCAAAAATGAAACATGTTGTTGCTGTACAATTTCAAATACAATTTGGTCAATAACTTGAGAGCCTACTATATATGGACACATAACTGTATGTGATTTTGATTTGTTTGAGTAGATTAAGAGGAATCATATTTGTGAATGTGAATATATATTGTAATTCGTATAATTCATAACAAAATATGACTTACACTAAGATTTGAGAACCTGATCTTACATTATTCCTTTGATTGTTTTCTAAAGAAACGCTTGATGATTGTATGGGTAGTCAAAGACATGTGGGTTTTAATTGCATTTTTTAATACTAATCGTAAAATGGGTAATCTCTATTTGAGGTAGCACGTGATTTAAAAAAAAAACCATGTCATGTGTCTTTTTGCCTCGATAAGTTTTTGTATTCATTGGATCTAACTTTCGCGTTGATGGGGTAGCTGAATAAGTTCAAGCATAGATATAGTACAACCAGGTGTTTAGTTTAGCCACATGTGGAGCAGGATCTGCTTAACATTCCGGATCAACTGAGATCCTCCAGTTTATGTTGGGGATCGTGTTACTTAGTCTTTATTTTTCTATGTTATATTTTGTGTACTATTGTTTGTCTGTTTTTTTCTTTTTTAGCCACATCATTGTCAGTTTATTTTCGATTTATGCGTTTGGCTGTTAGTTAGGGTTTCCCCTATGTGTCCTTTTGTTTGCTTTGTCGTCTAGATGATATCTGTTTGACGTATTTCCAATATCTCCTTCTATTCATATATTACTTTCTTACTTACTGCCAGGTATGCCATCGGCATGTAGGGCAGCAACAAAGGTTCTCCATTTCTGTCTGTCTTTGGCCATCTTTTCTACTGTTCCCCATGTTTTGTTCAGATCTCCATCTACAGTACGTATCCATGTGTTGTTTTTGGCTTTCCTCGCTTACTCCTTCCTTCTGGAGTCCAATGTAATGCTTTTCTAGTGATGGAATTACTATCTCTTCGAATCACATTCCCAATCCATTTCCAATGCCTTCTCACTAATACTGTACCCATGCTATCTTGATGACACTGTCTTAGAAGATTTTCATTAGATATTTTGTTTGGCCAGAAAATGCGTAGGATTCTTCTTAAGCTTTTGGTATGGAAATCTGACAGTTTGTTTAGATCGACTTCTGTCACCCTTGAGCATTCTGATCCGTATAACAGAGAAGATAGAAAACAATTCTGGTACGATTTTATTTTGGTCTTCTTACTGTACTGTGATGATTTCCATACATTGTTAAGTGATCTAAATATATTCCTGGCATTGTTCAATCTGTTCATGATGTCATTTCCTTTACCTCCATCGTTTCTTATTGTTCTTTCTAGGTATGTAAATGTTTCTGTGATGGGAAGATCTTTTCCATCTACTAGGATAGGAGTTAGGTTATTGATGTTTAGGGTCATTACTTCGGTTTTGGTTTGGCTGATTTTAAGTCCGACTTGACTAGCAAAAGTATTTAGGCGGTTTGTCTTCTCTTGTAAATGGTGGTGGGTATGCGATAAAAGAGCTAGATCATCAGCAAAATTCAGATCTTCCAATGTTGATGAAATGTTCCATCTTATTCCTCTTGGAGCATCTTCCGTTGTTTTTCTCATTACCCAGTCAATGACGACATTGAAAAGAAGAGCAGACATCACACAACTTTGTCTAACTCCTGTTTTTACCTCAAACCAGATGTTGCTTTGCCCTACAATGCAAGTGAAATTGTTGTAGAAACGTTTGATGAACTTAATTGTTTATTTTGGAATTCCATATGATCTGAATATTCGCCACAAGGTCTTTCTGTTGATCTTCCAAAAGCCTTCTGAAAATCCACAAAGTTGACGAAGAGCTGTCTTTGCCATTCTGTATATTTTTCGATGATGTTACGTAAAGCAAAGATTTGATCGATGCACCCTCTACCTTTACGGGATCCTGCTTGCTCCTCTCTTAGCTGTTTCTCAACTGCATCTATTATTCTTTGGATACTAATTTTGGCCATGATTTTACTTGGGATTGACAAGAAAGTTATACCTCGCCAGTTGTTACATTAACTTAGAGCTCCTTTTTTGGCTAACTTTATTATTATGCCTTTGGTCCAATTGTCAGGTATTGTTTTTCCTTTCCATATTGAAGTAAATAGCGATATTCATATATATTATTATTAAAAACAAAACAAAATTCTAGATATAGTTCTCATTTTTTCATCGAAATAACAGCGGAAGTAACAGCCTTATTATTTAATGTTTTCTATTTTGATATGTATTTCGATATTCTAATAGAACGTTGCAGATAATCATTATCTAAGGTGGTACCTACACTACAGGGAAATTACTCAGCTAAACGTTTTAATCACGTTGTATTGATGAGGAAATATTAAGCTTCTCAATGATAAAAATATGTGTTTGACAAACCGCTATATAACCAAGGAATTTTTCTGATTAAGGTCGCTCGTGGGTACAAAAATTTCAGAAAAAAACTAAACCTTTTTTTTTTCATTACAAATTTTATTTATTACACTTTTAGTTGTTACTTTATGATATGGTAAAAAATCAACCCAAAAAAAACGATTCGGTTTGGCCCAAGATCGATGACTTTTAAAATGTTTATATCATTGAAAAAGCTCCAAATTATTTCCCTTTTGTGCAAAAATGCCATTTTTTTTAACATTAGATTTGAAATATCTTTTTTAACTCAACGGTGACCTATATTTTTTATTATTGTTTTCAAATAAGCTATTAGGTTATTTTTTATTTCGATATTACCGTTATTTTTCCTATTAGCTCAACAGAAAAAAAAGGACATCCGGAGGCAGATTGTGAGAGAGAGAGAGAGAATGAGCGAGATAGATAGAGAGTGAATGAGTGAGTAAGCGAAAAATAGACTGAGTAAGCGACAGAGTGAGTGACAGATAGAGTAAATGAGCGAGTGAGCGAGTGAGAGATACAGTGAATGAGTGGGCTAGAGTGAGTGACTGAGCTAAAGCAAGAGAGAGAGAGAAAGAGGGATAATGAGGGATATCAGAAATCATGTTCATTATTTATTTTATGTAACTAATATGCTAGTGTCAAATTACAGCCTTCAAACTGTTACACAAAGGTAGTTTATCCTTCTTTGGACATTCAGCATGCACACAGTTAAGATTTTATCTGAAATTTTATTTTTTGCATTTTCTAACACTGAAAGCAATGCAACTTGTATATTATGACTAGTTTATAGATAAATATTGCTTTTGGTTCAATTATCTAGTGAGTGTTCATGTTTTATTGGGTTTCTTAGTGAAGTATTTATTTCAAGGACAATTGGTGTATACTTATAAAGAAATTCCATAATCTCACTGGAAATGCATTTCATAACCATTTTAGCAAGTTGTCTAGCTTTGAGATATATCAATTACTCTTGTTGATCCATGTTTATACACAAAAGTATGGTTTTTATCAAATCACTCTCCTTTTTTAACATGTAGAAAATAGTGGGAGACAAAATTATCAATTATATTTTATATTTGGACCACTGTATTTATATTCAAGTAAGAATCTCTGATAAAAATAAGACATTTAGGTCAGAACACTGTTATTTGAGACGTTATCAACAAATCAAAACTAGTAAAATTGAAAAAGTGTCATATCTGTCACTATTAGTATCCAGATGTAGTTTTCTTTGTTTGACGCATATGTTACTACCAGTCCATTTAGAGCTTGAATTCAGTGATACAGTGTTTTGACAACAGCTTTATGTGTTTTTCAATGTTAGAAATAGATCATAGAAGGAAATTAAGCCAAGCAGAGGTCAATATAACAAGCTTAGTGCTGTTATAGGCATAATACCACTAATTCAGGCCCGGTCGTAAAGAACATACAAGAAAGTAGTACATATTTTTAACAAAATAGTTCTTACGCATAGCTGTATCTTTGCCAATTGTGGGTATATTTGGTTATTTGTGGTATCAAATGAAAGCTTTAGGACTTGGAATCACTGTAGAACCCTTGTTGAGAGATTTATTTAAATTATAAAGAAGTATATGAAATTTTGATAGAAGGGCACATTTGACCTGTTGTTCAGATTAGAAGTTCCTGTTTTGTACTATCAAACTTCAGGGAACCAGTATGCTCTAATATGCAATTAAAGGTTTGTTGATTTTTGCAGCACAAGTCAGGATAAGGTACCGTTTAGACATGAAATAACTGCCACTTTATTTGAACTTAAGACAAAGAAGCCATTAATGCTTGAAATTGCAGAAATTAACATGGACAGAAATTGGGTTATGAATTAGTGGTTTTACACCTACTAATGATAATTTCTACCCAGTTTTGTGTTTTTAGAATCAATTATTGCAGTCGGTCAAAATGATGTCGTTATAATTGTGATCCATGGATTTTGAACGATAACTGAAGTTGATTACACAACTTTGGGTTATTTTTTGTTGAAATTTTGATGATATATTACCATGTTTCCAAGTCTGACAATTTAGTCTGTGCTAGGTTTCTGAGACAAACCAAGGATCTTGTTGAAAACTGTTTCTACAAAACATGTACCGACATATGGTAGCAATCTGAATAAAATATCAATTGCAGTTATCGTCCTTTAATATGGATGTTTGCAATTTTCTCAATAATTTATTAAATAAAACATGTTTCGACAATTATATTTGAAAAGTACATAGAATGATGAAAAACCATCATGCAAATGATAGCAAAATATCATAAACATCCTTCTGTAAGATAAAACTGCAAGAAGCCATTTGTAAAAATACCAACACATACAACATTTTGGTTCAGATTTAAAGTTTCATGTCAAAAAACAAATAAACTTGCTCCTCACCTAATGAAGTTTAACTGAAGGTGAGGATGCCGCCCTTTCCCTGATACTGGTAGACAATGGTGTTCTCCTGGATATACTGTGATTTTTCACAGCGGAGTAGAACATAAGCATTGCTTCTGCCAGTCATCATAGAAGTGGACTAAATCCTATTGGGTTGTAAATTTCCTAGGAGGATGTCTAAGGAAAGGTTATATTTAATGGTAAGTAAGAACGAGAGAGTGAGTGAATGAGTTGGAGAGAGTGAGTGAATGAGTTGGAGAGAGTGAGTGAATGAGCTGGAGAGAGTGAGTGAATGAGCTGGAGAGAGAGAGTGAGTGAATGAGTTGGAGAGAGTGAGTGAATGAGCTGTAGAGAGTGAGTGAGAGAGTGAGTGAATGAGCTGGAGAGTGAGTGAATGAGCTGGAAAGTCAGTGAATGAATGAGCGAGAGAGAGACAGTGAGTGAACGAGAGAGAGTGAACGAGAGAGAGAGTGAACGAGAGAGCGAGAGTGAGTGAACGAGAGAGCGAGAGTGAATGAGAGAGTGAGTGAACGAAAGAGAGTGAGTGAATGAGAATGAGAGAGCGAGAGAGCGAGAGAGATAGAGAGCAAGAGAGGTAGAGAGATAGAGAGAGAGGTCAATATTACAAGTTTAGTGCTTTTATAGGTATAATACCACTATTCAGGCACGGTCGTAAAGAACATACAAGAAAGTAATAGATATTTTTAACAAAACAGCTCTTACGCATAGCTGTATCTTTGCCAATTGCGGGTATATTTGGTTATTTGTGGTATCAAATGAAAGCTTTAGGACTTGAGATCATTGTAGAACCCTTGTTGAGAGATTTATTTAAATTATAAAGAAGTATATGAAATTTTGATAGAAGGGCACATTTGACCTGTTGTTCAGATTAGAAGTTCCTGTTTTTGTACTATCAAACTTCAGGGAACCTTTACGCTCTAACATGCAATAAAAGGTATGTTGACTTTTGCAGCACAAGTCAGGATAAGGTACCGTTTTGACATTTAGCTCACTCGCTCGCTCTAGCTCACTTAATAATCAAATCAAATCAAATCAAATATTTTTTTGTCGTATAAACTTTACAGTTTGTGACGAACGTATATTAATACAATGAACACAATAAACATATATACATACATATGAAACATACACAATAAAAACAGCATCAAAATTTATAACAACAAACAAGCTGTTAATAGTCCCCTGCCCTCAGTTCTAATGAATTTTTTTAAGAAGGATCCTAACTTATTTGTTTGTACAGGCGTTGATGGATTTAGTAAATAATGAATTTTTCTTCTTCAGTTAAATTGTTAAAGTTATTATTGTGTTGAAAAAAGTTATTTCTTAGAGTTTTATTATAATCACAATACAGTAAACAAAGTTTCTCATCCTCTAGTATTTTACATTTATGGCAAAGTTGTTCCTCTCTTGAGATTTTAAAATATCTACCCTTTTCAATCAAGAGGAAGTGATCACTTATTCTAAATTTAGTGATTAATATTAATAATGATAATAATATATTTATTTAAAGAGAGTAACGCATTTGGATTAAACCAATTTTCTATAAGGCTCTCTACATACAATGTTAACAATATGAATAAAACATAATTAATCTACTATTACACAAATGTAAACAATAGACGTATATAAAGTAATATAACAACAACAACAAAAACACCTATGGTATACATTGTGGTTTAACTTAAATTTAACACTTTTAAAAATAAAATGACTTGTAAGATATACTTTTTGATTTTTTAATTTCACTGGACAGTGAATTCCACACTATTGAACCACTTAAAGAAAAAAAATCACTCTAGCCCACTTATTTACTGTATCTCTCACTCGCTCAATCGCTCATTCACTCTTACTGTCACTCAATCTCTCTCTCTCCCACGCATTCTGTCTCTCTCTCGCTCATTCTCTTCTCGCTCATTCTCTATCTCTCTACCTCTCTTGCTCTCTATCTCTCTCGCTCTCTCGCTCTCTCATTCTCATTCACTCACTCTCTTTCGTTCACTCACTCTCTCATTCACTCTCGCTCTCTCGTTCACTCACTCTCGCTCTCTCGTTCACTCTCTCTCTCGTTCACTCACTGTCTCTCTCTCGCTCATTCATTCACTGACTTTCCAGCTCATTCACTCACTCTCCAGCTCATTCACTCACTCTCTCACTCACTCTCTACAGCTCATTCACTCACTCTCTCCAACTCATTCACTCACTCTCTCTCTCCAGCTCATTCACTCACTCTCTCCAGCTCATTCACTCACTCTCTCCAACTCATTCACTCACTCTCTCCAACTCATTCACTCACTCTCTCGTTCTTACTTACCATTAAATATAACCTTTCCTTAGACATCCTCCTAGGAAATTTACAACCCAATAGGATTTAGTCCACTTCTATGATGACTGGCAGAAGCAATGCTTATGTTCTACTCCGCTGTGAAAAATCACAGTATATCCAGGAGAACACCATTGTCTACCAGTATCAGGGAAAGGGCGGCATCCTCACCTTCAGTTAAACTTCATTAGGTGAGGAGCAAGTTTATTTGTTTTTTGACATGAAACTTTAAATCTGAACCAAAATGTTGTATGTGTTGGTATTTTTACAAATGGCTTCTTGCAGTTTTATCTTACAGAAGGATGTTTATGATATTTTGCTATCATTTGCATGATGGTTTTTCATCATTCTATGTACTTTTCAAATATAATTGTCGAAACATGTTTTATTTAATAAATTATTGAGAAAATTGCAAACATCCATATTAAAGGACGATAACTGCAATTGATATTTTATTCAGATTGCTACCATATGTCGGTACATGTTTTGTAGAAACAGTTTTCAACAAGATCCTTGGTTTGTCTCAGAAACCTAGCACAGACTAAATTGTCAGACTTGGAAACATGGTAATATATCATCAAAATTTCAACAAAAAATAACCCAAAGTTGTGTAATCAACTTCAGTTATCGTTCAAAATCCATGGATCACAATTATAACGACATCATTTTGACCGACTGCAATAATTGATTCTAAAAACACAAAACTGGGTAGAAATTATCATTAGTAGGTGTAAAACCACTAATTCATAACCCAATTTCTTTCCATGTTAATTTCTGCAATTTCAAGCATTAATGGCTTCTTTGTCTTAAGTTCAAATAAAGTGGCAGTTATTTCATGTCTAAACGGTACCTTATCCTGACTTGTGCTGCAAAAATCAACAAACCTTTAATTGCATATTAGAGCATACTGGTTCCCTGAAGTTTGATAGTACAAAACAGGAACTTCTAATCTGAACAACAGGTCAAATGTGCCCTTCTATCAAAATTTCATATACTTCTTTATAATTTAAATAAATCTCTCAACAAGGGTTCTACAGTGATTCCAAGTCCTAAAGCTTTCATTTGATACCACAAATAACCAAATATACCCGCAATTGGCAAAGATACAGCTATGCGTAAGAGCTGTTTTGTTAAAAATATCTATTACTTTCTTGTATGTTCTTTACGACCGTGCCTGAATAGTGGTATTATACCTATAAAAGCACTAAACTTGTAATATTGACCTCTGCTTGGCTTAATTTCCTTCTATGATCTATTTCTAACATTGAAAAACACATAAAGCTGTTGTGATAACACTGTATCACTGAATTCAAGCTCTAATTGGACTGGTAGTAACATATGCGTCAAACAAAGAAAACTACATCTGGATACCAATAGTGACAAGTATGACCCTTTTCCAATTTTACTAGTTTTGATATGTTAATAGCTTCTCAAATAACAGTGTTCTGACCTAAATGTCTTATTTTTATCAGAGATTCTTACTTGAATATAAACACAGTGGTCCAAATATAAAATATAATTGATAATTTTGTCCCCCCTTTTTTCTACATGTTTAAAAAGGAGAGTAATTTGATAAGAAACATACTTTTGTTTATAAACATGGATCAACAAGAGTAGTTTATATATCTCCAAGCTAGACAACTTGCTTAAATGATTATGAAATGCATTTCCAGTGAGATTTTGGAATTCCTATATAAGTATACACCAATTGTCCTTGAAATAAATAATTCACTAAGAAACCCAATAAAACATGAACACTCACTAGATAATTGAACCAAAAGTAATATTTATCTGTAAACTAGTCATATTATACAAGTTTCATTGCTTTAAGTGTTAGAAAATGCAAAAAATAAAATTTCAGGTAAAATCTCAACTGTGTGCATGCTGAATGTCCAAAAAAGGGAAAACTACCTTAGTGTAACAATTTGGAGGCTGTAATTTGACGCTAGCACGTTTGTTACATAAAATAAATAATGTAACATGATATCTGACATCCCTCATTATCCCTCTCTTTCTCTCTCTTGCTCCCTCTTTCTATTTAGCTCACTCGCTCGCTCTAGCTCACTCACTGACTCTAGCCCACTCGCTCACTTACTTCTTCTGTCACTTACTCACTCTGTTTCTCTCTCACTCGCTCACTCCTCTTTCTGTCACTCACTCACACTGTCTCTCTCGCTCATTCTCTCTCTCGCTCATTTACTCTCTCTCTTGTTCATTTACTCTCTCTCTCTCTCTCGCTCATTTACTCTCTCTGTCTCTCTCATTTACTGTCTCTCAGTATGTCTCATTTTCTCTCACTCATTCATTCACTCACTCACTCTCACTCTCGCTCACTCTCTTTAGCTCATTCGCTCACTCTCTCCAGCTCATTCACTCACTCTTTCGTTTTTACTTACCATTAAATATAACCTTTCTTTAGATATCCTTCTAGGCAATTTAAAACCCAATAGGACTTAGTCCACTTCTATGATGACTGGCAGAAGCAATGCTTATGTTCTACTCCGCTGTGAAAAATCACAGTATTTCCAGGACAACACCATTGTCTACCAGTATCAGGGAAAGGGCGGCATCCTCACCTTCAGTTAAACTTCATTAGGTGAGGAGCAAGTTTATTTGTTTTTGACATGAAACTTTAAATCTAAACCAAAATGTTGTATGTGTTGGTATTTTTACAAATGACTTCTTGCAGTTTTATCTTATAGAAGGATGTTAATGATATTTTGCTATCATTTGCATGAGGGTTTTTCATCATTCTATGTATTTTTCAAATATAATTGTCGAAACATGTTTTATTTAATAAATTATTGAGAAAATTGCAAACATCCATATTAAAGGACGATAACTGCAATTGATATTTTATTCAGATTGCTACCATATGTCGTGTTTTGTAGAAACAGTTTTCAACAAGATCCTTGGTTTGTCTCAGAAAGCTAGCACAGACTAAGTTGTCAGACTTGGAAACATGGTAATATATCATCAAAATTTCGACAAAAAGTACCAAAGTTGTGTAATCAACTTCAGTTATCGTTCAAAATCCATGGATCACAATTATAAAGACTACATTTTGACCGACTGCAATAATTGATTCTAAAAACACAAAACTGGGTAGAAATTATCATTAATAGGTGTAAAACCACTAATTCATAGCCCAATTTCTTTCTATGTTAAATTCTGTAATTTCAAGCATTAATGGCTTCTTTGTCTTAAGTTCAAATAAAGTGGCAGTTATTTCATGTCAAAACGGTACCTTATCCTGACTTGTGCTGCAAAAATGAACATACCTTTAATTGCATATGAGAGCATACTGGTTCCCTGAAGTTTGATAGTACAAACACAGGAACTTCTAATCTGAACAACAGGTCAAATGTGCCCTTCTATCAAAATTTCATATACTTCTTTATAATTTAAATAAATCTCTCAACAAGGGTTCTACAGTGATCCCAAGTCCTAAAGCTTTCATTTGATACCACAAATAACCAAATATACCCGCAATTGGCAAAGATACAGCTATGCGTAAGAACTGTTTTGTTAAAAATATGTACTACTTTCTTGTATGTTCTTTACGACCGGGCCTGGATTAGTGGTATTATACCTATAACAGCACTAAACTTGTAATATTGACCTCTGCTTGGCTTAATTTCCTTCTATGATCTATTTCTAACATTGAAAAACACATAAAGCTGTTGTCAAAACGCTGTTTCACTGAATTCAAGCTCTAATTGGACTGGTAGTAACATATGCGTCAAACAAAGAAAACTACATCTGGATACTAATAGTGACAAATATGACCCTTTGTCAATTTTACTTATTTTGATATGTTAATAGCTTCTCAAATAACAGTGTTCTGACCTAAATGTCTTATTTTTATCAGATATTCTTACTTGAATATAAATACAGTGGTCCAAATATATATTATAATTGATAATTTTGTCCCCCCTATTTTCTACATGTTTAAAAAGGAGAGTAATTTGATAAGAAACATACTTTTTTGTATAAACATGGATCAACAAAGAGATGATTTCAGCTTTCCAATTGTGAACTTTCCATTTCTAAGTAGCAACATTCCAGCAGCACCTGCATACGGGGTATATATCTCCTAATTGATACGATATTCCCGTGCTTGCATTTCCTATCATGATTTTCTTGATAGAGGGTTACTGCTCACAAAGAAGCTATTAAACCAAGAGTTACAAATGGTGAAGTTGAAATCATCCCTTCGTAAATTTTACGGACGCCATCACGAGTTGGTTGACCGTTATGAAATAACCGTTTCACAAATGATATCGGATATGTTCCTTACGTCGTAACTACAATCCCCTTCCCTTGCATGAATGTGACCTACCGAATTAGACTATTTACCGGATTTGTAATCACATAAACAACTCGACGGGTGCCACATGTGGAGCAGGATCTGCTTACCCTTCCGGAGCACCTGAGATCACCCCTAGTTTTTGGTGGGGTTCGTGTTGTTTATTCTTTAGTTTTCTATGTTGTGTCATGTGTACTATTGTTTTTCTGTTTATCTTTTTCATTTTTAGCCATGGCGTTGTCAGTTTGTTTTAGATTTATGAGTTTGACTGTCCCTTTGGTATCTTTCGTCCCTCTTTTATATATCTCCAAGCTAGACAACTTGCTTAAATGGTTATGAAATGCATTTCCAGTGAGATTTTGGAACTCCTATATAAGTATACACCAATTGTCCTTGAAATAAATAATTCACTAAGAAACCCAATAAAACATGAACACTCACTAGATAATTGAACCAAAAGTAATATTTATCTGTAAACTAGTCATATTATACAAGTTTCATTGCTTTAAGTGTTAGAAAATGCAAAAATTAAAATTGCAGGTAAAATCTCAACTGTGTGCATGCTGAATGTCCAAAAAAGGGAAAACTACCTTAGTGTAACAATTTGAAGGCTGTAATTTGACACAAGCACGTTTGTTACATAAAATAAATAATGTAACATGATATCTGACATCCCTCATTATCCCTCTCTTTCTCTCTCTTGCTCCCTCTCTCTATTTAGCTCACTCGATCACTCTAGCTCACTCACTGACTCTAGCCCACTCACTCACTTACTCCTTCTGTCACTTACTCACTCTGTCTCTCTCTCACTCCCTCTTTCTGTCACTCAACACTGTCTCTCTCGCTCATTTACTCTCCCTCTCTCTCTCTCACTCATTCATTCACTCAATCACTCTCACTCTGTCTGGCCCATTCTCTCACTCTCTCGCTCATTTACTCTCCCTCTCTCTCTCTCACTTTCTCTCACTCATTCATTCACTCAATCAGTCTCACTCTGTCTAGCTCATTCTCTCACTCTCTTTAGCTCATTCGCTCACTCTCTCTAGCTCATTCACTGTCTAGCTCATTCTCTCACTCTCTTTAGCTCATTCGCTCACTCTCTCTAGCTCATTCACTCTCTAGCTCATTCGCTCACTCTCTCTAGCTCATTCGCTCATTCGCTCACTCTCTCACTCTCTTCAGCTCAATCACTCACTCTCTCCAGCTCATTCACTCACTCTCTCCAGCTCATTCACCTCTCTCTCTCTCCAGCTCATTCACTCACTCTCTCCAGCTCATTCACTTACTCTCTCGTTCTTACTTACCATTAAATATAACCTTTCCTTAGACATCCTCCTAGGCAATTTAAAACCCAAAAGGCCTTAGTCCACTTCTATGATGACTGGCAGAAGCAATGCTTATGTTCTACTCCGCTGTGAAAAATCACAGTATTTCCAGGAGAACACCATTGTCTACCAGTATCAGGGAAAGGGCGGCATCCTCACCTTCAGTTAAACTTCATTAGGTGAGGAGCAAGTTTATATGTTTTTGACATGAAACTTTAAATCTAAACCAAAATGTTGTATGTGTTGGTATTTTTACAAATGACTTCTTGCAGTTTTATCTTACAGAAGGATGTTAATGATATTTTGCTATCATTTGCATGATAGTTTTTCATCATTCTATGTACTTTTCAAATATAATTGTCGAAACATGTTTTATTTAATAAATTATTGAGAAAATTGCAAACATCCATATTAAAGGACGATAACTGCAATTGATATTTTATTCAGATTGCTACCATATGTCGGTACGTGTTTAGTAGCAACAGTTTTCAACAAGATCCTTGGTTTGTCTCAGAATGCTAGCATAGACTAAGTTGTCAGACTTGGAAACATGGTAATATATCATCAAAATTTCGACAAAAAAGTACCAAAGTTGTGTAATCAACTTCAGTTATCGTTCAAAATCCATGGATCACAATTATAACGACTACATTTTGACCGACTGCAATAATTGATTCTAAAAACACAAAACTGGGTAGAAATTATCATTAATAGGTGTAAAACCACTAATTCATAGCCCAATTTCTTTCCATGTTAAATTTTGTAATTTCAAGCATTAATGGCTTCTTTGTCTTAAGTTCAAATAAAGTGGCAGTTATTTCATGTCAAAACGATACCTTATCCTATCTTGTGCTGCAAAAATCAACATACCTTTAATTGCATATTAGAGCATACTGGTTCCTTGAAGTTTGATAGTACAAAAACAGGAACTTATAATCTGAACAACAGGTCAAATGTGCCCTTCTATCAAAATTTCATATACTTCTTTATAATTTAAATAAATCTCTCAACAAGGGTTCTACCATGTCTACAGTGATCCCAAGTCCTAAAGCTTTCATTTGATACCACAAATAACCAAATATACCCGCAATTGGCAAAGATACAGCTATGCGTAAGAACTATTTTGTAAAAAATATGTACTACTTTCTTGTATGTTCTTTACGACCGGGCCTGGATTAGTGGTATTATGCCTATAACAGCACTAAACTTGTAATATTGACCTCTGCTTGGCTTAATTTCCTTCTATGATCTATTTCTAACATTGAAAAACACATAAAGCTGTTGTCAAAACACTGTATCACTGAATTCAAGCTCTAATTGGACTGGTAGTAACATATGCGTCAAACAAAGAAAACTACATCTGGATACTAATAGTGACAAATATGACCCTTTGTCAATTTTACTTATTTTGATATGTTAATAGCTTCTCAAATAACCGTGTTCTGACCTAAATGTCTTATTTTTATCAGATATTCTTACTTGAATATAAATACAGTGGTCCAAATATAAATTATATTTGATAATTTTGTCCCCCCTTTTTTTCTACATGTTTAAAAAGGAGAGTAATTTGATAAGAAACATACTTTTGTGTATAAAGATGGATCAACAAAGAGATGATTTCAGCTTTCCAATTGTGAACTTTCCATTTCTAAGTAGCAACATTCCAGCAGCACCTGCACACGGGGTATATATCTCCCAATTGATACGATATTCCCGTGCTTGCATTTCCTATCATGATTTTCTTGATAGAGGGTTACTGCTCACAAAGAAGCTATTAAACCAAGAGTTACAAATGGTGAAGTTGAAATCATCCCTTCGTAAATTTTACGGACGCCATCACGAGTTGGTTGACCGTTATGAAATAACCGTTTCACAAATGATATCGGATATGTTCCTTACGTCGTAACTACAATCCCCTTCCCTTGCATGAATGTGACCTACCGAATTAGACTATTTACCGGATTTGTAATCACATAAACAACTCGACGGGTGCCACATGTGGAGCAGGATCTGCTTACCCTTCCGGAGCACCTGAGATCACCCCTAGTTTTTGGTGGGGTTCGTGTTGTTTATTCTTTAGTTTTCTATGTTGTGTCATGTGTACTATTGTTTTTCTGTTTATCTTTTTCATTTTTAGCCATGGCGTTGTCAGTTTGTTTTAGATTTATGAGTTTGACTGTCCCTTTGGTATCTTTCGTCCCTCTTTTATATATCTCCAAGCTAGACAACTTGCTTAAATGGTTATGAAATGCATTTCCAGTGAAATTTTGGAATTCCTATATAAGTATACACCAATTGTCCTTAAAATGAATACTTCACTAAGAAACCCAATAAAACATGAACACTCACTAGATAATTGAACCAAAAGTAATATTTATCTGTAAACTAGTCATATTATACAAGTTTCATTGCTTTAAGTGTTAGAAAATGCAAAAATTAAAATTTCAGGTAAAATCTCAACTGTGTGCATGCTGAATGTCCAAAAAAGGGAAAACTACCTTAGTGTAACAATTTGAAGGCTGTAATTTGACACTAGCACGTTTGTTACATAAAATAAATAATGTAACATGATATCTGACATCCCTCATTATCCCTCTCTTTCTCTCTCTTGCTCCCTCTCTCTATTTAGCTCACTCGCTCGCTCTAGCTCACTCACTGACTCTAGCCCACTCGCTCACTTACTCCTTCTGTCACTTACTCACTCTGTCTCTCTCTCACTCCCTCTTTCTGTCACTCAACACTGTCTCTCTCGCTCATTTACTCTCTCTCTCTCTCTCTCTCTTTCTCACTTTCTCTCACTCATTCATTCACTCAATCAGTCTCACTCTGTCTAGCTCATTCTCTCACTCTCTTTAGCTCATTCGCTCACTCTCTCTAGCTCATTCACTCTCTAGCTCATTCGCTCACTCTCTCACTCTCTTCAGCTCATTCACTCACTCTCTCCAGCTCATTCACTCACTCTCTCCAGCTCAATCACTCACTCTCTCCAGCTCATTCACCTCTCTCTCTCCAGCTCATTCACTCACTCTCTCCAGCTCATTCACTCACTCTCTCCAGCTCATTCACTTACTCTCTCGTTCTTACTTACCATTAAATATAACCTTTCCTTAGACATCCTCCTAGGCAATTTAAAACCCAAAAGGACTTAGTCCATTTCTATGATGACTGGCAGAAGCAATGCTTATGTTCTACTCCGCTGTGAAAAATCACAGTATTTCCAGGAGAACACCATTGTCTACCAGTATCAGGGAAAGGGCGGCATCCTCACCTTCAGTTAAACTTCATTAGGTGAGGAGCAAGTTTATATGTTTTTGACATGAAACTTTAAATCTAAACCAAAATGTTGTATGTGTTGGTATTTTTACAAATGACTTCTTGCAGTTTTATCTTACAGAAGGATGTTAATGATATTTTGCTATCATTTGCATAATAGTTTTTTCATCATTCTATGTACTTTTCAAATATAATTGTCGAAACATGTTTTATTTAATAAATTATTGAGAAAATTGCAAACATGCATATTAAAGGACGATAACTGCAATTGATATTTTATTCAGATTGCTACCATATGTCGGTACGTGTTTAGTAGCAACAGTTTTCAACAAGATCCTTGGTTGTCTCAGAATGCTAGCATAGACTAAGTTGTCAGACTTGGAAACATGGTAATATATCATCAAAATTTCGACAAAAAAGTACCAAAGTTGTGTAATCAACTTCAGTTATCGTTCAAAATCCATGGATCACAATTATAACGACTACATTTTGACCGACTGCAATAATTGATTCTAAAAACACAAAACTGGGTAGAAATTATCATTAATAGGTGTAAAACCACTAATTCATAGCCCAATTTCTTTCCATGTTAAATTTTGTAATTTCAAGCATTAATGGCTTCTTTGTCTTAAGTTCAAATAAAGTGGCAGTTATTTCATGTCAAAACGATACCTTATCCTATCTTGTGCTGCAAAAATCAACATACCTTTAATTGCATATTAGAGCATACTGGTTCCTTGAAGTTTGATAGTACAAAAACAGGAACTTATAATCTGAACAACAGGTCAAATGTGCCCTTCTATCAAAATTTCATATACTTCTTTATAATTTAAATAAATCTCTCAACAAGGGTTCTACCATGTCTACAGTGATCCCAAGTCCTAAAGCTTTCATTTGATACCACAAATAACCAAATATACCCGCAATTGGCAAAGATACAGCTATGCGTAAGAACTATTTTGTTAAAAATATGTACTACTTTCTTGTATGTTCTTTACGACCGGGCCTGGATTAGTGGTATTATGCCTATAACAGCACTAAACTTGTAATATTGACCTCTGCTTGGCTTAATTTCCTTCTATGATCTATTTCTAACATTGAAAAACACATAAAGCTATTGTCAAAACACTGTATTACTGAATTCAAGCTCTAATTGGACTGGTAGTAACATATGCGTCAAACAAAGAAAACTACATCTGGATACTAATAGTGACAAATATGACCCTTTGTCAATTTTACTTATTTTGATATGTTAATAGCTTCTCAAATAACAGTGTTCTGACCTAAATGTCTTATTTTTATCAGATATTCTTACTTGAATATAAATACAGTGGTCCAAATATAAATTATATTTGATAATTTTGTCCCCCCTTATTTTCTACATGTTTAAAAAGGAGAGTAATTTGATAAGAAACATATATACTTTTGTGTATAAACATGGATCAACAAAGAGATGATTTCAGCTTTCCAATTGTGAACTTTCCATTTCTAAGTAGCAACATTCCAGCAGCACCTGCATACGGGTATATATCTCCCAATTGATACGATATTCCCGTGCTTGCATTTCCTATCATGATTTTCTTGATAGAGGGTTACTGCTCACAAAGAAGCTATTAAACCAAGAGTTACAAATGGTGAAGTTGAAATCATCCCTTCGTAAATTTTACGGACGCCATCACGAGTTGGTTGACCGTTATGAAATAACCGTTTCACAAATGATATCGGATATGTTCCTTACGTCGTAACTACAATCCCCTTCCCTTGCATGAATGTGACCTACCGAATTAGACTATTTACCGGATTTGTAATCACATAAACAACTCGACGGGTGCCACATGTGGAGCAGGATCTGCTTACCCTTCCGGAGCACCTGAGATCACCCCTAGTTTTTGGTGGGGTTCGTGTTGTTTATTCTTTAGTTTTCTATGTTGTGTCATGTGTACTATTGTTTTTCTGTTTATCTTTTTCATTTTTAGCCATGGCGTTGTCAGTTTGTTTTAGATTTATGAGTTTGACTGTCCCTTTGGTATCTTTCGTCCCTCTTTTATATATCTCCAAGCTAGACAACTTGCTTAAATGGTTATGAAATGCATTTCCAGTGAGATTTTGGAATTCCTATATAAGTATACACCAATTGTCCTTAAAATGAATACTTCACTAAGAAACCCAATAAAACATGAACACTCACTAGATAATTGAACCAAAAGTAATATTTATCTGTAAACTAGTCATATTATACAAGTTTCATTGCTTTAAGTGTTAGAAAATGCAAAAATTAAAATTTCAGGTAAAATCTCAACTGTGTGCATGCTGAATGTCCAAAAAAGGGAAAACTACCTTAGTGTAACAATTTGAAGGCTGTAATTTGACACTAGCACGTTTGTTACATAAAATAAATAATGTAACATGATATCTGACATCCCTCATTATCCCTCTCTTTCTCTCTCTTGCTCCCTCTCTCTATTTAGCTCACTCGCTCGCTCTAGCTCACTCACTGACTCTAGCCCACTCGCTCACTTACTCCTTCTGTCACTTACTCACTCTGTCTCTCTCTCACTCCCTCTTTCTGTCACTCAACACTGTCTCTCTCGCTCATTTACTCTCTCTCTCTCTCTCTCTTTCTCACTTTCTCTCACTCATTCATTCACTCAATCAGTCTCACTCTGTCTAGCTCATTCTCTCACTCTCTTTAGCTCATTCGCTCACTCTCTCTAGCTCATTCACTCTCTAGCTCATTCGCTCACTCTCTCACTCTCTTCAGCTCATTCACTCACTCTCTCCAGCTCATTCACTCACTCTCTCCAGCTCAATCACTCACTCTCTCCAGCTCATTCACCTCTCTCTCTCCAGCTCATTCACTCACTCTCTCCAGCTCATTCACTCACTCTCTCCAGCTCATTCACTTACTCTCTCGTTCTTACTTACCATTAAATATAACCTTTCCTTAGACATCCTCCTAGGCAATTTAAAACCCAAAAGGACTTAGTCCATTTCTATGATGACTGGCAGAAGCAATGCTTATGTTCTACTCCGCTGTGAAAAATCACAGTATTTCCAGGAGAACACCATTGTCTACCAGTATCAGGGAAAGGGCGGCATCCTCACCTTCAGTTAAACTTCATTAGGTGAGGAGCAAGTTTATATGTTTTTGACATGAAACTTTAAATCTAAACCAAAATGTTGTATGTGTTGGTATTTTTACAAATGACTTCTTGCAGTTTTATCTTACAGAAGGATGTTAATGATATTTTGCTATCATTTGCATAATAGTTTTTCATCATTCTATGTACTTTTCAAATATAATTGTCGAAACATGTTTTATTTAATAAATTATTGAGAAAATTGCAAACATCCATATTAAAGGACGATAACTGCAATTGATATTTTATTCAGATTGCTACCATATGTCGGTACGTGTTTAGTAGCAACAGTTTTCAACAAGATCCTTGGTTTGTCTCAGAATGCTAGCATAGACTAAGTTGTCAGACTTGGAAACATGGTAATATATCATCAAAATTTCGACAAAAAAGTACCAAAGTTGTGTAATCAACTTCAGTTATCGTTCAAAATCCATGGATCACAATTATAACGACTACATTTTGACCGACTGCAATAATTGATTCTAAAAACACAAAACTGGGTAGAAATTATCATTAATAGGTGTAAAACCACTAATTCATAGCCCAATTTCTTTCCATGTTAAATTTTGTAATTTCAAGCATTAATGGCTTCTTTGTCTTAAGTTCAAATAAAGTGGCAGTTATTTCATGTCAAAACGATACCTTATCCTATCTTGTGCTGCAAAAATCAACATACCTTTAATTGCATATTAGAGCATACTGGTTCCTTGAAGTTTGATAGTACAAAAACAGGAACTTATAATCTGAACAACAGGTCAAATGTGCCCTTCTATCAAAATTTCATATACTTCTTTATAATTTAAATAAATCTCTCAACAAGGGTTCTACCATGTCTACAGTGATCCCAAGTCCTAAAGCTTTCATTTGATACCACAAATAACCAAATATACCCGCAATTGGCAAAGATACAGCTATGCGTAAGAACTATTTTGTAAAAAATATGTACTACTTTCTTGTATGTTCTTTACGACCGGGCCTGGATTAGTGGTATTATGCCTATAACAGCACTAAACTTGTAATATTGACCTCTGCTTGGCTTAATTTCCTTCTATGATCTATTTCTAACATTGAAAAACACATAAAGCTATTGTCAAAACACTGTATTACTGAATTCAAGCTCTAATTGGACTGGTAGTAACATATGCGTCAAACAAAGAAAACTACATCTGGATACTAATAGTGACAAATATGACCCTTTGTCAATTTTACTTATTTTGATATGTTAATAGCTTCTCAAATAACCGTGTTCTGACCTAAATGTCTTATTTTTATCAGATATTCTTACTTGAATATAAATACAGTGGTCCAAATATAAATTATATTTGATAATTTTGTCCCCCCTTTTTTTCTACATGTTTAAAAAGGAGAGTAATTTGATAAGAAACATATATACTTTTGTGTATAAACATGGATCAACAAAGAGATGATTTCAGCTTTCCAATTGTGAACTTTCCATTTCTAAGTAGCAACATTCCAGCAGCACCTGCATACGGGTATATATCTCCCAATTGATACGATATTCCCGTGCTTGCATTTCCTATCATGATTTTCTTGATAGAGGGTTACTGCTCACAAAGAAGCTATTAAACCAAGAGTTACAAATGGTGAAGTTGAAATCATCCCTTCGTAAATTTTACGGACGCCATCACGAGTTGGTTGACCGTTATGAAATAACCGTTTCACAAATGATATCGGATATGTTCCTTACGTCGTAACTACAATCCCCTTCCCTTGCATGAATGTGACCTACCGAATTAGACTATTTACCGGATTTGTAATCACATAAACAACTCGACGGGTGCCACATGTGGAGCAGGATCTGCTTACCCTTCCGGAGCACCTGAGATCACCCCTAGTTTTTGGTGGGGTTCGTGTTGTTTATTCTTTAGTTTTCTATGTTGTGTCATGTGTACTATTGTTTTTCTGTTTATCTTTTTCATTTTTAGCCATGGCGTTGTCAGTTTGTTTTAGATTTATGAGTTTGACTGTCCCTTTGGTATCTTTCGTCCCTCTTTTATATATCTCCAAGCTAGACAACTTGCTTAAATGGTTATGAAATGCATTTCCAGTGAGATTTTGGAATTCCTATATAAGTATACACCAATTGTCCTTAAAATGAATACTTCACTAAGAAACCCAATAAAACATGAACACTCACTAGATAATTGAACCAAAAGTAATATTTATCTGTAAACTAGTCATATTATACAAGTTTCATTGCTTTAAGTGTTAGAAAATGCAAAAATTAAAATTTCAGGTAAAATCTCAACTGTGTGCATGCTGAATGTCCAAAAAAGGGAAAACTACCTTAGTGTAACAATTTGAAGGCTGTAATTTGACACTAGCACGTTTGTTACATAAAATAAATAATGTAACATGATATCTGACATCCCTCATTATCCCTCTCTTTCTCTCTCTTGCTCCCTCTCTCTATTTAGCTCACTCGCTCGCTCTAGCTCACTCACTGACTCTAGCCCACTCGCTCACTTACTCCTTCTGTCACTTACTCACTCTGTCTCTCTCTCACTCCCTCTTTCTGTCACTCAACACTGTCTCTCTCGCTCATTTACTCTCTCTCTCTCTCTCTCTTTCTCACTTTCTCTCACTCATTCATTCACTCAATCAGTCTCACTCTGTCTAGCTCATTCTCTCACTCTCTTTAGCTCATTCGCTCACTCTCTCTAGCTCATTCACTCTCTAGCTCATTCGCTCACTCTCTCACTCTCTTCAGCTCATTCACTCACTCTCTCCAGCTCATTCACTCACTCTCTCCAGCTCAATCACTCACTCTCTCCAGCTCATTCACCTCTCTCTCTCCAGCTCATTCACTCACTCTCTCCAGCTCATTCACTCACTCTCTCCAGCTCATTCACTTACTCTCTCGTTCTTACTTACCATTAAATATAACCTTTCCTTAGACATCCTCCTAGGCAATTTAAAACCCAAAAGGACTTAGTCCATTTCTATGATGACTGGCAGAAGCAATGCTTATGTTCTACTCCGCTGTGAAAAATCACAGTATTTCCAGGAGAACACCATTGTCTACCAGTATCAGGGAAAGGGCGGCATCCTCACCTTCAGTTAAACTTCATTAGGTGAGGAGCAAGTTTATATGTTTTTGACATGAAACTTTAAATCTAAACCAAAATGTTGTATGTGTTGGTATTTTTACAAATGACTTCTTGCAGTTTTATCTTACAGAAGGATGTTAATGATATTTTGCTATCATTTGCATAATAGTTTTTCATCATTCTATGTACTTTTCAAATATAATTGTCGAAACATGTTTTATTTAATAAATTATTGAGAAAATTGCAAACATCCATATTAAAGGACGATAACTGCAATTGATATTTTATTCAGATTGCTACCATATGTCGGTACGTGTTTAGTAGCAACAGTTTTCAACAAGATCCTTGGTTTGTCTCAGAATGCTAGCATAGACTAAGTTGTCAGACTTGGAAACATGGTAATATATCATCAAAATTTCGACAAAAAAGTACCAAAGTTGTGTAATCAACTTCAGTTATCGTTCAAAATCCATGGATCACAATTATAACGACTACATTTTGACCGACTGCAATAATTGATTCTAAAAACACAAAACTGGGTAGAAATTATCATTAATAGGTGTAAAACCACTAATTCATAGCCCAATTTCTTTCCATGTTAAATTTTGTAATTTCAAGCATTAATGGCTTCTTTGTCTTAAGTTCAAATAAAGTGGCAGTTATTTCATGTCAAAACGATACCTTATCCTATCTTGTGCTGCAAAAATCAACATACCTTTAATTGCATATTAGAGCATACTGGTTCCTTGAAGTTTGATAGTACAAAAACAGGAACTTATAATCTGAACAACAGGTCAAATGTGCCCTTCTATCAAAATTTCATATACTTCTTTATAATTTAAATAAATCTCTCAACAAGGGTTCTACCATGTCTACAGTGATCCCAAGTCCTAAAGCTTTCATTTGATACCACAAATAACCAAATATACCCGCAATTGGCAAAGATACAAAGAACTATTTTGTTAAAAATATGTACTACTTTCTTGTATGTTCTTTACGACCGGGCCTGGATTAGTGGTATTATGCCTATAACAGCACTAAACTTGTAATATTGACCTCTGCTTGGCTTAATTTCCTTCTATGATCTATTTCTAACATTGAAAAACACATAAAGCTGTTGTCAAAACACTGTATCACTGAATTCAAGCTCTAATTGGACTGGTAGTAACATATGCGTCAAACAAAGAAAACTACATCTGGATACTAATAGTGACAAATATGACCCTTTGTCAATTTTACTTATTTTGATATGTTAATAGCTTCTCAAATAACAGTGTTCTGACCTAAATGTCTTATTTTTATCAGATATTCTTACTTGAATATAAATACAGTGGTCCAAATATAAATTATATTTGATAATTTTGTCCCCCCTTTTTTTCTACATGTTTAAAAAGGAGAGTAATTTGATAAGAAACATACTTTTGTGTATAAACATGGATCAACAAAGAGATGATTTCAGCTTTCCAATTGTGAACTTTCCATTTCTAAGTAGCAACATTCCAGCAGCACCTGCATACGGGTATATATCTCCCAATTGATACGATATTCCCGTGCTTGCATTTCCTATCATGATTTTCTTGATAGAGGGTTACTGCTCACAAAGAAGCTATTAAACCAAGAGTTACAAATGGTGAAGTTGAAATCATCCCTTCGTAAATTTTACGGACGCCATCACGAGTTGGTTGACCGTTATGAAATAACCGTTTCACAAATGATATCGGATATGTTCCTTACGTCGTAACTACAATCCCCTTCCCTTGCATGAATGTGACCTACCGAATTAGACTATTTACCGGATTTGTAATCACATAAACAACTCGACGGGTGCCACATGTGGAGCAGGATCTGCTTACCCTTCCGGAGCACCTGAGATCACCCCTAGCTTTTGGTGGGGTTCGTGTTGTTTATTCTTTAGTTTTCTATGTTGTGTCATGTGTACTATTGTTTTTCTGTTTATCTTTTTCATTTTTAGCCATGGCGTTGTCAGTTTGTTTTAGATTTATGAGTTTGACTGTCCCTTTGGTATCTTTCGTCCCTCTTTTATATATCTCCAAGCTAGACAACTTGCTTAAATGGTTATGAAATGCATTTCCAGTGAGATTTTGGAATTCCTATATAAGTATACACCAATTGTCCTTAAAATGAATACTTCACTAAGAAACCCAATAAAACATGAACACTCACTAGATAATTGAACCAAAAGTAATATTTATCTGTAAAAGTTATCAAAGATACCAGGATTATAATTTAGTACGCCAGACGCGCGTTTCGTCTACATAAGACTCATCAGTGACGCTCATGTCAAAATATTTATAAAGCCAAACAAGTAAAAAGTTGAAGAGCGTTGAGGATCCAAAATTCCAAACAGTTTGCCAAATACGGCTAAGGTAATCTATGCCTGGGATACGAAAATCCTTAGTGTTTCGAAAAATTCAATGTTTTGTAAACAGGAAATTTAGAAAAAATGACCACATTATTAATATTCATGTCAACACCGGAGTGTTGACTACTGGGCGGGTGATACCCTCGGGGACGAAACGTCCACCAGCAGTGGCATCGACCCAGTGGTGTAAAAGTTATCAAAGATACCAGGATTATAATTTAGTACGCCAGACGCGCGTTTCGTCTACATAAGACTCATCAGTGACGCTCATGTCAAAATATTTATAAAGCCAAACAAGTAAAAAGTTGAAGAGCGTTGAGGATCCAAAATTCCAAACAGTTTGCCAAATACGGCTAAGGTAACTAGTCATATTATACAAGTTTCATTGCTTTAAGTGTTAGAAAATGCAAAAATTAAAATTTCAGGTAAAATCTCAACTGTGTGCATGCTGAATGTCCAAAAAAGGGAAAACTACCTTAGTGTAACAATTTGAAGGCTGTAATTTGACACTAGCACGTTTGTTACATAAAATAAATAATGTAACATGATATCTGACATCCCTCATTATCCCTCTCTTTCTCTCTCTTGCTCCCTCTCTCTATTTAGCTCACTCGCTCGCTCTAGCTCACTCACTGACTCTAGCCCACTCGCTCACTTACTCCTTCTGTCACTTACTCACTCTGTCTCTCTCTCACTCCCTCTTTCTGTCACTCAACACTGTCTCTCTCGCTCATTTACTCTCACTCTCTCTCTCTTTCTCACTTTCTCTCACTCATTCATTCACTCAATCAGTCTCACTCTGTCTAGCTCATTCTCTCACTCTCTTTAGCTCATTCGCTCACTCTCTCTAGCTCATTCACTCTCTAGCTCATCAGCTCATTCACTCACTCTCTCCAGCTCATTCACTCACTCTCTCCAGCTCATTCACTCACTCTCTCCAGCTCAATCACTCACTCTCTCCAGCTCATTCACCTCTCTCTCTCCAGCTCATTCACTCACTCTCTCCAGCTCATTCACTCACTCTCTCCAGCTCATTCACTTACTCTCTCGTTCTTACTTACCATTAAATATAACCTTTCCTTAGACATCCTCCTAGGCAATTTAAAACCCAAAAGGACTTAGTCCATTTCTATGATGACTGGCAGAAGCAATGCTTATGTTCTACTCCGCTGTGAAAAATCACAGTATTTCCAGGAGAACACCATTGTCTACCAGTATCAGGGAAAGGGCGGCATCCTCACCTTCAGTTAAACTTCATTAGGTGAGGAGCAAGTTTATATGTTTTTGACATGAAACTTTAAATCTAAACCAAAATGTTGTATGTGTTGGTATTTTTACAAATGACTTCTTGCAGTTTTATCTTACAGAAGGATGTTAATGATATTTTGCTATCATTTGCATAATAGTTTTTCATCATTCTATGTACTTTTCAAATATAATTGTCGAAACATGTTTTATTTAATAAATTATTGAGAAAATTGCAAACATCCATATTAAAGGACGATAACTGCAATTGATATTTTATTCAGATTGCTACCATATGTCGGTACGTGTTTAGTAGCAACAGTTTTCAACAAGATCCTTGGTTTGTCTCAGAATGCTAGCATAGACTAAGTTGTCAGACTTGGAAACAAGGTAATATATCATCAAAATTTCGACAAAAAAGTACCAAAGTTGTGTAATCAACTTCAGTTATCGTTCAAAATCCATGGATCACAATTATAACGACTACATTTTGACCGACTGCAATAATTGATTCTAAAAACACAAAACTGGGTAGAAATTATCATTAATAGGTGTAAAACCACTAATTCATAGCCCAATTTCTTTCCATGTTAAATTTTGTAATTTCAAGCATTAATGGCTTCTTTGTCTTAAGTTCAAATAAAGTGGCAGTTATTTCATGTCAAAACGATACCTTATCCTATCTTGTGCTGCAAAAATCAACATACCTTTAATTGCATATTAGAGCATACTGGTTCCTTGAAGTTTGATAGTACAAAAACAGGAACTTATAATCTGAACAACAGGTCAAATGTGCCCTTCTATCAAAATTTCATATACTTCTTTATAATTTAAATAAATCTCTCAACAAGGGTTCTACCATGTCTACAGTGATCCCAAGTCCTAAAGCTTTCATTTGATACCACAAATAACCAAATATACCCGCAATTGGCAAAGATACAGCTATGCGTAAGAACTATTTTGTTAAAAATATGTACTACTTTCTGGTAGTAACATATGCGTCAAACAAAGAAAACTACATCTGGATACTAATAGTGACAAATATGACCCTTTGTCAATTTTACTTATTTTGATAAGTTAATAGCTTCTCAAATAACCGTGTTCTGACCTAAATGTCTTATTTTTATCAGATATTCTTACTTGAATATAAATACAGTGGTCCAAATATAAATTATATTTGATAATTTTGTCCCCCCTTTTTTTCTACATGTTTAAAAAGGAGAGTAATTTGATAAGAAACATATATACTTTTGTGTATAAACATGGATCAACAAAGAGATGATTTCAGCTTTCCAATTGTGAACTTTCCATTTCTAAGTAGCAACATTCCAGCAGCACCTGCATACGGGTATATATCTCCCAATTGATACGATATTCCCGTGCTTGCATTTCCTATCATGATTTTCTTGATAGAGGGTTACTGCTCACAAAGAAGCTATTAAACCAAGAGTTACAAATGGTGAAGTTGAAATCATCCCTTCGTAAATTTTACGGACGCCGTCACGAGTTGGTTGACCGTTATGAAATAACCGTTTCACAAATGATATCGGATATGTTCCTTACGTCGTAACTACAATCCCCTTCCCTTGCATGAATGTGACCTACCGAATTAGACTATTTACCGGATTTGTAATCACATAAACAACTCGACGGGTGCCACATGTGGAGCAGGATCTGCTTACCCTTCCGGAGCACCTGAGATCACCCCTAGTTTTTGGTGGGGTTCGTGTTGTTTATTCTTTAGTTTTCTATGTTGTGTCATGTGTACTATTGTTTTTCTGTTTATCTTTTTCATTTTTAGCCATGGCGTTGTCAGTTTGTTTTAGATTTATGAGTTTGACTGTCCCTTTGGTATCTTTCGTCCCCCTTTTATATATCTCCAAGCTAGACAACTTGCTTAGATGGTTATGAAATGCATTTCCAGTGAGATTTTGGAATTCCTATATAAGTATACACCAATTGTCCTTAAAATGAATACTTCACTAAGAAACCCAATAAAACATGAACACTCACTAGATAATTGAACCAAAAGTAATATTTATCTGTAAACTAGTCATATTATACAAGTTTCATTGCTTTAAGTGTTAGAAAATGCAAAAATTAAAATTTCAGGTAAAATCTCAACTGTGTGCATGCTGAATGTCCAAAAAAGGGAAAACTACCTTAGTGTAACAATTTGAAGGCTGTAATTTGACACTAGCACGTTTGTTACATAAAATAAATAATGTAACATGATATCTGACATCCCTCATTATCCCTCTCTTTCTCTCTCTTGCTCCCTCTCTCTATTTAGCTCACTCGCTCGCTCTAGCTCACTCACTGACTCTAGCCCACTCGCTCACTTACTCCTTCTGTCACTTACTCACTCTGTCTCTCTCTCACTCCCTCTTTCTGTCACTCAACACTGTCTCTCTCGCTCATTTACTCTCTCTCTCTCTCTCTTTCTCACTTTCTCTCACTCATTCATTCACTCAATCAGTCTCACTCTGTCTAGCTCATTCTCTCACTCTCTTTAGCTCATTCGCTCACTCTCTCTAGCTCATTCACTCTCTAGCTCATTCGCTCACTCTCTCACTCTCTTCAGCTCATTCACTCACTCTCTCCAGCTCATTCACTCACTCTCTCCAGCTCAATCACTCACTCTCTCCAGCTCATTCACCTCTCTCTCTCCAGCTCATTCACTCACTCTCTCCAGCTCATTCACTTACTCTCTCGTTCTTACTTACCATTAAATATAACCTTTCCTTAGACATCCTCCTAGGCAATTTAAAACCCAAAAGGACTTAGTCCATTTCTATGATGACTGGCAGAAGCAATGCTTATGTTCTACTCCGCTGTGAAAAATCACAGTATTTCCAGGAGAACACCATTGTCTACCAGTATCAGGGAAAGGGCGGCATTCTTACCTTCAGTTAAACTTCATTAGGTGAGGAGCAAGTTTATATGTTTTTGACATGAAACTTTAAATCTAAACCAAAATGTTGTATGTGTTGGTATTTTTACAAATGACTTCTTGCAGTTTTATCTTACAGAAGGATGTTAATGATATTTTGCTATCATTTGCATAATAGTTTTTCATCATTCTATGTACTTTTCAAATATAATTGTCGAAACATGTTTTATTTAATAAATTATTGAGAAAATTGCAAACATCCATATTAAAGGACGATAACTGCAATTGATATTTTATTCAGATTGCTACCATATGTCGGTACGTGTTAAGTAGCAACAGTTTTCAACAAGATCCTTGGTTTGTCTCAGAATGCTAGCATAGACTAAGTTGTCAGACTTGGAAACATGGTAATATATCATCAAAATTTCGACAAAAAAGTACCAAAGTTGTGTAATCAACTTCAGTTATCGTTCAAAATCCATGGATCACAATTATAACGACTACATTTTGACCGACTGCAATAATTGATTCTAAAAACACAAAACTGGGTAGAAATTATCATTAATAGGTGTAAAACCACTAATTCATAGCCCAATTTCTTTCCATGTTTAATTTTGTAATTTCAAGCATTAATGGCTTCTTTGTCTTAAGTTCAAATAAAGTGGCAGTTATTTCATGTCAAAACGATACCTTATCCTATCTTGTGCTGCAAAAATCAACATACCTTTAATTGCATATTAGAGCATACTGGTTCCTTGAAGTTTGATAGTACAAAAACAGGAACTTATAATCTGAACAACAGGTCAAATGTGCCCTTCTATCAAAATTTCATATACTTCTTTATAATTTAAATAAATCTCTCAACAAGGGTTCTACCATGTCTACAGTGATCCCAAGTCCTAAAGCTTTCATTTGATACCACAAATAACCAAATATACCCGCAATTGGCAAAGATACAGCTATGCGTAAGAACTATTTTGTTAAAAATATGTACTACTTTCTTGTATGTTCTTTACGACCGGGCCTGGATTAGTGGTATTATGCCTATAACAGCACTAAACTTGTAATATTGACCTCTGCTTGGCTTAATTTCCTTCTATGATCTATTTCTAACATTGAAAAACACATAAAGCTGTTGTCAAAACACTGTATCACTGAATTCAAGCTCTAATTGGACTGGTAGTAACATATGCGTCAAACAAAGAAAACTACATCTGGATACTAATAGTGACAAATATGACCCTTTGTCAATTTTACTTATTTTGATATGTTAATAGCTTCTCAAATAACAGTGTTCTGACCTAAATGTCTTATTTTTATCAGATATTCTTACTTGAATATAAATACAGTGGTCCAAATATAAATTATATTTGATAATTTTGTCCCCCCTTTTTTTCTACATGTTTAAAAAGGAGAGTAATTTGATAAGAAACATACTTTTGTGTATAAACATGGATCAACAAAGAGATGATTTCAGCTTTCCAATTGTGAACTTTCCATTTCTAAGTAGCAACATTCCAGCAGCACCTGCATACGGGTATATATCTCCCAATTGATACGATATTCCCGTGCTTGCATTTCCTATCATGATTTTCTTGATAGAGGGTTACTGCTCACAAAGAAGCTATTAAACCAAGAGTTACAAATGGTGAAGTTGAAATCATCCCTTCGTAAATTTTACGGACGCCATCACGAGTTGGTTGACCGTTATGAAATAACCGTTTCACAAATGATATCGGATATGTTCCTTACGTCGTAACTACAATCCCCTTCCCTTGCATGAATGTGACCTACCGAATTAGACTATTTACCGGATTTGTAATCACATAAACAACTCGACGGGTGCCACATGTGGAGCAGGATCTGCTTACCCTTCCGGAGCACCTGAGATCACCCCTAGTTTTTGGTGGGGTTCGTGTTGTTTATTCTTTAGTTTTCTATGTTGTGTCATGTGTACTATTGTTTTTCTGTTTATCTTTTTCATTTTTAGCCATGGCGTTGTCAGTTTGTTTTAGATTTATGAGTTTGACTGTCCCTTTGGTATCTTTCGTCCCTCTTTTATATATCTCCAAGCTAGACAACTTGCTTAAATGGTTATGAAATGCATTTCCAGTGAGATTTTGGAATTCCTATATAAGTATCTTGAAATAAATAATTCACTAAGAAACCCAATAAAACATGAACACTCACTAGATAATTGAACCAAAAGTAATATTTATCTGTAAACTAGTCATATTATACAAGTTTCATTGCTTTAAGTGTTAGAAAATGCAAAAATTAAAATTTCAGGTAAAATCTCAACTGTGTGCATGCTGAATGTCCAAAAAAGGGAAAACTACCTTAGTGTAACAATTTGAAGGCTGTAATTTGACACTAGCACGTTTGTTACATAAAATAAATAATGTAACATGATATCTGACATCCCTCATTATCCCTCTCTTTCTCTCTCTTGCTCCCTCTCTCTATTTAGCTCACTCGCTCGCTCTAGCTCACTCACTGACTCTAGCCCACTCGCTCACTTACTCCTTCTGTCACTTACTCACTCTGTCGCTCTCTCACTCCCTCTTTCTGTCACTCAACACTGTCTCTCTCGCTCATTTACTCTCTCTCTGTCTCTCTCTCTCTCACTTTCTCTCACTCATTCATTCACTCAATCACTCTCACTCTGTCTAGCTCATTCTCTCACTCTCTTTAGCTCATTCGCTCACTCTCTCTAGCTCATTCGCTCACTCTCTCTAGCTCATTCGCTCATTCGCTCACTCTCTCACTCTCTTCAACTCATTCACTTACTCTCTTCAGCTCATTCACTTACTGTCTCCAGCTCAATCACTCACTCTCTCCAGCTCAATCACTCACTCTCTCCAGCTCATTCACCTCTCTCTCTCCAGCTCATTCACTCACTCTCTCCAGCTCATTCACTCACTCTCTCCAGCTCATTCACTTACTCTCTCGTTCTTACTTACCATTAAATATAACCTTTCCTTAGACATCCTCCTAGGCAATTTAAAACCCAATAGGACTTAGTCCACTTCTATGATGACTGGCAGAAGCAATGCTTATGTTCTACTCCGCTGTGAAAAATCACAGTATTTCCAGGAGAACACCATTGTCTTCCAGTATCAGGGAAAGGGCGGCATCCTCACCTTCAGTTAAACTTCATTAGGTGAGGAGCAAGTTTAAATGTTTTTGACATGAAACTTTAAATCTAAACCAAAATGTTGTATGTGTTGGTATTTTTATAAATGACTTCTTGCAGTTTTATCTTACAGAAGGATGTTAATGATATTTTGCTATCATTTGCATGATAGTTTTTCATCATTCTATGTACTTTTCAAATATAATTGTCGAAACATGTTTTATTTAATAAATTATTGAGAAAATTGCAAACATCCATATAAAAGGACGATAATTGCAATTGATATTTTATTCAGATTGCTACCATATGTCGGTACGTGTTTAGTAGCAACAGTTTTCAACAAGATCCTTGGTTTGTCTCAGAAAGCTAGCACAGACTAAGTTGTCAGACTTGGAAACATGGTAATATATCATCAAAATTTCGACAAAAAAGTACCAAAGTTGTGTAATCAACTTCAGTTATCGTTCAAAATCCATGGATCACAATTATAACGACTACATTTTGACCGACTGCAATAATTGATTCTAAAAACACAAAACTGGGTAGAAATTATCATTAATAGGTGTAAAACCACTAATTCATAGCCCAATTTCTTTCCATGTTAAATTCTGTAATTTCAAGCATTAATGGCTTCTTTGTCTTAAGTTCAAATAAAATGACAGTTATTTCATGTCAAAACGATACCTTATCCTATCTTGTGCTGCAAAAATCAACATACCTTTAATTGCATATTAGAGCATACTGGTTCCTTGAAGTTTGATAGTACAAAAACAGGAACTTATAGTCTGAACAACAGGTCAAATGTGCCCTTCTATCAAAATTTCATATACTTCTTTATAATTTAAATAAATCTCTCAACAAGGGTTCTACAGTGATCCCAAGTCCTAAAGCTTTCATTTGATACCACAAATAACCAAATATACCCGCAATTGGCAAAGATACAGCTATGCGTAAGAACTATTTTGTTAAAAATATGTACTACTTTCTTGTATGTTCTGTACGACCGGGCCTGGATTAGTGGTATTATACCTATAACAGCACTAAACTTGTAATATTGACCTCTGCTTGGCTTAATTTCCTTCTATGATCTATTTCTAACATTGAAAAACACATAAAGCTGTTGTCAAAACACTGTATCACTGAATTCAAGCTCTAATTGGACTGGTAGTAACATATGCGTCAAACAAAGAAAACTACATCTGGATACTAATAGTGACAAATATGGAAACAGAATGACAACAGCAGCAGATATACATACAGAGAACAATGTGAGTAAAAATACAGAAAAAATAGCAAATGTTGGTACAAAACGCTGTTTATCACCAGATCCTAATTCTAAACCAAATAACTGTAAAAAACTAAAATCAATTTGTGGTGACAAAGACGACGAGATATATCGATTATCAGATTCACAACAGTGTACTATTAATAACACAGATAAGAGTGATATTAGTGAACTGAAATCGTTGATTTTAGGATTAACGGGCACCATGAATAGTATTTGTGAAGTAATGACAAAACGGATGGATGACTTTGAAATGAATATCCCTAGGCAAGTCGCTGCTATGATTGATACAAAAATATCTGAAGAGATTAGTAAGGTCAAAGAGCAATTTAAGGTTGATCTGAATGCTGTCACCGAAAAAGTAAACAAGATGGAAACTTCTTACGCTAATGCGGTAAAAACTAATACAGACCGCACTACATATGATGATAGCCTTGTGATTCGTAACTTACCTGAAACCGAAACAGAAAATGTTGTAAATAAAGTTATCAGTGTTTTTAAAGATGGATTACGCTTGAAAGATATACAAGTGGTTTCAGCGGAAAGAAAGAAAACGGCAAATAAAAAGAAACACGGGGTTGTGGTAGTAAAGTTACAGTCAAGTGCAGAAAAACGTAAAGTGATGGAAAAGAAAAGAGAGCTGAAACAGTCGAGAAATTTCCAGGACGTTTTTATCGAAAACGATATACCGAAAGCACAGAGGCTAATGAACAACAACTTGCGCAATATAGTGAAAGCAATCGGTATGAATAAGCTAGAAATGAGAGGAACAAGGGTTTGTCCAACATCATATGATAATCGTGTGTCTAGGGAGAAAATTCCTGTCGTAGCCGGTAAAAGCGATGTCAATCAAGTGAATGGACAATCAAGAACACAACCAACAAATAATAATTCTGGACGTGGTAGAAATGGTGGCGTCAGAGGTCGAAATGGTAAACGAAGAGGGTATTAGGTTAAATGTGGATTTTGGAACTTAAATGGCTGGAATACTGATTGTAAACGGGATGAATTTAACCTTTTAACCTTTATCATCGCACAATGTAATCTGCATATAGTTGGACTGGCGGAAACACACTTAAGAGGAAATGATTCTATTGTAATGCATGGATATCAATGGTTTGGCCATTACCGAAATAATATACATAAACGTGCGAAATGTGGATCGGGTGGAGTTGGTGTTTTAGTCAGGAACGATTTTGCTGACCAGTTTTCAATAGAAATTGTCGAAAGCAGTAAAGATGGAATCATGTGGATTCGATTTACTGAAAAAAACTGTGTCCAAAACTGTTTTTATGTTTGCGTGGTGTATTTGCCACCAGAGAACTCTACTAGAGCTGTAAACGCACAAGAATTTTTTGATAATATTATCGGTGATATTTATACAATTCCGAATGAAAATATGTTTTATCTATGTGGAGATTGGAATAGCCGATGTGGTGATATGCTAGACTATATACCAGGCGTAGATTCCTTACCAGAACGAAATGTAGTTGATTTTAAATGGAATTCGTATGGAAGTATATTTTGCGATTTTCTATCTGATATAAGCTGTTGTATACTTAATGGCCGAAATACGATTCAAAATGACTTTACGTACGTATCTACTCGAGGATCTAGTGTAGTAGATTACTGTATAGTACCTTACGAAAAGTTACAAAATTTTGAAAAGTTTAGTGTAAGTCGTGCAAGTTCCTTAGTCGACACTGTAAATGGCATTGGAAAATATGACTTAAAAGGAATTGTTCCAGATCATTCTATGTTATCATGGGAGATGTCACTAGACTTTTTAGTGACTGAAATAACACGTGAAAATACCAAGCAATCTGTTAAGAAGAGGTACGACACACAAAACATACCTCAGGACTTTCTTGTAAATTCGGAAGCTATTTGTGACTTAAACAAACTTATTTTAGACCTTGAAAACTCAAATAAGTCACAAGTCGATTTAGACCAGATGTATTGTGAATTTGTTAAAGTGGTAAAATCAGAGATGTCAAGTAAACTTTCATGTAAAACATATATAACGGATGGATTTAATAACAAACGCCATAGATGCAAAAAACCATGGTGGAATGAAGAACTAACCGTTTTATGGAATTGTGTTTGTAGTGCAGAAAAAATATGGATTAAAGCAACCTGTAATAAAAGTACGTTACGTCATAATTATGTCCAAAAGAGGAAACATTTCGATAAAGCGTGTCAACGTTCCAAACGCCAATACTGGTATAGTATGCAAGATGAATTAAAGAATTTAGAAGATAACCCAAAAGAATTTTGGAGGAAAATCGGGAAAATTGGAGTAGGAAACAACAGGCAAAGTATTCCAATGGAAGTGAAAATGGAAGATAATTCAATATGTACCGATCCGAAAATTGTTTTAGATAAATGGAAATGTGATTTTTCAAATATGTTGAATTCTGGAAATTTATATGAAACTACCGAAAAAGATGTTAACAGTTGCATAATAACCGATGATATTCATGACAGTGAAATAACCAATGAAGAAGTTGTCAATATTTTAAAATTGTCAAAAGCGGGAAAATCTCCTGGTTGTGATGAAATTCCGATGGAGATGTATAAAAATCAGACAGCTATAAACGCCCTTACTCAAGTGTTCAACATTTGTTATAATACAGGAATGATACCGGAGCTATGGAGTAGATGAATAATCACCCCCATACCGAAGAGTTCGACTTCCGACCCTCGGGACCCGATGTCTTACAGAGGAATAACATTGGCGCCAACTGCATATAAACTGTATTGCGGAGTACTGAATTCAAGATTTACTGTAAAGCTTGATGATCTAAATTTTATACATGATGAACAAAATGGTTTTAGATCTAATCGTAATACTATTGATCATTTGTCAACAATTACAACTATTATTGAAACAAGAAAAATGTGTAAAATGTCAACTTTTGCAGCTTTTATTGATTTCAAAAAAGCATATGATACTGTAAACAGATTTTTATTATTTTGTAAACTTGAGTCAATAGGAATTAGTAGTAAAATGTTGAATGCTTTAAAATCTTTATATCATAAAGTACAGTCATGTGTTAAAGTTAATGGGAATTTAACCCAATGGTTTGATGTTCAATGTGGTTTAAAACAAGGGTGTGTGTTATCGCCCATTTTATTCAATATTTTTATTAATAATTTAGTAAATGAGGTTAAACGTTTAAATGTTGGTATTCCGATAGAGGAAGAGAAAATATGTATTTTGCTCTATGCTGATGATATTGTTTTACTTGCTGAAAATGAATCAGACTTACAGATGCTCTTAAATGTTTTACATATGTGGTGTCATACAAATGATATTAGTGTTAATTTGAGTAAATCTAAGATTATTCATTTTAGACCACCTTCTTTTCCAAGGTCTATTTATACATTTATGCTGGGTAATGATAATATTGAAACTGTAATACAATATACTTACCTTGGTTTACATCTTACAGAATTTTTAAATTATGATTTAATGGCAAAAGCTATTGCCAAGTCGGCAAGTAGAGCTCTTGGGTTATTGATCGCAAAATGTAAATCAAATGGTGGTTTTTGTTACTCTACTTATACAAAGCTTTTTGACACACTTGTATGGTCAGTCATCGATTATGGTGCTTCAATATGGGGAACAAGAGAATTCTCTTGCATAAATGCTGTTAAAAACAGAGCGATGAGATTTTTTATGGGTGTAGGAAAGTATACACCAAACTTATCTCTCTATGGTGATATGGGCTGGATTCCATGCAATGTAAAGCAATGGACAGCTGTTTTTAGATTATGGTCCAGATTTTGTAAAATGGACAATGATAGATTGAACAAAAGAGTATTTATATGGTCATATAAGTATGGAAATAAGCCAATTAAAAACTGGTGCTTCAGAGTGATGACTAAGTTTAAAGAGTATAATCTTGAACCATATTGTAACTGTGATATTTTGTTAACTAAAAATGTAATTAAGGATATAGAATGCTTAGCTATTGATTTATATAAAACTGAATGGCATAATAAGTTGGTTTCGAATGAATATGCCAAACTTCGTACTTATAAATTATTTAAAACAGAAGTTAAGGTAGAAAATTACATTTGCAAAACTATTGCAGGGAAATATAGAAGTGCTTTTGCAAAATTTCGTTGTGGTGTTGCGCCCCTAAAAATTGAAACGGGCCGGTATCAGAACTTACCTATTAATGAACGAATATGTTTTAGTTGTAATGAAACCATAGAAGATGAGAAACATGTAATTTTGAAATGTCCACTATATGCAGATTTTCGTGCTGTATTGTTTAGTCATGCTAATTCTTTTTGTCATGATTTTAATAGTGTGTCAGATGATGATAAATTTGTATTTTTATTTAGTGATGAACATGTTTATTTTTACACTGCCAAAATCTGCTATGATATTTTACTGAAAAGAAAATGTTTATTATATTCTTAACATTTGTTTACTTTTAAACTGTTTTATGTTAATCTTAACATTTGTATACTTTTAATTTGTTTATGTTTTATGTATGTATATATATATATATGTAAATGGTTTCGATTTAACATCTAATAGAACTTTTTAATGTATCAATTAGTGTGTTTTAGTTATATTCTTAGACATTTATATAATTTTAATTCAGTAACTGTATCAGTTTATTTTCACAAACTGATCCACGCTTAATTAGATTGAATGTTGATTGTTGCTATTTTTAGACATTATATATATATGTAAATGTATATACCTTTTTTTTTATAGTCTCTCATAACTCTTTTTAGAGTGGCTCTTGTTTTATATTGTAATATGTAAACTGTAATATTATGTAAATGTTTTAGAAGAGGTGAGACTCAAATAAAATATTGTCTTGTCTTGTCTTGTCTTGTCTATGACCCTTTGTCAATTTTACTTATTTTGATATGTTAATAGCTTCTCAAATAACAGTGTTCTGACCTAAATGTCTTATTTTTATCAGATATTCTTACTTGAATATAAATACAGTGGTCCAAATATAAATTATAATTGATGATTTTGTCCCCCCTTTTTTTCTACATGTTTAAAAAGGAGAGTAATTTGATAAGAAACATACTTTTGTGTATAAACATGGATCATCAAGAGTAATTTATATATCTCCAAGATGACAACTTGCTTAAATGGTTATGAAATGCATTTCGAGTGAGATTTTGGAATTCCTATATAAGTATACACCAATTGTCCTTGAAATAAATAATTCACTAAGAAACTCAATAAAACATGAACACTCACTGGATAATTGAACCAAAAGTAATATGTATCTGTAAACTAGTCATATTATACAAGTTTCATTGCTTTAAGTGTTAGAAAATGCAAAAATTAAAATTTCAGGTAAAATCTTAACTGTGTGCATGCTGAATGTCCAAAATAGGGAAAACTACCTTAGTGTAACAATTTGAAGGCTGTAATTTGACACTAGCACGTTTGTTACATAAAATAAATAATGTACCATGATATCTGACATCCCTCATTATCCCTCTCTTTCTCTCTCTTGCTCCCTCTATCTCTGTTTAGCTCAGTCACCGACTCTAGCCCACTCATTCACTGTATATCTCACTCGCTCACTTACTCCTTCTGTCACTTACTTTTATAGTTTTGTCAAAGGGGCAAAGTAAACATTTTGTCCAATTTTATAAAAATTAAACCAGCTAAATTAATATTAGTCAAGGTGTTTGGTGCCACCTTAATCAACCATGTTTTCTGTTTTAACACTTGTCCAGCCAAAACCAATAAAAATTCAATTAAAAAAAATACTGTTTATTCAAATGATCAGTTAAATAACACGAGGGTCGTATCTTTACGGGCTTTATAAACATCATAGCAGTATCAATTAGGATGTTATATCTCGTTTTTGATATGAATGCTCCTAATTAAATATGTGTATCTATCAAACAATTTGGTAAAGGTTTTAATTAATTTGCTGTTCATTTTTGCTTTTTAAGCTAACAATTCGTCTATTATACTTTTCAAGATAACATATATAAGAACACAAAAAATGGAATAAAATGTCATTTAAAGGCATATGCATTGAACCCTAAACAGAGTTCACCGACAATTTTAGCAATATAGAATAATTAGTGGACATTTTGGCTTCTTTTTAAGTTTTCCTCTTTCTATTGTGGTTTCAAGATAAAAAACAATTACACAAGCAAATTGAAGATCTTGTCTTGTAGATCATTTGTTTGATATAAAGGATTAAACACATTTTTTTTCTAGAGGATATTGATGTGTAAAACGGGGCGATTAACTCACAAACTGAATAAAAGTTCGAAGAAATCTCGCATCATATTTGAATAGGGAGATAGACGATTGTACTTTGATTTCAAATATATATTATCAAAAGTGGACATATTACACTATAAAATTCACACTGATCTGGTAAAAATGGTCTAAGTCCCATAACTCTAGATGTCAGACTGACAAAAGACAAAAAAAAATAAAGAATAGTGTAAATAAGATGGATACAACTAATGTGACTGGATTGAAAAAAATGAATAGTATGATACAGTATTTCAATTTCTATTGGCTTATAATTTTTTTAACTATACATATGAGGGTCGGTAAGGAGGAGGGGTCCTTCGTCTATTTCATTTATTATGTCTGTTTAGTTCACGCATCATTGTAAATATAACGGAATATGATGAGACTGTCAACAAAGTGAGAGGTTTAGCTCTATAAAACCAGGTTTAATCCACCATTTTCTACATTTGAAAATGCCTTTACCATGTCTGAAATATGACAGTTCTTGTCCATTCGTTTTTGATGTGTTTTGTCATTTGATTTTGCCATGTGATTATGGACTTTCCGATTATAAATTCCTCTGAGTTCAGTATTTTTGTGATTTTACGTTTTTCATGTATGTATTCTCAGTCTCTTAGGCGATTTTCTCTATTCTTTATAAATTTGGTCCGATTTTCTCTGTTCTTCGAATTTAAGCACCCTATTTTTCACTTTTCTTTATAGATTTTGCCTGTTTTCTCTTTTTTTTTAGCATTTATTTTGCACATTTTGTCTATCATTCTCTATTCTGTAATTGTTTTGTGCTTGACGGTCCAGCGTCAGATACATTATGCTTATTTAGGACCAGAACAAATTCAACAATTATAACCTAATTAGTATTTATAAAAGAGAAGTTGTGGTATGATTGCCAATTAGACAACGCTCCACAAGAGACCAAATGACACAGAAATTAACAACTAACGGTCACCTTACGGCCTTTAACAATGAGGTAAGCCCATATCGGATAGTCAGCTAAAAAAGCCCAGAAATTACAAATTTTAAGGTAGGTTCTGTAAAAGGGGATCGACTGGGATACAGTGCAAACTATTTTGTCGGAAAAAAAAACATGAATATTGTGTAGGTGGAATTTTCCCCTTGAAAAATGTCACATAGAAACCCATAAAATATTGTCCCCCACCTATGACCCAGCATAAATTATCATTTTGCCTGATCTTACCACGATTTTTGTACATTTCAATACATTAGCTTGCCATCTACAAGTAATGAACGATGTATTTTCTATTTTCAGAAGATGAAATTTATGATTTTAAATAAGAGAAAGGTATTTTTAAACGCTCTCTAAAAGTAGTGTTTAGTATGGATATATTAAAGGCTAAGCAACAAAAAGTATGTTTGTTAAAGGTTTCTTTGTTTTCAAAGAATAATAGGGTACGATTTATGTCTTGATATAAAGGAGAAAGTGTTCAATGTTGAACGAAAGGCAGTCTGCAAATAAATGGAAAAAAAAACAACATAAGGACAGATTTTAAAATGGATATTCAAAAGGTGAGAACGTGGTGCAGATCCGATACTTCAAATCAGGATAGAAACTAAATACTAAGGCAAAAAAAAATATATGTGAATTTCCTATTACATCTTTGAAAAAAAAAGGATTTTTTTTTTTCACTTTACAATTTCTTTTTACAATAAGTATATGGGATGGACATTCTCACTTTAACAGACTGGGTGCTTATTGAAAAATGACACACAAAAAACAACCTGTAGTGAAGGCTATTTTTGAGCTTAAAAAATAGGGAGGATAAGGAATAGGAATCACACACTTTTTGTTTTGGCCTAATTTGGAATATTTAGAAAGGTTAAAATCAGTATCCTTCTTTTATGCTTGGACAACCAAAACTAACAAATTTCTTATAGCATGCACAGTCATATAAGTGAGATGTTTAGCTATAAAACCAGGTTTAATCCTTCATTTTCGACAATAGGAATGTCTGTCCAAAGACAGGAGTATGACAGTTGTTTCCAATTCGTTTCATGTATTAGAGTTTTAGATTTTGCCATTTGACAAGGGACATTTCGTTTAAAATATTCCATTGAGTTTGGTATTTTTGATATTTTACCTTTTCAGCAGGTACATAAACCAGGAAAGTGATGAATACGTCTTAAAAAATCCCGCACGAAATTAGTATTTGGACAATACTGCGTGAAATCGGAAGCAAATGGCAAGAAACAATCAAACCAAAGTTATAACTTACTATGCAGTTTGGTTTTGCTCATTGTTGAAGGGCGTAAGGTGACCTATAATTGTTAACATCTGTGTCATTTTGGTCTCTTGTGGAAAGTTATCTCATTGTCAATCATACGACATCTTCTTATTTTATATCTACTATAATGTAAATATTTTATCATACACTGTATTGAAACAAATATTTGTCGGTAACTGAAGGACAAGTTACATCTATTTTTGACAACAGAGGTCATTATTGATGAACCATTCATGCTTTATCTGCAAAACAGTTCAGAAGAACTTAAAAATAGCACAAGGATACACTAGGGATATCACCTTCGTATATCAAGTCTGCTTTTTATGTGATGGTTCTTTAGGCGTTTGTTTTTTCTGCAAAATAGTTAAAAGATAAAATGTAATATTCTCCAGCGGTTCATATTCATTGTTCTCTCGTCATTATCTCTCTATGACGCGGATATATAGTCTACGTTAAACGGATCGCACGTGCTGCAGTGGTAATTATTCCTGCTGCAATACGATAGGCAGACGAGCACGCGCAAATCAATATGTATGTAACTAATAAATAAATACATAATTAGAAAGTTGTTAATTTGATAGAGTAGTGAAGAAAAGTGAACAGATTTTACAATGAATGATATTTTTTTCTAATGTATCATATTTTGAAATATGGAAATATGGAAATATATATTCTCTAATCATTTAGATGGCTTTTCCAGTGAAGCAATTTATTTTTGGCGACTTCTTGTGCAAATTACTGATCGCAAGTGTCTATATGCACTTTTTTACCAAGCACTGACGGAATTTCATGAAGAAAAAATCTATTAAGTTATTATCCTGAAATTCTGAGAGAGAAAAAAGTTGTTGTAAAATGTTGGAATTTTTTATTTATTGCAATAACAGCTAGGATTATATTATTGGATATATGTAAGCACAAATTATAAGGTAAATAGAAATTGTTTTAGAGTTAATCAAAAGGAAATAAAAATGACAGAATCGAGTGAAGAAGAAAGCATGCTGTCAAAAACTGAGAGATCGCCACGAAAAAGAAAAAAGAGAAAAAATCGGAAAAAGTCTGTCGAAAATAATTTACAAAACACAGCTAATTCCAAGGAGCCAATACCCACTTCAACATTGTCTGATAACGATTGCAAGACAAAATCTGACAAAAGATCTGACAAAAGACAAAGCGGCAGACGATCTTTGAAACATTTATTTAAAAAACAGTCGGATTCCAATTTTCACAAACTTTCAAACGATGATGTACGTGTCAGTACAGAAGACATCTTTTATGAAACCGGAAAATTGGATTTATCAGAAAAAATGCCACATCATACACAATTTGATCCTATATTGCAACCGCGGACTCGACTTGGGTGCATGACTTTAAAAGATGCAATGAAAGAGAAACATTCCAGAAGAGAGCAATCTCCATCCAAACTACGCCTTTTAAGCAGTGGTTCAAGTGAAACGTCCTTGCCTGATATTATTGTTCATGATTCAGACCAGCCAGCAGATTACCACAGAAAGAAATCAAGGTCAAAAAGTGCTGAAATTCCAAAACGAACTCATTTACCCCGCCATGTTTCACAATCAACTGAAACCGCTAATGATTCTGCGATACCTTGTCGCGGAGAACAATTGAGTAATACATTAGATGAAAAAACAAAACATTTACCAAGGCAGCAAGAACGGGGAAGAAAATTGGACAAAACCTATCAACACCGGCGTTCCCATTCAAAAGAATTCATCGATTCTGAAAACCAAAGAGAATCTTTTTCTGCATTTATTAACCTACGACAATCATCGCCGTCATCTAGGTCGTCTAGTTTACAAAGACTACAAAGTCCATCAACCACAAAGGATAGTTGTCATCAAAATAAGTTACAAAGTACATTAAATACGAGCGAGGATGTAACCGATCAAAAGGATTATAACTATAGTAAAAATGACAATATATCAACAATGACAAAATCTAATCTACCGAATACAAAACAAACTGCATTGGGTTTAAATAAAACAGTGTCACAGATGGCGAAACGAGGTTCAATCAATAAAACTGATAATTCAACAACAGAAAACACATTTGAAAACATTAAAGAGGAAAAACGTTTCGACAGACGAAGTTACAAATCACCGCGGCGATTTTCTGGTCGGAGTGCTTCTAGAGAACGAAAAAAATCAGGAAAAGCCTCTGAAAACACGGAAAAAATTGAAAATTTTAAAAACGAAAAAATATCTGTGCAAAATAAAAATGAGAAGGATTTCAACTCTGAAGCTACAACTAAGGATATACAAACGGAAACTGATATACCTGTCAATACGGTTATGTCTAGGAGTATACAAACGTCTTTGAATTTACTCGACATTCAAAGTTACGGTAAGAACACCGGAAGTAAATCTGAGAACGATCTAGCTGCTCCAGTCGTGCCAGTGATAATTGAGCCTATTCAAATCGAAATAAAAAATGATTCTGATACTGAATCAATTGTACAAAGTGAAAAGTGTTTAGATGAAAAATCCTCACATAATTCATCAGAAAGCGAAGAATTCAAAACACCAAAGCAATCACCATTACCAGACAGAAAGAATGTAGATGAAACGCCATCTTCATCCACCAAAGCACATGGTAAAAACGAGAAGAAAAAATCACATGAACCGGAAAAGAAATCAAAACTTTCTTTTTTAGCAATTGTAGCATTGAAAAGAAAAATTGCTAATCACAGAAAAAAGAAAAAAGACAAAATGTCTGGTGATGAAGCGGAGAAAAAACAAAATGTAAAAGAGTCCGTTGCAGTTACGTCGCAAGATATTATGCCAGAAGTTTCAGACAAACCAAACGAATCTGACCTTGAAAGAGAAAAATATCTTTCTTCGTTTTACTTTGAAAATGAAACTATTTTCAATGTAGGTTCTCTTTCCTACTTACCAGAAACTGATATCTTAGATGTAGACGAAATCAAAAGGGAAATTCCCAATTCCGACAAAAAATTGTCTTTTGATATCATAGAACCAGATGTGACCTCTGACAAACCCATGCCAGATTCGTATGTTCACAAGCATGGGCACCTTGCAAAGCGAAGACAAAGTGAAGTTTTTCGTGAAAAACGTAAAAAAGCATTACACTATTGTAAAGTATTTGTGGCTTTTCTCTTTTCTCACATAGGTCTATGTTCATTAATGGTGGCATATGCTATTTTAGGTGGAACTATATTCAAATTATTAGAAGGTCCATTCGAAATGCAAACAAAAATTAAAGTGATGAACGAAAGGGATCAGACTAAAATCCAAATTTTACTGCTAGCTTCTAAATTGATTGTTAATAATAAAACTAGCAACAATGAAACTGCAGTTCTAATGGATAAATTATACAATGACACTGCAGATGAAATAGATAAATTATTAACAAAATTCCAAACGGAAGTATACATAGCTACGAAAGTAAATGGATTTAGTAATGCAGGGGAAGATAACCTAGAAACGGAGGAGCAATGGTCCTTTGCTAGTTCACTTTTGTTTGCTATCACCGTCATGACGACCATTGGTAAGTTTATTTCTTATAATTTTATATATGTCTCGAAGTTTTTTTATCAGTATTGATTTTTAGAGACAGTAATGCAGTATTACAGAGTCTGGATGAGGGATACTTACTTTCTGTATCTTTTAAATGTTATCTTAAAAGAGCACAGATTTTGTAAATTCTCATGAAAATAATTTTTCTGTTATTTGTTTTATTTGTGATTAGCTAAATTTTTCTTTATTCTGTTATTCTTTCGTTTCTGTAATCAGTATTGTATTTATTACCCAATTATTTTATTTTTCACAGTTATTCTTTATACTTGCACATCCATCATTCTCCATTCTTTAAATTTTTGCTAATATTCTCTTCATATTATTGGTCCACAAACCCCATCCAGACCCTCATACATGCACCAACGTAATCAGTGGGGATATATGGGTGCACATACATGCACTAAGATAGCATATATATGCGTCGTTGTACAAAATTTCATGATTGAACTGTCGGGTGTATTTTTTTCCTTGTATTGTATCTTCATCTTAGCTAGCCAAGGGTTACGATCCCATCCCCTCCTGGAGAGAAGGTGAGTGTATCATAAGCCTTGGCCAGCGAAAATGACTTATCTCCTTTTTCTTAAATCCAGAAAAGAATATCGGATGCATGCATCAAATCATAAAGTGTTATTTTTTTATTATTACAAAAAATACTAAATTGAGCAATTTTATTTTGGATTCGTGATTTTTTTATGGATTTACTTTAGAATTCGTCGAACTGCGCCCACATAAATATACAATATGTGTACATTGTAGGGAAATATAAAATTCAGTTGTATGGGCTTTGCTTACAAGACGAGAAGCGAGCCTGACATAGCTTTTTTTTCTATTTGGTAGCGAGTACTATTATAAATTATATATTTTAAAAAATCTACAGAATTTTATATTGGTTTTATAAAGGTTCAGTCAGGTGCTAAAATCCACAAATGGTGTCTTTGTTAAAAGAAATAGACACGAAAAGGGGCCTCATGCAAATGAACTGACACTCAAAAGAAATCTCCACTTTACTATTTATCGATACTTTTGTACAAAAACCAATATTTAAAAGGCAACGATTATTTGTATTCCTGTTATTTATACAATAGTCGTCTTCCTGCATGATATTGAAAAAAAATGTCCGTAGTAAATTAAACATTCGTGAATACATGTATGTTTATAAACGAAACGAATGAATGTAAAAAGTTAGAACAAGAAATACGCATTTTTAAAACTTTTTAAGGCCATTTTTCGAAAGCCCTTCCACGCATAATTATGTCAGATATATATAAGTTTACTGTTACCATTTCTGATGACCTGTAGACAATTCCATCATAATTTCAGTTTAACTACAATTAAATAATACTACTGCAAAATCGGTAACTTTGTTGAACGTTTTAATGTATACCTGTATGTACTTCTAATTATCAAGTATTATCAATCAAATCAAATAATATTAACGGTAATATTGTGGAAATGATGATTTTATCGACAACTCTGTGTGGTAAATCATACCGTTAAAGAGCAAAAAGAACCCAACAAAAAAACAACGTGAAAACGTCATCATAAAGATAGATTTCAAAATACGTTTGACAGAAATTCATTGTGCCATTTTAAGAAAAAGGATTAACACACATCAATAATTACATTAGATGTATGTTTCATTATAATACTTTATTCTGATTGGCTAACTGCACATCACATGTTATTCCGTAAGCAGTTGCATTGCTCAATACAACTTTTCATTCATGATAACACGTGGTCCAACAATAAAGTGCACAGATGAATTAAATAAAAAAATATATAAAATTCAATTTTTCATGATCATAGCTAAAAAATGTAATTATAAGTATTGAATGCTTCTTTTAGTAACTTTATAGGGTTGTAAAAGCGTTGACCGTGCGCACATTTTTAGAATGAAGCGCTTCCGCGCTTCATACAAAATGTACTTCGGTCAACGCTTTTACACCCCAATAAATTTACAAAAAGAAGCATTCAATTCTTAAATAATAGAATGTATCATACGAGCATGTTTTATCAATAAAGTTTGATTTCGATCTAACATTTGTTACAGTTTGAAAAACAGACAAACATTTTATCTGCTAATTTCACGGAGAGGCCTTTCGATATTTTTATCAAACCATCTCTTACTTTGGCATCCACAATATTTATAAGTCAATTTCCTTCACACGTCTTTTCTTGACACTATATATCCTCAGCCACTACACGTATCCTTGAAACATTTCTTATAAAACCTTATTTTACGAAATTATAAAACCAAGACGCCGGCTGCGCCCATGAAACGACAGACATTTTCTTTAATGATTTCCGATCGTTATAAGTAATAAGAGCTATTTTTTTAGTAATTGTAACGTTACACAACTGCGGTAAACTTCATAAATAATTTACAGCTTTTTCAAGGTTAATAGGATTTACTTTTTCGAGTCGCCAATCTTTAAGATACAAACATATTTGTATTTGTCATAATAAGTTTAATTGGCAATAAAGATTTGAATTTTTAAGTGTTTTTTACTGGTTTTGCTACAATGAAAACAATCTTGCCCCAACATCGACAACTTAGATTCACTAATAAATAATTTACTGATATGCCATGGAAAGGAAGGTATAAGACCCATTAAATGAATGATTGATTGTTAGTTGCTTTAGGTCCCGTACCAAATGTTGCATGCACGTTCAGAACGAAAACAGACTAAATTTGGACAGAGAGTTATCTCATTGGTACTCACACCACATCTTCCTATATCTAAAGCCAATACGTAGGTCTTATAGCAGAGGTGGTAGTTCGTGGAAATTATACGGCCACTTGAAGGTTGGAGTATTTTGGATAGGAACATAAATATAGCCTTGTAACAGGGCACATACGGACACACAAACAAGTTGTTACTGAAGTGCCTTATTTATATTCCCTAGTTCCTTGGTGATAAATTCGATGTTTTTTTATTTCATTTAGACAAACGATAGAATATTTCACCGATTCAAAGTATCCAAACTTCTAACAATAATTCAAGATTGGTTGAATAGAAAAATACAAGAAAAATTATGTTTTTAATCCCTAAAGTTACATCATTGAAATATATTAGCTTGTATGTTGGTGCTGTAGCACATTGCTTTTGTACATTTTCGCATACATTGGAAAACATATAATATTTTTATATAACGTCATCCATGAAACGTGAAAACTAATTTTAAAAAACAATTAATTGAATTTAAAGTTATTATGTTTGAATACATTTACACGCTCCTTTGGTTCTGTTCTGTTGCTGTTTTTTTAAATTGATTAAGCCACCCCCCCCCCCCCCAAAAAAAAAAAAATACTGATACATTTATCCAATAAAACACAAAATAATTTTGAATACTATATTACACTCTACAGGGAAGGGGGGGGGGGGGGGGTTACTTAAATATTTTTTTGGTAGGGGGGTGCCATTTTTGCTTCAAAAATTCAGTACCTGTAGTTATATAAGTATGTCAGAAAGAAGACCAATACTTATATACAAATCAGGAGACACATGTTCTGGGTTGATTTGGGATCTTATTTGAATTGGTTTAATTTATTATAATATTGACCATTAATAATTTTAAGATTTCGAATAGCATATTTATATGATATGAAGATCATAATACCCCAAATCAATGTATGAAGTAATCAAACGTAATGCATTTTAATATAGTATGTTATAAAAAGGAGGGTACTCATTTTTATATAAAATCTCGCAAAATTATGACTAATATTTTTGGCACATACACGTAAACCCAATTATAGGAAGTGAACACTCCGGTATATAACTATCTTCTTACTAGTAATCATTATCTTGTATGTTGTTCAAGATTGCATTACTCGTACACAAGTTTTATTGTAGATATTATTACAGGGCGGTAAAAAAAAAGCAAAAATTCTCAGCCTTCAGTGGACCGTTTATCTTCCAATAAAACTATAAAAAGAAACAATAAATATTCTTAATTGCGCACCAATACTGAAGCACTTGAATTATGGTCACGTGGTAATTAAGTTCTTGTGTTGATTGTTTCCCAACTAACATGACTAACACTGCAAGGCAGAAGTACTTGAATCGAGTTTGGTTTGAATTGGATATTCAACTTTTTCTTAAATTTTTCAAATCTGTTGACTTGGACCTCAATCAATTCAATTCTTTATTACTTTGAGCAAATGATGCTCATCAGTACAAATCTATACTATTAAACCAGAAGACTTCATTTTGTGTGTCGCTTCTCTTCCTTCCACAGTAAATCAATCATCATGCCTCTGTGTCCTTTAGGTAACATGCATAGTCGCATTTGTCATCCATTCTTATGATTATTCAGATTGAGTTATTTTGGGAGAAAAACGACAAAAAAGGAGTCCGGATATGATTCCGTTATCGGACTAACTTTTAGTCATAGATAGACTTCCGGTTTGAAACATGCACAAATACAACCAATGGTGTGATAGATAACAAAAATGAAAAAATGAATAAGCCATTCAGAGCGTTCTCCATATCATGATGTTTAGATCGCAAGAACCACAACTATTATACCCAGTCTTTATAGAGAAAAATAATTTTTCGCGTCTATATACATGTAAACTACGATTATACTACTTGAATATATAGAGACTCTCTGTATTCTTTCTACTGTTTTCTTTGAATATTTACTATTTAAGAGGTCATACAAGTTGCATATATATTTAAAAAGTAAAACGTGACACAAGTGCAACCAATCATAATTTTTTTATGATGGATAACAAAAATGAAAAATGAATAAACCATTCAGAGCGTTCTCCATATCATGGTGTTTAGATCGCAAGAATCACAACTATTATACCTCCTTATAGAGGACAATTATTTTTCGCGTTTATGTACATGTAAACTACGATTATACTACTTTAATATATAGAGACTGTCTGTATTCTCTCTACTGCTTTCTTTGAATGTTTACTATTTAAGGGGTTATACCACTTGCATATATATTAAAATAAGTAAAACATACTCAACTTCATCTAAAACTACTTCGACCAATAACTTTAACCGGCAGCGGAACAGACGGACGGACGGACGGACGACCAAACAAACGAACACACGGATGCACATATTAGAAAACATAATGCCCATAAATGGGGCATAAATTGTTGAAAGGGAAAATACTGATTTGGCAAAAATGAAAGTAAGGTAGAGATTAGAGGCAGGCAGGACCTTTTTCGAGACGTCGGGATTGGTGTTTTTAAGCTCGGGATTTGGGGATTGATCCATACGGGATCGGGAATATATTTTTCGATTTCGGGATCAGGACCCCTCCGACCACCCCTCAAATAAGCCTTGTCGGTCTTAGTCATTTATACATGATTCATATCCTACCATTGGCATGTTAATAAGGCTCTCAAAATAAAAAGCAGTGATGGATTGTCCTAGAAGCATATTTTATTAGACTAATAATGGTCTATATATAAACAGTTACATTTATTTCATGTTTGAAACGGTGCAAATTTTTAATTTGATTTGACTTAAAATTACCAACAGAAGCATTGTAGCAAATGGGAAGATTAATTGTGGTCTGAGGCCAGACACACGAAAATATTTGAATTTAACAGAAAGGAAACACATATCGGACATTGGAAAAAGGGAGAGGGAAATGGGAGAGATCTTTTGATACCTTTTATGAAATTTTCCATACATAATATCTTTTACAAAAAATCATCCAACAACAGTTCGCAAGCTGTATATGCCCGCGATTTCGCGGGTGTGTTCTAGTATAATATATGCAAATACAATATATCATAAAACATACATAAAACATACATAACTGATAAATGAATACATCCGAGAAGAATAATAATCTATATTAAGTATTGGTATGACATGTCTGTTCTACGTTTAAATGCATGGAAAAGAAATTTACAAAGTTACATTTTCTGTGCTCAACAACTGTATAAGCTTAAATGACGATGGACGCAGTGGACGCTTATAATAATATGGCTTAATATACTGTCTCCTAAATGCATTATAACAATCACACTGTAAAATGAAATAAAACTCGTCTTCTATTGTATTTAAAGTACAGAGAGTGCATTTTCTTTCAGATCTATTAACACCGTGATATCGTCTTGTTTCAACAAATAAGTTATGTGAAGACAATCTTATTCTCGTTAGATAAACTCTAAAAATCACATGTTTAGTAAGGTTAAATTGTAAATAAAACATTATTTACACAGTATTTATGTAAAAAAACACTTTGGCGAGCCATCCAATAATCGATTCAAATATTGATTAGCTGGATCAAATATTCTAGTTTTGATAAAATACTTCGGAGTGTCATTTACAACTCAAAAATCTTGGTTATACCAGAAGTCATTCAGACCCAAATTAAACAATAAAAACTTCAGTTGATAAATCTAACTATTTCTGTTATTACATAGACCAAAGAGTAGAAAACACCCGAAGGCCACCAATGGGTCTACAACTCAGCGAGAACATCCCGCACCCGGATGCGTGCTACAGCTGGCCCCTCATCTTTAGTGTTGTTTTTTTGTTGTAAACCTGCATATATAACCTTTTATTCGTATCAATAGATTGTAAAGGTAAAGAATAGTGTTTCACTGTGCGTTTTATTGTGTGTTTGTTTATTCCACATTGGATATAGGTATGGGTGAAGGGTTCTGATCTTACAAAACATGTTTAACCCAGCGACATTTTAGCGCCTGTCCCAAGTCCGTAACATATGTAGCCTTTGTTAGTTTTGTGTTGTTTTTAAATTTTGGTTTATGCGTAAGTTTCTCAATTTAGCGCTAGCGTTAAAGATCCACATAAAAAACTGTGCTGTTCCTTCACAGTTTATCAAGGATTTGTATAGTGAGATATACAAATCCTTGAGTTTATTTATGCCGAATTAGAACTTGAAATTATGTTTCTCTTTTAATGTTTAAAACCATTATGTTCACACAAAGCGATTGGATCAAGGATCAACTTTTAAATTCCATACAAGATGGATAGAATGATTAATTCTAATAATTAAAACTAATTATGATCTAGTGACGTCTTACACAAGTATCTTTTAGGTTGATTAAAAGTTGTATTACTGTGCAGTTGAAATTTTTCTCACATATATTTTGTGTGTTAACTGCGGCTATAGAGTTTCGTGTACGGCAATTAGTAGCTTTGCAATATTAAGTGTCTCTGTGAAGACTTTGGGGAGCAATTATTTTAAAAATAGGAATTGTTAGTTCTGCATCGCCGAATTTTAACGTAACTGAAGGATCCCTGTAGAAAACGACCAATTATTTAGAGAAATGTACTGCATAGCAGATAATATGAAACAACTAGGTTAACTCATTTTACTCATGATAATAAAAAGGAAGTAAATGGTATTTCCATGCACAATAACATTCAAAGTACCAGATCGGGAGATTTAAGGCACTAGAAACATTGCCAAACTGCAAATTCGATATGTTTGATAAATTCAGTCATTTTGTATACAAATAGATCTTCTTTTTAAATTATTGATCCCTCTAATTCAAATAGAAAGCATACCTAAAGGTTTACCATTTATTTATGAGAGTGTTTTGTCTGCAAAATACATTGATATAAAAAAGAAGATTCTAGTGACAATGATACAACTCTCTATCCAAGTCACAATATATGAAAAGTTAACATTTATTGGTCAAAGTATGGCCTTCAAAACAGAACCTTGGCTCATACCGAACAGCAAGCTATAGAGGGCCGAATTTAAACCGATTAATTAACTCTTTGAATATTACTTCCGTTTGAACTATATGCCCTTAAATGAGCAGTAATTGAATCGTTAATAATTGATGATTATTGTTGTGTAGTCTACGGTCGTAAATATTTACTTAGTACTTCCAGTACAATTTTGCTTTTCACAAATTGAAATATTTGCCACTGAACATTATGCCATCAACAATTATTTTATCTGAGTACAGTGCTCGATACCTCAAATCCAGTATTTTGATTAGTGGAATTATGAGTCTGAGAATGATAATCGCACTTAATTTATTTTATAACTTCAATGCATTTTGGAATTCACATTAATAAAATATTTGACTGTGACTTTCCTTTAATTTACATAAAAGTTAATTTATGAATTCTTGTCATTTTTTAAAGCTATTTGTTTTCTATGGAAAAGGGATTCTTAGGATTTTTCATAAGTTGTTGCAAAGTGAAACATATATATGTATCAGCAGCGATTTGTAACGATGGAGCCTTTCTCGACGGGATAATTAATCCATAGACGCGTTAAATAATAACATTGGCAACTGTACGTAAATCTTCATACTAATATCAACACAAACATTTCTATATACTATACAGTAGAATGCAGGTTATGTGCGTTATAGTCAATTTTTTATACAATCATGTACGCATTTTTCCATATTCATATTGTTTCTTTTTATTATATTTATTTCTTTTATCGTTTTATTTACACCAATTTATCAGTAAGTACACTGTGAAATTTGTCGCTGATAAACCATTACAAAATAGATTCAAGAAGTAGGGTCAGCTTCCCTTCAATTCATATCTTAAAGTATAATATCTCATATGTATATATACTAGGTACTAGGATGTAAAGACATGTTAAGTTGTGTTTTGTCATTGTATAGTCTGCAAATTACACTCTCCCAGAAACAGTGGCGGATCCAGGAGGGGGGGGGGGGGGGGGGGTTCGGGGGTGCGCACCCCCCCTTTATTTTTGCCGATCAATGCATTTGTATCGGGACATATGTTTTGCATAATTGAAATTCACCAAGTTCCTCATTTAGCATATTGAGATCATATTGAGATCATATTGAGATCATATTTAGATCTGTTCAAATCTAACTGGATCTTTCACTCCAAAATTTGGTTTCACTTATGGGTCACCTTAACGTTTACATCACCATTTACTTTGACAAATGGTCAGTCATAGTCCATTTAAACATCTGTCACATGAACCGATATAAGGGGAATGCAACAACGTTATTCTTATCGTGTGAACGATTGAACAAAGAGTACCATGCTGCTATAGACAAGTTGATATCTTGAATGTAGAACTTCCAGTGGTATTTCTAATCGCAGTGTAGACATATAATGGTTGATTGATGATTTTCCTTGATGAGGTTAAACTGTTCATACAGTACGTCTTGTCTGTGTTTTATGATGACTATGCATCTGTTGTTTTCTCATTGTATCTCTGGCGGGTGGTACTAAGTGAAAATAATTCTAAGTCAAAGCATTCTTACTGTTTCTTCACCAATTCTAAGGTTATAACACACATGTGTATCTCTGGCGGGTGGTACTAAGCGAAAATAATTCTAAGTCAAAGCATTCTTACTGTTTCGTCACCAATGCTAAGGTTAGAACACACATGTGTATCTATGTATATTTTCCTTTCAAAAAACCAAATGCAATTCATACTTCGAAAAAGATTTGTCTTTTTTATTTTCTTATTGATTTTTTTATTTTGGAAAAAAGGGGGTCTATGAAAACAGTTCCCAAAACCATAAAACACGAACTTATTGGTGTTTGAACTTGTTTTGTTGTGTTCGGTGATTAACACTGTCTATTTCAAGTCTAAAAGGGATTTGGAAACGACCATTTAGCTTCAGGGGGGTATGTTTTTCCCCATAATAATACTCTGACTCCAAATTTGAGGAAAGATTATTTTGGTCAAGCAGATGACAAAAAGAAATTGTTGCTCTGCTAGATTGTTTTTTCCTATCCTTCTTTGAAGTTTGTGTGAAGCTCGAAAAGAATGCACATACATCTTAATCTGTCCAGCATACACAAACAAGACACAAGGTTAAGATATATATTATGATTGCCAGCCAGTTCACCTTTGGTTTTCACATGGCGGAACGTTTAACCGTTTGTTGTAATTTGTTGTTACTACAGAATTAATTAATGTATAGTTTTGATTGTACGCAAATAAGTATTCTCTGAAAATACACCATTGATTAAAGAAAAATATAAACAGATATGAGATATAATAGATAATGAAATCATGGAATGTGTCAAAGAGACAACAACCGGCAGACCAAAGAGCAAAACACAGCACAAGGCCACCAATGGTTTTCAATGCAGCGATTAAATCCCGCACACGGATGTATGCCTCAGCTGACTCCTAAACAATTTTGCGAAATAGTTCCTTAGGGTATCTTGTTTATAAATTTTATCCGAAGTTTTGATCCATCAACAAACATGGCCGCCATGGCTAAAAATAGAACATAGGGGTCAAAAACAGTTTTCGTCTATACCTCAAATACTAAAACTATTATAGCAAATCTGACATGGGGTAAAATTATTCAATTGGTAAAGATCTGTTAGCTCTGAAATTTTTAGATGAATCGAACAACCCATTGTTGGGTGGCTGCCACTATATTGGTAGTTTTAAGGAAATTTTGCAGTTTTATGCCCCATTTATGGGCACTATGTTTTCTGGTCTGTGCGTCTGTCCATTTGTTCACCTGTCCGTTCGTCTGACCGCTTCAGGTTAAAGTTTTTGGTCGAGGTAGTTTTGATGAAGTTGACGTCCAATCAATTTGAAACTTAGTACACATGTTCCCCATGATATGATCTTTATAATTTTAATGCCAAATTAGAGATTTCACCCATTTCCGCGGTCCACTGAACTCAGAAAATGGTAGTGCGGATGGGGCACCCGTGTACTGGGAACACGTTATTGTTTGTTTTTATCTTGAATATCATTATAGATAGATATAAATTGTAGACAGCAATAATGTTCAGTAAAGTAAGATATTTAAAAAAGTTAACACGACTCTACTACTGGGTATCTTGCAATACCATATTTCTCTAATGTTAAGCTTGAAACTTCAGAGAATCAATTAGGACGCACGAAGTTTATAACGTGTTAAATTGTTTTTATTTTTTAAAAACTCTCGGCAAGCTTCGTGTTTTAATGTTGTAAATTAAAATATCTCGAATTAAAATATTTTGTATCAGACTTAATACTGTGATTTACCTAACAAAAATATGCATTTTAATGCTCTCGCTAGTGACTAAATGATATGTTAAAAAAGATATGATATAGATATAAGATACTTTCTTTCTATTCCTTAAAAACCTCGCAAGAAAACATCTCTTAAGGTGGTACCTACACTACAGGGATATAACTCGGTAAAATCAGCAGAATGTTTTAATGACGTTGTGTTGTTAAGGGAATATTAAACATCTCAATGATCAAAATAGGTGTTTTTCAAACTGCTATATAACCAGTGTAATTTTTCTGATTAAACGGTTGGTTCAAATTTTTTGATTTTTTTATATTTTTGATAAAGGGTCAAAGTAAATACTGTGTCAATATTTTATGAAAATTAAACGAGCCAAATTAATTTTAGTAAAAGTGTTGGGTACCACCTTAACTGTATTTATTGTTATCACAACTGGTATAGAAGGAGCACCTCTTATTTTATCCCATCTTCTATATGTTATAAAAATGGTAAACTCCCAGATAATTGATAAAATAAAAATCCAATGAAAGATAGGTACAGACGTGTTCGGTAGTATACCAGATGTCTTCTTATACAAACGATCGATTTATAGTAATATAACTGGCCACAGACCACAATTAATTCCTCTATCAGTTCTTTATAACGTTTTGCATCATTAAAAAAAATGCACCATGCACTTTTGTCAATTTTTTTGTGTGTGTAATGTATAGTCCTAGTCCAAATATATATCCAAATTCAGAAAGATTGAACAAATCACTTTTACAAATTTAGCCAATACACATCTATACCCCTATTGACAAGTCAAGAGATGTTCCGAAAACTGTAAATATTACCTTTTTGCACTTGGCCTAATCACTCATTCCATATCAAAATCAGTTTAAATACAACATTCAAAAATTTATTTCACCTCTCTTCTTTCATTTCCACTCAAAAAAATCTAAGAAATGACTGAGGAAGGAAAAGAAAAAAAATTAATGAAAAATACACTCTAATTAAAAGGAACTATATACGTCAACGAAAAGCCGGGTCATTAATTGTGGTCTTGGGCCAACTAATAGTATACTTTTACTATACAGTTTGTGCTATTGTTATTCTCTTCTTTATTTTTTTTGTCTATTTTTCTCTTTTCTTAAATTGTTATGTTCCTTTTCTGTAGATTTGGCCAAGCATTCTCTATTCGATAGTTTTGTGGCACATTATTCTCTCTTCTTTATATTTAAGCACTCCATTATTCTCTTTTCTCTGTTTTATTAGGCTATTTTTCTTAAATATTTTGCCAATTTGCTGAAGATTTGGATTCTGTAAATCCCACCGAGACTTTCGTTTGCAAACACACGAAACTGCTAATGACGAGTTATTTCTAATATAAAAAAGAAGATGTGTTATGATTGCCAATGAGACAACTATCCACAAAAGACCAAAATGACACAGACATTAACAACTATAGGTCACCGTACGGCCTTCAACAATGAGCAAAGCCCATACCGCATAGTCAGCAATAAAAGGCCCCAATAAGACAATGTAAAACAATTCAAACGAGAAAACTAACGGCCTTATTTATGTAAAAAAATGAACGAAAAACAAATATGTAACACATAAACAAACGACAACCACTGAATATACAGGCTCCTGACTTGGGGCAGGCACATACATAAATAATGTGTCGGGGTTAAACATGTTAGCGGGATCCCAACCCTCCCCCTAACCTGGGACAGTGGTATAACAGTACAACATAAGAACGAACTATAAAAATCAGTTGAAAAAGGCTTAACTCATCAGATGGACAAAAATATAAGTGGACGTGGCCGGGTACTTATACATCCCGACACAAAAAGACACAATGAACAGATCTGAGAGTACTCGCAGTTATCTGACAGCTAGTTCAAAGCCACTAACAACTAATAAAAAAATCATGCATCTAAGACTAAACTATCAATCCGTACACATCCAACATCCAATGGATTTAGTGTAAAGACATCCTAAACAGCCAGAGAAAAACATGACCTTGTGCAATGCCAAGTTACAGGTATCGACAGATTGTAGATCCATGAATATGTATATATATATAACATACTAGTAAAATTTAGTTAGCTTTTAATCTACTGATAACAAAATCAATATTTATTCCAATAAAAACAATATTCAATGATCTTATTACGGTGTTGAATAGGTAACCTTTTAGAATAAGTTTTTTTTTAAAGGAGCGACAAGTTTACATGGATCATTTCTAAATTTCCGGGCACGGTTAACAACATTTCCGTAAAAATGAGGATGTGCTATCCCGTTTGAAATAAGTTTTCTACAGGTACATCCAAACTTCAAAACCAAATCTTTATATTTATGGAAAAATTTAGTAAAGGTTTTCAGTAATTTATGGTAACGATATCCCTGGCTTAATAATTTACCAGTAATACATAGGTTGCGTTCGTTAAAATCAAAAACGTCACAACAGACACGGGCATAGCGAACAAGTTGTGAAATATAAACACCGTAAGATGGTGCCAAAGGAACATCACCATCTAAAAAAGGAAAATTAACAATAGGGAACGAAAAATCGTCTCTTTTGTCGTAAATTTTAGTGTGGAGTTTTCCATTTAAAACCGAAATATCTAAATCCAGGAAAGGACAGTTATTACCGAATAAATTTGATTTATTTAAAGTAAGTTCCTTGGGGTAAATTTCAGCAGTATATTGAGAAAATTCTTGATTATTTAACGAAAAAATATCATCAAGATAACGGTAAGTGTTGTTGAATTTAATAGTCAAGATAAAGACACTTATTTCTTAAGCACACTCGTGTATAGCATGTTGACAATTACATTAACATTGTAGATTTGGCCAATTATTCTCTATTCTATAAACCCCATCCATACTCTCATATACTAACACAGAAAACAGCTAATGACATTCAAGTTGTTTCTAATAGACCGATAAAGGCACTTCTTTTTTATGAACTCTCATGTATAAAATGGTGACAATTACATTAACATTGTAGAATTGGCCAATTATTCTCTGTTCTACAAACCCTATCAAGTCTCTCTTATACCAATACATGAAACTGGTAATGCCAAGTTATTTTAATAGACAGATTGAAGTTCTTTCTTAAGAACTCTAATGTATAAAATGGTTACAATTACATAAACATTGTAGATTTGGACAATCATTCTATATTCTATAAACCCCATCCATACTCTCATATACTAACACCAAAAAAAAAAACGGCTAATGAAGAGTTATTTTAACAGACAGATAAAGGCACTTCCTTCTTAAGCACACTCGTGTATAGAATGGTGACAATTGCATTTAAAACATTGTAGATTTGGCCAATTATTCTCTATTCTATAAACCCTATCCGCCTCTCTTATACTAACACACGAAACTGTTAATGACAAGTTGTTTCTAATAGACAGATAATGGTACTCCTTTCTAAGAGCTCTCCCTGTATAAAATGGTGACAATTACATTACCATTGTAGAATTGGCCAATTATTCTCTGTTCTATAAATAAAATTGAGAATGGAAATGGGGAATGTGCCAAAGAGACAACAACCCGACCATAGAAAAAAACAACAGCAGAAGGTCACCAACAGGTCTTCAATGTAGCGAGAAATTCCCGCACCCGGAGGCGTCCTTCAGCTGGCCCCTAAATAAATATATACTAGTTCAGTGATAATGAACGCCATACTAATTTCCAAATTGTACACAAGAAACTAAAATTAAAACAATACAAGACTAACAAAGGCCAGAGGCTCCTGAATTGGGACAGGCGCAAAAATGCGGCGGGGTTAAACATGTTTGTGAGATCTCAACCCTCCCCCTATACCTCTAGCCAATGTAGAAAAGTAAGCGCATAACAATACGCACATTAAAATTCAGTCGAAATGATGTCCGAGTCTGATGTCAGAAGATGTTACCAAAGAAAATAAACAAAATGACAATAATACATAAATAACAACAGACTACTAGCAGTTAACTGACATGCCAGCTCCAGACTTCAATTAAACTGACTGAAAGATTATGATTTCATCATATGAACATCAGGCACAATCCTTCCCGTTAGGGGTTTAGTATCATACCATCATAACATATATGAGAAGAACATAACCCGTGTCATGCCAACAACTGGTTTTTGAATAAATGTGTTTAGTTCCGATGCAAAGACCCTATAAGTGAATCAATATTAACGCCAAAATATGCAATCATTAATGACCTGACAACAGTATCGTAACTATATCCCTTCTTAATAAGTCTATTCAAAGGTTTTGTTAGTAACCCTATCAAGTCTCTCTTATACCAACACACGAAACTGTTAGTTGAATAGACAGATAATGTACTCCTTTCTAAGAGCTCTCATGTATAAAATGGTGACAATTACATTAACACATTCTACTACTCTGTGACACTTATTTCATGTAACCTTTCTGATGATCATCATGATTATAAATAGATTTCATGGCGACAACAGACTACTCGACTTGACGATTGTTCCATTTATTGCTTCTTATTATACACCCCGCTAAAAAATGCCATTAAAACATCATTATCCTCTTTCAGTCTATTAAGAACGTTTATACTTATAGTTTTAGATGTAAGTCTAAAATAATTGGTTTTCCTTTTTTTTTGTATTTTTTCATTTAAGAATTTAGAAAGGTTAATTATGAGTACATTGCAATTACATTGTTCTAACCCCAATTTGACAATAACACTTCCCATGCAATTGATTGAATTGTCAATTGTTTTTGGACGTTGTAAAATATTCCGAATGCTTTAGTGTACACTTTTGAAAAACAAAAAGGTAAGATTGCATCACAAAATCTTCTTTTAAAATGGCTAATTAATAAAAAGATGTTGTATCGGTTCATAATATCGAGCTTAAATTCACATCAACATCATTGAAGTCGCATCATGTAATATCGAGCTTAAACTCACACAGACGTTTGCGATACTTTTTAATTTTTTAAATGGAAAGGTACGAAAAAAGAATGTACAACACATTCTTCTAATTGAAGTTTCTTTGTCGGGAAGTGGTGACCGTCAAATATATGATCAGGGTTGTACTAACATGAAGTAGTCTCGCCATAAATATTCAAGAAATATTTGCCACTGGACATTAACCAAATGGTGACTCCTACATGCACATTTACCATGTGTATATTTATACGTTTTTAACGACGACATTTGTTTTGCACGTTCATTTTACATTAAGGCGGGCTACTTATTGCTTCGAATGTATGAACGATATATTTAAGAACACATTAGCATGATTAACCAGAGTATTTACAAATTTACCTTGCTAGGTATTACACCCACCTTAACAAAAACAATCTTAAGAACATTCTATTAATGGGGCTTTAATGACTGGCATCAAAGACATATCCATACTTGTATACCTCCAAATAGTTCTTATTTTCTAATTAAAAGCAGGTATAACAGACCACGAAATGAACCAACTTCTGTAAGAAAGCAATAATGGGTTTATAATAAAAGACAAGTACACCAACTGACTTGCTCGTTTTTTGTTATGTAACTACCACATGTTTTTCACTTTTATGCGTTGAATCACATGAATGTATTCTTTGGGTCTATATACCTCCTCTGTCATTGTTAATCTTGTTTGTTGCTGTCGTTTAGATGCTTCTACAGGTAAGGGACGACATCAAAAGATCAATGTAAGATAAAAAAAAAAACTTAATTCAAATAGTTTGGGGGTGGGGTTGGGGTTGGGGGTTGAACTGCAGCAAGATTATGGTTATCCGACATTGATTTTTACATATATATCCATATGGGTCAATCAATTTTTCCCAAATTAAGTTAAGAGGGGGTGGGGTGTCAGTGAAAAAACTATGTGAATTAAGTTTTTTATCCTTCATTGAACTTTTGGTGTCATCCCTAAGACATGTCTACAACAAGCGTTTATCTTTTATTTTTCTTAATCAAATATGACCTTTGAACAGTATAAAGTAAACTTAAAAAAAAACTAAATAAAACTCCGAGGAAAATTTAAAACTGAAAGTCTAGAATCAAATTACAAAATCAAAAGCTCAAATACATTAAACGAATGGTTAACAATGGTCACATTCCTGACTTGGTATAGACATTTTCGTATGATCTTTTTTAAAAAAAAAATATGATTTTTTTTATTCAATATTATGATACTTCATAGTAAAATAGCACAGTTTGATATATGAACTCGATTTTTTTAGCAGATAATTTGAATAATAATTTTGCATTATACAATTCTCAAAAGCTTTTAAACATTTGAGAATTACAAAATAATATACTTACTATTGAACACAATAGGTATTTGAGACTATAAAACAAGAGGAAATGTATGGTACGATTGCCTATGTAGACGACTATACAATCTCGAGCAGCTATCAACTGACAGGAATGAAGGCCAATCAAAGGCCATCGCACTGCTTTCAACAATAAGCAAAACCTGTCGTTTGTATATAAAGCAGTTAAAGGATTCGGCATGACATAATAGCGGGAAAAAAAAAAAAAAAAAAATAATAATAAAAAAAGAACACCAGCGGCATGATTTAAACTCACATATCTGTTACAAAACACTACAACGGTGGGTTCGAGTTTCACATAATCCAAATAAAAGTCATAACGAGTTGAAGAACTCAACTTACTGTATTACATTATTTTTAACGATACGTATTTTCCGTAGAAAGTACTTGATATATATTATAATTTTAATAGTACAAATTTTGGCGTAATTGTTTTCAATATTACCTGAAGATGCTTAAAATCATTTTGTTATCTCTTTCTAAATGCCAATGTTCTCTCAGTTATTTCTGATCAAAAGGTCATATGTATATGGGAGATTAGTTTGGTTAATGTAACTAATTAGTTTACGTCATAATAGCTCTATTCCCTTGCCAAGTGGATAAGTTATGGAAAAGAACTTCAGAACTTTCCGTTCTAACAATTAAAAACCATGAATCAATTGTCAAAGAACTTAACAACGACCTCGTTTGACCTATTTGCATAGTGACGTCAATCAGCGCTTTACACCTGTCGAGGCAGACGTCATAAAGTATCTTCCCGTGATGTAGTATAGGTAAAAAATGTCTGCACATGATTAAGTTTTATCGTGGCACTATGTGAAACTTTTTCATTTGGATTACATAAATATTTTGTGTCTTATGTGCTATACATGTTATATATATCAGGGATGTTGATGTGTATAATCTGATTAGGATAAAAGTCAGAAACCAGTAGGTGCAAGTTATATTCATCAACGCAAATGTTAAATTTATTAATAACGTCATACAGAAATATTTATGTATATATAATATGATAATCTTAAAAACATTTTCTCTATTTAAACGATCTAGACAACCACTAATCAAAAATTTGTTAAAAGATGGAAATATTGGAAGGGCGTCGATGAAGGTGGTTTAATATCATTTTTCTGCAATTTACATGCTATTTGAAAATAAATTCCACCGTGCATTATTGATATTGATACATCGAATGTTCATTGTTCAAAATCCTGTTAATCCGTCAACCAATAAAGATTTAGTTGTGAGCGAGAAAAAGAGAATAAAAAATTAGTTAATATTTTTAAATAAGATAATTTGGAAAAACAATATAAAAAAAATAGTGTAAAACTTATAAAAATAAACTTATGACTATCATAAAACCATCATAAGACACTCTCGTGTAGTCCTGTCATTATGACCAAACTTACGAGATGTCATGATTTAGGACCACTTTGTATAACCCAGTTAGGACTAACATAATTCTCTAGACCATCATAAGACAGCTTTGAGAAACTGGCCCCTGATGCTTAGCATTTTCGATGTAGGTTCGTTAAAAAAATACTTAAAACAAAACAAATGTAGTTTGTCGTGCTTTGATTTAGTCGAACCTTAACGTCTTACGAAATATGGATTGTGATGGCAATTTAGATCAAGATTAAAAATGTCTAATTTAAGACTTGAAGATTTTTTTACCTTTGCATGTCAATAGAACAGCTTTAAAAACTATTATAGACAGATGAGTAAAACCTGTTCTGATTGGCTATGCTACATTGCTATTCATTGTTTGATTACATCCATGTAAGATATGGTAAGCTCATCAAGGTCACGTGTTACTTTTACAACATAGACGCAGACGTATCTTTGGCGCTTTAGTTGCTGTTAACAAGAAGCCTCGTCTGAAAGTGAGTCACGTGATGAGCCGAAATGTGCTGAAGTGATTGTTTTAGTTGTGCCTTTTAATATCATTTTTACTTTTCACTACTATTTTAAATCAAACCAACTGTTGTTTAAACTTTTTCTCGAGATTTGTAATTGCATTACTCAAATGAAAATAACATGGGTATAACTTGTTGTTTTTCTCGATTTTTTTTCAATCATTTCTATTAATATTAATTTGATTATGTATTTTGGCATAAAACTGCGTTTATTTCTTTATCTAAATTCATTTAGTATATTCATCATTTCTGTTTTAATAACCATATTCCTGGAACATCTGATAATCGCTAACCTCCCTTGAATTACAAACTGTCAAAGAAAGACAACTCTCCTCACAAAAACAAAATAATATATACTTTATAGTACGAAAGTTCCAAAAGGAAACTGAATATTAAGTCTTACTCTGTCTACGAGGAAATAACATAAAAAATGTTGAAAAAAGTGTTCTAGTCATCTATAATAATTTAATTTCAAATTCCATGATCAAGTAGTAAATATTGAAGAAAAAACCAGCTGACAACGTCACGTTCACTTGACGCAACGTCGTTTAGCTGATAGAAAAATACGTTCAGCCAATTAGAAGGCGTGTTACATTTAAAATAAAATTAAAAACAAATTAAACTTATAGTGAAGGAACAGTCTAAATATGATTTATCATTGGTTGACTGATTGATCACGGTTTGCTAAACGTGCAGTGGAAAATATTTCTTGTATGATTGGAACTTGAATTGAAACGGACTTACCTATGTATTAATGAAAGTGAACACTATATTTATCTTAAGTGAATATGCAAAATAATGTTTCATTGAAAGCATCCTGCTGACTTCATGAAAAATGTGAGGACCTTTATAAAAATTATAAATAAGATATGAAATACTTTATTGTCTGGGAATCGGTTTTGACACGCTATTATGAAAGAAAGGGCTTCACATCTTGAATAACTTAAGGATCCAGTATTATATTTTACCACAACATATTTGTACAGAGTTAATAGTGTAATATACAACTATATAACATTGATAACGAGTTACACGTGTGAAACAATCGTCTAATCAGGTGTTTGTTTATTAGATATTGTTGATATTTATTAAAGCAAACAACTGCAAGACGTACTGACGGTGCTATGTGCATATTAATCATACATGTTTGTTGCTTACTGACCAACGGAATTAATTATGATACAGCTTTGTTTTCATCTTAGCCAATTTGTAGAGCTGTCAATCATCCCGTACTATTGACGTTTGTTTGACGGGTAATTGGTCAACCTACATATGCCACACGGGAATTAACGTTATATATTACTGAAATGCAAATGGAATAATTAAGATAAATAACTGTACAAGAAAGAAAAAATAAAGCAACTCTTTAAAGTGTGACAATTGTTAATAATAACTGAACAATTTTGGGGTAAAGAGTAACTTTAAAAGTATGACATTCAAAAGTCTGATTTAAGGGGCCCGATGGCACGGCCCCCTTTATGGAATGAATTTCGTTGATTATTTAGGGAATCTTCGGAGCGGGCCCACTCTAATGCATTCAGTTATCCACTGATAATTATAATTAGCCGTGTACACAATAGAAAAAAAAAAGAGAACAACTCTTTAAAGTATGAACATTCTAAAGAAGTTTCTCTTGAAGATGATATTTTGGCTCTCAATAATGACGACTTCAGTATGTATATTAAAGAAATTTATCCTGCTGAACTTACTTTAAATAAAGCTAATAATAACAATGACCACTGTCCTTTCCTCGATCTTGATATCTATATCACTAACGGAAAGCTGAATACTAAAATTTATGATAAAAGAGATGATTTTTCATTTCCTATCGTTAATTATCCATTTTTAGATGGTGACGTTCCCTTGTCACCATCTTACGGTGTTTATATATCTCAACTTGTACGATTCGCTCGTGTATGTCACACTAACAATGTTTTAGATTTAAACAGTGAGAAATATGTATTACTGAAAAATTATTACACCAGGGTTTTCGATATCACAAACTAGTCAAAACATTTACTAAATTCTATCATCGGTACATGTATACGGACATCATTCGTTAATATAGCTCAACATGCAGACTTCTTATACGTTCAGGTATTTCACATCCAATTTTTTATGGAAATATTCTTTATAAAGCACAAAGGTGTCAGTATTCACCTCAAAAACTAACAAAACCTTTGAATAGACTTATTAAGAAGGGTTATAGTTACGATACTGTTGTCAGGTCATTAAAGATTGCATATTTTGGCGTTAATATTTATTCACTTATAGGGTCTTTGCATCGGAACTAAACACATTTATTCAAAAACCAGTTGTTGGCATGACACGGGTTATGTTCTTCTCATATATGTTATGATGGTATGATACTAAACCCTTAACGGGAAGGATTGTGCTTCATATGATGAAATCATAATCTTTCAGTCAGTTTATTTGAAGTCTGGAGCTGGCATGTCAGTTAACTGCTAATAGTCTGTTGTTATTTATGTATTATTGTCATTTTGTTTATTTTCTTTGGTTACATCTTCTGACATCAGACTCGGACTTCTCTTGGACTGAATTTTAATGTGTGTATTGTTATGCGTTTACTTTTCTACATTGGCTAGAGGTATAGGGGGAGGGTTGAGATCTCACAAACACGTTTAACTCCGCCGCATTTTTGCGCCTGTCCCAAGTCAGGAGCCTCTGGCCTTTGTTAGTCTTGTATTATTTTAATTTTAGTTTCTTGTGTACAATTTGGAAATTAGTATGGCGTTCATTATCACTGAACTAGTATAAATTTGATTAGGGGCCAGCTGAAGGACGCTTCCGGGTGCGGGAATTTCTCGCTACATTGAAGACCTGTTGGTGACCTTCTGCTGTTGTTTTTTTTCTATGGTCGGGTTGTTGTCTCTTTGGCACATTCCCCATTTCCATTCTCAATTTTATCTCTATTCGTCTTTCACTCAAAAGGCTTCTCAATTACTGTCAGTTGACGTCGGAATACAAAGATCAAAGTCAAATTAGTTAAAAAGTGTCCCCATCATTATCAGACAGCTCACGTATTGCTTTGATTTTCGAACGAAAGGAAACATCGTGTAAAGATAAACTTTTTCCCTCTAGAAAGTGTTTCTATTCTGGGGTTTTAAGTGGCGACACCTGCTGATTACATTTCTGTAGAATTATTATGTTTTTGTCCAGAATAGTCGTCATTTTTCTAACATCTGTTTCTGTTTGGTTGTTGTATGTTCCACATGTTCTTTGCTAATTATTGTAATTTTAGTTATATTATTATTATTATCGCATCATAATAACAAATAATTTATGTGAAAACTACTGTTATAAGTTATATACCAATATCTGCTGGACATTACATAAAATTACATTATGGACAAAATATCATACCGTCCCGTCTAATGGATTCAAACAGTGTAATCTTTTATTACGAAATAAAAAGTAATACAATGTAGTATGATTGCCAATGATAATGAGACACGTATCCATCAGAAACCAAATGACGTAGAAATAAGCAACTAAAGGTCAATGTACGACCTTCAACCATGAGCATAATCAATTCCAAGGAGAAAAATAACGACCTGGTTTATGCACAAAACTATTATTCTTTTATGATTTGCATATAAAGGAGTACGTTTGTATGATTGGTCGAAAGGGCTCCCGGTAGAGGCTCTTGACGTTATTTATTTTTCGATGGACGACTTTGAACGAACTACTTTTTGTAACCAATGTAGACAAGATGCCGGCGACGTGAACAGTTTTTACTTTGCGTTCATCATTAAATTAAATAATAAATACAAATAATTCATTTGAATGATAATAAGATATTTTTTGCAGTTTACTTGTAATCAGGTAGCAAATTCCATAGATTTCATTTTTTTTTGCGTCAACCTGAAATATATTCATAAGCAAGGCAAATTCAATGACAGAAATAAACACTTTACGTGTGATAGAGGTTAAGAGTGCGAAAATCAGTAAATTTGTTTTTAAGGAGCACAGACTTTATTTGGAAGAACAAGATGTATTTTTGTGTGGATTTATCCTTGCAATTTCATGGTCTTAAGTTTTGTTTAATCTATACATGTACGTCATGTATAGCAACAGAATTGAATTAGAACGCGATATATGATCATATATTTTTAACCGTTGCAGTATCAAAGTTCGCAAACCAGAATATCGAATACATTTTTGAAAATAGTGACCCATTTCTATAATTATCTTTATCAGATAACTATAATAAATAAACTGATCATAGATACCAGGACTAAATTTTGTATAAAATTATACGCCAGACGCGCGTTTCGTGTACAAAAGACTCATCAGTGACGCTCGAATCCAAAAATAGTTAAAACGGCCAAATAAAGTACGAAGTTGAAGAGCATTGAGTATCAAAATTCCTAAAAGTTTTGCCAAATCCAGCTTAGGTAATCTATGCCTGAGGTAGAAAAGCCTTAGTATTTCAAAAATTCAAAATTTTGTAAACAGTTAATTTATAAATATAATTTACGATTGCCAAAAGACGATTCAGGAATATGACAGTTGTTTCTTTCCCTTTTATTTAATGTGTTTTAGCTTTTGATTTTACCATTTGATAAGGGACTTTTCGATTTGAATTTTCCTTGGAGTTCGGTATTTATGTTAGCATACTTTGTCCCATCGAACACTAGCTTGCAAACTTAAACATTCATAGATAATATCGAAATTACAGTAATGTAACATCAATGCCAGAAGAATAGTCGGTTAACTAACCAAAGTACGAAAATAACTTAACTAACGTTTCATTTCCCTATTAAAACCCCAGTTAATTCGGTATTTTTGAGTAATATAAGTGACGTTTGATGAAGTCTCCCGCCTTTTACAAACAAACAGATCCCGACTGTTATATAAAAACTAACTTGTCAAAACAAGAAACACGAAGACATGAAAGATACATGGAATCAAAATAAGAAACAGTAAGATACATGGTATCTATTATAAGTAACAGTATTCTTAACAGATTTGTTGACACAGAAGGTACCAGACGCTTACGTACTCAACTGTATGTTTTGAAGCTATCAATCTACAGTCAAACCTGCTCAAGAGACCACCTGTACTAAGCAAATACATGTATTATAAGACCATTAATTTAAGATCTCTCTGTAGTACATTTCATATAAATTAAACCTTTATTGAAAGACGACCTGTCTTAAGAGACAACTGTTTTGCTCTTCCTTAAATGGTCTCTTAAAACAGGTTTCACTGTAATTTGATATTTTTAGCCCTCTGACGAACTCTTGCAGACGACAAGTGTATGCTATTGTTATGTTATTTGCTTGACATAAGACATGTTTCATTAATTTATTTTTTACTTATACATTTTTGTACGTAAACATGATAAACAGTTGCTGATTAAGAGGCCTTGGGTCTCAGTGGTTGTTGTTATTTATTTCTCTACTATATGCACTGCTTGGTGCATTCGACATTCCGCATATTGGAGAGAAAATAACTGCAGCAAACTCTATGAGGTTTAATTGAGTAACAAAACAAATACTTAACACACATTAATTGCTGGAAAAAAAATGACGAATGTCAAATACCGCACTTGTTCAAAGCACTTACCCCATTTTTATTTCAGGTAGTTTTACGATTCTATTGGTTTTGTTAATTACTTTACCAAATATTAGAATTCTGCACAAACTTGACCTTGAAATCAAGTTCTGGAAAATTCAATCTGACTAGAAGATCGGTACCGTGTCCGCGTTTTTTTTCTAATCAGATCGAAGAAAATTAATATCAAATTTTAATTTGGGGAATAGAATCTGATGTTTAGTTTTGCAAGTTTGAATTTGAATTTTTGTTTTTCATGATTTATCTTTTTTTTTTTAAATATTTTATTGCTAGATCTATTTGTTTGATAATTGTTTGTTATTTAAGCCTGGCGTTGTTTTAAGAGAGCGACAGCGATGTAAGCGTAAATTCGGAAATTTGAATGTCCAAGCACGTATTTGTCAACCGACGTACATTCATGGGAAAGAGTTTTGTTGAACTAGATTTTGGCGGGAAAAGTCAAACTCAAAAGTCGAAGAGAACTGTACATAATCAAAACGAGAAACTAAGACCACCAATAGTCTACAAAACACAAAAAAATGAGAATGTGCAACAAGAAATTCACCAAAATGGTAGATAATCGCAGGAGGCAACATGCTACATTTAATTTGTCTATAAGTTCTTTATACCGTTTTATCTCTTGTTGAACTACACTATTGGCGGGAAAAGTCAACGTTAATCGTACAGGTAATCCATAGTGTATGTTGTTTTCTCACAAATAAAGTTCATGCATCATTTACGAACTGAATTCCCGTCACGTGTTACTATAATCATAGTTATAGATGTCTAATATCTTTTTTTCTATTTTTTTTCTGATTTGATGTAACGTTTAACTTAGATCTCATCACTGTTGACATAACTCATAATTTATCTAGAGATGAGAAGAGTCGACTACATGTAAGAGCTCAATCACTCATACAGCATGTATGTTAGTCCATGATTTCATATTTCAGTGAACGTAAAGTAATATCTTTCTCATTCAGTCTGTTCCCAAACATGCTAAATAAAGATATGATTATACTGACAACTACGGAAGCGTATTAGCGCCACACATTTTGCGTTATAACGCAAACCTTTGCGTTACAACGCAAACATTTGCGATATAACGCAAACCTTTGCGTTATAACGCAAACATTTGCGTTATAACGCAAACCTTTTGCGTTATAACGAAAACCTTTGCGTTATAACGCAAACCTTTGCGTTATAACGCAAACCTTTGCGTTAAACGCAAACCTTTGCGTTATAACGCAAACCTTTGCGTTATAACGCAAACATTTGCGTTATAACGCAAACCTTTGCGTTTAACGCAAACCTTTGCGTTATAACGCAAACCTTTGCGTTTAACGCAAACCTTTGCGTTATAATAACGCAAACCTTTGCGTTAAACGCAAACCTTTGCGATATAACGCAAACCTTTGCGTTATAACGCAAACCTTTGCGTTATAACGCAAACCTTTGCGTTGTAACGCAAACCTTTGCGATATAACGCAAACCTTTGCGTTATAACGCAAACATCTTTATTTCAATTATTCATTAAGTTTTGTATATATGTCCGTCTGTCATTCATTTCGGATGTGATTTACTAGTAGATAAAAAAAGAAACATACATACAAGGCCAAATCATTATAATAAATATGCATAGGAATAATGGAATAATTGAAGTGCAATTATACATAAATTAAGACTGATTTGTGCATCAGAAAAGTATATAATTTAACAAGAAAATAGATATAGTATATAGTCATATTAAAATTGAAAGATCAAAAATAATGTCATACAATTGTGAAACCTCCAAGTCAAATAGACAAAATGATCTTTCTGCTTTAAAATGAATTATTAATAAGGAAACATTTTTTTTAAATCTCAGAATATGATCAAGATTCTTTGATAGAAAGTCATTGAATTTTCATTTCAATATAATGAAGTATTTTTAAGATGCTTGGGTAGCAATTTGAATAGAGAGAACATAATTTTATTAATAAAACATCTTCATTCTATACATGTATTGCCAAAGGGTAGCTTGTTTGAATGTAACCTACTTTACACAGTTCTCAAACGAGAGCTTACTTTGGAAGTATATTTATATTCGGTTATAGCTATATTAGCAGGGTTGATTTTTTTCTTAGGTATAACCTCAATTTACTCAATTTTCTTTGTAATATATATACTAGTAGTAACTTGGATATCGTTTTTGGGGACCTTTATTATAGTTTGTTGTTTAGTGTGAGCCAATGCTCTGTGTTGAAGACCGTAATTTGGCCTATGATGGTTTACTTTTACGAATAGTGACTTAGATGGAGAGTTTTCTTATTGGCACTCATACCACATCTTCTTATATTATTCTGCTCATTATTAGTCATTGATATGATCTAATTATTCAAGCAGTTTACTTTGCAATTACTACAAAGGTGATCAATTTTATTATATCCAGCCTCCTCCATTAAAAACTACAGTTTCCTTTGAATCTTAAATAAGAAATAAGATAAAACAAATGTTTGCGTTATAACGCAAAGGTTTGCGTTATAATGCAAAGGTTTGCGTTATGTCGCAAAGGTTTGCGTTACAACGCAAAGGTTTGCGTTATAACGCAAAGGTTTGCGTTATATCGCAAAGGTTTGCGTTATAACGCAAACATAGGAAGAAAAATAAAAAAAAAATGTGTGGCGCTAATACGCTTCCGTAGACAACTACAAACGCATGATTAATTTAAAGAGTTAATATAAAAATAAGAAGATGTGAAATGATTGACAATAACAGAACTCTCCACAAGAGACAAAATGACACAAGAAATTAACAATTTTAGGTCACCGTACATAAGTAATTATTATATTTTACTGTTAAACAAGCTTCAGATTGCATCATAACTTTTTGTCTTATTTTATAGGATATGGTCATGTAGCTCCGAAGACAGACATGGGTAGAATTGTGACAATAGGATATGCTGTATTTGGAATACCTCTGACGTTATTGTGTCTCACTAATATTGGAGATTTAATGGCTACTGGTTTCCGAATGTTATATGCTAAAGTCTGTTGTGGTGTTTGTTGTTTACTTTTTACCCCAAGTAGAAGAAAAATGCAAGATCCGGAAAAAGCGTTAGAAAGTGGAAGTATAGAATATCAAGAAGGCAAAGCAACAGACAAATTTCCAGAGGTGATAAATGTTCCGACTTCAGTTTGTATTTTATTAATGACATCCTATATTTTGTTAGGAACGTTGCTTTTTTCAATATGGGAGGGATGGGACGCCATTACCGGAACCTATTTTTCTTTTATAACTTTAAGTACTATTGGATTTGGAGATGTTGTGCCAGGTACTGCTATGAACCAATGGGCAAACGAAGAAAAACTAGTACTATGTGCTATGTATCTAGTGTTTGGACTCTCTTTAATTGCAATGTGTTTTAACCTAGTACAAGAGGATGTAAAAAATAAATGTAGATGGCTTGGAGCCAAACTAGGTATAATAGATCGTTCAAAGTGACGAGAGAAATAAGTGACTTAACACATACCCTATTCCGTATAGATAAGTCATCTGAAGTGTAAGAGAGATGCGTTCGAACAAAGTTATCTATGTGACTTAACACATACCCTATTCCGTATAGATAAGTCATCTGAAGTGTAAGAGAGGTGCGTTCGAACAAGGTTATCTATATGACTTAACACATACCCTATTCCGTATAGATAAGTCGTCTGACGTGTAAAAGAAGTGTGATAGAATATTGAGGGATCTACCATTTGATGTTTAGGGGTGCGGGACTAGGATGAAATTTGAAAAGTTTTTTTAGTAAAATAAAAGGCAAGACAAGACGAATTTCAAACCAAAAATTTATGTAAAAAAAAGTCAGGATAAACTTATAAAAAATGCAGGATTAAAAAGAGAGAAAAAGTAAAAGGCAGGACAGAGATTACAAAAAAAAAAAAAAAAAATGCAGGACAGAATTTTTCATCCTAGTTCCTTTCATAAAAATTAAATGGTTATCTATGTGCATGTATATTTGAATTATTGTCTAATTATGTTGTTGAAAGGTATGTTCAAAGTTTGAGTGCGATAAAATTTTAACCAGTACTGCAGCATTGTATCTTTAAAACATTGTAATATTTTACTTATCAATCTTTAAGTATGCATGTATTGGTCCAGTATGTTTCTCAACATTATAATTATCAGAAACTAGTTTGATTTAAGAATTGAGAATGCTTCTTTTTGTAAATTCATTGGTGTGTAAAAATGTACAAACGTAAACATGTGCGCACGGTCAACGCTTTTACAACCATGTGAAATTACAAAAAGAAGCATTCAAGTCTTACAATTACTTTGTTAGCTACGATCATAAAAACACGATTTCTATCACGTTTTTCCTTAGCACTTTATTGTGGAAGCTCATGTCATCATGAATGATATACATTTCATTGTGTAATGAATGTTAATTTCAGAATGACACGAGATTGCTGTCAGCCAATCAAATAACGTATAACATAATGAAACATACATGCACAATGTGATTATATGACTTTTTTTATACAAAGTATTTTCTACTTGTAAAAGATAATCCAATGTGCATATCTAATTTTTTTGTATTTTCAGTATTGTACATTTATATTTCTTTTTTTCACAAATGAATTAGTCAAAGGAATTTTAGACAGAAACATTTCAAATACAGTAACGTCAAGTATTTTCAGTCTGTTGATTTGCAACCATTTCTGATCAATAACACACACCATACAACCAGCATTGAAACCATTTCTGATCAATAACACACACCAAACAACCAGCATTGAAACCATTTCTGATCAATAACACACACCATACAACCAGCATTGAAACCATTTCTGATCAATAACACACACCAAACAACCAGCATTGAAACCATTTCTGATCAATAACACACACCATACAACCAGCATTGAAACCATTTCTGATCAATAACACACACCATACAACCAGCATTGAAACCATTTCTGATCAATAACACACACCATACAACCAGCATTGAAACCATTTCTGATCAATAACACACACCATACAACCAGCATTGAAACCATTTCTGATCAATAACACACACCATACAACCACCATTTTCTTCAATGACTTTATTATTTTTATTTTCTTCTTTCAATTTGCTGATATTAACAATTTTCACTTTTGCATATCATCAGTTATGGTCCTTTTTTTCAAATACACTATGTGTAGTTTCTGTGCAATACCGTGGACAGGCGCGGATCCCAAAAAGGGGGGTTCCGGGGGTTGGACCCCCGTTTTTTGGATGATCAATGCATTTGAATTGGTACATGTAGTCGGAACCCCTCCTTTGTCCTGGGTTAGGACCCCCCTTTTAAATTGCTGGATCCGCCCCTGGGGGAAACTGTTCAGCCAATCATTTTCTAAGTTGAATTTGTTGTTTATCATTACAAAATCATTTTAAAGTTTACATTTGCTGTTAGGGGACATAGTCTTTTATAGATTAACACCTCTTTAGATAAGTTGAAAACCGCTAAAAAAAAAACCTGTCTTAATTAAATAAGGTACGTGTGTGGTGACAAAATAGCGGTTCCTTTCAATTTAGAGAAATTCCACTTGTACTGTTTATTAGTTGTGGCACGTGTTTGTTTTCAATGAAACTTATACGTTTGCTTCAATGCACATACATGACCACACCCTTCATATATAAACCTTTATGTAAACACATTTTACTCGTGCTTGTGCTAGGAGCCGTCTATAACTTGCAGTGAGGTGAGAATTTTTTCTCCATATTGAAGGTCTCGCTGTAACTTATAGATGGAGAATATCAATTCAACTGTGTACCTTTGCCCTCGTTTCTTTCCCCCCTTTTTAGCTCACCTGGCCCGAACGGCCAAGTGAGCTTTTCTCATCTATTTGCGTCCGTCGTCCGTCGTCGTCGTCGTCGTCTGTTAACTTTTACAAAAATCTTATCCTCTGAAACTACTCGGTCAAATTTAACCAAACTTGGCCACAATCATCATTGGGGTATCCAGTTTAAAAATGTGTCCGATGACCCGGCCAACCAACCAAGATGGCCGCCATGGCTAAAAATAGAACATAGGGGGTAAAATGCAGATTTTGGCTTATATCTCTGAAACTAAAGTATTTAGAGCAAATCTGACAAGTAAAATTGTTTATCAGGTCAAGATCTATCTGCCCTGAAATTTTCAGATGAATCGGAGAACCTGTTGTTGGGTTGCTGCCACTAAATTGGTAATTTTAAGAAAATTTTTGCAGTTTTTGGTTATTATTTTGAATATTATTATAGATAAAGATAAATTGTAAACATCATAATGTTCAGCAAAGTAAGATCTACAAATAAGTCAACATGACCAAAATGGTCAGTTGACCCCTTAAGGATTTATTGTCCTTTATAGTCATTTTTTACCAATCTTTCGTAATTTTTGTAATCTTCTACAAAAATCTTCTCTGAAACTACTGGGCCAAATTTGATCAAACTTAGCAACAATCATTATTCGGGTATCTTGTTCAAAACATGTGTGCGGTAATCCGGCCAACCAACCAAGATGGCCGCCATGGCTAAAAATAGAACATAGGGGTAAAATGTAGATTTTGGCTTATAACTTTGAAACCAAAGCATTTAAAGCAAATCTGACAAGCATATACATTGTTAATCAAGTTAATATCTATCTGCCCTGAAATTTTCAGATGAATTGGACAACTGGTTGTTGGGTTGCAGTCCCCCAATTGGTAATTTTTAAAGAAATTTTGCCATTTTTGGTTATTATCTTGAATACTATTATAGATAAACATAAATTGTAAACAGCAATAATGTTTAGCAAAGTAAGATCTACAAATAAGTCAACATGACCAAATGGTCAGTTGACCCCTTAAGGAGTTATTGCCCTTGATAGTCAATTTTTAACAATTTTCATTAATTTGATAATTTTTTGTAAATTTTTACAAAATATTTTCCTCTGTAACGAACGGGTCAAGTTTATTATAGATAGAGAAAATTGTAAGGAGCAAGAAATTCAGTACATAAAGATCCACAAACACATCACCATCACCAAAACACAATTTTGTCATGAATCCATCTGTGTAATTTGTTTAATATGCACATAGACCAAGGTGAGCTCTTAAGAGCCTCTAGTTTGCATATCGATTTTGTGTCATGAATTTTAACCAATGGCATTTTCCATTTTGTGTGAGTATTTTGAATATACACATGGAAAAAAGTATTACAACACCTTGATTTTTTAAAATTTGAAAAATCAGCCTCTTTTTTTTGGATGGAATATAATAAAATATTTGTATAATATTATTGAAACATAGTTTATGATAACATTGGCATTGAAACGAACAAAAAATGTTTAAAAAAAAAATGATTTATATAACCACAATTTTAATAACAAAATGAAGTGTTTTTTGTACAAAAAAATGCATTTTACAACTTTTACTGTAGTCGAACCTTACAATGTCAGACATTTCAAAATTAATCTTCAGATGACTGTTCACATCATGGTTGATCGTTATACGCCAAAGAATTAGTACTTTGTGCGCAGCCTCCATTCAAACGGATAACCGCATCTAAACGTCTTCTGATTCCTGCCAAAAATCGACTAATTTGTTGCTAAGGTAGCAGAAACCATTTCTGATGAAGAGCATTGTTTATTTCATGATGTGTTTGAACTGGGGTGTCCTTTCGCGCACGTTCCGCCCAATAGTGTTCCATATATGCTCCATATGGTTCAAATCCGGGCTACGATCCGTCCAAGGAAGATGAACCGAGTTCCATTGGAACAATGGATCTTCCTCCACGATGCTAATTTTCAACTTTAGCGAGCTCTGCACTACATTGGTTACGGAAAACTGTGTGTCTGTTTGTAAGCAAAGGTCTCTGAAATGGTCTTATCGCACGATAACCAGTAGCGATGAGTCGATCACGAACAGTTCTTGTTAAAAAGCTCCCGTATGCCCACCACTCTCTTTTTATGATTGTATTGTATGCAATGGGTTTCCTTCTGACCAACCTTCATTATGCTTGATTTTCCCTAGCAAATGGTATAGTGGGTCTTCTTTATCTCGGAAGGTCTTGAACATCTGTTAGTGCCTTATTTTTAACTCAAAACGACTTATAGTGGAATTGTGATGACCAACAATACGTGCAGTTGTTACAGCGACATCCCTGCTTCTCTCATGCTGATAATATGCCATCTTGCTGCAGTTTAGAGTTGTCGAGGACCCATTACAAGGTGTCAATCACATAACTTTAAAAACTTGGTTATTTAAAGTGTTGAAAACAATGAGGATGAAAACATGTTTTGCTGTTTACGGGTACAGTAGCTGCATGTGCAGATAAAAACTTATCGATTCGATATTTATTGATTAAGCTCAGGTGATACTTAAATAATGTTTAAGTTGTTCTATTTTACCAAATTATATCACGAAAAAATAAAAAGTGTTTTTTTTTTATTTCAATTTCAATTTGGTGTTGCAATACTTTTTTCCATGTGAATATATTGTATGATTGCCAATGAGGCAACTCTCCACAAGGGCCCAAATGACATAGAATTATAAAAGGCTTTTCCGGTCCATGGATAAAACATTGACAGAGAAGTTTTAATTTGTAGTATTTTAATCAAATGTATGACTATTATTTGTACGATTTAAACTCAAAATATATATTCAAATTTTCAAATTTGTATCTTTATTGTATGTGATCATCATATTGAATGTATGTATTTATTTAATTGTCCTTTGAGAGAAGGAGAGGGAGAGAGTGTCTATCTTAAGTTATGTTACATTTAAGTTTATCAAATTATTCAAATTTTCATATATATATATATTAAACATTATGTTTCCTGTGGTTGAAGTTATGTTTGAAGCTATGCCCAGTAGTTTGGAACGGGGGACGGACTTTTGACCCTATGCGGTTTAAGTTATGTCTGAACCCTTGTTGTTTAAATTATGTATGACCCTTTGTGGTTTGAGTTATATCTGACCCTTCGTGATTTAAGTATTATGTGGCCATTTGTGATTAACGTTATATTTGACCCCTTGTAAGTGAAGTAATGTCTGGCCGTTTGTGGTCGTGGAACTGATCAAAAAGCCATTGGTTAAAGCGTTTCTGATGAAGGTTAATCCAGATAAAAAGCCCTTTTGAAGGAAAACAATGAAAATCAAACACAATATCGGTTATAATTTATAAGATTTCTTTCTTTTGACATTTCTTTACTCAATAATTCTGCTTAAAATATCAAACACAGAACTCGATAAGTTTTGTTTTCACGAATTATTACATGTATGACTTCATGAACGCATTGCATTGCATTGACTTATCTGATTCGGTTCTAAGATATTTAAAAAGCATTTTACATTTTTTACAATTGAATTCAATGTTTTCAATTGATTTTGGTATAGAAGACGAGAGAAGCAAGCCATAGGTCTTCTCATTTGTTCTCGACTAACAATTCCCGTTTCGCACAGAACGCGAATCATAAGGTTCGTTCTCTTTAATTAGAGGGTTCTTTGCTTAATATCAGTTGCCGTGAAAGCTGAAAAATCAAGTCAACTCACATTATACATCAGAAATGAAAATAGTACATAATAAATGGTATGCATCCGAGGCGGTTTACTTGATTTACCCAAAAAAAAAAAGCACCGGACGGTACAAACGATTAGCTACATGACAAAAGGTGATAAAAACTTATAGCTATACCCATATAATATCAGCTCTCCATTCATTAAGAACGCTCAAAGCCAAAAAATGAAGGCCAATGATGTAGAAGTACCAAACCATTGAAGAGCTTTGTGTCCGAGATGCATTAACTCTAAAGACTGACTATCTTTATCTGGCGAGTTATGAACCCATAGTTTGGGCAAATTTTATGAGTACAATGATGGGTCATTGGTGTTAAGACATTCTCTACAATTAATCATGTGACATTTAATCCTGGCTAGTTACTATGTACTGCCCTCTGGAAGCAATGTAGAAGGCCTTTACCACAGCCCTTTATAGGGTAAAGGCTATTCACTTACAGGACAAACTTAAGCACACGGCTTTCTTTTCACCTACAAATTTGCAATTTATTTTGTATCGAAGCAATGTAGTGCACTCAGAAATAACAATTCCTACTATGTTTGTATAATTCAAGCAACAATTACCAAATATATGAATTAACTATACGAAACACTATCAATGTAATTAATAATAGTATTTGAAAAAGATGAAAGATTCCTAAAACCAACTTGTTTTGCATAAGCCAGAAAACAATGGCGAATTACACAGGTGGATCTTCGTTTTGCCTCGTTACTGTAATTAATTTTGGGCGTCAGAAACCGTTAATCCTATTCTTTTTCAAAAAGAGGCTAAATCGTCTATCAACAATCGTTAATGAAAGCTGTTGTGTGTAGCCAAGTCTAGGTATACAGTCAGTTTAATTTAACACTGAAAACATTTTTATGCTATAAGCTGACCTACGCCTTTTAATAATGAAGAGTCGAAATGAAAGATCGGTATACAAATATTCATCAAAGATATCAGAGATATAATCTATGTCAGACGAGCTTTTCGACGACACAAGACTCACCATTGGCGCTAAAAGCAACACACAAAACAACTGGAAAGTAAAATCAAGTACAAAACTAAAGGAGCATTGAAAAAAAATGTTGTGCCAAATTTGACGAAAGTTTATCTATGCCCGGGATAAAAAAAAACCAACTTAGATATTTGAAATATCGTTTAAAGCAAGAATTTGGACAGGCGTCGCATGGTTCAATATTAAACAAAACACGTAAGAAAATACTTATAATGACAATAACATTCTAAGAATTGATTAATGGTCAGATTGTTATCAACATGGGAAACACGACTGTTAGCTTTAGTGGAGCAGAAATAGCATACCATTCTGAAGTATCTATTCGCATTCGAAACGTTTTATGTCCTAACGTCAATTTTAATTCGAATTACAATGCGCGTCACATTCGCTTTACTGTCCAAACGACGTGAACTTTTACTTCGTATTGACAAAAGCGTACTTCTAATGGGAATGAGATAATGCGAATTAGTCAATTCGAATTCGATTCGAATTAAAAATGAGGAGTGTGCATGTGTGAACGCAAATAGCGAATTCGATTCGAATTCAAATCGAATTAAACATACGTGTGAACGAGGCATAAGTTCCTCCACGTGTCTGTTAGGGTCGTGTTGGTCAAGCATTTGTTTTGATGTTTAGTGTCTTTGAGTGTTGTATTTTGATGTTTAGTGTCTTTGAGTGTTGTATTTTGATGTTTAGTGTCTTTGAGTGTTGTATTTTGATGTTTAGTGTCTCTGAGTGTTGTATTTTGATGTTTAGTGTCTTTGAGTGTTGTATTTTGATGTTTAGTGTCTCTGAGTGTTTTATTTTGATGTTTAGTGTCTTTGCGTGTTGTATTTTGATGTTTAGTGTCTTTGAGTGTTGTATTTTGATTTGCATTACCATCGATGTACGCTAGGACATACTAGAGGAAACGGGAAAAATCTGTGAAAGGGATAACAACGATTTGGTAGTAAAGTAATCGGCGTTTTGCATTTGCGCCGATCTGCATTTCATTTGCGCCGAATTGACTCCTCGGCTCGTTTTAGTGTGTAATATGTCCATCATGTACAACGAAGTTCCAGAACAATATGAATCAAAACTAACTTAAATATAAATGAACAACCAGATTTTATCAATGGTATAGTACAGTACATGTACAAATATTAACTTACCTGTAAATCTAATTAGGAGCAAATATAAAATCGGAGCAAATGAAAAAATGAAATCGGCGCAAATGAAAGAATGAAAATTTTCAAAATCGGCGCAAATGTCATACACCCAAAGTAATACAAGTTTTAATTACTATATAACTGTAGCTTTCCAAAACTTAATTGAATTTAGAACAAGAACGTGAAGCGACATACACATTTTAAGTTATAAGGAAAAATACAAGGTTGATGCTTATACATCACTTGTAACCAATTGCCATTTAGTTTGAAACCACATCAGGGGTATTATCTCACCTGAATTAAAACTCTGATGACATTTTCACTGTTTATTTTGACCAAGTGTACCGACCAACACGAGAGTCTTTCTACGGTAATTGTAAAGTTTTCATTGACGGAGAACAAGAAAAACACATCGACTCTCAACCCGTTAATGTCATTACAACTTTGATGTGGCGAAAGATTCTAAGGTAATTTGCCGTTGCGAACATATTAATAAAATTCATCATTTCCTGTCAAAATTTCTGTGGTAATAGCCATTCCAGAAAAAGTATAATAAAAACATATTATTTGTACATTCAAAGAAAATTTCGAAAACGAATATTGTTTTGATAAACATCATGATGTAACAAAAGCAATCAATTTTTTAAGTTTTGATTATTTACATGTATACCACATCAAAGAATATTGTATAGAGTTCTTGACATGTTTGCCGGCGGCAATTAACCAATTTCCTCATGTTGAAAAACATACCGAGAGTTTGTGGTTACAAAATTATAACAAACTACAATGGAGTATTGTCTCATTGGCAGTTTTACCACATCTTCTTTTTTTATATAATTAAATTTGGAATGGAAATTGGGAGTTTGTCAAAGAGACAACAACCCGACCATAGAGCAAAGAAAAGCTGGAGACCATCCAACACCCGAAGGTGGGCCTCATCTGGCTCCTAAATAAAAAGTGTACTAGTTCAGTGAAAAAACTATAAGATAAAATCAGACGAGAGTCTTAATTGAGTCAGAGAGGATCTAAGTCATGCATTTCACTACAACATTTCCTTATTTATAAGTCATAGACCTCTGCAGTGCTGGTCTTTTGTCTAAAGGTTTCTTGTATTAAAAATGGATGAACAAATTTGTCCTACATTTGTTTAGTTGTAATCTCTGTTCGATCCTGCGTTTTTATAAGTTTGTCCTGACTTTTTGCATAAATTGTCATCCTACCTTTTTTTACTCAAAACTCTATAAAGTAAGGAGTACGTCAAAAAGATTGCTAATCTTACAGGATCTACTAAAGCCAAAATGACGCGGATTTTAGTAACTGTATTCAGTATGTTACCTTTAACATGTCTTTTTGGTTTACTTTATAGATGGTTGCTGTTCGTTAAAGTTCATACATCATTGCATATGATGCTTATTTCCGTTTACGCAAGCGCAAACAATGTTTTATTAAATTAGTTTGAATTTTAAAAGATGTTTTCATTTACTTAAAAAACATACACAATAACATTAAATTATATTCGAAACGATTTATAGTGTCTGTGGTCACGTGATTGCGATCTCTTTTGTAGCGTTCAATCATAGATGTAATACGGTTCAATTAATGGCGTCAGAACACAATAATTCTTCCCCTTGGCTACAATAATATTGAGAAAGGAAATGGGGAATGTGTCAAAGCGACAACAACCCGACCACAGAGCAGACAACAAATGCATTTGTTTGGTTAAAGTCAAGTTGAATTAAAAAAAAAATCACCGTTTCTAACATGAAATGAATTTAACTGCTTATTTAAGAATTGAATGCTTCTTTTTGTAACTTTATTGGGTTGTAAAAGCGTTGACCGAAGTAGATTTTAAAAATGTACGCACGGTCAACGCTTTTACAAACGCTTTTACAACCCTATAAAGTTACAAAAAGATGCATTCAATATTTATAATTACATTTTTTAGCTATGATCATGAAAACACGAATTTTATATCTTTTTATTTAATTCACCTGTGCACTTTATTGTGGGACCACGTATTATCATGAATGTAAAGTTTTATTGAGTAATGCAATTGCTTAAGGAATAACATGTGATGTGCAGTTAGCCAATCAGAATAAAGTATTATAATGAAACATACATATAATGTAATTATAGAGCATTATTATTCTAATAAAATATGCTTGTTCCAGGACAATCCTTCAGTGCTTTTTCTGTTGAGAGCCCTATTAACATGCCAATGGTAGGATTTGAAATCTTGAATAATGACGAAGGCTAATTCCTACCCTTCTTTCATTTTGGTCAAATCACCACTTTCACTTTCAACAATTACTTTTTTCCATATGTTTTACTTATTTCAAGATATATACAACTGATAGGATAGACCACGAACAAAAGGAATTAATTGTGGTCTGAGGCCTTATGTTCAGATTAAATAAACATCATACATAGTATTTGTCGCCTCTTTGCTGGAATCGAAAAATTAAAAGTACAACATTGAATGAAGGTCGAACACCAAAATTTCCTTATTTGGACAAGACGTCTTTTTGCAAGCTAAATAAAGTTTGAGACACCAAATCAAATAAATGAACTCAATTCCGAAACATGATATATGTCAATACTCTTTCTCAATAACTAGTACTATAGGGGTATTGCATGAATATTGGGGAATATTGTCCCGAGTAGAATTTTATATTGCACGAGCTTGCGAGTGCAATATATGTTCTACGAGGGACAATATTCCCCAATATTCATGCAATAACCCTTTTATTGTATAGCAATATCATATTTAAAAGTAAAAACTGGTTTAAACTAAGATTTGATCGTTGATGACGTCATGAATTTTGAAGATTTATTGCACTAGTGCAATATTAGAATTTATTGCACGCTAACTTTTGGTTACTTTCTGTGGGAAATATTATATTGCTATACAATAAAATGTATTATATTTTGTTTTCGGCTCTTTTATTGGATTGTTGTCTCTTTGACACATTCCTCGTTTCCATTCTCAATTTTATGTTTTTAAGACGTTCGTGTAATTAACGATCGCGTGCCTGGCGGTCATTAAAATGTACACTAATGCACATTCGCATGCCATTTAACCTTTGACCGTTCAGTTAAATGCTTTTAAACATATTATTACAAAGTTGTTAAATTATGCATCTTCCTAATTGTTTTGCTACATGTAATCAGTCGTTTTTATTGCAGTGTATTGAAGTCTTGTAGCGCATGCCATAGATACCATAGCAAGCATACAATCATGTTTACATGAAAAGAACCATATAAAATCATTTGTAAACAAAGACTTACAACACCTCTGGTCATCTTTACATCTAAAACTTGTAGCAAACTATTTACAAGCTATGTTGTCTTGTCAGGATCTGCATTATTAATTATTTATGTCCAGGGTAGAAAGCTTGTAATTAGTCTTAAGTAGTATGCTTTTTAGGGGTTATATATAGAAAACAAATGTTATCATAAAGTACATTTTCGTTTCCGAACATTACCGTTCGGTTGGATAGGTAAGACTCATTTTTTTTTCTATACAGATTATTTATTGAGAAGCATTTATTTACATATTTAATCATATAAATAATTAATTACTTTACTTTTTTTTCTTTTTTTTAAATCAAAATATTTGTTGTTAAATAAATTGTTAACAATAAATTTGTGACAAATTAATATATGAATGAAAAATATAATAATAAGAAATCACTTGAATTTGTGTATTTTATATGTAAAAATATGAAAATGGTTCTTTTAAGTTATCGAAAGTTTAATTCTAATTTGAATGTGTTGCAATATGAACAAAACAAAATTAACGACTAAATAATAGGATTGTCCTTTCAACACAATTATTCAACTTGAACTTGTTGATAATTAACAAAACTAGTAAGTTTACTGATATTCAATTCATCACAACAGACCTTTCAGGAACATAAATAAAATATCTATACTGTTCTATAACACCTAAAGCAAAATTTGTCTATAATAAGATGACATCGTTTCTTTTGAAGAAAACAGAATACTTCAAATTCGGAAGCTCACAAAATAAAATGTAGCTGCTGATACATCGGATATCAACCAAATTTTGATTTATTGTTTATAAAATGCTAGATACTTAATTTCATTGATACTTTTCACTTTCATGTTATTGACAAAAATATATTTAAAATTGAAAACAAGTGTGAAGATAAATAAAGAAAAAAAATACCGATATTAAAGGGGAATACATCCGTGAAGAAAATCACACCAGTACCGCAATTTTTCACATCGTTTCGCTGAATGCCACTCAAAAATTACTGGATACATGTTGTAATAGTCATTTCATTGTTTAAATATATAAAACGTATTAACCTATTTTGAATTTAGCAAACAAAATAGTTTTAAATACACAATGCAGTTATATTGTTCAAAATGTTCGTAACTTCATCGTTATACTTTTGTACCCAATGCTTCTTTCTTTACGCGTGGTATTATAGCTTGCTTTAAAGTTCCATTAAAATCTTACGATTTAATAGACTTGAACACGTGGGGATGTTCGGTTTCGTAACCGTAATTGTTATAAATGTGCTAACATTTACTAAAAAGAAATGTCTTTAAAACTTAACGCCAGGGCGAGTCACGAAAAGTGCAATCTTTTATTGATCTTTAAAAAAAATGTAAATTTATATATTCTCTAATTTGACTTTCTCATTTATTATGTAGCTCTTCTTACAGACAGAAATCCAGTATGTATCTGTCTCTATCATTGATACTCAGTGTTCTGGGATTGGCTCTAGCAGACGACGTTTGTAAGTATCAGCAGAGAATTATATTTTCCTTTTAATAACAACTTTCAGAGACGAAGAAGAAGGTAGACTTTTATCATTTATGATGAATTATCAAAAAAAATATTTTTTTGTCGAACTTAGTTTCGTCTTGAATACCCAAATTAGTTCACTTTCGATCACGATGTCATTCGATGGGAAACTATGTAAAATTTCCATAGAAAGTGTGTAAGCTGGGACAATTTTATTTTATTGTTGCCAAAACACACAGAAGAAATGCACCTAACTGAAGAAGTGAAATTTTTCATCATTGCAAAAATAAAAAAAAATAAGGAAAATACTAAAAATGACCGAATAAATGAACATAAAAAAAAACCCAAACCGATAAGAGATATTTATCGGACCACATATGAATCATCACGTTGTGATTGGTTAAACGCCGTCACGTGGTGACCCCCTATGAGACCGTATGGGGTTAGTAAGTTTCATATGGGGTTCATGACGCGTTAATGGCGACGTCATCTATTAATGTTGATCTGTTTCATTGTTTATTTTTCAACAAAACGCCGCAGAAAAAGTCTAGCGATAAATTCGTTATACGGTTAACTACTGACCCCCTACGGATCCATAGAGTGTGAATAAAATGCATAGGGGACTCGGCCTCCGGCCTCACCCCCTATGGATTTTACTAACCCTCTATGGATCCGTATGGGGTCAGTAGCGAACCATATAACTTATAGTATTATACTTTTCCACTCATAAAATGTTCATGTATAGCACAATATTGTTCTATTTGAGATTTAGTAGCTACCATTGAAAAACATTCATAAAAAAATACATCTCTGAAAAGCGATTGTTTTTTTATTTGATAGGGAACTTTGGTGACTGGGATGATGATTACTCCTACACCGGATATCAACCAACTGGTTTCCTGCAGGGAGCTAGCCAGAGTATCAGGAGATATCCAACTTACCGGAGATACAGGGGAAGTCTCGGGGGATCAACGGGAGTTCGAGGAGGAAGTCTAGGAGGATCGTCAGGCTTTCGAGGAAATCGTAAGTGTCTTTAGATTTACCATTCACAATCTGATTTAAATACAGACACTTAGTCCAGTGTTTAGTCCAGTGTTTGTGTACAAGAAACTGCAAACACCCCGTTACGCCCTTTCGAGATCCTATGGTTTTGTCGTTATGATTCATGCCGAAAGATTTTTGAAGGCTGAAACGTCATTGGCTGATAGAATAGTTACCAAAATAAAATGAAAGAAGTTAGATTATTGTGAAGCGTGGTCACATCAATATTTCAATCAGATTGTAGTTGTCTTTGTTGCCAATTTTGACATCTACCAAATTGCAATTCTTTCTGCACAATCTTTTGGAACACTATTTAAAAAGGTGCAACTTCTATCTCTTGTTTACAAATTATTAGTAACACATTATGTTAAAGCTTAATTTGCGCTGAGGTTTTTAACAGCACACTCAATATGTTAGTGATTGATATTCATAAATATTTTTTTCATGAGACAATTTCATATGATAACATGTAAAGAAGGGTTTTAATTGTTTTTTTTTTTCAGTTGGATCCACCGGAATCTCATACAATACTGGGTATAGTAGAAATAAAGGATACGGCTCTTCAGGTACAAGTTATAGCGGAAGTCGAGGTTATGGCTCCTATGGTAACAACTATGGCAGTGGAATGATAACGACTGGATCCTTAGGTACATCGATAAGACCATTAGGGAGGTCGAGGTATCATTCGAAAAGTTCCTCCATTATTCAACCAAGAGGCAGTATTGGAAACAATTTTAGAATTAGGTCACTTAATGACGACGACGACGATTTTGATGATATCAACATTGGAGTTCTAGGTCCTTCTGTTGCTAGGGGAAGATCCGGAAGTCGATCTGTTCGACCAACAATTGTTCGACCAACAGTTGTTCGACCAACAATTAAGAATTATCCAAGAAAATCTGCTATTAGACCTATAATAAACAATATTGCGTCACCGATCAATATTAGAAGGTCATTTGATAACGATGAAGATGATATAAACAGAGGAGTTCTTGGGCCTGCTGTCGTAAGAAACGGAGGTAGTAGAGCTTCCGTACGGCCAATAGCCAAAAAAACTTATCACCGGAAACTAGCCTCTGTCCGAACCACTGGTAGTGCGGGAGTGGCTACATCTCCTTTAAGAACATCTTTTGACGACAATAACGATGACTTTGATGACGTAAATGGTATTTTAGGCTTCAGTTCTGCAGGTCGACCTTCTGGTATAGCAAGAAAAATATCTCCAAGACGGGGCACCATTGGTGGATCAGCTATTGGAATACAACCAAGGTTTGGTAATGATGGAGATGACTTTGATAGAGATATACAAGACGATTTCAATGGGGATTTCAATGATGACTTCAATGGGGATTTCAATGATGACTTCAATAGGGGGATAATTGGGGCGTCTGTAAATCGAAATAGTGGAATACTTGGGGCGTCTGGAAATAGAAATAGTGGAATTATTGGTGCATCTGGAAATAGAAATGGCGGAATACTTGGGGCATCTGTAAAGAGAGCGGGACCGACTTCAACTGGATCAATTAGAGGTAGTCTTGGACCTGCTATAAACAGGGGTGGACATTCATCGCATTCTAAATCTTCTAACTACCACAGTAGTCCACACCAGAATATACATGTAACGCATGTGCATAGGTATCAACCGGACTACGATGAGGATAACTTTGGCAGTGCACCAGTATTTAACAGTAGACCAGTCCTCGGTGGTGGATATGCTGGATATGCTACACAGTACCCCCAATATGGGTCATATGGTTATAGTACCGGTAACAGCTATTCCAACGGAGGTGGATTTGGAACTGGAAACTTTGGTGGTGGATTTAGGGGTCGCTTCCGAGGATCTGGCGGAGGAAGTGGGGGACGTGGCGGTTCTGGCGGTTCAGGTTCCGGTGGTGGAGACAGTGATGATTTTGATTTTGATGATGACGAAAATGGTAAGTATACTTGCATATGAAACGGGTTGTGTTGTCTTTAGAAAACAATTTGGCAATACAAATAATATTGTTTGTACAGGATAAATTGAAAAAAAAAAAACGCAAGATATAAGCGCACATGCAAATAACTTCTGTCTACTTAATGTTACATATAATTCACAATATATGTCTTATATTCGAATAAGAATAAGAATAGCTTTATTTGTCAACTAAGACGCACAGGAAGATCAGAATAATTAATACACATTATGATATACACGCACGATTAACATTGATTTTATTGATTACAGTGATTACATCCCAGCTCCTTTGTTCTAACAGGGGTAATCTGAGACGGATCTGAGCCGGATCACCCCAGTTTGAGCTTCTTTGTTATGCATGCTTTCCTTTGTTCTGTAACATTTTGGCGGGAATGTCAAATCCACTATAAAACTTATAATTAATTATACGGAAAAGACTATCTATCAAAATTCACGTGTGTCTATGCTGGGATTCTAACTCAAGACCTTTAGCATATCAAGCCACGACACATACCATTACACCAGGGCGACTGGATACAAACTAACAGTAATTTAACATACTTGAAAGAAACAATTTTTTTTTATAAGTGGGGCGAGTTGGCAGACCTTTATTAAGGGGGGTTTAAACCTTTTTCGTTAATAAGTGAGTTGTCAGACTGATTGTTCAATTTGATTTTATACTTTTTCAAAAGTGGGGCGAGTCGGTAAACAAGAGTGGGGCAATTTTTTATTATAAAGTGGCAATATAGTATGGGCCGATTGACAAGTAGGGCGAGTTGACATTGTTTGATATCTACTCATCGTGTTCGGGGGTCATATAGGGTATACATCATATATAGTAATATATAAAGTATATTATAATGGTTGTGTGGCGTTCTAAACTAAATTTTATGAATTGTAAATGTTTTTCGTCTATTCTAAAACAGCTGGGATGTAAAATAGTTATCCCACTCGGACTTGGTGTGTCAGTGTTTTAGATCACCCTCTGACTTCCGGCCATCGGGTTGATCTTAGATCATCTTACACTGACACACCGTGTCCTTGTGGGATAACTATAAATGAAAAACTAAAACTTATCTCAGGAATTCAAGATTAAGTCTTTAAATGCCTTTTTGAATTTTGAATAGAGTGCATGTTTCATAATTGAGGTGATCATACTTTCAAAACACGAAAAAAAAAAATCATTAAAATAGAACTGTTGCTTGGAAACATGCATACATGTAGGTATTTCTGTACTTTCTTACTATTCTCCCTCAATAAAACAAAAAACAAAACAAAAACTTCCCCCTTTACAATATGACGGTAATAACCATGAAGTGGCCTAAATTAAAATTATCTCATTGATAAGAATACAAGATTAATTAATCATCATTATTTCACCAGGATCTAGCGGTGGTTCTGGCAGTGGAGGTGGATTCGGCAGTGGATTTAATAATCTCGGTGGCATTGGTGGTGTAGCAGGACGATTTGTCGGTGGTGGCTTTGGATCAGTTGGTGGCATTGGTAGTATGGGTGGCTCCCAAGGCCGCTACTACGGATATGGAGTATATCCTAACAGTAGAAATATTAACCACAATACTAACTATAAGAATAGTTATGGAAGTAAGTACTGGAGTAAATGGGTCATTCCATTTTATATCTGAAAAGAAGGGTGGATGGTTATTTTTTCAAAGACCTCTAAAACAATTTAAGGCAAATTTTAATCCTTCTGACAGATGCTTGTGTTTAAACCCCTCATATGCCAAATCGTGGTATCGGTCTTCTCAGAAACAAACAAATCGGTACCCGTAAGAAATAACTGTTGAGATACCCCTCAGAAAAAAACCATCCACTCCCTATTTTCATATCTTAAATGGAATGATCTAATATTGGCAGACACTTATACTGTACCATTATACACCGAATACGGAAAATTTACAAAAATACACACCAAACTATTTGATATTTAATATTTCCTTATATTACTGTTTACCGGTACATGATTATCTAATAATTCTGAAACACTATTAATTTACATTATTCCAAACTGTAAGTTATAAATGTCACATAGCATTACCATGATAGTAAAAAATACCATTGTTTAAACAAATCAACAACAACGAAATCACAAATTTAAATTTGAAATATTTAAAATATAATGTATAAAGAGAATTCCGCATGACATGAATATTTTTAAGACAAAGGTCACCCTGGTCCTGTTTAATTGAAACAATTCGATAATGATACTATTTGTGTAATTAATTTGTAACAATAACGGTATTACATGCAATATAACCTTATTAGCAAATTTATTTTATGTGCTACATGTACATACATTATAACCTTGTTAACAAAACTATGTTGTATGTTATCTGCATTACACTAACATGTCCGAACAAATTCGTTTAATGTATTGGTATATATAATTAGTCTAACAACCTACTTACTTTATTTCAGAGTCATACTAATGGATTAAATGACCTGTGGACATATTGACTGGACATAGAGGTCATATTGGTCATTATGAAGTTTGACATGTCATATTTACGATGGTCAACGTGTGACTACATGTAATAAACTGATTGATTTGTGAGAATCAAAGGGAGGTTACCGTCTTCAATCCGGTTTATAACTTGTTAGATCTCAACACTAATTAGTTTCCAATAAATGTATTTAACTGGTTTTACTTATTCGTTTGATTATTTTATGATCTTTTATGACAAACGATTCGATTTTGGTTATTTTATATTTTTATGTGCCGTACCATTGACAACAGTGAGGGGGGGGGGGGGGGGGGGGGAGAGAAAGGAGAAAGGGGGTAGGAGAAAGGAGAGGAAGGCTGGGAGAAAGGAGAAAAGGTTGGAGAAAGGAGAAAAAATAAAATATCTCTCCTTTTAAATTTTTTTCCAATATTTCAAGAAAAAATATCTCAAAAGGAGATGTTTTATTCTAATGGGAGAAAGGAGAACGGGGGTAGGAGAAAGGAAAAGAGGGCTGGGAGAAAGGAGAAGGGTACCCCCTGTCCTCCCCCTCAACAGTAAGCAACGAAAGTGAATAACAATTTGTTTTCAAATCTTCCAGTAAACCGATATAAATTAACACCCCCAAACAATTGAAGTATTTATATACATGACAAGAAAATGACGATTTATACAAAGAAAAGTAAACAAGAATTTGATATGGTATAATACTATAATATTGAGATTGTAAATGGGGAATATGTCATAAAGCAGACAACAACAGAAAGCCACAAATGGGTCTTTAACGCAGCGAGAAAAACCCCGCACCCGGAGGTGGTCCTCAGCTAGACCTTTAGAATAAAGTTTGTACTAGTTTAGTGAAAAACGTCGTCATACTCAACTCCAAAACATATAGATGAGTTAAAATTAACAAAAAAAACCCACCCAAACATACAAGACTAACAAAGGCCAGAGGCCTTATAGTATCACTGGGGGTAAAGCTGATGACCGTAACTGCATTCACGGTCATCCCAAGATGTCGGATGAAAAATTAGGTCAGTTTCTGTATTGTCTGTTAAAGTGTTTCTATATCATTTTCTTTACAAATCATACATTGAAACGATGTAAATTTATAAAAGAATCACTCGGAAATCACTAATTACTTCTGAGAAATGTGCATGAAACGGGAAAATCGATTTGAAAAAATCGCCAAGATGACCGTAAATCACAATCGAGATGACCGTAACAGAATCAGCGATTCATAACAAGGCCGTAACTGCTTTTAAGATGACCGTAATTTGTAAATGATGACCGTAACTTTTAAAGGATGACCCTCAATTCTAAGAAATATCCGTATTTATATAACTATCTTTTTGTATCAAATGATTAATCGTGTTGGTATACACATATTAATATGAAAGTTTTATCCTATACATGTAGGTAGAAGAAAATAAGACGTGCTTCAAATGCAAAGATTACCATATGTATCTTTTTTACAGTAGAGGGTTCAATTTTTAAAATGAATTTGTCAAAAGACATGCGGTGCACAGCCTTCAACTGCTCGACAAAAGATTTTTTTTGTTTCTGGGATTCCTTTTAATGACATATAATAAATACACATTTTTAAAAATGCCAAAAAATTGCATGTACACCCATTGATATTATATCGTCTTTCATTTTGTCGTGCAAATAAAATAACAGAAATATTTTGAAAATATCATTCGAATAAACTAGTGAAGGTGAGCTCCAGCAAAGTAGATCCTTAAAATAGTATTGTACGAAAAGCGTATCACAAGGCGGAACGTTGTCAATTTGTGTATATACAGAAATGTTATTCATACAGTCAGGATTCTACTTCTTCAAAATTATCTCCCCATTACGCCAGTTCATGCTCACAGTCGTAGAAATGGAAGCCATTGTAGGGATGACGCTCTGCCAATTTTGCTCTTGAAAACTGACAAATTTATCCACATAGCACCATTACGATCGATCGTTATATGTCAGTTATATTTTAAAATACAAATGTATCTACTAGCTAATGAGCATTAGTTAAGGTTCATCATAACAAACGGACAAATATGGCTGTATTTACATTCCAAAAATTACTCTTAGTACAGACTTACCTGTAAAGTTGAAAAGTTTTAATGCCTAGCATCCACTAGATATAATATTAAAAGAGTGTATCTGAGTCGGTGAGTGGACAGTATCAAAGTAATTCAGGTGTTTGTTTATTTTTGCACCTTCTGCAGAAAGGAAAAAAAATTGCCCATCAAAAACCAAGAAAGATTTTGTCTTTCTTAAACACAAAATGCATTTAACTTTTATATATGTAGTGGATGCTAGGCATTAAAACTTTCCAAACAGCACAGGTAAGTTTGTACACAGAGTAGTTTTTGAGGTGAAAATACGGCCATATTTGTCCATTTGTTATGATGAACCTTAATGATCTTGTCTGCATTGATTCAATTTAAAAATATTGTCTGTTTGGATGTCAGATGGAATTTTTGAAAATTCTTAAGCATTTAAAAAAAATCTTATTAAATATTTCGTGGAAGGGCAGACTAAACATTTTCAGTGGTTGAAGATTATAAACCCTAGTTATCACACACACATTTTCATCATCCAAATTAAAAGACTGTCGTCAAGTACTTTTAGAAAAAATAGCTATTCGAACACACCTACTCTGTTTTTGTGATTCATTAGATAGGTATCTCAATTGACCCATATATTTCATCTTTTCGTACTGTCATTTGTTTACGTTATAAAGTCAACCTGTAGCTTTGATATATAATAATGATAGAATGTGAAGCGAGATGCTATATAAAATACTCTTGCTTTGTACGTTTTAAAGACAAAATATACACCCCAAACATGCCCTAACATAAAAAGGTGCACTCGATTTTTCTCTTTTCGATACAATCGTTACCTGTTTTGGGGAATTTTTTCTTGATTCACATAATGGAAGGGCAGACACGAAAATTTCTGAACTAAAAGATTGATATGTTCTCCGTCCGTGATAAAAAAAAAATCGGAGGTTATGCATTTTCTACATCCAACTTATAGATACCACAGTGTGGGAACGGAACTGTACGGTTTTCTAGTATTTTGGTCATTCGGGAGACTGTCAAGCGGGGCTCCGACATTCGAAAAATAACAAGTCGCTTGATGGAAACTTTGATGAACTCTAATGTTACTGTATAACGTTTCTGCTGCAAGTTGTGGTAATCAAAACTTTCTATATGTAGATATAAACCAATACAACAATAAAAACGACAAATGCATCCAAACGTTTTCTTTAGAATAGTGGGGCTCCGAGTAAATCGATCAAAACTGTCACGGAGCAGCGATCAAAAATGTTAAATAAACATCGAAAAACCCATCGTTACTACCAGATTTTTCACATGTACCTTTTCTGATTTATAGTCTTACTTGTCTGAAAGTTTAAAAGTCATTGTCCCAGTAGAAACCAAAATATATTCATTCTCTCAATGTCGTATATTTTAATTGACTGTACAATCGCTTGCAAGTTTACTGTACAATCGCTCGGAGCTGTCCTGTACAATCACTTGGAGCTTTCTTAGCCCAATTCATTAAATACATTACATATGCGTTTCATTGGTTGTTCCTTGTCTGTTCTATTGTATTTGAAATGAAAATAACACGGATTCAGTCATTTTGCCGATTAATAAAGATGGTTAACAATCTATCACGGACACATTTCTGAAGGTGTGTATATCAGAGAGAAAATCAACATTCGAATAATAAGCATACAAGACAAAATAAAAAGACAGTACAAATGTCAAGAAATCACTAAAAAAAATAGTGCTCGTAAAAAATGAATAATCAAAAAGATGACTAGGTGCTCCGTAAGGGTAATAATATTTTGAAGTTTACTTAATTTATTTATCCCAACAGTTTAAATAAAAAATATATATGTATATTAATAATACAACAAAGGATGTTTCAGCAGAGCTTTCCTGGTCAACTTAAATGCAAAATTTTGGTCAACAAAAAACTGAAAGGAAGTAGAAATATCTTAATTGGCTTGATTTGTTTGACGTGAATTAAATTATTAAAAATATTCTATATAAAAACTTGCTTAGCATTGATTTTTTTTTCGGATGCAGTTTAAATTAATGACACAAATGTCATTAAAATTATTTTGTATCCTCATATTTTCGTTATATATAGCTTGTAGTTAAAACATATTGTATTTGTAATATATGTAACAGAAATTACGATTGCAGTAATACACAAAGGGATTCAGAATAATGTTGTTGTCATATCAATCTCATTTGTTAAAAGAGAAAAAGAATTGACTGTTTTTAAATGGTTAAACCATGTCATTATGATATGTGTTCCAATGGTGTTCCAAATCGGAGGTAAAGAGGAATGCATTATTGGCCAAAAAGCGAATTGATATTTTAATGGAACATAAAAATTTCTAGTTTGGTTTTACACGAGTCCCAGTTTTTCGGAGGACTGAGCGCTCACAAACATATTTAACCCCGCCACTATCTTTATGTGTCTATCCCAAGTCAGGAGCCTGTTGTTCAGAGGTTGTCGTTTGTGTTCATATCTGTCATATATGTTTTTCCGCAAGTATTTTGTTATGAATAAGTCCGTCAGTTTTTGAAATTTAATTGTTTAATATTTTTAATGTCGGTACCTTTTATACCCGACTATAACTGCTTACATCCACTTCATTTAAACTTTGTGGATAGTTGTCTCATTGGTAATTATACCACATCTCCTTATTTTGATATTGAAATAGAAATATTTTTATTTTTATCCATCAGATGTGATAATAAAATTGAAAATGGAAATGAGGAATGTGCCAAAGAGACAACAACCCGACCATAGAAAAAAACAACAGCAGAAGGTCACCAACAGGTCTTCAATGTAGCGAGAAATTCCCGCACCCGGAGGCGTCCTTCAGCTGGCCCCTAAACAAATATATACTAGTTCAGTGATAATGAACGCCATACTAATTTCCAAATTGTAAGCCTTTTTCAACTGATTTTTATAGTTCGTTCTTATATTGTACTGATACACCACTGTCCTAGGTTAAGGGGGATCCCGCTTACATGTTTAAACCCGCCACATCATGTATGTATGTGCTTGTCCAAAGTCAGGAGCCTATAATTCAGTGGTTGTCGTTTGTGTATGTGTTACATATTTGTTTTTCTTTCATTTTTGTACATAAATTAGGTAGTTAGTTTTCTCGTTTGAATTGTTTTACATTGTCATTTCGGGGCCTTGTATAGCTGAATGTGCGGTATGGGCTTTCCTCGTTGTTGAGGGCCATACGGTGACCCTTAGTTGTTAATGTCTGTGTCATTTGGTCTCTTGTGGACAGTTGTATCATTGGCAACCATACCACATCTTCTTTTTTTTAATGTTGTTCGAACTCAAATTAACTGTGTGATACTGCTTTTTATTATGAAGAAATTCATAAAATATAAGGATTTTGTGTTTTTTTTGTCATTTAAATAAAAACTCACACCCTTATCATTGATACATCATGTGGAATAGGATCTGCTAACCCTTCCGGAGCACCTGAGATCACCCCTAGTTTTTGGTGGGGTTAGTGTTGTTTAATTATTCTTTAGTTTTCTATGTTGTGTCATGTGTACTATTGTGTGTCTGTTTGTCCTTTTCATTTTTAGCCATGGCGTTGTCAGTTTATTTTCGATTTATGAGTTTGACTGTCCCTCTGGTATTTTTCGTCCCTCTTTTATCATTAAGAGAGCTTTGTACCACCAGTAGAAAAGCTAGGTTTAATATCAAGTCAGGAACATGACAGGTGTTTTCAGGCAATTATACCACATCTTCTTATTCTTATATCCTGTTTATTGACTTATACGTGTACACTGTATTTTTTTGTTTGGCGAATAGCACCATTTAACATTCGAATTCCTTTATCGAGTTAGAATATCCCGATCCTCTGCTGAAACATTCTTTGTTGCATTGTTAATATACGTATTTCTTATTTTTTTTAAACTGTTGGGATACATAAATTAAGTAAACTTCAAAATATTATTACCCTTCCGGAGCACCTAGTCATCTTTTTGATTATTCATTTTTCTACGAGCACGCTTTTTTTAAGTGATTTTATTACATTTGTTTTGTCCTTTTATTTTGTCTTGTATGCTTATTATTCGAAAGTTGATTTTCTCTCTGATATACACACCTTCAGAAATGTGTCCGTGATAGATTGTTAACCATCTTTATTAGTCGGCAAAATGACTGAATCCGTGTTATTTTCATTTCAAATACAATAGAACAGACAAGGAACAACCAATGAAACGCATATGTAATGTATTTAATGAATTGGGCTAAGGAAAGCTCCAAGTGATTGTACAGGACAGCTCCGAGCGATTGTACAGTAAACTTGCAAGCGATTGTACAGTCAATTAAAATATACGACATTGAAAGAATGAATATATTTTGGTTTCTACTGGGACAATGACTTTTAAACTTTTAGACAAGTAAGACTATAAATCAGAAAAGGTACATGTGAAAATTCTGGTAGTAACGATGGGTTTTTCGATGTTTATTTAACATTTTTGATCGCTGCTCCGTGACAGTTTTGATCGATTTACTCGGAGCCCCACTATTCTAAAGAAAACGTTTGGATGCATATGTCGTTTTTATTGTTGTATTGGTTTATATCTACATATAGAAAGTTTTGATTACCACAACTTGCAGCAGAAACGTTATACAGTAACATTAGAGTTCATCAAAGTTTCCATCAAGCGACTTGTTATTTTTCGAATGTCGGAGCCCCGCTTGACAGTCTCCCGAATGACCAATATACTAGAAAACCGTACAGTTCCGTTCCCACACTGTGGATACTATATATAAAAAAGAAGATGTGGTATTATTGCCAATGAGACAGCTATCCAGAAAAGACCAAAATGACACAAACATTAACAACTATAGGTAACCGTAAGGCCTTCAACAATGAGCAAAGCCCATACCGCATAGTCAGCTATAAAAGGCCCCGATGTCGTCGACTTGATATCTTATTGTTTTGCATTACTATGTAATAGATACATTGAAAACTTATGCAAATGGTGTTTTTAAAATAAGAAAATTGTCGTTTTATTTGTTTCTATTAACTTTTAAAAATTTTGTTACTATATCAAACATTACAGTTAACTTTTATCGCTTTCTCGATAAACACAGAGCTTCGATTCTTTTGTTCTATTTCAAAAGTGTTTCCGCCTGCATATATCAAGACAAATTAAGATTTTAATCTGCTTCCTCTGGACCCATACACATGGGCTCGATTACCAAATATTCGTATGTATTATTAATGTTTTTAATGATCCATTTATTGGCATTATGTTTTTCTGGTCTGTGCGTACGTGCGTCCGTTCGTCTGTTTGTTTGTCCGTTTGTCCAGCTTCAAGTAAAATAAAATTGAAACTTAGTACACATTTTCCCTATGGAATGATCTTTTTAATTCTAAAGCCAAATTACAGTTTTATCCCATTTTCATAGTCCACTAAACATAGAAAATGATAGTGTAGATGAGGCATCCGTGTACTAGGGACACATTCATGTTTCTTCAAATTTTCGTCGTATCGCTGTAAATTTGTGTTAAAATTTTAACGTCGATATCAATAAATATTTCATTGTTTACGAGAAATATGCAATTTACTATCATTGTTATAAATCCTAAATATCGCCAATTATATTATAGTTTAAAAAAAGAAATTTATGAAACATATTTATATCCGCTGACCGAGCCCCTATTGAGATCGACAAACTCAACAAAAAAGCTTTGAATACAATACGGATATTTCTTAGAATTGATGGTCATCCTATAAAAGTTACGGTCGTCCTATATAAATTACAGTCAGTCTTTACAAATTACGGTCATCCTTTACAAGTTACGGTCATCTTTTTACCAATCACGGTCATCCTTGTTTTATGTTACGGTCATCTTGAAAATATTTTGATTATGATTTACGGTCATCTTAACGATTTTTTCAAATCGAATTTCCCGTTTCATGCACATTTCTCGGAAGTAATTAGTGATTTTCGAGTGATTCTTTTATAAATTTACATCGTTGCAATGTATGATTTGTAAAGAAAATGATATAGAAACACTTTAACAGACAATACAGAAACTGACCTATTTTTCATCCGACATCTTGGGATGACCGTGAATGCAGTTACGGTCATCAGCTTTACCCCAGTGAGTATTGTAATATTTAATGTCGCTGTCTCATAGATCAACTATAATATTCTCATTCGTCACAACTCGACTGATTCCGTACCTCGCCGATTGACATCCGAGGGATAGAAGGAGAGTAGCGGAGTTACCCGAATATTGCCGATTGCTATGTTCTACTATAAACATTGGATATTTACGTGGAACAATTTTATGAACTGAACAGATTGACCCATTCCATAAAGGAATAGAATGCCTTTAGTAATAAGTATTATTTTGAAGGTTAGATAGATAGTTTATTCTCATAAAACCATGCAAGTACAAAGGTTACAGAGAAGTTAAAATATAATATACATAAAAATAAAAAATGCATTAAAAATGCATAAAATTCAAAGGAATATGAGGTTATTTTGGTCAATATATCCGATGATAAGTTAATATATCAAATACACTCTCGCAAATCAATCTCGCGTCAAAGATTTTAAGTCGAGATAAAATTGAGATTGGATATGGGGAATGTGACAAAACCTGACTAAATAGCAGAACACAGGCGAAGGTTACCAATGGAATATGTTTCCCTATAAAATGTTGAAACCGATTTAAACTAGCGATGGCATAAGTTTTTACATCTCACACCTTTACAATTTACAGTTTAAAATACCTTGCAGAAAAGTAACACAATAGGATAAGATGAGCAGTGCATGGCTTCACACCATTTTTATTGTTTGTATATCGTAGATTTCCATTCTTGTCTTCATTTTCCTTGACAAAAGGTATGAAAATCTAATGTAAAAATTCTCCAAACTTCACCAGTTTATGTTTCATTTAAATAATATGTACGCACTATATTTTGGTAAATTGTGCAATATTCTATACCTGCGACTGAGCAATACCAATGTTCCTGGAAACCAACTGATACCAAATGATATATTATATTCTCTAATACCCGCGACTGAGCAATCGCAATGTTCCCTGTTACCTTCTGATACGAAACGATCTATTCTATTCTCTAATACCCGCGGCTTGGCAATCTCAATGTTCCTACTTACCGATTGATAT